>NC_138777.1:196853769-197453769 GCF_965119305.1 Pelophylax lessonae | reverse complement strand
AAATTGATGTCCTTTTTTTTCCCACAAATAGAGCTTTCTTTTGGTCACCTGTGCGATTTTTTTTTTGTGCGTTATAAACAAAAAAAGAGCGACATTTGTTAAAAAAAAAATATATATATTTTTCACTTTCTGCTATACAACATTCCCGATAAAAACATAAAATCCTTTTAGGCCAATTTGTATTCTGCTACATATTTTTGGTTTGCTAATGGCGGCGATCAGCGATTTTTAGCGGGGCTGCGACATTGTGGCGGACAGATTGGACCCCTAACTGATATTTCTGACACTTTTGGAGGGACCAGTGACATTATTGCAGTAATCAGTGCTAAAAATATCCACTGTTACTGTAATAATTACACTGGCAGGGAAGGGTTTAACACCAGGGGCGATCAAAGGGTTAAGTGTGAGCCTAGGGGGTGTTTACTAACTGTATGGGGGAGGGACTTGTGAAATCAACACAGAGACTTGTGATCCTAAATAGGAGGATCGCAGGTGCTCTGTGTTCATTCCAGAGAGAACAACGGTCTGCCATGTTTAAAACAGCAGACCGTTGTTCTCTCTCCACAGGGAGCGATCGCGGGTGCCCGGCGGCAATCGCGGCTGCTGGACCCGTGGATCGGCTTCCCCGCTGCTTAATGGGGGCGCCGTAGGAGCGCTCCCATGAACCAACGTACCCATACGTCGGTTCGCGCAGCCAAGCCAGCCTGCCACAGTATATCTGCGGCGGGCAGTCGGCAAGTGGTTAAAGTGGTTGTAAACCTTGGATACAAAATATGTACAAAGTGTATGCCTCTAAAATGTGTACTTATCTCAATCCAGAGCACAAAGTGTCATTTCTGTCTGCTGCCTCTTTGCTTTGCTATCTGCATGAGTCACTTTTCCTGACATCAAGAGATAAAAAGGTGACAGGGATGCGAGCTCCAACACACAGCCTGTGATTGAGAGCCTCAGCTCTGTTGTACTATGTGAAGGGGGTGTGTCACTTCCCTCCAATCATGGCTCTGAGCTGCCCTCACTGAGCTCTGCAGAGTGTAACTTGAGCTCCACACCCCCACTGTTTTTCAGAACTGGGCGATCCTGTGTAAATTCTGCACTTTGAACAGCTGTAGAGAAGAGGGGGCTGCATTTGTTTTCTTTTTCAGGCAAGAACTTTTCAGCAAGCGTAGAAAATATATATATATTTTTTTTTGTTCTTTGTTTTTTTACATAAAACTTTAATTCAATACTGTAAATGTTTGCAAGAAACACAATTTACCAAATCCAGTAAGGAAATACATTCACCTTTTTAAAGCAATACATCAAAATATTGTATATCATAGTTACATAGTTTAGCCTGTGCATTCATTATTTCAATGCTTTTTATTGGAATTTATGCATGAATACAAAGAATAAATACAAAGAATATTGTACACAGTATAATAATACAGACCAAATGAAACATAGTATTATTGAGAGTTGCCAGTGGTTGGAACACCTTAAAATACCATTTATGAATCTGAACGCTTGAAGCCATTGTTCTGGCATATAGGACTTCTACAAATCTAACTCCCATCTCAGGATAGGGCCAGTCTTGCAGAATGTAGTTTTGTAGAAAATTCCTGTTGATCATATCAGAATTGCATTAACCATTTCACTTCCTGTCAGCTAAACTGGAAGCATAAAATAATTGTATTTTTCCAGTAAACTGCCAGTTTTCCTATCCCCCTATGTAATGGAGAAGAACAAAGGTAGATATGGTTGGAGTCCAGCCAGGATGTCAATCATGGCTTCCTCCTTAGATACAGTGGAGAACTGGGTGTGTGCACTTAGCAATCGGAAGTGTGTTATTTGCAGGATTAATAGGTGAAATTCAAGAAAAAAAGGTCTAAAAAAAACCCCAATGCAGTCATCTAAGGACTGTGGAGCTACAATATATTACATTTTTGTTTTTGGGTTTTTATTACGCTTTAACATAGATAATCTCTGCAGCATATGGTACTACAGGAGATTGCAATGATTAGTAATTTCTTTATAATAAAAAGAAATAGAATAAATATTTTACATTTATTTATTATAGGTGCATAGGTGAGCTGAAAACTGAACTCCAGGTAGATAAAAAAAACAATAAAATAAGGTTACAGGGATGGGAACTCCAGCACAGCCTATGATTGACAGCCTCACCCAGAGGCGTAACTAGAACCTTCAGGGCCCTGATGCAAGAAACCATGAAGGGCCCCCCAGACCCCTGGCCGGGGCCCTTACCTTCAAGCCCAGGGCTCTTCCCACTAATCCTGGGGCTCTTTACACTCGTTGCATGGCCTTTTATTACGGTCCTTTCACAGGTTCTGCAGTGGGCCCCCTTCCTGCAATCTTGTGGGCCCCCTTCCTGCAATCTTGGGGCCTCCCCACAGTGGTGCAATGCCAGGGTCCGGTCGCAAGTGTGACCTTTGCGATCCTGGAAGTTCACCCACTGGTTTGCTACCGGGCCCCCTGGAGCATGGGGCCCGGTAGCGATTGCAACCCCTGCAACCCCTGTAGTTACGCCCCTGGCCTCACCTCTGTTGAACTTCCAGTGATCAGTATGAGAGAGTGAAAGCGATAAAACCAAATTTAACACACCTGCTCCCTGTTCGGACCTTGTAACACTAACGAGTCACATGACACCGGGGAGGGAAAATGGCTAATTGGGCCCAATTTGGACATTTTCACTTAGGGGTGTACTCACTTTTGTTGCCAGCGGTTTAGACATTAATGGCTGTGTATTGAGTTATTTTGAGGGGACAGCAAATTTACACTGTTATACAAGCTGTACACTCACTACTTTACATTGTAGCAAAATGTCATTTCTTCAGTGTTGTCACATGAAAAGATATAATAAAATATTTACAAAAATGTGAGGGGTGTACTCTCTTTTGTGAGATACTGTAAATCCTGTATAATAATAATAATATGCAGCAATGGGGAGTATAGACCAAAAACATAAGAATATCATAATTCCATATGAATTTATTCCAGCAACATTCACATGTAAATAACACATGAAAATAGATTGATATTTTTAGGAAACATGAAGGTGAAAAAAACTGGGGTTCATCATTTTTTAACCAGTTCTGGACAATAAATGAAGGATATTTGGTTGACCATAGTGGCTAGTAGGGAACTTATAGTGCATCTAAAACCTAAACTTGTTTTTTTTTTTTTCATGTTTAACAGAAAAGGGAAGAGCTAAAACCTATCAGCTTATTATTTGCTTTCTACGTCCCTTTTGGCACATTTCCCTTCACTTCATATCCCAAAGACAACAGCTGAAAGGCAATTGCTTCAAAATGAAGAAAATTGGATTCTTAGACAGTTACCACAGGAACAAGTGCTGCCATTCGAAGACTTATCTTCATCCCTTGTTCTGCTGATGCTGACAACTCTAAAACGTTGGATTTTCCATCCTTTTCTAGTTAGGTGATAATGGGCACTAGGACATATTGAGAGGACAATTCAACCCTAGCAAGGGCACAACAGAAAAAAATAAAAGTGATAGAGGCTCTGATTCTTCTCTACTGTATCCCATTTTTTAAAAAAAAATTGCCTGTGCATAAATTTATCAAGAAACAGAATTATTATCCCACATTTAAGGAGGGCTGGGCAAGCCTCAGGTGTACTTGCCCTTAAATTACTTCTATTATAATTCTATTAAATTACTACTATTTATGTGCAAACAAGGAAGCTCTTTTAGGGACCACCCTTCATAGAGGGGCCTAAATGAGGCAGTGTTGCTTCCACATACACTATAGTATTACCAAAAGTTTTGGGAAGCCTGCCTTTACACGCACATGAACTTTAATGCTATCCCAGCCTTAGTCCGTAGGGTTCAGTATTGAGTTGGCCCACCATTTGTAACATTAACAGTTTCAACTCTTCTAGAAAGGGTGTCCACAAGGTTTAGGTGTATGTCTTTGGGAACGTTTGACCATTCTTCAAGAAGCGCATTTGTGAGGTCAGGCACTGATATGAACGAGAAGGCCTAACTCGCAGTCTCTACTCAAATTCATCCCAAAGGTGTTCTATCAGATTGAGGTAAGGACTCTGTGCAGGCCAGTCAAGTTCCTCCACCCCAAACTCGCTTATCCTTGCTTTGTGCACTGGTCCAAATCATTTGGTGGAGGGGGGATATGGTGTGGGGTTGTTTTTCAGGGGTTGGGCTTGGCCCCTTAGTTCCAGTAAAGAGACATCTTAAGGCATCAGCATACCAAGACATTTTAGACAATTTCATGTTTCAATCTTTGTGAGAACAGTTTGGGGATGGCCCCTCCCTGTTCCAACATGGCTACGCACCAGTGAACAAAGCAAGGACCATAAAGACATGAATAGGCAGGTTTGGGCTGGAGGAACTTGACTGGCCTGCACAGATTCCTGACCTCAACCTGATAGAACACCTTTAGGATGAACTAGAGTTGAGACTGTGAGTCAGGCCTTCTCACCCACATCAGTGCCTGACCTCACAAATGTGCTTTTGAAAGAATGGTCAAACATTCCCATAGACACACCCCTAAACTTTGTAGACAGCATTCCTAGAAGCGTTGTATCTGTTATAGCTGCAAAGTGTGGGCCAACTCAATATTGAACCCTATGGACTAAGACTGGGATGCCATTAAAGTTTGCGTGCGTGTAAAGGCAGACGTCCTAATACTTTTGGTAATATAGTGTATATTTAAAAATGTATGCACATAAATAAAACATTGTTGAAATTGTTGATACAATTTTTTTGTGCAAAGAAATTTTTGTATTTTATTCTGTAAATTACTCTGTCCATGTGCACCTTACTTTAAAGGATAAGTTAATTTTTGGAACATATTTCATGTTCCACCGTATTTAGGGTGGAACGTAGAATATGTTCTCGTTCATGTCCCCCTCCCCCAGATCACTCCTTCCCTGACACAGAAGGTGGAGTTTCTTCTCCCCACACCAGTTGTCACTTTTTGAAAACAGCATGGCTGTGCGGGGCTCCGTCCACACAGCCATGTCATTCATTCACAGGCTCATGTGTGTATGAAAAAAATACAAGTATCGTCTTCCACCACGGTAGACACACTGGTCATTTCAGTGGGCGCAGTTGTAGTCCAATGGCTTGTCCTCCCCATTTCAAACAGTAATCCCATACAGAATTAAGGGCTGAAATCCAGAGGACATGTCTGTAGGAGCCCACATGGCACCATTGATCTACAGGTGCAATGCTTTCCAGGCTCCTGCAGGAAAAAATAATAACTTCACATTTGTTCTACAATACATTTGTGCATATATTATTATTTCTTTAAGTGCCCGGTTCACACTATGGCGATCCGACTTTGGGGGCGACCTGTGAAGTCGTGTGCACTGCGACTTCTGCGCGACTTGCACGGACTTCACATAATGGAAGTCAATGCAAGTCGCTCCGATGTCGCCCCGAAGTAGTACAGGAACTATTTTCTATTTCCTATTAGTATGGTTCCCGTAGCACAGAATGGACCACGACTTGTCAGGATGACCAGTCGCCTGACAAGTCGCAGTAGTGTGAACCGGGACTAAAGGTGTTGTTTTTTATTAGTATTATTGTTTTATTATTTTGAAACTGACTTATTCTAGGATTCATGATCTACACCTGGCTGGCTAAGTCACACATTCCCGATAGTTCCTGATGAGTACATCTACAGAGAAGAGGCAAATGTTTCCCCGATCGTTGTTCTTGTGGAGACACCAGACGTTGTTCTACAGCCATCTTAACTTTACATGTAGCCCGAAGTGCTCTTTAGCTATCAAAGACTGTACATGTTCTGTGAATATGCACTTTGTGCAATAATTATTTCTGTCTCTTTACAATTAGTAATGGTAGACCCAAGACAGTGGATCTCTAGACGGTGTGTCTAGACAAAATTCTCTCAAACCTTCTTTATTTGAACTTTAACTATGGATAATCAACCACAATCAAAAATTAATGTACAAACTTGTCTAGACCATATGGAATCCTCTACAGGGACAACTTTTCTCTATTAATTTAAGCAGTTGAGTGAATTAATTACATCCACGATAATAGATAGACAATAAGGAAGATATTAAAGGAAACATGCACTGAAATGCATATGTGGGCTACCAATACTGAACGCCTTCTGAAATAGTAGTTGCTAAAACAAGACAGAGTGTGCAATCTAGGTGTAGTAGGCACAGTACATTTTATTAAAAAATAAAAAGATGAGTGGGACCTCACATGAAAACAGTTAAAATGTGCATATCTTCCATCATCATCAACTTGGTTGGGGCTCTCAGCCAGGTGCAGAGTGAGGATGTGGCTTAGGCAGGTACACAGAGGAAACAACTGTTCAGTAACTAAAAAAAGCTGAGCGAACACCAGGGGAGTGCCAACGTTATGATATAGTGGTGGTAGCAGCTTGTAGAAGAGGCAGATGCCTCAAAACATGTAGCCACGTCCCATCTGGTTCCCTGCTACATCAGTGCTGATCCTCTTGCATGCCATGATCCTCTGGCTTCTTGCTTCTGATTGCTTGGACACCACTGAGCGTTTGGGCATCGTCAAAGATTTTGGGACCTGTGGTATATATGGTCTGGCTAATACCACCACTATATCATATTGCACATTGCTATCTACCCAATTGAGTGGCCATTTATTTTGTGTCATTCTCATACATCATATTGCTACACTTAGTTGGCACCCTCTGGATAGCCTGGTAAAGGCGGCAGCAGCAGAAGGGGTGAACCCCTTTCCACCGCCTGTGAAAGTAACCCAGTGGCTCCATAGCTGCTAGGATTACTTTTACATTGAAGAGAAACATCAATTTAAAAAAATGATATCTCAGTCATTGATGACCAAGATATCAGCCTTAATATACAATGACATATTGGTACATCACTGGGCGGGAAGGTGTTAAGCTAATACACAATTTATACTCCTTAAAGGGGAACTCCAGTCAAAAATGAAAATTTTCCTTTTTAACATACTATTAATATCTTTATCTTTGATGTTATTCATTTTCTGGCTAGCTGCTTGTGTAGCTTAGAAAGTCTTATCTAAACTAGACAAACAGCTTCTTTCTGTTCTTCACCGACAACGCTATATCCCTTTATATGAATTTGCTAAGCTGTCTTTCGCTCCCTGAAAAGGTTGTCAGTCTTTCTTAGACAGGCAAGCCTGAACCTGCCCAGCCCCACCCCCATCCCTCCTATCCTTCCCATCCCTCCTATCCTTCACCATGATCTCCTCCTGTCTTCATAGCCTTGTTTTGTCTAGCAGCTTCTTCTGAGAGAGAGAGAGCGAGAAAGGGGTCATATATATGAAAGAAATAAAGTACAAAGGAACATTTTTGAAAGTTTGGAAGGATACAGATCCATTTCTATTGCTCATTACATGTGAGTAATGAGTTTTAGGCTCTGTTTCCTCCAGTGTGACTTGTTGGACACAAAGTCGCATCACAAGTCACAACCCATTGATTCCAATGGCGCCCGTTCCCATCTTTGCCACTTAGAAAATCAGTGACTGTGAAAATGTGCCTGTGCTACTTTGATGCGACTTTGATCCAGAGAGTGTAAAGTTGGATCAAAGCTACACTCAAAGTCACACTCTAAATTGCACGACTTAAGAGTTGCACTAATGGAAACATAGCCACTAGGCTAGAGTGCAGCCTTGATCCAACTTTACACTCTCTGGATCAAAGTTGCATCAAAAGTTGCATCAACGTAATGCAGGTACCTTTTTAAGGTAGCTGATTTTAAGATCGGAACGGGTTCCATTGAAATCAATGGGCTGTGACTTGCCATGCAACTTTTTGTGTCCAAAGTTGCATGACAAGTCGCAGTAGTGGAAACGTAGACTTAGTGTGGGTGCCTATACTATGATCATTGTAGATTGTGAGACTCCAGAGCACTTCCAGCTACACTGACAACACCCCCTCCCCCCTGTGTCCAGCTTCCTTCTCCTATGGGAGTCTTCATTCAAAGCTCAGCACAGATATACTGTATATGTGCTCCCCCCCTTCATTTTCTCATGAATTAAGATGTACAATGCATCCTTATTGATGAGAGAACACTGGGCGGGAACCTATGATCAGCTCCTCCCATTCTGTATACGCCAACTGGCTACACAGGAAAACCCTGGAAGTGATGTCACTAGCTTTAAGTAACCACACCCACTTGCTGCTCTTGGACTCAGCAGGAAGAGGAATTTAAGTCATGTGACAGCATTGAATACTGCAAAATAAAGGGAGAAAAACTGATATTTCTTCATTTTGACACATAAGGCTGAACTCCGCTCACATTATTTTACTTTTAAATTTTTATTGGAATTTTAATTTTAATTTCAACAATAACATTTACAATTGTTTTTTTTTTTTTCCAAAAAATAACATTTACAATTGTTTGTTACTTCTGACTCCTCTCACATTAATGATTAAAGGTGAGAATTTAAGGTATTAGGCTGTACTTCTGTTTTAAGTAAAACTAAATTTTTTCAACATTTTAATAAATAAAAAAAAAAAATATATATATATATATATATATATATATACATATATATATACATTTTTATGTTTTATTTTTTTGTTTTGTTCAAATCGTAAACAGTTTTTATTTCCATATCTGATGTGAAATCACACTTATGAACATGAAACACGTAAGGTGTAAACACGAATAAGGTATGTTGTATAGAAATTCCACAATAAAGATGTAATAGATTTCTTTAACCAATTTATTTCTGGAATTTTATCATACAATACATACTTTGTGTAGAAGATCTGATATCTTAGAAAAAAATTCAGTGAAATTGGCCTTGAATAATCTTTTAGACCATGTATCTGTCTGCACTGCAGAGCCTGTAAAATATAAATAACATGTTATGAATGCTAAAGAAGTTATGTCATTTTTTTCAGAAAGCTATTACATGCCAAATTCTGTTATTCCACAGTATAGGAGCCCAAGACGGGGATGTGATTAAAGGATTGCTGGGATTACAACACCTTTGCCACTGTGAAATCCTTAATGGTTTCACTTATAACCACCCTTTACAATTGAATGCTATTCTAACCAAACTGATGTATTGCTATCAGTAAACACACACAGGGTCATTTTTCAAAACGTAGTTTTCCTTTCTCACCCAAATAATACAAGAGAGGGCAACTTTTAAAGATTTCACCTGGCATGTTACAGAAAAACAAAGAGGCACTAGAGCACATAGAGATAAATTAAGTTAAGAGAATGTGATTTTTATAAATGACTGAAATTGAGAGTTTTGATTTTCCTAAAATTTGTAAAATTTTGATAAATTGCAATGGGTCAAAAAAAAAAAAAAATGCAATGGGTCAGTGAGAAAAGTAATTAGCACATTGTCACGGACCCACCTGCTAAAATGCTACCCCACTTCCCTCCAATGAGGCATTATCTGCAATCTGATCAGCCAGTGCCACTGACACCTCTGCCCAGTCTTCCCCCAGGGTTTGGCATCTTCGGCCTTCTTGATTGGCTGCATGTGCAGGGAAGTAATTTCAACCCAATACCCAAAGAAGACCAAGAATGTACATTGTGTTGTACATGCCGAATTCCTAGCAGCTTTTCTAATACACTTCACCACCAATTCAAGCTTGTTTTTTTTTTTTGCAATGGAATTTAAAAGACTCCTGAGGGTAACTGAAACTTTATTGAGCTAGTTGAGAACTGTTTATGTATCATAAAATTATGCTTCTTTACCTCCATTATTTAATTTATTTAGACAGAAAGAAAGTAACAGACAATTACAAAATATATAAAGTTTTTTGGGTGGCAGTACACAAACAGCACATTTACAAAAAAAGGAAAAAAAAAGAAAAATATTAAATACTAAAAATACCAAAAATGGCAGAACTTGTAAGATTTTATACCGATCTCTATTCCTCGCAAGCCACGTATGACCAGGGGGAATTGTGTGACTATTTGAGTACCATTTCTCTTCTGAAACTCACGGACGAACAGAGGGACAGGCTAGAAGCCTCCATAACGGAGGAGGAGCTGGTGGAGGCACTGGCCCTCTTTCCTGGAGCTAAGGCGCCGGGGGATGACAGCCTCCCTATTGAGGTCTACCAGCACTTCTCTGGGTTACTCCTGCCAAAATTGCTGGAGGTGTTCCGGGCCGCTAGGGAATCAGGAGCACTTCCAGAGTCCATGACCAGGGCTAGCATTGTGCTATTGCTCAAGCCGGATAAACCTCCCACGGATCCGGGATCCTACAGACCCATCTCGCTGCTCCAGGCGGATGTTACGCTACTGGCCAAGGTGTTAGCCCGGCGGGTAAACTCAGTTATCACTCATCTTATTCATGAAGATCAGGCGGGATTTATGCCCTTAACCTTCGTCGATTATTTGTCGCAATTCAAACGCCTGCTGATAACATGGGGGAAAAAGCGCTACTGTCGTTGGAGGCCAACAAGGCGAGCATTGAATGGGGGTACCTCTGGGGGTGATTGAGACTTTTGGCTTTGGCCCTGTCTTTATGTCCTGGGTAAAGCTGTTGTATCACCAGCCACAAGCGTCTATTTGGGAGGGGGGCTGGGTTTCCGCCAGTTTTCGCTTGGGTAGGGGGACGAGGAAGGGGTGCCCGCTCTCGCCACTCCTGTTCGCTATAGCCATTGAACCGCTTGCGACGCGCATCTGGGATCGGAATCCTATTATACGCAGATGACATGCTCCTGACACTGGGGGACACGGATGGATCCCTGAGGGAAGTCATGTCTGTAATTACCGAGTTCGGTCGATTCTCCAGACTCACCATCAACTGGGCCAAATCTGCACTCCTGCAGTTGGATAGGGATGATGCCCCATCAGTGGGATCCCTTTGCCCGGTTCCTGTGGTCCATAAATTTAAATACCTAGGGGTGGTGATCTCTGTGGACCCAAAGCTGTCATGCAATGGTTTACCGGCCCGAGTGGGATACCGGAGGGTCTGGAGGCTCAGCTGTTTACCAAACCCAATAAGAGATACCCTACATACCGACTCCTTCAAAAGGTGTGGGACAAACTAAACAACTGCAGCAAGTACTGGGATATACTAAATTTAGCCCGATTTGGGGTAATCGTTCTTATCCTGAGTTATGTAAGTTGGACCAGGCTGGTAGGTGGTCCGCATGGGGAGTGACCCACCTGACGCATATTTTGCGCGGGGGGGTTTTACTGCCTTTTGAGCACCTACAGGACCGTTTTGCATTACCAAGTAATATGAAGTTCTATTATTTCCAGTTGCAGCATGCTGTGCAGGCACAAGCTGCTGCGGGACAGCTGCAACTGTCCCCTACTCCTGTTTTTCACCTCATGCAACAATTTACAGACACTAAGGGATTCATATCTGGTTGTTACGCTTCCCTATTGAGCACATTCCTAGAAAAATACCCTGGCGGGGCTTGCGACCGGTTGAGTCCTGATGTGGGGGAGATCCCGGATGAGCAGTGGGAGGAGGCCTTGGAGGCGGAGAACACCTGTTCCCTGAATGTGTCGCACCAAGTCTCTCAGTTATATATCTTACTTAGAATTCATCATACCCCTTTGAATCTGTACTCTATGGGTCTCCGGGCGGATGACCTTTGTGGTCAGAGAGAGGTTGGGGACCTGATCCACTTGCTCTGGCGCTGCCCAAAGTTACATAGGTACTGGTCTGCGGTGCGCTCTGCTATTAATAGGGCCCTGGGGGTGGACATCCCGGGTGATCCCAAGCATTGTATTTTGGGCATGCTAGACCTTGTGGTGGAGGACAGATTTTTAAGGGAGGCAGCCTCCCGTGCCTTGTTTCAGGCCCGCCTGCTCATCCTGAGACACTGGATAGTACCAGACCCTCCTACATACAGGATGTGGCTGGAACAGGTGGTGGGTACTCTCCGTATGAAAAAAGTTATATACCAGCATAGGGGTTCCCCACAAAAGTTTTCTAAAATATGGGGAGTATGGCTTAACTGCCCGGGTATGGCCCCTAATGACCTTATTATGGATCGTTTGTTGTCTTAATTCTAGGTGTTACATGAGGGGTAATCCCTGCTTTACTATAACATGTATCTGTTAACCTTGGTACGAAATATGCTCTGTAAGGGGATGGGGAATAGTGTTTTCTCTTTGATGACCGTTGTGCAATGTTTCAGTGTTTGTTGTATTGGTGTGAGTTTTCTCAATAAAATATTTCTCTGATTTAAAAAAAAAAAAAAAAATACATAAAATACCTAAACAATAAACTACCAAAAAATACACAGGGGTTAATTTATTAAAAACTGGAGAGTACAAAATCTGGTGCAGCTGTGCATGGTAGCCAATCAGCTTAAACTTCAGCTTGTTCAAGCTTAAAGTATAACTCTGCTTTTGTTGAGAAAAAAAAACATTCCCCTCTGGGTGATCTCTGTACATTACAAGGATTTTAACAAACATTGTTGCAGATTCCTTCCTTTTGTTATTCTGAAGAAATCCATGTTTGTTCCTCTGTGCCTCTGTGCTGTGAGTCAAATGTGAGTGGTTTCATAATTATCTATCAGCTGTGGCAGCTGCAGGGCTCTAATGAGGAAAGCTGCAGGGCCTGCATCCCTTTAGACGTGTTCCTATTGGGAGTATCTCACCAAAAATTACATTTTTGTTGCAGGGGATGCCAGAAATCTGACTTGTATCTTAGGCAGACTTCTGGGAAAATTGGTGAGCCAATCACACAAGCAGGAAATTATGTTTCTGGGGTTTGGTCAGCACACATTCTGTGTACAGAAAAGCTCCAGGTAGCCATATTGCATTGCGTTTTCAGAAAATGACAGAAACTGCAGATTGAAAAGGAAAGGTAATTTTTAATAACATTCAATTACAATATGATTTGTGTCGCAATTGAAAACGCTATATTGTTTTTTCTTTATTTGCTATTTTTTTTCCCCACGGAAGTGGAGTTACCCTTTAAACTTCAGCTTGCTGAAGTTGATTGGTTTCTAGGCAGAGCTGCACCAGATTTTGCACTCTCCAGCTTTAGTTAATCAACCTCACACTCTCTGAATCTAAAAGAAAAAAATAGTAGATCTTAAGCAGCAAAAATGAGAGGCTCTCCTTAGGCAAAATTTTACATATGGTGAAATGAATAATTTGTATGGAAGAGCCCTTGGGCCCTCATAAAAAAAAAAATGTCTAAGATTTCTGAGCTTGAAAACATTTTTTTTTTTTTTTTACAGAATTCTGAATTTGAAAGTCAGAATTCTGAGATTAAAAGTTAGAATTCTGACTTTGCAAGTCAGAATTCAGAGATTACATGTTTGGATCATGCTAAAATTTATCAAACACAATTCTGAGATTAAAAGTCAGAATTTTGACTTTGAAAGTCAGAATTCTGTGTTTAAAAGTCAGAATTCTGAGATTAAAAGTCAAAATTCTGAGTTTAAAAGTCAGTAGTCTCTATTAGGATGATTTTAGAACTAATAAGGAATAATGTAGTAACTTTTAATCCCAGAATTGTGTTTAATACATTTTAACATGGTCCAAACTTTTAATCTCAGAATTCTGACTTTCAAACTCAGAATTCTGTAAAAAAAAAAAAAAAAAAATTAAAACTCAGAAATCTTTGTATTTTTTTGTTTATGATGGCCCCAGGGCTCTTCCATAAATTTCTCAGAAGAATCAATTTTGCCAAAATCAATTCATTCATTCCTAGTAATTATTTCACATCTGAAACAATCTAAAAAAAAAAACAGCTATAATTTTTTTTTCATGTTTCTCTTACTTTTTACTTTGTCCAATTAATTTTCTGTTACATTGTGTTTTGTACAATTGTATTAATTTACATTCATGAGTTTTTAGTAGGACTAATTTACAGTTTAATGAGAGGGGTTGGTTTAAAGTGGAACTAAACCCTCTTATCTTAACAGCGCAGGAAGCTGCCATCTTAGCCTCTGTATGATCTGCAGTTGCCAACTTGCCACGATGCTGCACACGTGATCAGCTATGATACCAGCCATTTAATGGCTTGACAGTTTGGTTAAGCTAACCAAAGAACACTAGTAAAGCTAACCATATACTAGTAAAATTTAGTTCAATTATTGTGGTTTTCATTTTCTAAAAATTTATGGGGTCAAATCAACATTTAATTTTAACCACAGTCATGATAAAATTATACGGAGAAGGACAACATTTTCATAAATTATAGAATTTCTATCAGTGTATGTGCTTTTCCTTTTGGAAATTACATTCTTTCTTAAATAAGAAATGAGTTAAGTCTTTGAATGTACTGAAAAATGTTCATACAAATGTTCATAGGAATATTACTTTGAATATTCATTTAAAAATGTAATAAAAAAAAAAAAGTACCAGTAATCACTTAGAAAACAAAAGAAACAACAGCGCAACCCCAAAGTGTTGCAATAAAATAAAATATATAACAATTTATTGAAAAAAAGAAATGCACTCACAAAAGTATGTATGTGTAGGGCATGGCATAAAGGTGACTTGGGAGCCATGAAAGTTCTAGGGGCAACCAGAGAACCACCAGCCTTGGCCACCAGCTGAGAATGAAGCATGTTGCAGGTGGAGGAAGCTGCTGTCACAGCAACTGCAATCAATGTTCAAACCCTCATATTTTTTAGTGTATGATTGTGGCCTTCATAACAATGACGTCATTTGACGGGGTTGTCACTAAACTGCACTGTTCTTGATTGGTGGTATGTCCCTATATATTCTCTACTCACAATTTGCACTGTATCACATGCCTGACGAAGGGGTCCTACGTGGCTCCGAAACGTTGCACTATATTTTTGATGTGATCTTCTCTGGAATAAAGTTTTTGGACTGATTTTGCAAGATCGTTGGTGTGCTGGCGAATATGTATCTACTTGTAACTGATCCAGTGGCCAGCTGGTGATCGCTTCAGCACCCAGTATACAGGTGCCTACAAACCAGGAAGGTGTGCGATAGGAATATGAACTGTAATGTTACCTGGCTGGAATCCCCAATGTCACTGAAGACACATGCGTTGTAGAAGCTTTTCAAGCCAGTTTGTCTATGCTGGACTATCCTACATAGAAACATAGAAACATAGAATGTGTCGGCAGATAAGAACCATTTGGCCCATCTAGTCTGCCCAATATATCTGAATCCTATGAATAGTCCCTGGCCCTATCTTATATGAAGGATAGCCTTATGCCTATCCCATGCATGCTTAAACTCCTTCACTGTATTTGCAGCTACCACTTCTGCAGGAAGGTTATTCCATGCATCCACTGCTCTCTCAGTAAAGTAATACTTCCTCATATTACTTTTAAACCTTTGCCCCTCTAATTTAAAACTGTGTCCTCTTGTGGTAGTTTTTCTTCTTTTAAATATGCTCTCCTCCTTTACCGAGTTGATTCCCTTTATGTATTTAAAAGTTTCTATCATATCCCCTCTGTCTCTTCTTTCTTCCAAGCTATACATGTTAAGGTCCTTTAACCTTTCCTGGTAAGTTTTTTCCTGCAATCCATGTACTAGTACCTATGCTTTAAATACATCTTGGAGGAGGAGGGACTGCAAGAACTCAGATGCAACTTGCGTGGTTGGAAAGTGAGCATCCTCTCTGGTCTTTTACCTAGAGCTCCTAATTTTACCTATATTTAGCACCAGGGGTAGACTGGAAACTTTCGGCCCAGGGGGCAAATACAAACCAGAGGCCCATGGTGCAGTGACTCAGCCCCTCTCCCACTCTCCCTCTTCACTGTCTCCTCCTGACCCCCATTCCAGGCTGAAGCCCTGCTCCAGGTACTCTCCACTCACCGGCTTAAACTGGGTTCCCAACCTGGCCAGCAGGGGGCAGTTGGGGGAGCTGGGACAGCCCAGTTGGGGCTGGCCAGAGGAGGAGAGTCTCCAGTGGGGAATTGAACTGGCCTCTGCTCAGACACAGTTTACACCATCCATGCTGTAGAGGGAAGCCTGCGCTCTGTCCTTGTCTTCAACCCACACTCAGTAGGTCAGTGATGGGGACTTTTTACTTCTCTTCACCAGGCATCCTTTAAGCATGTCTGTGGCAGAAGTGGTGCAGCCTTTTTACAGGACATCAGAGCAGCCCAGGGGGCAATTGCCCCCCTACCTCCTGGCCCAGTCCTCCCTTGTGTAGCACTCCGGGCTATGCTACGCAAACCTTTTAACGCTGTTGGTATACATCATCAGTATTGTAATTTACCAATCTTTTTCCACAATTTTCATCCCTTATTTTTTTTGGTACTTTTTAGTACTTTTACCCATTTTGAGCCTGGTTTATCAGGCCACTCCTGAGTGCTGTAGTTTGTCTGGGCTTGACAAGCCTATTCATTCACATATTCATCATTCAAGGCATTCTTTCGATTGAAATGTTTTGGCAAAAGGTTAAAGTGGTTCTAAAGGCAGAACGTTTTTTATTCTCTTTTTCTTTCAATCTTTTTATTGAATAAAGATATGTAAACTAAAAATACAAACTCGGACGTATCAGAAAATAAGCCCAATGGAAGTCCAATGTCTCCAGAATGCCACTTTAATTGAGAATCGGGGGGGGGGGGGGCAAGTGCGGATGCCCGTGATCCCTAGTCATGTCTGTGAA
This sequence comes from Pelophylax lessonae, assembly GCF_965119305.1. Lineage (NCBI taxonomy): Eukaryota > Metazoa > Chordata > Amphibia > Anura > Ranidae > Pelophylax > Pelophylax lessonae. The sequence goes on along the minus strand of NC_138777.1, from coordinate 197,437,241 downwards.
TGTCAGAGTTTTACAATGCATCTTGGGACATGTAGTTTGCAACAGCTGGAGGGCCATAGTTTGGAGATTCCTAAATTAGAGCATAAGCATCTAGTGCAACCAAGTCTTGTGCCCCCCTAGCACATGCCCATGCGTGCAGGTTTGTGCTTTCACACAGAAGGGCCGCTCTGCCGCTGTATATATGTGGGGGGTGGTCCAGAGGAGCTTAACTACTTCAGCACCGGAAGATTTTACCCCCTTCCTGACCAGGCCCTTTTTTTTGCGATTCGGCACTGCATTACTTTAATGGACAATTGCGCGGTCCTGCGACGCCGTACCCAAATAAAATTGATGTCCTTTTTTCCTCACAAATATAGCTTTCTTTTGGTGGTATTTGATCACCTGTGCGATTTTTATTTTTTGTGCTTTAAACAAAAAAATAGCAACAATTTTGAAAAAAAATATATATATTTTTCACATTCTGCTATTTGACATTCTCAAAAAAAAAAAAAAAAAAAAATATATATATATATATATATATATATATATATATATATTAGTTATCACATTATCACATCTACTAACTACGGGAAAGATTTATGTCATTTTTATTGTTTTTTTTTTTTTTTTACTAGTAATGGTGGCAATCTGCGATTTTTTGCGAGACTGCGACATTGCGGCGGACAGATCGGACCCCTAACTGACATTTTTGACACTTTTGGGGGGACCAGTGACATTACTACAGTAATCAGTGCTAAAAATAATAATCACTGTTACTGTAATAATGCCATTGGCAGGGAAGGGGTTAACATTATGGGGGATCAAGGGGTTAAATGTGAGCCTAGGGGGGTGATTCTAACTGTGGGGGGGCGTGACTTCTGAAATGACCATAGAGACATGTGATCCTATATAGAAGGATCACATGGGCTCTATGATCATTGCAGGGAGAAGGACGGTTGGCTGCCCGCTGCATCGGCATCCCCGCTGAGGAGCCCCCTAGCCTCCCGAGAGCGAGCGCCGTACATGTGCGGCGATTTGCCTGGGAACGGCTGCCTGCCGCAGTACATCTGCGACGGGCGGTCGTAAAGTGTTTAAAGTTGCTTCAGAGTCGCTTCAAGTCATTTCAAAGTCACATCAAGTCACGCAAGTTGCACTGAAGTTGCCTGGCAAAGGCGCACTGTAAGTCGCATGACTGTCAGGTCGCGGTAATGTGAACCGAGCCTAAGTGCCTGACCAAGGACCTCCATGGCAGGATCGCCAGATATTATTTTAACGATGTAAAAAAAAAGATCTAAATCAGCTTCTGAAATATAATAACATGTTGAAGCTTATATAAAATTGTATTGATTGGGTTTAAATATATTTTAAAATAAACTAATATACAACCATTTATAAATAGCACTTTACAAATGCTAAAAAAAAATGACAGTGCTGTTGGAGGCAATTTAAAAAAAATGACAATGTTCTCGGTTATGTAGCATAATTGCAATCCACAAAGAGTGGATGCATTTCCACTTGTATCTAAAATATAAAGGGCACTTCTAAACTGATCAATAAAGCATTATGTTTTCCACATTCTTTGTCGGTGAGATTAGTAATTGACATTTTGCAATAGGCTTTACCTGGCAGTAAAATTTAAAAATAATGTGAAGAGCTTGCAGTATGAATTCCAAGCACATACTTAATTGTATGCTTTATGTGTGGTATTTTACTATAATAGTGATTTGCACAGAAAATACAAGGTGACTTGTTATGTTTCCGGGGTAATTTAAGGTTTTTAGGGCTTCTATGCTAAACCAAAACAATTACATATAAGATTTGCCATTTTAAAATGAAGATGTGGAGCGATATTGTCTTACCTTTAAAATGCAAAACATGAATAATTCAATCACAAATAGGACTTGCTGTTTATTTTGAAACATTTATGCAGGGTTTAAGAATTCTAAAATGTAAAAGTGATACTAAACAGACAATATTTAAATGCCATTATTCCCTCTATCTATGTATAAGATCATGCCACTATATTTAAAGTGGTAATAAACCCAAAGTCAGAAATATAATATATTACAGCTTACCAATGTGGTGGCTGCATTTGTTTTCTTAGTTTTTCTTGAGGCTTTTTTCTCTCAGTTTTCACCTGGTGATCTGATCAGTAACACCCTAAAGTATTAGTGAGACAGCGCTCTGGATGAATGAGAACAGGAGGCACAGCAGCATTGTCAGTCTGGGGTAAGGAGGTTGTGTTAAATGTATAAGCAGATTTAAATGCACACAATAAAGCCAACATTTATAATCACACTTTATAATCTGTTATTTTCCCTTTTAGGATAAAGGTTTTACATGGATTAATAAAAGTGAATCATTTTAGCCACCTTTCTGCCCGGGCAAATTTTCAACTTTCAGTGCTGTTGCACTTTTAAAGACAATTGCACAGTCATGCAACATTTTACCCATATTACCTTTTTATAATCTTTTTAACACAAATATAGCTTCCATTGGTGGCATTTAATCACCACTGGGTTTTTTTAATTTTTTGCTTAACAAATTAAAAAAGACAGAAAATTTGGAATAAATGTTTTTCTTAGTTTAGGAAAATGTTTCTTCTTTGCTGATGTGCACTGATGAGGCTGCACTGATAGACGGCACTGAGTGGCACTGATGAGCCGGCACTGATAGGCAGCACTGATGAGGCTGCACTGGTAGGCGGCACTGAGTGGCACAGATAGGTGGCACTGATGGAAACTTATAAGTGTCACTGATGAGGAGGCACTAAAATTTTGCACTGATAGGCAGCACTGATTGGCACTGCTTGGCACTGATAGGCTACACTGATTGGCACTGATGGGCTGCACTGATGGGCACAGATGAGCTGGCCCTGAAAAGCAGCACTGATGAGGCTGCACTGATAGACGGCACTGATGAGCACTGATATTCACTGATGAGGAGGCATTAATAGGCAGCACTGATAGACACTGATATGCTGCACTGATAATCAGGGCACTCCAGCCTAGCGCAACACCTTTGTAACCATTTTTTTTTAAAAAATGTATATACTCACAAACATGGGTGCAAATCAGACATAACAAATAACAAGAGAAATTCTAACCAGGCTGGCCCATGGAACAGTAGCAAAAGTGAGATGACTGTCCAAAAAGAGCTGACGCGTTTCAAGGAAAGCCCCTCTTCCTCAGAGCTCAGGTTTCCTATTTTATTAACCACTTTACCACCGGAGGATTTTGCTGTCTTCCGTCCAGGCCACTTTTTGCGATTCGGCGCTGTGCGACTTTAACTGACAATTGCGCGGTCATGCGACGCCGTACCCAAACGAAATTTACGTCCTTTTTTTCCCACAAACAGAGCTTTCTTTTGGGGGTATTTGATCACCTGTGCGATTTTTACTTTTTGCGCTATAAACAAAAAAATAGCGTTTATTTTGAAAAAATAACAATATTTTTCACATTTTTTTATATGAAATTCCCCCCCAAAAAAATGTAAAAATCAAATTTTTTTTAAATTTTTGGCCAATTTGTTTTATGCTACCTATGTTTAGTAAAAAAAATCGCAATAAGCGTATTTTGATTGGTTTGCGCAAAAGTTATTGCGTTTAATAACTAAGGGAAAGATTTCTGTCATTTTTGGTGTTTTTTTTTTTAACGCGTAATGGCGGTGATCTGCGATTTTTTTTGCGGGACTGCGACATTGCGGCGGACAGATCGGACCCTTGACTAACATTTTTGACACTTTTGGGGGTTCCAGTGACATTACTGCAGTAATCAGTGCTATATATATGCACTGTTACTGTAAAAATGACACTGGCAGGGAAGGGGTTAATTTTATTGGAGAGGGAGGGGTTAATGTATGCCTGGTGCTTACTGACGTGTGGGGGGGGAGGTGACTGAGTGACAGAAGGACAGATCGGATGTCCAGCTATGCTGAACACTCCGATCTGTCAGTCCCTGTCACTATGGAGATCCGCCCGCTGTGTTTACACACAGCGGGCGGATCTCCAGACTCGATCCCCGACGATCGGGGCAGAGCAGCGGCAATCGCCACTGCTCCTCCGCTGGCCCGACTCCCGCTGTGAATGAACACAGCGGGAGCGAGCCTCCGGCGGCGCTCGAGCGCCGCCCACAAGGGGCGGAGTCCAGCGACGTAGGTCTACGTCGCTGGACGGGATCGCGGCACTTTGCCGCAGTAGCCTCAATGTAAGCGGGGCTAAAGTGGTTAAACAAGCAAAAAGTTGGGGGAGCAAACCCTGAACATGTATATCTAAAGCCAGTGCAGCTATGAACCAAGCGACATGCATATAAAAAAAGAATAGCGCACACATGCAAAAGAAATGACTATCAAATATGAAGACTATCCATAAAAAAAAAAGCCCACTACTACATGAAAGTACCCCATTGTCAGTACCCCATTGCTCTTCCTCAGAGCTCAGGTTTCCTATTTTATTCACTGATGAACAGTGTGAACAATGTCCTGTCAGTCTTTCCAGTTAACGGCTCTCCTTTGCTCCCACAGACACAGCGGGGAAGGAAAGCAATGCAGACAACTGAAAAAGTCTGTTTAAATGTTATCAGCTGTGAATTGACACAACTGATCACATGGTAAAGGACCGCTGTAATTGTCCCTTTTCTCTGATCTGTGATCAGCTGTGTCTGAAGAAAGCAGGATGCCTGATGAAGGGGTCCTGCGTGGCTCCAATGCGTTGCAGTCTCCTGTAACAATAAAGCTCTGGACCCACTGTGGAGATCCTCGGCTTGCTGGTGGCATTTGATTTCTTTGACTTGACACGGTTCCAGCCGTTGGTCACTACAGCATCCCTTTACATGCACAGCCATTTCTACAAGAAAGTGCGTTGGGATTAGTATATTGGGATCTTTTTCAAAGAAGGCATGAGGTGTGAAGGGGGTGGGGCTCTGGGATGATGCCCTTCCAAAACTGGACAACATCCCTGTAGCCGTCATTCGGCTATAGCTCGGTCGGCAAGTGGTTGAGCACCCCTACCATTGTTAAATGGTTTGTCTCATCAAAGTAAACTATGACATTCAGACTTGCTGGATGGATCACTGGATGAAAATAGAAGACAGAAAGACCCCAAAAAAACACCAGCTACAAAAACGCCCAGGTGTGTTTTTGCAGCAGGCGGTTTTTTTTTTGGGCATTTTTTTGGGGTCTTTGGAGGCAGGCAAAACATCTGAACTTCTGTATAGGGGTATACAGTGGGTACGGAAAGTATTCAGACCCCCTTAAATTTTTCACTCTTTGTTATATTGCAGCCATTTGCTAAAATCATTTAAGTTCATTCTTCTTCCTCATGAATGTACACATAGCACCCCATACTGACAGAAAAACACAGAATTGTTGACATTGATGCAGATTTATTAAAAAAGGAAAACTGAAATATCACATGGTCCTAAGTATTCAGACCCTTTGCTCAGTATTTAGTAGAAGCCCCCTTTTGATCTAATACAGCCAGGAGTCTTTTTGGGAAAGATGCAACAAGTCTTTCACACCTGGATTTGGGGATCCTCTGCCATTCCTCCTTGCAGATCCTCTCCAGTTCTGTCAGGTTGGATGGTAAACGTTGGTGGACAGCCATTTTTAGGTCTCTCCAGAGATGCTCAATTGGGTTTAAGTCAGGGCTCTGGCTGGGCCATTCAAGAACAGTCACGGAGTTGTTGTGAAGCCACTCCTTCGTTATTTTAGCTGTGTGCTTAGGGTCATTGTCTTGTTGGAAAGTAAACCTTCGGCCCAGTCTGAGGTCCCGAGCACTCTGGAGAAGGTTTTTGTCCAGGATATCCCTGTACTTGGCCGCATTCATCTTTCCCTCGATTGCAACCAGTCGTCCTGTCCCTGCAGCTGAAAAACACCCCACAGCATGATGCTGCCACCACCATGCTTCACTGCTGGGACTGTATTGGACAGGTGATGAGCAGTGCCTGGTTTTCTCCACACATACCGCTTAGAATTAAGGCCAAAAAGTTCTATTTTGGTCTCATCAGACCAGAGAATCTTATTTCTCACCATCTTGGAGTCCTTCAGGTGTTTTTTAGCAAACTCCATGCAGGCTTTCATGTGTCTTACACTGAGGAGAGGCTTCCGTCGGGCCACTGCCATAAAGCCCCGACTGGTGGAGGGCTGCAGTGATGGTTGACTTTCTACAACTTTCTCCCATCTCCTGACTGCATCTCTGGAGCTCAGCCACAGTGATCTTTGGGTTCTTCTTTACCTCTCTCACCAAGGCTCTTCTCCCCCGAAAGCTCAGTTTGGCCGGACGGCCAGCTCTAGGAAGGGTTCTGGTTGTCCCAAACGTCTTCCATTTGAGGATTATGGAGGCCACTGTGCTCTTAGGAACCTTAAGTGCAGCAGAAATCTTTTTGTAACCTTGGCCAGATCTGTGCCTTGCCACAATTCTGTCTCTGAGCTCTTCAGGCAGTTCCTTTGACCTCATGATTCTCATTTGCTCTGACATGCATTGTGATCTGGAAGGTCTTATATAGACAGGTGTGTGGCTTTCCTAATCAAGTCCAATCAGTATAATCAAACACAGCTGGACTCAAATGAAGGTGTAGAACCATCTCAAGGATGATCAGAAGAAATGGAAAGCACCTGAGTTAAATATATGAGTGTCACAGCAAAGGGTCTGAATATTTAGGACTATGTGATATTTCAGTTTTTCTTTTTTAATAAATCTGCAACAATGTCAACAATTCTGTGTTTTTCTGTCAGTATGGGGTGCTATGTGTACATTCATGAGGAAGAAGAATGAACTTAAATGACTTTAGCAAATGGCTGCAATATAACAAAGAGTGAAAAATTTAAGGGGGTCTGAATACTTTCCGTACCCACTGTATATACACACACACTTATATGTATTTATACACATACACACATATAGGTGTGATAGTAGCGGAGACATATGCCTGTTAATTATTTCATTAGCACAAGCATAGTGTTCTGCTACTTTCACACCTATATATGTGTATGTGTATATATACATACATGTGTGTGTGTATATATATACCCGTACACAGAAGTTCAGATGTCATGCCTGACTCCAAACATGTCCTCAAAAAAGCCCTATAAACGCCTGCAGCAAAAAGCAGGGTGACAGGGGCGAAGCTATATCGCTGTTCTATAAGTGACCTAAGAGAAACAATCTTTTCTCTATATCGGTCACCCTGACATGGAAGGGTTTTGTCACCCTGCCATAGCAGTCAATTAACTCTACACTACACTACGGTCCCCTTACATTTAACACTTTCCCTACAGAAACTAGATTATTAAATCTAACTATAGTGGAAAATAGTACCCTAACTACACTAGATATCCCTTTCCTCACACTAATAATTGCTAAATGACACTTTGAAGCAGAAGTAACAGAACTGCTTCCACTCTCTTCCACGTCCCTGTATTACAATGCTAGGAATTTGGCGGGGCTATCTTATATACTGGGGGGCATATTCACTAATGATTGGCCTCTGGACCCCCTAGTCACTCCAATCACATTCCTAGCATTCTCCTGCCCCCTCAATTGGCTTTTACTGATGGTTCTGGTCCAATCACAGGCTTTTAAAGCCCATTTCCTGTCCCATTGCATTTTGGTCGGTTCTGGTTGCCGAATTCCGAACTTTTTCAGCAAAAAGTTCGGAATTCGGCCGAACCTCGAACAGTCAATGTTCGGGTCGAACCGATGGTCGACCCGAACCGTTCGATCATCCCTACTCAGCAGCCATGGTATATCGTGGTCAGTTTACAGAGGGGAGGACATAGCCAGGCAGGATCAGCCAGGTGTTTTAGGTGATAGAAGGGGCCAAATTACACAGCACAAGCACTGTGCTGTATAACATGCTTTGAGCAGGATTATTATTTTTTTTTTAGGTTAACAAAGGTTTTAAAAAAAAATTCTGCCATTTTCCCCTAAAAAATAAATACTCGCAAGTCGTGGCTCACGCGGTTACTGATGTCACCTGCAGATACCCAATGCTAGGCATGATGGGAATTGTAGATCCTGAACAACTGGAGGGCCATTGTTTGGAGACCCCTGCTCTAAATTAACAAATACAAACAGAGTGATTGTACCCAAAGAAAGACTAGTCCTTACAGAACAAAGAGAGCAGTGGCAGGACAAGGTCATCTAGAGCCCATGCCAAATTGTGCCCCCATTAAGATATATGAGCATTATGTGTCAGCAAAATTTTCCCCACAAAAAACACTGAATACTAATACTAATCTGCATAAACCCCCCTCCTTCCAGTACAAATCCATCCCTGTATATAAAATGCACTATGTATCTTTCATCGAATTGTTAAATTGCTGCATTTGTAAGTTTCAGAAGCCAATATTAGTAGTAGTAAAAACAAATCACTTGTGGGTTTAACTAATTTTTTTGTATAATTCTCCTTTTATGGGGATTTGGCACGGTGTGTTCCTATGCCTACATATTTTTGCTAATAGGTGTCCCCTCGTTCTCATCTTAAAAATGTTGAGAGGTATGCACCCCCCCTCAAAATTTCCCCTCCAAGAACAATACTTACCCTCTACTGTTCCTCTAAATCCCCCTCCTAGGATCCTAAGAGAAAGTGTCTTTCCCACTGCCAACACAAATCCCCCTAGATTACCACTCATAAATATTTAAGGCAGCTTCTCTTAACTTCTGCCCACTACCTCTAGAATTTTCTCCAATGTCCCAAAAACAGGGGAATGCATCAGGGGAGCTGTCAGGATGAGTCATCCAGCCCTGAACTTCACTAAACCCTGACCCAGATTCAATAACTCAGGCTTAGCCCTGAGCTAAACTAAATGTACCTACTCTAAACTCTATCACTACTTCTAGCACACACTAGAGGGTGCTACATAAATATTGGGGAGGGGATGAGGCTGGAACACCGCTTTAATGTGAGATCTGGGGTCAAAAAGATCTCACATCTACACTAAAATGCAAAAAATCATTAAAAAAAAAAAAAATGGGTCCTTTAAGGCTGTTGGGAAGAAGTGATATATGACGTTGCTCCGGTCCTCCAAGGCCATAGAGTCAAGTGGGGTCCATGTTGTCCTCACTCGACATCCTACCTAGGAGAGGAAAGGACCGGATTGTTTTCTCCGCTACCTAAGGCTCAACAACCAATTTAAAGGGGAAGTTGAGATTCCGGCGCCCATATTGCCTAGTCATGTCTGTGAATGTCAGAGTTTTACAGTGCATCTTGGGACGTGTAGTTCGCAACAGCTGGAGGGCCGTAGTTTGGAGATTCCTGATTCACAGCATGAGCATCTGGTGCCAACCAAGTAATGTGCAATCACATAAAGCCATTTGATAAAGAGTGCTACAGCAGAGGTCATCAAAGCTGAACAGAGTGGCCACCCCTTATGTTTCATTAGTGAGAAAACGGCCGCACTGTACTAGCTTACTTCTTTTATAAGACGGTTAATGCTTTTAGGAAGCTCATTTAATTCTTGTTATACATTTACAAAAAGAGCTTATTATGACCGTTTAAGCATTATAATTATTAATACATCTCAAACAATATTGCACTAGATGTTCTAATATATGAAATGATAATGTGTGTTGGTTTTGCTGACTTGAGCTGAGATAATTAGTTTAGCATGAACATACATTTTTTGTTGGATAATATTTTGGTCTCTAGATCAGTCTAGTGCCGCTTGCCAGCAAGCATTTCAATGGCAAACAATCAAGACAAGCTGCTCCTCCAGAAGTTGTGTACTGTAGAATGTGCCAAGAGAATCGCAAAAGGGCAATAATGTTTGTGTTCATATCTTCACACTAGTTTACATACTGGGCACATGTACAATTGAACGGGGCACTTAATTATGACAGCAAGACATATGAATGTTTATCAAAGTTGTTAGAGGACTGAAAATGTTCTGCCACTTTCCTTAATGAAACCTTCCTCTGAAAATGTAGCTCCAGATTTCATCTTCCAAAAAAAATGTGATGGTAATACATGACAAAGACTGAGCACTGTCCCTATAATAGCTTGTAAGTAGAATGGCTTAGCCACTCCAGAAGCAGTCATCATCAATATTAACTGGAAGATTTCCCCCCTTAAAGCGGAGTTCTGCCCCCCTTAAAAAAAATTAAAAGTCAGCAGCTACAAATACTGTAGCTGCTGACTTTTAAATAGTAGAACTTACCTGTCCAGGGAGCCAGCGATGTCGGCACCCGAAGCCGATTTACGTATCGGCTCTCAGGTGCCGCCGCCGCCATCTAGAATAAGGGAAACCGGCATTGAAGCCTTCTGGCTTCACTGCTGGTTACCTACTGTGCATGCGCAAAGCACGCTTCGCTTTGTAATTGGCCCAACGGCGAAGGAAGAAGGAGGGGGGCGAACTTCAGAGGGACAGTGCCACGGCGCTGTCTCACATGAAGTGGGGAAGGGTACCTGTCATAAACAGGTACCCGTTCCACCCTCCCCCCTGAAAGGTGCCAAATGTCCTCAGTCCCATTCTCTTTTCCAAAAGTGAGACATCAAAATGTGATGGCAAAACGCATTGACAGAGTATACAGGAGGATGCCCTACAATACATCTTGATGGACATTGTCCTTGTAATATTGACAGCTGTATGGATGTGTTTAATAAAATTATCTGAGTTTAATATAAACACTATATTATCAAAAGTATTGGGACGCCTGCCTTTACACACACATGGACTTTAATGGCATCCCTTAGTCTGTAACATTCAATATTGAGTTGGCCTACCCTTTGCAGCTATACCAGCTTCAACTCTTATGGTAAGGCTGTCTACAAGGTTTAGGAGTGTGTCTATGGGAATGTTTAACCATTCTTTCAGAAGCACATTCACGAGCTCAGGCACTGATGTTGGATGAGAAGACCTGGTTTGCAGTCTCTGCTCTAATTCATCCCTAAGGTGTTCTATCGGATGAGATCAGGACTCTGTGCAGGCCAGTCAAGTTCCTCCACCCCAAACCTGTTCATCCATGTCTTTATGGACCTTGCTTTGAGCACTGGTGTGCAGTCATGTTGGAACAAGATGGGGCCATCCCCAAACTGTTCCTACAAAGTTGGGAGCATAAAATTGCCTTGGTATGCTAATGCCTTAAGTGTTCCCTTCACGGGGAACTATGGGGCCAAGCCCAACCATGGAAAACAACCCTACATCATAATCCCCCCTCCACCAAATGATTTAGACCAATGCACAAAACAAGGTCCATAAAGACATGGATGAGCAAGTTTATAGTGGAGGAACTTGACTGGCTTCCACCCAAAAGAACACCTTTGGGATGCTTTAGAGCAGAGCCAGGCCTTCCTGTCCACACCAGTGCCTGACCACACAAATGCCCTTCTGGAAGAATGGTCAAACATTCCCATAGACACACTCCTAGACCTTGTGGACCCCTATAAACTAAGACTGGGATGCCATTAAAGTTCATGTGCATGTAAAGGCACATGTTGTCTCCAATATTGGTAATATAGTGTAAATTGGGTTTCCCCATGTTGTACTATGAAAGTCCATTTTTTGGGGAGCAAGTAGGAACGAATTTTCCTTTTTTTTTTTTTTTGGGGGGGGGGGGTTCTGAGAACTGATAGTTGAACATTCAAACTTGTGAACCTAATATAATCTTATATATCTTATGACAGCCTCCTGTTAAACCTTTAAATGACTGATGTAATGGAAAATAATGTAGGAGAAGTTCCAATAGCTGTAAAACTACAGGATAAGAAAATGAGCAGATTGCACATTATGTTTGTGTTGCTTAATACAGTTCAGATAGTGCCATAAATAAAAGTCTTTTTCACAGCACAGATTTAACAGTGACAGTTTACAGGTGGCTTGTTGTCACTGTGATTATAAGTATTTTTTTTCCATACATATTTGGCAATTACACCAACCTGTAAGTACAGAAAGTGACATCTGTTCAGGGCAGAAATCATGTTCCTGATGAGAAATTCAATCCTTCTCCTCTCCTTACCTGTTATTTACGACATAGCTTTATTCACTAATTCAATCCAAAGAACCATGCATTTTGACCCAAACCCAATCATTAAAATCTTGGTTCCAATTATCATGCTAATGTAATTTCAAAATACATTTAAATCTACAAAATTCATTAAAATAATGTTATAGGGTCCTGTTATAAGGTGATGACGTTCAGTCCTTGTCTTCCATATGCTCTTCAAGAACACAGTGATTTCACAGATCTATATTAGAATCAGTTGTAAACTCTTACCATGGAAAAACAATTTGACAGCAGTTGCTCAGGGGGAGTGGTGTTGCCCCCGAAACGTGTTAGATGTTTTTATATTACTTTTTTTTACTAATAATTAAAATTATCTTGTATTCTTTAACCACTTTAACTCTGCTCACATTGCTGCTACTGTAGCAATGTGGCTCATTATCGTCCAGCGACGTAGACCTACGTCGCTGGACTCCGCCCCTTGTGGGCGGCGTGCGCGCCGCCGGAGGCTCGCTCCCGCTGTTTTCAGTCACAGCGGGAGTCGGGCCAGGGGAGGAGCGGCGGCGATCGCCGCTGCTCTTCCCCGATCGTCAGGAATCTAGTTTGGAGATCCGCCCGCTTGTGTAAACAGAGCGGGCGGATCTCCTAAGTGACAGGCATGGACAGATAGCATGGTTCAGCATAGCTGAACATGCGATCTGTCCCTGACTCACTTAATCACCTCCCCCTCCACACGTTAGTAAGCACCAGGCATACATCAACCCCTCCCTCTCCAATACAATTAACCCCTTCCCTGCCAGTGTCATTTTTACAGTAACTGTGCATATGTATAGCACTGATTACTGAAGTAATGTCACTGGTACCCCCAAAAGTGTCAAAAATGTCAGTCAAGGGTCCGATCTGTCCGCCGAAATGTCGCAGTCCCGCAAAAAAAAATTGCAGATCGCCGCCATTACGCGTTAAAAAAAAAAAACACCAAAAATGACAGAAATCTTTCCCTTAGTTAGTAAACGCAATAACTTTTGCGCAAACCAATCAAAATACGCTTATTGTGATTTTTTTTTACCAAACATAGGTAGCAGAAAACAAATTGGCCAAAAATTTAAAAAAAATTTGATTTTTACATTTTTTTGGGGGGAGTTTCATATAAAAAAATGTGAAAAATATTGTTATTTTTTCAAAATAAACGCTCTTTTTTTGTTTATAGCGCAAAAAGTAAAAATCGCATAGGTGATTAAATACCACCAAAAGAAAGCTCTGTTTGTGGGAAAAAAAGGACGTCAATTTCGTTTGGGTACGGCGTCGCACGGGCCGCGCAATTGTCAGTTAAATTCGCACAGTGCTGAATCGCAAAAAGTGGCCCAGACGTAAGACAGCAAAATCCTCCGGTGGTAAAGTGGTTAAACTCTTACCATGGAAAAACTATTTGACAGTAGTTGGTCAGGGGGAGTGGTGTTGCCCCCGAAACATGTTAGATGTTTTTATATGACTTTTTTTTTATTAATAATTAAAATTATCTTGTATTCTTTAAAAAGAAAATTGTTCTGACTCTCTTTTCTTTTATTCTGTGGTTTGAATTACTTTTGTGTGCCCTTAATGGGAAACCTGCTTTCTTGGTGTGAGGAAACCACTTTTCCAGAGTTATCAAGCTTGTTTGAAGTGTAGCACCCTCCTAGTCAGGTGCTAGGTAAAGGCATTTGTTTGCTCTTCTGCTTATCAGGGAGCAGGATTTCTTGTTAGGCCTGTTACATGTGTCCAGGTGTGATTTACTTGGTCTGAGGGAGTGTCCCCACTGTATCCAATAGGGGAGCATGTTGGACAGTGGAGGAAACCCAGTCAGTGACACACAGCCTTTTGTGGCTGTCCCAGTGGGAGGGCACAACCACAGTGCATCCTGGGATTGATCATAAAAACCAGGGGCACATGTGACAGGGCATCTTTGGGCGGGAAGCCAGGTCCCAGGAGGAGGGTGATGGCTGTCTCTCCTCCTGTCAGTGTGAAATATAGCCACAGGCAGTCAGCCTAGTGGACCAGAAGTGGGGTGCTGAGCCAGGAGGTCCAGGATACTGACTGTGGAGCAAGTGGCAGAGCGATCTGAGGAAAAACAGTGTCCGTGAGTACCAGGGAGCTAGCCAGGGGTCTGACCAGGAAGGGGAGAGTCAGTTGACAGGGGCCAGCCCACGCAGCGAGTAAGAAAAGGGTGCCAAGTTAGACCCTGAAGAGAAACCTAAAGTAAAGTCCATCTTTAAATCTTCACCTCAGTGGCAAAGTGAAGCAGCGGCCTTGCCGCACACACCACAGCTAGACTTCAGGGCCGGGACAATGGGTGGGCAGGAGGGGCCACTGCCCTGGGCACAATGGTTTATTGCAGGGATAGGGGCACCCTGACCCTAACCCTAAGGGAAGGGGGGGGGCACAGTTTGGCATCTTTGCCCTGGGCGCTGGATGACCTTGTCACGACACTACTGGCGTCCTCAAGTTTTGTGCAAAGTTACTAAGTTGGAGTATCCCACTCATCCCTTCTCCCATCCCAGTTCAAAATAAAATACAACAAAAAACAACTCCCCTGGACTGTTCATTTACTGAGCCAAGTGTTAAAGTACTAAGATTTCACAGACTGTTGCTATGGGCAACCCAGGGGAATCCATTCTCAGCAGCTCCCAAGGTGGCAGTGCTACAGAAGTAAGAGCCCAACTCTGGGCAAAAAACAATTTTCCTATGTAGCGAGGTTAACTGCTCCTTTTTGTCTGGGGGGGGGGGGAGATTTTTTTTCATGATTTAGTATAACTTTAGCCTTTCAAAACTTTTTTTTTTTTTTAATTTTTACTTAATGTGACACTAAACAATATCCTTATTCTCCCAAAAAATAATCTGTACACATCCACTACTTGGCGGTCTTCTAATCTGTTTTTCATCCCAGGTCCTCTAATTTAGACCAACTGTCTTTACCCATTTATATCCCATTTAAAGGCCACTAAATCCTGGGAGATCCATGCGAGTCAGATCAACTCAGGATGGATGATGTTCTTTATTATTACCTCTATTATATGTGGGGACCAACCTCCAAAATGAATGCTTGCTCGATATGTTTTGTGATGGTTGCGCTCAGGAGCTGACTGGCAACTTTCAGTCCAGGGGGCAAGTACAAACAAGAAGCCCTTGGTGCAGCGACTCGGCCCCCTCCCACTCTCCCTCTTCCTGGCCTCCTCCTGACCCCCATTCCAGGCTGAAGCTCCGCTCCAGGTACTTTCTACTCACCGGCTGAATACGGGTTCCTGACCTGGCCAGCAGGGAGCGGTTGGGGGAGCTGGGGCAGCTTGGTTGGGGCTGGCAGGGGAAGGAGAGTCTCCAGTGGGGCATGGAACTAGTTTCTGCTCAGACACAGTTTACACCATCCATTCTGGGGGGGGGGGGGGATGTCTGCGCTATGACCTTGTCTTTATCACGCACTCAGTAGGTCAGTGGTAGGGGACTTTTTACTTCTCTTCACCAGAGATCCTTTAGGCAAATCTGTGGTGCAGCCTTTTTACTGGGCGTCAGAGCTGCCAGGGGGGCAATTGCCCCCCTGCCCCCTGGCCCAGTCATCCCCTGATTGCGTTTTTTTTTACCATGCTGGATGTTACTAATGCATAACTCCCAACTTTTTGAGATGGGAACGAGGGACACCTATTCGCAAAAGCATGTAGGCATATGACACACCCCCTACCACAACCTTTTAAAGGAGACTTATAAAAAAAACAATTAAAGACCCACAAGTGCTTTTTTTTACCACTACTATTCCTTTATACTGGCTTTTGATATTTACAAACACAGCAATTAAAACATTGGATGAAAGGATTAGCACTGGGGAAACACCTTTTGAAAGATAAATAGTCCATTTCATATACAGCTATATAGATCAGACCAAAATGAGGGACAAATAAGGAAGAAGGAGGGACAGAGGGAGATTGTTCAAAATCAGGGACATTCCCTTAATATCAGGGACAGTTGGGAGCTATGTTATTGTTCTGGTGTTTAGTATTAATTCTGAGGTTATTGTTGTGCTAGGGAATATTGCTTGCCATGGCACTTGCTTGGGGCTATTGCTGGCCCTGACACCTGTTGGATTATTGTGCTGGGGGATATTGCTTGGGGTTATTGCTGGCCCTGACACATGTTGGGGATTCTTGTGTTGGGAAACTGTGCTTGCCCTGACACTTGCTGGGGTTTTTGGTGGTGGTTATAATTGTGGGCCTTTGGATACGCTGGGTGATACTGATGGGGATTACTTCTGCTGGCCCTGGTTCTTTTAAAAAAGGCCTACAGTCTGGTTTCTATTTACCATTGCATATTTCATTTTTTGGCTAAATATTTCTCATTTTGTTATCTGCTTTTATTATAACATGGGATTCAGAGTTGGGGACTTAGTTCCGCCTTTTATACTCTCAGTACCAGAATAGCATCCCTGAAAAAAATGTCTGACATTGCTCCTCCCTACACTTAGTTTAGATACATTCAGACAGAGAAATACCCTTTTTTTGGGACTTTTAAACATTGGTACATGTTTCAGGGGCATAGAAGAGGAGATATGCCTCTGAAACATAATGATATTGCACACTATAATATGATGGGCAAGAGTACAGATTTTTTCAAACTTTGTTTTTAACTGAAACATGGTTTGTCTACATACAACACCACTTGATTGAATTTAAGTGTTTATTATACCAAAATATGAGTTTAAGTTATGAATGATGTATGTAACAAACCTGTTTAAAAATTATTTGAATGTGACTCATGTACTTATATTATATTATAGATATGATACTCCTCATACCCCTGATGAAGGAGACATGTACTCCCCGAAACACGTTGGGTGAAGGAAGATTCATCATATTTTCATACATTCCACAGTTGGTGTAATAGTCGCCTAGTTATCCATGTCTCTTCTTTTTATTTGTTGATGTGTTATATTAAATTCTGTTTTTACGCATTTCACTTCTCATATATATTTTTGTAATTCAAGTTCCTTAAACGTCCCAAAAAATAGGGAAATTTCTCTGTTTGTAAGCATTTAACTATACGGATGTGGCACTTTGCAGAGGGTTGTCACCTTGAGTCTATATTACAATTAGTTTAGATTTCACTTTGAGTGGTTCAATGGCTACTTCTATAGATATCCTGAAGAAGTAAATGTAACCACCCAGGCATAAGAAGTGTGTTATTCCCAGAATTACTAGGTGAAAATAAAGAGTAAAAGTCAGAAAAAGAAATTGAATGCAGTTATCACATCTATGCACTGATAAGCTGCAATATATTACATTATTTTGGGGCGGGGGGCAATTTGACATGCTTTAACTTGCAAAAGACCTTGCAAAATACACTACATTTGTGATTTTATTTTTCCTTTTTAAATTTAGTGGAGTTACGCTTAAAGTACAACTAAAGGCAACATATACAATTTAGTAAATCCTCATATAAATACCTGAAAGTTCCACATGGTAATAAACATAGTAACTGAAATTATTATTTTCCTACCATATAGCTGCAATTGGGGTTTCTAATCCCTCCACTAGTCCTCCTTTGTTGGATAATGGTAGTAATGGTGGGAGGAGTTCTGCAGAGTTGGCATATAATTTCCTTCCACTGTACTAGTATCTGCATCTCCCACAGGGAACTACAATTCCCATAATTCCTTGTGCTTTCATCTCAGTGTATTTTACATAACACACGCCCATCTGTCAATCAATATCTGGGCGTGTGCTATGTAAAATACACTGAGCATGATAGAAAGCACAAGAAATTATGGGAATACAGAGAGAGAGAGAGAGAGAAGGAGTGTCCCCTGTGACCCCAGAGCCCCTGATCATCCTGTGTCCCTTGTGAACCCAAAGTTCCCTAATCTGATGTCCACTGTGAATCCCCAAGCCCCTAATCATGCGGTGTCCCCTGTAACTCCTGATTCTCCTGACCATCCATTGTGACCCCTGAATCCTGATCATTATGTGACCCCTGTAACCCCTGAGAATTTTGTGACCCCTCTAAACCTCTTCATCCTGTGTCTCCTATGACCCCTCTGACACTGATCATCCTGTGACCCCCCTGAGCCTCTGATCATCCTGTGTTCTCTGTGATTCCTGAGTTCCCTGATCACCCTGAGTGCCCTGTAACCCCTTACCATCCTGTGACCCTTCTACCCCTAATCATCCTGGGACCCCTGTGACCATACTCATCCTGTGACCCTCAAGCTCCTGATCATCGTGTGTCCCTTGTGACCCCCAAGTTCCCTAATCATCCAGTGTCCACTATGACCTCTGAATTCTAATTATCCTGTGTCCTCCCATGACCCCTGATCAGCCTATGACCCTTGTGCCTCTAATCATCCCGTGTCTTCTTTGACCTCAATTTCCCTAAGCATCCTGTTTCTATTGTAACTCCTGTTCATCATGTGCCCCTAATCATCCTGTAATCCCTGTGCCCCTAATCATCCTGTAACCCCTGTGCCCCTAATCATCCTGTGTTCACTGTAACCCCTTATTATCCTGTTCCCCTAATCATCCTTTAACCCCTGTGTCCCTAATCATCCTATGTCCCCTGTGCCCCTAATCATCATGTAACCCCTGTGCCCCTAATCATCCTGTGCCCACTGAAACTCCTGATCATCCTGTGCCCCTAATCATCCTGTAACCCCTGTGAGCCCCTAATGATGTGAGCCCCTGATCATCCTGTGACCCCTTTTGTTCCTAAGTTCTCTGATCATCACGTGTCCCCCATGACCCTTGAGGCACTGATTATCCTGTACCACTCTCAGTAATTTGCGCCCCCTAACCCATGAACCTTTAGCACTCCCTGAGTTCCTCCCACTAGTTCTGCTGTGAAGGATTATTAAGGGCTTCTCATTATTCACAGCCTTAGCCTCTGATTGGCTGCCTTTTATTATTGGTTAAGTCAGAGTGATAGCTCTTTGACTACGGTAGTCAAAGCGCTATTTCAGATTCAACCAATAAAAGGCAGGCAAACAGAGACTTAAGCTGTGAATAACTAGGAGGCAGAGTTCTTTCAAATCCATCAGGGAAAAGAGTCCAGCCTATAACCCTGATGTACAGTGGGAGCGGGGGGGAGGGGGGGGGCGACATTCATCAGTATACAGTGGGGGGAGGGGAGATGCAGCCAAGTGGAGGGGAGGACAGAGCCAGGTGGACAAAGGCGAGGGGGGGTTTTAGTCAGGTGGGGGTAGAATGGAGCCAGGTTAACAGAGAAGAGGAGGAGTTGCAGGCAGGTGGTGGGAGGGATAGAACCAGGTGCACAGAAGAGAGGAGGAGTTGCAGCCAAGTGGAGGGAATAATGGAGGCAGGTGCACAGAGAAGAGGAGGAGTTGCAGCCAGGTGGAGGGAAGGAAAGAGCCAGGTGCACAGAAAAGAGGCAGAGTTGCAGCCAGGTGGAGGGGAGCAAAGAGCCGGGCACACCTAGGAGAGGAGGAGTAAGAGCTTGTGGAGGGAAGGAAAGAGTCAGGTGCACAGAGAAGAGGGGGAGTTGCAGCCAGGTGGAGGGGGGGGATCAGAGCCAAATGGACAGAGGAGAGGGGGAGTTGCAGCCAGATGGAGGGTAGGACATAGTCAGGTGGACAGAGGAGAATAAGAGATGCAGCCAGGTAGAGGGGAGGGTGGATCCAGGTGCACAGAGGAGAGGAGTTGCAGCCAGGTGGAGGGGAGGATTGATCCAGGTGCACAGAGAAGAGGGGGAGTTGCAGCCAGGTGGAGGGGAGGACATAGCCAGGTGGACAGAGGAGAATAAAGTCGCTTTTCCACTGCATGGTACCGCATGGTACTGCATGGTACGTGTTAGAACGGTTCGGTACGGTTTGGTACAGGGGCGCTTTTCCACTACATGGTACTGCTCAGTACGGCTCGCTTAAACAGTAACACCTCGGTTGGGGTTCCAAGGGGGCTCTACCTATACCAAATCCCACAATCCTTTGCATGCAGCCTTGATTGTTTGTCACTACTAGCCACTGATTGGTCAGAGAATCGTTGTAATCCCACCCACTTACTACTTTAGTGGAAAAGCAAACCGAGCCGAGTAGAGCCTATACAGTGCTGAAACGTGCCGACTCGTACCACACAGCGTGAAAAGCAAACTGAGCCGAGCTGGGCCAAGCAGTGCCGAGTGGAGCCGAGCCGGTACTTGCAGTGGAAAAGTGCCATAAGAGATGCAGCCAGGTGAAGGGGAGGATGGATCCAGGAGCACAGAGGAGAGGAGGAGTTGCAGCCAGGTGGAGGGGAGGATGGAGCCAGGTGCACAGAAGAGAGGAGGAGTTGCAGCCAGGTGGAGGAGAGGATAGCTCCCTGGCTCTGGCTGCTAATGGGTGCAAGAAGAGTGAGAGCACATTCGGGAGATGAGATCTATGGTAATGAAGAGATCTCAATACAAAGTATCCAGCATGAGTATATTATTGAGCTGTGACCTTGTGAATAGTGACATAAAAGCATGAGAGTCCAATTATTTCCTATTATCACCTAACTATATACCCATGGTCTTCTTCTCTCCCTTGCCTATTTGACTTTAAGATATAATCATCTTCCATTCATGTTGTATTATTTTTTCTGTCAGTTTAGAACACTTATCCTTTCTCAAGACATTGCAATATAATTGTCATGATGTACTTGTATTGTCTCTAATTTCAATTGAACTTAGATAGGCCTAGATGAGTCTTTCACATGTTTAACATAATATTAGCAAACCACTTTTCAGTTAAACTACTTGAGCTCGCTGAAAAAAAGCACTACATCAATGGAAAACATAATAGATAAAAAAAAATTACAATAATTTTTTTAAAAATGTTAAACTTAATTTTCACAGATTGTACTGTTTAAGGTGTTGCTGAATGGATCTGCCATAATCTCTATGCAGTTAATTTACTGACAAATAAGCAATATAACAGTATTCTCTAGCAACCATTGGCCAATGCTCTTGGCAGGTTTGAACAATTCATCATTTAGTAGGCTATTTAGTTATTACTTTTTGTGTGTGTGTGTGTGTGTGTGTGTGTGTGTGTGTGTGTGTGTGTGTGTGTGTGTGTGTGTGTGTGTGTGTTTAAAGCGGAGTTCCACCCTGGAATTTTTTATTTTTTTTTAAAATACCCCCGGGACAGTCAGGGCTAGTGCATTCCACAATGGCTAGCCTCTGATCTGTCCCGGGTTGCACTTACCTGTTAGGACAAATACTTACCTTGAAAACGTCTTGTCCAGCGCTGCCATCTCAGATGTGGGCAGCTTGAAGCCAGCGAGATCCTCTTCGGCGTCCTCTTCCACCTTCTTCGGTCCCACGATGCCCTGCGCCGGCCCCGACGTCACTTTCGGGTCGTGCGCGTCATCCCTCCACAGCTTCTGGGCATGCCCAGAAGCTGTTTAGAAGGGGATGACGCGCGCGCCCCAGAACTGACGTCGGGGCCGGTGCAGGCGCAATGATTCCTGGGAGCGATGACGTTCAACTCCCAAGAATCATTGCAGAGCCAGGAAGTGACGACGGGCCGCGGCTGAGGAAGGAGGAAGAAGGAAGTAAGGTAAGTATATTTTCTTCGCTACGAGGTAAGTAAAAAAAAAAAAAAATGCGATTATCCATTTCTTTTTCAGGTGACCCGGAGCGAGAAGATGGAGGTAAGTATAAAATTAGGGTGGAACTCCACTTTAAGGTAGGTCAGTGGAGCTTAGATTAAATATAAAAACACAATTTAATCTAATTGTATATTTATATATAAAAAAAAAAAAAAAAAAACATGACTTAACCTCTCTCTGTTGCAGGCCCCACTGAGCCCTACACTATATTGTCAAAAGTATTGGGACGCCTGCCTTTACACACACATGAACTTTAACCACTTGCCGACCGCCGCACGACTATCTACGGCGGCGGTCAGCCCCTCACAGGCAAAGTGACGTAGGTCTACGTCGCTCGCCTGTGAGGGTTTAGGGAGCGAGCGCGCGCCGCCGAAGGCGCGCTCCCACTCCCGCGTGGTCACGGACCCCCCCGCGCGTGTGACCGGCGGACCCGATCGCCGCCGGCCACTCTGCGATCGGCGGGGGAGAGGGAGAAAGTCAGGCAGCTTGTGTAAACAAGCTGCCTGTCATTCTCCTCTCTGTATGAGAGATGATCACATGGATCTACTATGTAGATCCATTGATCACTCTGCATACAGTTGAAGCCACAGCCAATCACAGTTAGAATCACGCCCCTAGGGACACACACAGCCCCTCCCTCTCAAATAAAGTTAACCCCTTCACTACCAGTGTATTTTTACAGTAACAGTGCATATATATAGCACTGATTACTGTAGAAATGTCACTGGTAACCCCAAAAGTGTCAAAAATGTCAGTCAAGGGTCCGATCTGTCCGCCGCAATGTCGCAGTACCGCAAAAAAAATCGCAGATCGCCGCCATTACGCGTTAAAAAAAAAAACAACAAAAATGACAAAAATCTTTCCCTTTGTTAGTAAACGCAATAACTTTTGCGCAAACCAATCAAAATACGCTTTTTGCGATTTTTTTTACCAAACATAGGTAGCATAAAACAAATTGGCTGAAAATATTAAAAAATTTTGATTTTTACATTTTTTTTGGGGGGAATTTCATATAAAAAAAAAGGGAAAAATATTGCTATTTTTGCAAAATTTACGCTCTTTTTTTGTTTATAGCGCGTGATCAAAAAATCGCACAGGTGATCAAATACCGCCAAAAGAAAGCTCTGTTTGTGGTAAAAAAAGGACGCCAAATTCATTTAGGTACAGCGTCGTACGACCGCGCAATTGTCCATTAAAGTCACGCAGTGCCGAATCGCAAAATACCCTCTGGTCGTTTAGCAGCCAAATCCTCCGGGGCTTAAGTGGTTAATGGCATCCCAGTCTTAGTCTATAGGATTTAATATTGAGTTGGCCCACCCTTTGCAGCAGTAATAGCTTAAACTCTTCTGGGAAGGCTGTCCACAAGGTTTAGGAGTGTGTCTATGGGAATGTTTGAACATTCTTCCAAAAGCGCATTTGTGAGGTCAGGCACTGATGTGAACAAGAAGGCCTGGCTCGCAGTCTCCATTCTAAGTTGATCGAGTTGGGGCTCAACACTTCACTGTGCAACTGGCTGTTGGACTTTCTGATTGGAAGACCTCAGGCAGTACGGGTCGGCAGCAACACATCCAGCACCATCATACTGAATACTGGGGCCCCTCAAGGATGTGTGTTGAGCCCCCTCCTTTTCACTCTGCTGACCCACGATTGCACACCGTTACACAACTCCAACCTCTTCATTAAGTTTGCGGATGACACGACTGTGGTGGGTCTCATTAGTGACAGAGATGAGACAAACTACAGGAGTGAGGTGAGCCGCTTGGCCGGGTGGTGCATTAACAACAATCTCTCTCTGAACGTGGAGAAGACGAAGGAGATTGTTGTTGATTTCAGGAGAGCGCATACTCAGTATGTTTCTCTGACCATCAACGGTGCGACTGTGGAGAGAGTGAGTAGCACCAAGTTTCTGGGTGTGCACATCACAGAGGACCTCTCCTGGACTGATAACACTGCAGCACTGGCCAAGAAATCACAGCAGCGTCTCTACTTTCTCCGCAAACTGAGGAGAGCCAGAGCCCCATCCCCCATCATGTACACCTTCTACAGAGGCACCATCGAGAGCTATATTGTTAGTGTTATCTGTATGCACCGGGGGTCTAAGAGTAACGTAATTTCGATTCTCTGTGTGTATGTATTTTACATGTGGAAGAATTGACAAATAAAGTCGATTTGATTTGATTTGATTAATTCATCCCAAAGGTGTTTTGTTGAGTTAAGGTCAGGACTCTGTGCAGGCCAGTCAAGTTCCTCTACCATAAACTCGCTCATCCATGTCTTTATGGACCTTGCTTCATGCACTGGTGCATAGTCATGTTGTAACAAGAAGGGGGCCATCCCCAAACTGTTCCCGCAAAGTTGGGAGCATGAAATTGTCCAAAATGTCTTGGTATGCTGATGCCTTAAGAGTTCCCTTCACTGGAACTAAGGGGCCAAGCCCAACCCCTGAAAAACAACCCCACACCA
Source organism: Pelophylax lessonae (assembly GCF_965119305.1). Taxonomy (NCBI): domain Eukaryota; kingdom Metazoa; phylum Chordata; class Amphibia; order Anura; family Ranidae; genus Pelophylax; species Pelophylax lessonae. The sequence continues at coordinate 197,413,271 of NC_138777.1, read as the reverse complement.
TTATCCCCCCTCCACCAAATGATTTGGACCAGTGCACAAAGCAAGGTCCATAAAGACATGGATGAGCAAGTTTGGGGTGGAGGAACTTGACTGGCCTGTACAGAGTCCTGATACAGAGTCCTGAACTCAACCCCATAGAACACCTTTGGGATGAATTAGAGCAGAGATTGTTAGTCACACTACTAAACATTGTGGGAAGCCTTCCCAGATGAGTTGAAAAGTTGAAGCTGTTATAGCTGCAAAGGGTGGGCCAACTCAATACTATGATGCCATTAATGTTCATTTGCGTGTAAAGGAAGGCGTCCCAATACTTTTGGCAATATAGTGTATGTCCTCAACCCCATTTTTATATTTCCCTTATATTTATATCTGTGATATGCTGAACAGGAAGACAGAATCAGGTAAACTTCCAATGGAGAAGATTTTGTTGTCTCTTATCTACTGAGAATGCATTAAGCATTTTAGTACAGTGAACATCTTTTTGTGAGTCAGTGTATCATTCAATATTCCTCCCAAACAAGAACAGAGTTTATGAAGGGTGTTATTCCAAATTCACACTTCAAAAATTGATGTTTAGGAGGAACACCCACATTGGCAATTACAATAACACTTCTCTAAAACTACTTTACTCCTGACAATAAATACAGCTGTATCCCAATATGTTTTTGTTTAATGTGAAGTTTTTAGATTATCCCAATTTATAGACTAATCTGCACTGACAATATTTTATCTAGTAAGGCGGCAATATAGTATCAGTGCAAAACAACGAAACAAACTAATTAAAGTGACAGAACAAAAATCAACTCTTTGCTGCTCTGCAAAGATCATTGGGTTGATTTACTAAAGGCAAATAGGCTGTTCCCCTTGAAAGAGACGTTTCCCCAGAGCTTAGTGAATGCGGTGAAATTTCACTTTGCAAAGTACACCCAATAGCATCTGAGGAAAATAACCAAACACAGAATTTTTGCTTGTGAATGACGTCAGCAGAGCTTTTTGGAGAGAGAAAAAATAAAAAGACAGAGCACAAAAAAGTAGATAAAAACATAACATTTATTTAAAAAAAAAAAAAAACACTCTATTTTCTTGTCTGGTTTCTGGGAAGTCCTCCCTTTCATGAGCCCCCATTAAGGGTTGGTGAAAGGGAGGTTGTCCCAGAAACACGTCCCTACCAGCACTAGACCAACATGATGCCATTCCAGCGAGTGGATCTTGTTTGACAGTACCCAGCTTCAGCTTTCTGCTGAGGCTCTTGTGTCTTCCCTTGCCATGGAGGAAAAATAAAAAAGCTAAAAAAGAAAATTCTAAGTGTAGTAGATAAAAACTTTAACCTAATAAAAAAAAAAGTGGTATTGCACTCACATATGGCAGCTGGACAAAGCATATACTGCACAACATATTAATAGGGATGCTTCCAGTCTCTTAGGACCTAGCTTATACTCTGGGGGTGCAACTGATTAAAAATATATAAGTATTGTTTAAGCGTGATGCAACCCATCAAATTATTGTAAAATTTTTGAGTTTTGGTGTTATTTTCTTTGTTTGAAATAAGCAATAAAAATGTATCAAACCAGGACCCAGCTTACTAGAGCAATGAATTCATATATGGCAGGGGAAGACCCTAGAGCCTCAGGAGAAAGCTGTACCCAGCTGCTGTCAAACAGTTCCACCCTCTGGGGTGATTTCACTTTGGTCTAGTGTTGGTATGGACGAGTTTCTGGGAAATCCTCCCTTTTACGAGCCCTCATCAAGGGTTTATGAAAGGGAGGTTGTCCCAGAAACACGTCCCTACCAGCACTAGACCAACATGATGCCATTTCAGCGAGTGGACCTTGTTTGAGAGTAGCCAGCTTTAGCTTTCTCCCGAGGTTCTTGTGTCTTCCCCTGCCATGTAAGAACGTATTGCTCTACCAAGCTAGGTTCTAAGAGACTGAGAGCATCCTATTGATATGTTGTGCTGCTACATGCTTTGTCCAGCCCCCTTATGTATGTACAATACCACAGAGAGTGTTTTGTTTTTTAACAAATTTTATGTTTTATCTATTACACTTTTTTTGTGCTTTATCTTTTTTTTTTCTTCTCTCCAGCATTCTGCAGTTGTAATTTCCTCATCACAGTCCCTGCTCAGTTGACCGTGCCACACCAGATAGCCTCTTTTAGCTGATTGGTGGGGTTACCTGTGTCCTGTTAGTTTATTCATTTATGATTGATTGAATCTTTGACATGTTCATGCTATTTACTTTTGTATCTGGTAGATGAGTATTTTTTTTGCTTTGGATATTGGTTACTGTCCCATATGGGTTAATTCTTATCATTGCACCTGACATGTATCATTGCAGTCTCCCTAAACGAACAGGGGGTTTGAGCATGTAGATCTCGAGTGAAATCTTCATTGTCTAAAGGGTGTCCCAAATGTCATCATGTATAGGGAAAATGGGAAATTGTAGCTAAATGTACATTTATTTATACAATATTAATTACAAAATGTTACAAACAATTTACAAAATATTATCTACATGTTTGCCACCTCTTTCTACACACATACATGAAGTATTTCCCCCCACTCATGTGCTGGATACTCAATCTGCTGATACCGGTTTCAGCAGATAATCGTCGTATGCTTTTTTGCTGGCTCCCTGTGAACACCGCCAGTACTGCGACAGTTGTATCTTTGTCAGTGGATGTCCATGGACGTTCGCTTCTCTGTTGATCTGCAAACACTTCCAGTTTTATTGAGCTTCTCTGTAAGTTTGGCAACAGTGTGGTGTGAGATGTGCTTGCCATGTTTCTTGGCGAAGTTCATTGAAACCTTGCGACAGCTCCCCGAACCAGCCATGATGATTATTTCAATATTTTTTGACAGCGTCATTCTTTTAGGGTATATAAAAATAGGAAAAAACATTTTTAAATTATAAAAAATATAACATATAACATAAAATATAATATGAATTTAATCATTTTTCCTTTGTATGAAGACTCTTGGGACACCCTGTAGAACAACTGTTGCACCACTGCTATGAGACACTTCCAGGTTTGTCCTGTGCTGGGTTATGTGATTCCTTCTGCCAACTAGGGATGATCTAACTTTTGAAAAGTTCGGTTCGACCAGAACACCCGAACTTCCTGAAAGTTCGGCCCGGATTTCAGAACCCCATTGAAATCAATGGGACCTGAACTTCGGTAATCAAAAAACACAATTTTGAAGCCCTAAAACTCAATAAATGCCCCTAAAAAGTGCCTAGGGTTCTGGGTCATGCCCCAGGGATTATTAATCACACAAAAAAAGTTCTTAAAAATTGTCATTTTTGATAGAGAGCCAATTATTGAAAAAAATGATTGAAAAAGAAAAATGAGATTTCTTTGGATTTCGTGTCTGGTGGGTCTAAAAGGTGTACCTGTGAAGTTTCAGCTCTGTAGCATGTCCAGAACCAGAAAAAAAGTTTGTTTGTATTAGAATTGCAGTAGAACAGGATAGTGGCTTCGCTATTTTCACGCCCGGCTTTTTGTTGCAGGCGTTTATAGGGCTTTTTTGTGGACGTGTTTGGAGGCAGGCATGACATCTGAACTTCTGTGTAGGGGTATATATACACACACACATGTATGTATATATACACATACACATATAAAGGTGTGAAAGTAGCAGAACCCTATGGCTGCGCTAATGAAATTATTAACAGCCATAGGACTTCGCTCCTTTCACACCTATATGTGTGTATGTGTATAAATACATATAAGTGTGTGTGTATATATACCCCTACACACAAGTTCAGATGTTATGCCTGCCTCCAAAGACACCCAAAAAATGCCCAAAAAACCGCCTGCTACAAAAACGCCCAGTGCTAGAGATTTGGCGGGGCTATCTTATATACTGGGGGGCGTATTCACTACTGATTGGCCTCTGGACCCCCTATTCACTCCAATAACATTCCTAGCATCCTCCTGCCCCCTCAATTGGCTTTTACTGATGGTTCTGGTCCAATCACAGGCTTTTAAAGCCCAGTTCCTGTCCCATTGCATTTTGGTCGGTTCTGGTTGCTGAATTCCGAACTTTTTCAGCAAGAAGTTCGAAATTCGGCCGAATTTCGAACAGTCAATGTTCGGGTCGAACCGATGGTCGACCCGAACTGTTCAATCATCCCTACTGCCAATGGCTAAATCACCAATAGTGCATGCAGAAGCCTGCTTACACCACATTTACAGAGAAGAGCATACAGACGCGCCTCTAAGTGCAGTCTGATAAAAAATACTTTATTCAACACATCACTATTGGAGAGCAACTCACATTTTTGCACCGAATTTCCATCCTCTCCAGGTAGTGACGAAGCAACTCTTGATTACTAAAAGGCACTAAATGACCAGCTATGTTGTTGGCTGAATAAGCGGCCAATCTTCTCAACGCCCACTAAAGTTGGCAGGGAGAATCTTACTCAAAATATTAAGAGAACAGAGGACGCAATCAGCAGTCTGAAGGACATGCTGTTAGAAACTAGAATTATTCAATGCAAAGGTAACAGCTACTTCTGTTCTTTTTTCTTTTTTTTTTTTTCAGAGGCTGCATGGAAATGTGTGAATACAGAATCCATAAAAAATGCAGTTATTCTTTCATTATCAACTTATAGCTTTGCTTTAATCATGCAGGTAAAGTCACAGTTGAAATACGTACTGTATATGGAGGCGATACCAGATATCCCAGTCAGATCTTTGACCTTCAAGGCAGGAGCATAGTTCAGTATAGAACACGGGTCAAGCTAATCTGAGGTTCGCTGATTCGAAAATCATGGAGAACAGGCCACTGATATTAACTCTCTGATCACTCCACTATATACACACATCATAACTTAATTATCTTCTTGGGCCTACTCAATGATTTTACTACTACACTGCCCTTAAAAGCAATACAGTTTGATCACAAACCCACACCTGGCCTTCTGATTGGACAACAAAAGTGTTGAAGAACATTGTTGAGGTCATTCCTGTGATCACCCTCCTGTTAGCATGTTTAGGGTGTTAGACTAACAGCATTGTTCAAAGCAATAATCCTTATTGGTTCCTAGTTCTTCCCCTGCTCCTCCCAGTCTGAATGCTGCTGTGTGGGACATTCCAAAAAGCTACCATAAGAACAGATGTATTTTTTTTATTTATTCCAAGACAATTTTTATTGAAGAAAAGTATAGTATACAATGAGTATAAACAGTCGTCAAACAATAAGATATATAAATCTTTGGGAGAACAGCTTAAGAATACAGGATGGCCCCGTGCAAACAGTTACATAAATAAATGGTCATTGGTCACATATTGAACAATGATAAATCAGGATCCACGACCACGAGAACAAATGTGGCAAACAATAATAGGGTAGGATAGGTTATCAAGGACCAGGATTGAAATTATGTATTTGGATAGATCTGCCGGTTACCAAATCTTCTATCTCAATAAGGCAATGCTAGCAAAAGAATCCTGGTTGCTTACAAGTGTGTCATTGTCGGATATGCGAGAAAGTATGACATTCTATGGTTCTCAGGGGGTACGTATTACAAAAAACAGTATGAGAGGAGATGTATCCAATCTGCATGTACTAATCGTCTTCTGGACTCTGTGGGTATGAGGCAAAAACAGTTTTAGTTCTGGTACCCACATAATTAAAGGTATAGAGATAATAGGGTTAGGATTGAGGGGGAGAAAAAAAAAGGACAAGAAAAGATGAGCTGGGGGGGGGGTTGTATATGTATACTTAGAAACATAAGGGGGGGTGCCATCTTCTGGTCCGATTTCATCATGACCACAGCAGGGTCACATATAAGCAATGAAGGGGGTGACCTATGTAAAGGGGGAGCTGCAGGTCCAATTTAATTTGTATGATTATGGTTGTTCAATTAAAAGGGGATATACCAGTGTGTATGGTTTCCTTAAGTTTAACCAGAAGCGTTATTTAAATGAGAGAATTCTGCGGTCGTCTGAAAGTGTGTCTAGCATGTCCACTTCTTGCTAAATTTACTTGGTGTGTCCCGAGTTATGTGTATTAATTCCACTATTTCTGCTATTTTGCGTATGCGATGGAGCCATTCCTTGATTGGGGGAGGGTGAGGAGAACCCCAGTGTAACAGTATGCACTGTTTCACTGCGTTGACCGTGTGCATAGCTAATGATTTGTGATGGTTTTGTGTCGAAGAGATGAATGGTGTAGGAGAATTTGTGCAGGGGAGTGATCCAGCTCATAAGGGGTTACATATGAGATGATGCGCCTTACTTCATGCCAGAAGGATTGGATCCGCAGGCATGACCACCATATGTGCAACAATTTATCCCATTTTGAGAGGCATCACCAGCGGGTCCTAGGGATTTCTGGGTGACATTTGTGTAGTAAGTCTGGGGTGCGGTACCAGCGTGTTTGGATTTTGTATACATTTTCTTGGGTGGAAATGTTCCTTGAGCCTTTATGAATATTTGAATAGATCTGCTCCCAGTCTTCCTGTGAGAGGGAAAAGGATAACTCTCTCCCCCAGGATGAGAAGGCTTTGCTCACGTTTCGGGAGTGCTCATCAAGGAGTAGGGAGTGTGCGATGGAAATGAGATTGCATTGTGGATTATTTCTTAAGCATAACATTTCAAATGGAGTAAGTGATCTTGAACAGGGTGATTTTTTATCTAAGGAGTGTATGATGTGTGTAAGTAAAAGGTATGACCAGGGAGGTATGGGTGTTTTTTACATACGGGATGCTAGAGCTGTGTTAGATAAGAAGTTACCCATGTCATAAAAGTGGTATGCGAGTATTTGGTCATGAGACCAATGGTCCGATAGAAATTAGGGTGGTCTTGCACACTGTGCAAAAGCATAGTATTGTTGAGCCAATTAATGAATGGGAGCGTAACTCAGTTGGGATGTGACAGCAGAGTAACCAGGGAACCAATTCTAGGGATAGAGAGGTAAAGGCTGCTTCCAAGGAGACCCAGTCTTTGTTAGATTTGTGGACATTCCAATCAATTATCCTTGAGAGGTGACAGGCTTTGTAATAATTCTGGAGATCTGGTAGGCCTATCCCACCTAAATGTTTGGGTAAAGAAAGTTGGGCATAACTTATTCTTTATTCCAAACCAGGATAGGATGGGCTTATTCAAACATTTAAGGTCAGATGTTAGGTTGTGTAGTATGGGAAAGTAATTTTTCATGTAAAGATGTTGTAGTTTAGAAGGGAGCCGGATATCCAAGTATGTGATGGAATTTGTTTTCCAGTTAAAGGGAAAGTATTCTTGACATCGCTCAACCGATCGTTGTGGAAGGTAGATATTAAGCTGGAAGGACTTAGAAAAATACACTTTAAAACTAGATAATGTGCAGAATTGTTGGAATTCTATCAGCAGAACCGGTATGGTAATGAGTGGTTTCCTGAATAATGACAGAATGTCGTCTGCGTATGCTGCCTGTCTTGTCCGGTTTCTGATGGAGTAGGCACTTGATAGGGTGTTGTTAACGCAAACTTTTGCCAAGGGGTGGATGTAAAGGGACATAATAAAGCCCATCATCCGCGTAACTAGGCCCAATGTAGTAAGGGTCACGCCCATATAGTCCCATATAGTCCCAGGCTACCCTATTAATGCCTTCTCAGCATCTGGGGAGAGAAAAAAAACCTTATGATCTGAATGGGTCAGGGCATGATGTAGGTTGAGGGCTTTAATGGTGTTATCCTTGGCCTCGCGACCAGGGATAAAACCCACCTGATCCCAATGGACAATCGAAGAGAAAGGATTGGGAGAAGTCTATTTGCCAAGATTTCAGAAAAAATGTTCATGTCTACATTGAGGAGCAATATTGGTGTGTAGTTTGCTGGTTGTGAAGGATCTTTCCCATCTTTTGGAACGACCGCTATGTGAGCTTCAAGCATTCCAGGTGCAAGAGAGAAACAGGTGGAGAGGGAATTGAAGGCTCTGGGCTTTTGTTTGGTTTTACTTGTTTGATTGCTAGCATTCATTTCTCGGATTTAATTGGGTGGTCTAAAGTGTTAGCAACTTCTAGTTTAAGCCCTTTGGGGCAATTCCAAATCAGGAATTCCTGAATAGCCTGCGACCTGGATGAATGGGATGAGGTCAGGGGGTTGGCTAAAGTAAAATTGTATAGTGCCAAGTAAAATCTCTCAAATTCCTTTGCTAAATCCAATTTATTGGTGAGTATGGGTTTCCACTAGTTCTTGATATGTTTGTTGAGCTAGGGTGTGCTTGTGAGTTTCTTCTAGTATTTTGAGTTTGGAGAATATTTCTTGAAGGCGTGGCTGTTGTTCTCTTTTGACTGCTAAGCTTGGGGCGAGGGGTTTACCCCTTACTACACATTTGTGTGCTTCCAAATGGGTAATTTGTGAGGTGTCGGGGGTGTTGTCCTCTCTAAACTATTCCCTGAGACAAGTGCATACTTCGACTGATCTGATTTTGTCAGTTAGAATAGACATGTCAAGTTGCCATATTTTCTTCTGGGGAATACGTTCGGGGAATGTCATTGTTATGGAGATGGGATGTTGGTCTGATAATTCCATTGGTTCAGTCGTGGCCTTGGTTAGGTAATTGAAGTCTTGTTGAGTGAGAAAAAAAATAATCTAGATGTGAATATCTATTGTAGGGACTTGAAAAGAAAGTTAAATCTTTGCCAGTTGGATGAAGGGTACGCCAAGGGTCATGGATGAGGAGTTCTCGGATGCTTAGTTAAATTTGTTTTATCGCCGGGTATGGAAGATATGATGTACCAGAGGATGTGTTGAATAGGGGTTCAAGAGGTACATTAAAGTCTCCTCCTAAGATCATTATGCCCTTTTGGAAGGTAGATAGGAGTTAAGAAATGAATCTGAAGAAAGGGACCTGAAAACATTAGGACTATAAATGTTTGCTAGCGTAATTGGAGTGTCCTTGAGGGTACCTTTGATGAAAATATATCATCCCTTGTCATGGTGTCTGAGATCTGAAGGGCTATATTTTTGGAGACTAGGACTGAGACACCTTTAGATTTGGAGACTGTAGATGTAGCATGATAGGCATGAGGAAAAAATTAGTTTTCGAGTTTAGAAATAGCATTAGGAGGAAAATGTGTCTCTTATATGAACTCTATGTCGGCCCTTGGGTTAAGGTTTACAGTGAACCTACCACCCTATTGCGCTTGTACCAACTGATTGTTATCACTATGCATTGCCGTCATTCATCTTCTACACTGTAAGTTTTCTACTTTTAATAAATATAATTATCCATGCGTTATTACACCATTTGGAGGCTTTCTTTTGTTTTCTGAGTACCTGGGTCCTGGGGAAAGGACGCATATCTGAGTGAATTGGTCTATCAGAGGAGAAGGTTATCGGTGATGGTCGTTTTCTACGAGACCTTTAACCTATTGCTTGCATGACTCTGTGCCAAAGGCATAAAGAGTCCACATGTACCGGTTATGCTCCTGAGTCTATTGTGGTGGCAGCAACACTGGTGGAGATTTACCTGCTCTTTCACGTGGAATTATACTTGGTGTATTTGGTGGACTTGGTGGACATACACTAGGAGATCAACATTCCCACACTGTGGACACTTTTTCTTCACTAAGTGGACTTTTGCACCTTAATATAAGTTTTTGTTTGTTTTGGTGAAATATCACATTTATACTGTTTTTGTGTGAGCTGTCTCCAAATTGTGGAGGTGGTCAATACTCATTGAGAGGTACAGTGACCCCCACATTGGATAGGACACTGATACTCAGCTCCTTGATGACTTTGCACATTAATATTTTTTTGCACAGTATGCACTAAGCATGTTTCTATTCTGTTTACTTACCTATAATCTTTAAATGTACAAGGGTGAGTTCAGATTCAGGAATAGTATTTGTTTTTATGCATTTGGAGATCTATGTTTTCTATTACGCGATGAAACATATCACATTAGTTTGATGTTTACACTATATGCACTCGGCACTTTTTCAAGTGGTTACACTTTAATTGTTATATAAGTGGGAGGAATCTGACTTTATAAATTTTGAGCGCGGCCAATGTAGCATTTATGTGCCAGAATGAACGCATTAGACCATTGTTCCTCAGCGAACGTAACAGAAAGGGCAGAACCCCACTTTAGTCTAATTCTTTTTCTGAAATTTTCAGGAGATAGTAGCCAACTATATAGCAAGGAGGTGGCCCTGTCAACTTCTTTACCTTTAAAGCAAAGTGATTTGAACGGTGTGTGTTTTTTTTTTAATATATAATATCTCTTCACCATATCTGCCCTAGAGAGAGAAAAAGCAAGTTTATTTACTGTATTAACTACTTCCGGACCGCTTACGTTATATTTACTGTGGCAGGCTGGCTCGTACAGGCAAAACAACGTAGGTCTACGCCGCTCGCCTGGGGGCAGCTAGGGGGTGAGTGCGCGCCGCTGGCAACGCGCTCCCGCCCCTGATCATCAGCGGGGAAGCCGATGCGTGTGTCAGGCAGCTCCAATTGCCACCTGACACCCGCGATCATTCCCCGCTGAGAGAGAAGAACGGTCAGCTGTTGTAAACACAGCTGACCGTCCTTCTCCCTGAGATGATCACAGAGCTCATGTGATCCTGCTATTTAGGATCACATGTCTCTATGGTCATCTCAGAAGCTACGCCCCCCCCCACAGTTAGAATCACTCCCCTAGGCTCACATTTAACCCCTTGATCACCCACAGGGTCAACCCCTTCCCTGCCAATGGCATTATTATAGTAATAGTGCATATTTTTAGCACTGATTACTGTAGTAATGTCACTGGCACCCCCCAAAAGTGTCAAAAATGTCAGTTTGGGGTGCGATCTGTCCGCCGCAATGTCACAGCCCCGCAAAAAAAATCGCAAAGCGCCACCATTACTAGTAAAAAAAAAAACAATAAAAATGACATTAATCTTTCCCGTAGTTAGTAGACGCTATAACTTTTGCGCAAACCAATAAAAAATCCGCTTATTGAGATTTTTTTTTTTTTACCAAAAATATGTAGCAGAAAACAAATTGGCCTAAAATGTTAAAAAATTTTGATTTTTAATTTTTTTTTTTGAGAATGTCATATAGCAGAAAGTGAATAATATTGTTTTTTTTTTTTTTCAAAATTGTCGCTCCATTTTTGTTTATAGCGCAAAAAATAAAAATCGCACAGGTGATCAAATACCACCAAAAAAAGCTAAATTTATGAGAAAAAGAGGACGTTTTGTTTGGGTACAGCCAGGGGCAAACTGGCAACTTTCGCCCAGGGGGCAAGTACAAACCAGAGGCCCATGATGCAGCGACTCGGCCCCCTCCCACTTTCCCTCACCCCCTCCCACTTTCCCTCACCCCCTCCCACTCTCCCAATCCTCCTCCTGACCCCCATTGCAAGCTGAAGCACTGCTCTAGATACTCTCTACTTGAATCCGGGTTCCCGACCTGGCCAGCAGGGGGAGGTTGGGGGGAGCTGGGACAGCACGGTCGGGACTGGCCGGGGCAGTAGAGTCTTCAATGGGGCATGGAACCGGCCTCTGCTCAGACACAGTTTACACTATCCATGCTTGGGGGAAGGGGGGGGGGCTGCACTTTGTCCTTGTTTTCAAACCGCACTCAGTAGGTTAGCGGCAGGGACTTTTTACTTCTCTTCACCAGGAATCCTTTAGGCATGTCTGTGGCAGAAGCGGCGCAGCATTTTTACAGGGCATCAGAGCGGCCCAGGGAACAATTGCCCCCCTGCCCCCTGGCCCAGTCCTCCCCTGGGTACAGCGTCGCATGACCGCGCAATTGTCCGTTAAAGAAACATAGTGCCGAATCGCAAAATACGGCCTGGTCATTAAGGGGGCAAATCCTTCTGGTCCAGAAGTAGTTAACATATTTTTTTTTTTTACCTTATGTTTTAACCTTTAGTATAAGAAGTTAAAAATGGCATCTCTCTGAAATTTGTCAGATATTTGACAAGCCACAGTTGGTTAACTTGTATGTACATATGGACGTGTTATAATAGAACACACTTTAGGTTCCTCAGGGGCAGTGTCTGAGTGGCATGATTCACGTGTGCTTTGGAGAGAGAGAGAGAGGGGGGGGAGGGGGAGGGGGAGGGAGAGGGGGGGAGAGGGGGAGGGAGAGAGGGGGGGAGAGGGAGAGAGGGGTGGAGAGGGGGAGGGGGAGGGAGGAGGGAGAGAGGGGGGGGGGTGAGGGGGAGAGGGGGAGAGAGAGGGAGAGGGAGAAGGGGAGGGGGAGGGAGAGAGAGGGGGGAGGGGGAGAGGGAGAGGGAGAGAGAGAGAGGGAGAGAGAGGGGGGAGGGGGAGAGGGAGAGGGAGAGAGAGAGAGGGAGAGACATGATTTTAAGTTTGCATTAAACAGTTTTGTTTTGTTTTTTTCTTTTATTATCCTGTGAGAGATTCTATGTTAACTACATTATCCCTTTACTCTACAATGAGGCTTTCAAATTTATTATGAAGAAATCTAATTAGTGTAAAGTTGAAAGCCACGTTAATGCACGGCAATCTAAAGACATACATTAAATTGTAACAATCAAAAGCTAGTTGTATCTGCCCTTAATTATCAAGATTGTTTTGTAAGCTGAATATATTGAACTGCCTGTGCCTTTTTTGCAAATCAGATTTTTTTGTATTAGCATTATTTGTTAATTTGTTTTCCCCTAATGGACTGAAAGTTCATTAGCTTCCATATTACCAGTATGCTCGTAATTCTGGCATTTCCCAGAACTATTCCCAGTACAACCTTTAAAATTGCTCAGGTTTTTCTGTTAACCAATAAGTTGTTACTGATTATAATAATCGCATTTACTATTGTCAATTCTTGCCAATTAAGACACGTAGAAGGGGCATTTGGATGGGTATAAATCTACAGCATCTTCCTGCAATATCTCCCTCCAGAGAGCCGTGTGAATTCAGTATTCCCAGCCTTTATAAATAACAGTGTCGGAGACTTTGGCATCTGCTCTTAATGATAGCGAGGATCCCCTTGCAGGCAATTTGGATGTGACTTTGCATTTTAAGTTTATAGAGAATTGTAGAAGCAAAATTCAAAATTAAATGTGTACATGTCCTTAAAAATGACCCTTTTAACGATCTCCCTTTTTTAATTGTAGTTACACAATGCTGAATTGAAACTGAACACTGTGCAAACACCTTAATACACAGAAATACAGATAAGAGTGCTGCTTTACCTGCCAAAAAAGTGTATTTCTTTGCATTCAGTCCTGAGATTTACACAGCTCTGCCACAAAGCTCAACCCTAGAACAACATACTCAAATAGGCACTGGGATATTTTAGTATTGCAAGTGTAATCAGATGAAGAAAACTTAAAATAAGCTCAATAGCTCTGGCAAGGTGGCTCCCACGCAGCCAGGCTTTCCTCATTTGGCACCCAATAGTACCTCAAACCATAGAATTAAGCAGGCCATACATGGTTTGAAATCCGGTTTAACAGGGACTGGCCAAATTTCGATCCATGTGTGGATACCCTGGTTGTTAATGGGGAAATCAAGCAATTTTCTTTTCTTCCACTCCATTCAAGGAAAGAAAATTGCATAATATAGTATATGGCCTGCCCAACAGAAAGTTCTGCCAGGTCAAAATCAGATAAAAAAGTTCAAGATTTTTTTTTTAAGTGGATGTAAACCCAGTTCATCTGAACTATGCACATATATCTGTAATGTTTACTTATCTCTCTCCAAAGCTCTGAGGCCTGTGTTTTTCGGCTGCTTCATTCCTCTGTTACAACCATGATAACTTCTGACAAGCTCTCCAACACAGGAGATAAAAGCAGCTAAAAATTTGTCTCGGGGAGGGTGCTTAGAGACATGTAAGCAGAGAGCTGGTGTATTCACAGCACAGCTCTGCAAGTTTCTTCGTTCCTCTGACTATGTGGAAGGGAGATGTGTGTTTTTCCTCCAATCAGCTCACACACAGTGTATGCCCAAACTCCCCTCCCATTGCTGAATGCGGAAACAACATTTGTAACATGATGTGCACTTTATAAACAGTGTAGAAGGATGAAAAAAGCAGATATGCAAGTAAAACGTATTTAGGGAGATTTGTTCCATCTCTGTGTATCATCTGAGGCTGTTCACTTCACTGGGTATATGTGAGGGTTTACATCCACTTTAATCGTTGATAAAAAAAAACGTCATACAGATTTATCTAATAAATTCAAAGCCAACACTCCTACCCCTTCATCAGAGATATATTAGAACTAGTATTGACTTTTCTGCATGGAGGAGTAACTTGACAGCAGTTACTAAGTGGCAACAATTTAATCGATCTTGGACTCTTTTATACAAACAAATCCCTATCTGGCAGGGAAGGAGAGCATATTCTGTGCTGCAGCTCAGTACCACTTACAGGTCTTCTCCCCCTCCCCTCTGCTTGTAACCTTGAAAGGAGAAGCAGTGCAGGCAGAGTACATCTCTCTTTAAGGCCCATTTCACACAGGCTTCTGATCCAAAACTCCTCAGAAACTTCATGCAGGTCAATGAACAAGCAGATGTAATTGGATTGAACACAGGGATCCATTCAGCAAGCCCCCCCCCACACACACACACAGTTGCACAGTTAGAAAGCACCGCCTAGGGACACCTTCCCTAGAAAACAAGAGAAGGGCGCAACAACCTAATGCAATATCATAAAACATTTATTGGAAAATCATGAAAACCACAACATTATACTCACAATAGTATGCTAAATTTTAGCATACTCTTGTGAGTATAATGTATGACGTGGTTTTAATGATTTTCCAATAAATGTTTTATGATATTGCACTAGGTTGTTGCGCCCTTCTCTTGTTTTCTATGCTTTCAGTTCATGTGGATACCCATCGTCCTGAGAGGGCAGCAAGACTATAGATTTCAACAATATAGCCATCATTTTCCTATTTTTTACGCAACATTAGAGCGCAGGAGACATTTACTTGTCTTTTTTTTGTTAACCCCTTCCCTGCCAGTGTCATTATTACAGTAACAGTGCATATGTTTAGCACTGATCACTGTAGTAATGTCACTGGTCCCCCCCCCCAAAACTGTCAAAAATGTCAGTTAGGTATCTGATCCGTCTGCCGCAATTTTGCAGTCTAGCCAAAAATCGCTGATCGCCGCCATTACTAGTAAAAAAATAAATAAATAAATAAAAATGACAAATCTTTCCTCCTAGTTTTTAGATGCGATCATTTTTGCGCAAACCAATCAATATACACTTGTTAGGTTTTTTTTTTACCAAAAATATGTAGCAGAATACATATTGGCCTAAAATTATGAAAATATTTGATTTTTTGAATTTTTTTGGGGAATGTTTTATAGCAGAAAGTAAACATTTTTTTTAGAATTGTCGCTATTTTTTTGTTTATAGCGCAAAAAATAAAAATTGCAGAGATGATCAAATTCCACCAAAAGAAAGCTCTATTTGTGGGAGAAAAAGGACATCAATTTTATTTGGGTATGCCTTTGCACGACCGCTACTTTTCAGGTAAAGTAACATAGCACTGATTGCACAGCTGCATGGCCAGGCAGCTGTAAAATGAGGTGGTCATTAAGGGGGTAGACCCTTCCGTTCCAGAAGTAGTTAACATATTTTTTTTTATAAAGCCCTGTGGGAGGGCGAAACGCGTCTAGTGTTACCAAGCGTACAACGTCACTTCCGGCCGGTGGAATGCATGCCGGAACACCAGCGGAACCACCGAGCCGCACACTTAGGAAGACAAGTTTTTATTTATGTGTAAGTGGATATTTATCTTTTAATAAACCTGGTATACGTACTTTCACTATTGAGTATCCTCTTTTATATTTGGGGCATGGAGAATATTAAACCAGTCTTTACCAGGATGTTACATCGCACTTATCCCTGCATTTCCAGACGTGGCTAGCAGCAGCTCATTACTACACAGGCTTTATTTACAAGTCTTTCCGGTGAGTGGGGACACCTCAAGGGAGCACACCCCAAGCACGTTTGGAGCACCTTAAGGACTATTTTTGAGCACCAAGAGCACTTTATGGACTATATTAATTTGTATCTTTGTATTTAAAGCGGAGTTCCGGCCTCAAAATCGATAAAATCGATTTTGGGCCATCCGCTTGCTAAGGGGAACCTGAAAAAGAAATGGATAATGGCAATTTTTTTTTTTTTTGGTCACTTACCTTATTATAGAAGAAAATATACTCACCTTCCTTCCACTTCCTCCCTCTGCGGCCGCGGCCCGCGCCGTCACTTCCGGTTTGCGATGATTCCTGGGAGCTGAACGTCATCGCTCCCAGGAATCAATGCGCCTGCACTGGCCCCGCTCGTCACTTCCGGTGCAGGTGCGGTATTCACTGCTAAACAGCTTCTGGGCATGCCCAGAAGCTGTTCAGGGATGCCATGCTGCACCGGAAGTGACGAGCAGGGCCGGTGCAGTGCATTGTGGGACTCTGAAGTCACGAAGAGGACACGGAAGAGGAGACAAAGAGGGATGCTGCGGCATCAGCTGCCCACACCTGAGATGGCAGCGCTGGAGAAGAAATTTTCAAGGTAAGTATTTCTTCTTACAGGTAAGTGCGACACGGGACAGTTCAGAGGCTATCCATTATGGAATGTACTAGCCCTGACTGTCCCGGGGGTATTTTTAGCTGAAATTGACCCCCGAAGCCGGAACTCCACTTTAATTGCATTATTGTTCACAGATAATACTGCATTGAGGCACTTTATTGCACGTTATTTGCACAGTAGCACTTTATTGCAGTTTAAAGCACATTTGTATGGATTTGTTACAGCAGCGCTGACACTATTTGATTTCTAATATTTTTTTTTTTTTTTTACCTTATGTTTTAACCTTTGGTATAAGGAGTTAAAAATTGCATCTCTCTGAAATTTGTCAGATTTGACAAGCCACACAACCATTCTATTCCAACACCATCTGTCGCCTAATTGCACAAACTTTAAGCTTCCAACGTGTTTTTTTGAAATAATAAAACACAGTGAATTTTAATGGAAAAAAAGAAAATGGCACAGTTATTCAGCAGCATCAAAAGACATCAATTCAATCATGTAATATGGAATCTTCACTAATCATTTCTTAGGGGCTTACTGAATGTATTCATACTGCCTAAAGTATATTTATATTAGTTATCCCTCTGTGAGAAAAAAAAAGAGAGGAAATTCTCCCATGTAAATTCTCTAAAAGATGGGTATAATTAGGATGTAGTTTACTGCATTTTATAAGCAGGTACAAATCTCAGCGGGTAGTCAAGTACAATACCCATACTTCATGCGGATTAGCAATTACATTGTGTTCACAGCTATCAGAACAGGCAACAGGTGACCTGACAAATGTCTCATTCATACTGAGCCAGTGTCAATAACCACCATTTCTGTCTTGTGCCTGCATTTATCTTCAGCTTCCAAAAGGACAACTATTTGGACCAGCTGGCAAGCCTAAATGTAAATTACACCTGGTGACAAATGACCAAGGTGCGTGATTTAATTACTGTAGGTACTGCTGGGTTATAATTCCAGGTGATTAGAAGTACAACACATGTTTATGGCACAGAAAAGAGTAAGGACCCTATCAACCACAAACCTTTGTTCATACGAAGGTATGGTATATCTAACGGCAAAAACGTTTCAAACTTCTATCCAAAATGTTTTTTTCTTTTTCGTTTTGGATAGCGTAGGGTTCAGTTAACCACTTCCCGACCACCCGCCGCCTTTTTGCTGCGGCTGGGTGGCTCTCCTGTGCAAACTGACGTAGGTCTATGTCGGCCGTGCGCGGAAAGCTAGGGGGCGAGTGCGCACCGCCGGGGGCGAGTGCGCACCGCCGGGGGCGAGTGCGCGCCGCCCGCGGCGCGCTCCCACCCCCACTCGGCAGCGGGGAAGCCGATGCACGGGTCAGGTGTCTCTGATTGCCGCCTGACACCAGTGATCGCTCCCCGCTGAGAGAGAAGGGCTTGAAAACACAGCCGACCGTTCTTCTCCCTGCAATGACCATAGAGCCCATGTGATCCTTCTATATAGGATCACATATCTCTGTGGTCATTTCAGAAGCCACGCGTTAGAATCACTCCCCTAGGCTCACATTTAACCCCTTGATCACCCACAGGGTTAACCCCTTCCCTGCCAGTGTCATTATTACAGTAACAGTGCATATTTTTAGGACTTATTACTGTAGTAATGTCACTGGTACCCCCAAAAGTGTCAAAAATGTCAGTTAGGGGTCCAATCTAACCTCCGCAATGTCGCAGTCCTACAAAAAAATCACATATAAAGGAGGGAAGAGCGCCACTTGAGTGCAAGATTATGATTTATTATGACATAAATACGTAGTAACTTACATTAAAGTAAGGATAAATGCGTCTGTCAGGTCCAAAACGATTCCACGATGGTGAGAGGGGTCCACACAATCCGGGGTGTCTCAGGTACAGAGCGCCAGACCAGCTGGCTGTGTGTGTCCGGGTGATCGGGGAGCTCAGAAAGATGCGGCTGTGGAGGGAACCGGAAGGCATCTGACGTCAGCGGCAGGAAACTGGCAAGATGGCTGAGGGAGCTTCAAGACGAGGGCCCGGGCAGGGCATGTGCACTCCTTCTTCAGTTGAAGTGAATAACATAGGGAGAGAGAGCGCCTAAACCAGTCTCTACAAAAAATCACAGATCGCCGCCATTACTAGTAGAAAAAAAAAAAATCAATAAAAATTACATAAATCTTTCCCTTAGTTAGTAGACGCGATAACTTTTGCGCAAACCAATGTCATATAGCAGAATGTGAAAAATATTGTTTTTTCTTCAAAATTGTTGCTCTTTTTTTGTTTGAAGCGCAAAAAATAAAAATCGCACAGGTGATCAAATACCACCAAAAGAAAGCTCTATTTGAGGGAAAAAAAGGACCTCAATTTTATTTGGGTACAGCGTCGCACGACCGCGCAATTGCCCGATAAATAACACAGTGCCGAATCGCAAAATAGGGCCTGGTCATTAAGGGGGCAAATCCTTCTGGTCTTAAAGTGGTTAAATCCCCTGTTTTTATTTATTTTTTTATTTTTTTTACAACCCCATTTAATTCCATCCATTGGAGAAATATACCTTTAGGCCCCTTTCACACCAACATTCCGATCGGGTCTGCCTGTTGGTTTTTAGGCGGACTCGATCGGAACCTCCTCTATGGCGGGTGTAAACAGACATGTGTCCATTTACAGACATACAAATTCTCCTGCGCTCAACAGAAATGTGTTGGCGGAAAGTCTCTATGGCTCTGGGTATATGCACAGATATTGCTGCCCTCCGGGGGTCAGGGGAAACCCAATGGAAACACTGTATAAAGAACAAAAAGAGGGCGCACCAACCTTGTGCATTACCCAAATAGAATTTATATGTAGCACTGCCCCCTTAAGAGCTGTTTTTTTAACATTTTTGGATTCCCCTGGACTACCTGTAGCAACTGCAAGCAGAAATCTTAGCACTTTATGTTCTTGGCTCAGTCAATGATCAGTCTAGGGGTTGATGTTTTTGTTGTTTTTATTTTATATTGGGATGGGAGAAGGGATGAGTGGGATACTCCAACGTTTGAACTATTCACAATTCTGAGGACTTCTAGCTTGAGGATGTGGCAAGGCCGATACTATATCCTGCCACTGGATGAATCTGAGGTAAATATTCCTTATTGTAATTCTCTTCAGGGCACTCACCTAGTACCCACTTTTTCTCCAGCTGACACCACATCCACTAACTACACTACTCTGGAGTGGTCCCCTTCCTGGGCAGACCCTTAGGCAAGATCCTCTGTACTCACAATACTGCTTTCCAGATTTCCTGTGCCTCAACTTCTCCAGTCAGCTCTCCTGGACCTCCGGGCTCAGCTTCACACCTCTGGCTCACCAGGCTGACCGCCTGTGACCATACACCGACTGCTTCAGACAAGGAGGCAGCCGCCACCCTCCTTCTGGGACTCTGCGTCCTGCCAAAGACCCAGTGCACACGTGCCCCTGGATTTTATACCACACCCCACAATGCACTGAGACAGCAGTCTGTGCCAGTCACTGGGGCTGTATCAAAGCCTGTGGGCCCATTGGTCAGGTTTCCTCCAATTTCCAATGTGCCTCCCCATTGGGCACAGTGGGGCAATTCCTCAGACCATATGAATCACACACTGGGCACACTGAGCAGACCTAACTCACAGATCCTGCTCCCTGTTAAGCAGAGAGTAATATAGAATTGACCTGCTGCTCCTCTGATAGGCAGACAGAGCCAAAACTATACTCACTCTCTAGCACCTACCTAGGGGGGTGCTACATATAAAAAATAACACAAACACAAAAATAGGTAAAAGCATATTGATCCACAATGGACCCAAAGCAACCAGATCTCCAGGACAGTGACCAGAACGCCAGAGGACCTTCCGAATTGCTGATGCGTTTCGAGTGGAGATCCCCTCTTCTTCAGAGCCAATCTACAGCAATGCATTGACACATAAGATATAAAGGAATGGGATATCACATGTTCTCAAAGCCCCTCCTAAAAATGAGTGTAGTTTCAAGGCTAAACCCACTGTAGTATATTAAAACGATAGAGATGATAGTAGCACCAACAAGAACGAAATCGGATGCTGTCCCAGTAATATGATCAACAGGTATACATTATTAAGTAAATGTAAGCACCTCTGCAAAAAAAAAAAAAACAATAATAAATAAAAAAAAAAAAAAGAAAAGGAATACATATATATATATATATATATATATATATATATATATAAGAAAAATATATGTTTATGTGAAAAAAACATGGCAAAAATAGTTAATAGTGGTCTTTTTGATTGAAACAAGATAATGATGAACACAAGATAATGATGATAGCGTGCCATGGACAGTGACAGAGTACAGAGCAGCCCAGCCAGGTGTGTCAGAGTACACAGCTGTTAGCAGAGTCATTAGGCAAGAGAACAGAGGACTTAACACATCAAGCGGCTCTTCGGGACTGCCCTTGTAGCCTTGCTCCTGCTAGAACATTAAGATCTTGTTCCTGTTTCAAGAAGCAGCTTTCATTGCTCAATGTGATGTCATCACAAGCATTCTTCCTTTATATATGACCTGGGATTACCTTTTATTACCCTTGTGATACGGATGTCCATTGATGTTTATGAGCCTAAATTGCACCCCTGAGAAATGATCTGAGAGAAGGACCACAGCTAAGGTTATCAGGGTCCAGGACCCCTGCCATACGGGAGTGAACCCCCTGTAGGGGTATTTAGCTCTGGTAAGTGCGGGCTGTATTGAGAGGGGAGCACAAGATTCCTCACCCGAACACCCACTCCGGATCACCTCAAGAAAGCCCCTTATAATATATATATTTTTGGACTTTGCACTTATCAACTACTTATGGACCTTTTTAAATTTTAAATATTAATTTAATCACCTATTGATTTATCATCAATTTTCACCGTCCAATTTTTTCCTTGATATTTTCTTGCTGAGCCACAAGTTTGTAGATACAGTGAATCTTCACAACTGTCACTTTAATATTTTGTTCCTTTATATTGTTGCATAACAAGTTTGTGGATTTTGCCATTTTTCACACTTGTCACCTTAACACCAGAATTTTGTAGCAATTGCACATTATTTGTCTATATTTAATTTATATATTTTATATATTTTTTAAATACCCACCTATATTACCATCAGAATATCTATTTAATCTTATCCAGCAAATTTTGCACCACCACTCAGCACTTTATTTATTTGAGCCACTTTGATATATTTATTATCAGCATCTACCTGTTTAAAATGACCACTTGTCACTTTATTGCACTATTTGCACGTGATATATACTGTATGTCCTTTGTATACTTGTGATTAATATGTTGGTAGCAGGATTTGGATGACATTTGATATAACATAGGCAGCGCCAATCACTCCCCCCCCCTCTAAACCTATTTACTATATATCCCTATTAGGGCTATATTCTGAAGTGGGCCGGCAGCCTGATTCTTAAATCTCTTTCCTTAGCGCGGAGTCTCTCTCCTTTTTTATACTGGTAATATAGCTTGCCAAATGTAAGCCTTTCAAGTGAGCAGGGCTGCACTGCAACCACCCCATAACTGCATGCGGTTGTGATGCGCTGGCGCAGGGTTCAGGAGGTTAATGCAAATGCTTTTTGAAGAACAATCTGCGTTCTGATCTCTCTTCAGAGAACAAAGCTAGTTTGAACGAGCCCTAACAGGTTTTTAGCTTTAGGTACACTAAGATTTTGCACAGATCAGCCCAATTCTCTTCTTTTTGGGTCCCACACTGGTTGTCCTGGCTCTTCCTCCCCTCCGAGTGCTTCCAATAGCAAGACTCATTTGGCCCGTGTGTACACCAGCCTGCCCACAGAAGCCGGCTGAAATGGGCATGCTGGAAAACCAGCATTTGATCAGTAACTGATCAGCGCTGGCATCCAATGGCTGCAAGTGTTAACTGGTGTGTTCTGGTGGGGGGCGGAGTCCCCTTGTCAGAACATAATAGCTCAGCAAGGAGATTGCTGCACTAACATTGGATAGTTAGTGCAACGATGTCCTCCAGAGCTCCTCAGTTTTTTGTTTTTTTTTGGCCCACTGGGTTTAATGCAAATGAACTGATAGTGTGTACCAGGCTTAAGCCTGGACATGTGTTTCTGGCAAAATGACCAAGTGAAAGAAAAACCCATCATATCTAAGTATTGGCAAGCTTCAATATATTCTATTCCTTTTAGATATGCTTCAATGAATAATTTACCACTATTCCAAACTGAAAGGAATGGCTAGTGTCATTCAAAGTGTGCAAACTTTCTCTGACTTCTATCCTACTTTGTCTCTATCCTTCTGGTATATTAATAAACTGCATATGATTGTGCTACAATGTTACATTCCTTGGCAGCACAGCACACCATCTGAAACGAACCCCACACTCAGCACATGGTACATGTTCTCATATAGCTTGACTTATTAGAGAAAAAAAGAATCATTGAGATTGTTTCTGTGTTAGAACTAATAACTGTACTAGAGCTGCCTTAAGAACAAAATCTATCTGCTATGGATTACATTCCATAATCCCACAATTATCTGCTTTGTATCAAAAATAGTCTCTTGTTCCCTTGAAGCTTGGGTTTGAAAATATTGTTTTTGAACAACATTTCAATGAAAACAGTTGTGAATTGATATGGTTTATATATAATCTTTAAATTCACTGATATTATTGAAAATGATAGAGCATAACACACTAGGGCTTAGATTGTATTGGTTTGAAGGTTTGGAGTTTGGTGGTTAGTTTTAACTTGTAGAGATGGTTTGGAATGTGAAATCAAAATGGCTTTAAATACCTACAAAAGTGAAGGTCATTGGATTATTCGAAAAATCATGGCATCACTAGAAGATCTACTACAGTATCTCACAAAAGGGAGTACACCCCTCACATTTTTGTAATTATTTTATTCTATCTTTTCATGTGACAACACTGAAGAAATTACACTTTGCTACAATGTAAAGTAGTGAGTGTACAGCTTGTATAACAGTGTAAATTTACTGTCCCCTCAAAATAACTCAACATACAGCCATTAATGTCTAAACCGCTGGCCACAAAAGTGAGTACACCCCTAAGTGAAAATGTCCAAATTGAGCCCAAAGTGTCAATATTTTGTGTGGCCCCCATTATTTTCCAGCACTGCCTTAACAACCCTCTTGGGCATGGAATTCACCAGAGCTTCACAGGTTGCCAATGGAGTCCTCTTCCATTCCTCCATGACGACATCACAGAGCTGGTGGATGTTAGAGACCTTGCGCTTCTCCACCTTCTGTTTGAGGATGCCCCACAGATGCTCAATAGGGTTTAGATCTGGAGGCATGCTTGGCCAGTCCATCACCTTTACCCTCAGCTTCTTTAACAAGGCAGTGGTCATCTTGGAGGTGTGTTTGGGGTCGTTATCATGTTGGAATACTGCCCTGCAGCCCAGTCACTGAAGGGAGGGGATCATGCTGTGCTTCAGTATGTTATAGTACATGTTGGCTTTTATGGTTCCCTCAGTAAACTGTAGCTCTGCAGTGCCAGCAGCACTAATGCAGCCCCAGACCATGACACATGACACACATGACACACTTGTCTTTGTACTCCTCACCTGGTCGCCACCACACGTGCTTGACACCATCTGAACGAAGCAAGTTTATCTTGGTCTCATCAGACCACAGGACATGGTTCCAGTTATCCATGTCCTTAGTCTTGTTTGCGGGCTTTCTTGTGAATGCCATCTTTAGAAGAGGCTTTCTTCTGGGGCGACATCCATGCAGACCAATTTGATGCAGTGTGCGGCATATGGACTGAGCAGTGACAGGCTGACCCCACACTCCTTCAACCTCTGCAGCAATGCTGGCAGCACTCATACGTCTTTTTCCCAAAGACAACCTCTGGATATGTTGCTGAGCATGTGCACTCAACTTATTTGGTCGACCATGGCGAGGCCTGTTCTGAGTGGAACCTGTCCTGTTAAAAAGCTGTATGGTCTTGGCCACTGTGCTGCAGCTCAGTTTCAAGGTCTTGGCAATCTTCCTATAGCCTAAGCTATCTTTATGTAGAGCAAAAATTATTTTTTCAGATCCTCAGAGAGTTCTTTGCCATGAGGTGCCATGTTTTTAACACACCTGCTCTCCATTCACACCGGAGACCTTGTAACACTAAGGAGTCACATAATACCGGGGAGGTAAATTGGCTAATTGGGTCCAATTTGGACATTTTGACTTAGGGGTATACTCACTTTTGTTGCCAGTGGTTTAGCAATTAATGGCTGTGTGTTCAGTTTTTTGAGGAGACCACAATTTTACACTGTTATACAAGCTGTACACTCACTACTTTACATTATAGCAAAGTTTAATTTCTTCAGTATTGTCGCATGAAAAGATATAATAAAATATGTACAAAAATGTGAGGGGTGTACTCACTTTGTGAGATACTGTATATGTTGTAACTCATCTTTATCTTGGATGACATGTGTGCATTAAAACAAGCCATATGGGTTATAGGCAACTTTATGTTGCATATCTTTCTTTCTTTGATATAAAATTTGTATCATTGAAAAATAAAATGTTTGCATTGATACATGCCCCCCAGGGCAGTACCCATGTCCCCATCCCCTTTTTATGTTCAATACCTTTCACATAAGCCTTCAAAATGAGGACTTTTGATTTTCAAGTTCTGGACCTATAGACTTTATTAGGGTTCGCGGTTCAGGTCCAAACTTTTCCATGTGCTGGAGTTCTAGTGTAAACTGAACGGGGGGGGGGGGGGTGTTCAGCCCAACACTAGTGAGAGGGTTTTTCTTGAGGGAATTTACGTTGCTGTTTGGTGATGGGGCTATTTTCTCTTGGCCGTCCATAGGAGAGGTTCTCACAAGACTCTAGTGGCAACAATTGGGGTTGCTAGTAAGACTGGACAGCAGTGGACCCAGACTGCAGGGGTGGATCATGGTGTGACTGTGAGTAAAGTCTTTATAAGAGTCTTTTTTTAAGTTATGAGTGTGATGGATGGGAGGAGGGGCAACATTTCCCATTCACATGGGTGCCTCCGTTATGCAGATTCCTATTGCTCAGTGAGGGATCGATCTGCTGATCCCAGCTGAGCAGGCAGATGGCAGGTCCTGTCCACTGTGCAGAATGGAAACAGACAAGGTCCTGCTCTCCTCTATGGGGAAATCGTGTGGAAACAGACCACCTGTTCATTTTCATCTGATCCTATCCAATCCACCAGACGGATGGAAAAGAGAAACAACATCAGTCTGGATTTTGCAGGCAGGATTGGACCCATAGGGAAGACTGGAGGGTCCGTTAAGGTCTGATCAGGTCTACCTGAAAAATTTACACGGAAAGCCCATGTAAATGAACCCTTAGGCTATAATTTTACTCTAAACTTCAAAATAGGCATTGGCAGAGGCAGCGCCTCCTTTCTGTTAAATGTAGGCTTTGCTAGACTTGCAGATTCCTCTCATTCCTCCGCTGTCTGTTCAATGTTTTTACCCAGCTTTATGAAACGTTTCCAATGAAGGTGGTTTCAGTAGTGCAGCCATCTAGACTTCCTTCTTGAATAATGTTTCAGCTGTGAGCTGGGCTGGTACCTGAATGTTCTATTAGTAGATGGTAAGCTGGCTGACCTTGAGCAGTTTTCTTTCTCCATTGAGCTATGTTAGTTGAGAATCTTTTCATTTAATTAAATAGAAGAGCACCCCATCCTGATCAAATGTCCTTAGAATTTCCTACAAAAGATAACTGTCATGAGAGAAATACATGACCTTCTTCTAAAAACGCTAGTTGCCTTGTCATGCTGGCTGGATTTAGTACACTTAAAAGGCTCTAAACAATAGATGTACAGTATGTACAGTTTTGTAGTATCGTACTAAGTACCATCAGTAGCACGACTACACTCTTTTTCCAGGGGGTTATATTTTTCCTATGTCCCCATACAATTCCTCTTAAACGACTATATTGTAAGGTCATATGAGTGCATAACACATTCTAAGAAATTCTAAGCCAGAAAATCTGTATTAGCTAATAAAAATTCATTGATGATACTCCTACAGAGAAAGAGCCAAGAATTATTGAGATAATGTCCTAGCTTTGCTCTCTATGGACCCAGTAGGGGTGTCCTTTCCTACTATTGTTTCTGTAACATCAATGAGCATAACAACATAATTCTGTCATACACACTGGTGTTGTTAAACATACCAGGAGACCCCTGCCTGTTTACCTTCAGTTCAAGAAAGCTCTTGTTATGCATCTGGTATCGTTTTATTTCCATCCACATTCTCCATCTATCTTAAAGTGACTGTAAATGATCACCTTGTGAAACAACCCATTAAGTTTCAAATAGAAATAAAAGGCAAACCATTTATTTATAGATATAAAAATATATTATAAATACCCTTTTCTCCTATTTTTACAAGTGATCACATTCCATCTGTTCTAAGCTGTATAAAAGCCGGGGGGAGAAGAAGCAGCAGTACACTGAGCTTCCCAGTGAATTGCTGTACAGTGAGGGGCATGTCAGGACAAGTCTGACCATTGGAGAAGAGCACACTGAGTTCCCAACATAGCTAGAGAACTGACCACGGTGAGTTCTCCTTCTCAGTGTGGTCAGGTTTTGAGGAAAGCAGGGGGACTGGCAGGAATACCAGGATTTTCACATAAAGGAAGCAATACAAAGAGAACAGGATACTTTTTTTCATACAAGTAAATGGTATAGCAGGTTGATATCAAGAGAATATAAAGTGTTGGAGTAAAAAAAGCTTTTACTGCAGGACTGCAGGAGTTTTGTATTTCCAGCCTGCAGATGGAGCTCTCGGCTACTTTTGTTATGTTTTCTAGGCTCTTCTGTCTCCTGATTAAAAAAAAAAGAAAAAGAAAAAAAGCACAAAACTTTTTTAATTGAGTTTAAGGAGTCATTCACAGCAGCACTGTCATGGTCTTACCTTCTTGCTGTTCTCCTTCGTTTGACATGTGCTGGCGGCCATCTTGGTTTCTGGGTTTCTTGTAGCCTCCCACCCTGCGGCTCCTCCTTCCCACTGGGAGGAGCTGGATGCCTAGCTCATATATATATAGGAGGTCTGTGGCCTCAGTTCCCTGCTTGGTCCTCCTGTGTTCACATGCTACTAGACTGCTGCTACTTCTGGTTCCTGTTCCTGGCTTCGTCTGACTACCCTGTTGGTTCCTGATCCTGGCTTCGTCTGACTACCCTGTTGGTTCCTGATCCTGGCTTCGTCTGACTACCCTGCTGGTTCCTGACCCCTGGCTTCGCAAAGACTCTGCATCGGTTTCGCCATCCGTTTGGACTTTTGCTTTATAGCTTGTTTTTCAATAAAGCTGTCTTATTTTCACTTATCTGTTGTTGTACGTCTGGTTCATGGTTCCGTGACATTAGGACCAAGCCATGAATTCTGACGGTACAGGGCCATCCTCGCTACCCACGCTGGTTGCCAGACTTGATCAGCAGGATCACCTGTTGGGTCGGTTCGCCATGGCGTTGCAAACCCTGCTTGAACGCACGGTACCACAGGCCACGAATTCTGACGGTACAGGGCCATCCTCGCTACCCATGCTGGTTGCCAGACTTGATCAGCAGGATCACCTGTTGGGTCAGTTCGCCGTGGCGTTGCAAACCCTGCTTGAACGCACGGTTCATTTCGCTCCCGTTGCCGATGGGTCGGTTGTCGCTCCTGGGTCCGCTCCTACTGCCGCTCCGGTTGTTGCGCCAGAGTCTACCCCGACACCTGTTGTTGCGCCCGCGGTGTTTCGGGGTATGTCCGGTTCTGCCCCCCTTCCACAGCGCTTTGGGGGAGAGCCAACTCAGTGCCGAGGTTTCCTTAACCAGGTGGGCATTTATTTCGAGTTGCTGCCACATGCCTTTCCTACTGAGAGATCAAAGGTGGGCTTCTTAATCTCGCTGCTCTCGGACAAGGCCTTGGTCTGGGCCAGCCCTTTATGGGAGAACAACAATCCGGTGGTTGCCGAGTTTTCCGGTTTTGTTGCTTCTCTTCGGAAGGTATTCGATGTGCCGGCTCGTGCTGCCTCTGCTGCGAAGCTCCTTATGTCCATCAGACAGGGTTCACGATCCGTAGCTGAATACGCCATTGAGTTTCGTACCCTGGCAGCAGAGGTGGGCTGGAATAATGAGGCTCTGGTCGCTGCTTTCTCTCATGGTCTCTCGGATGCCTTGAAGGATGAGGTTGCAGCTAAGGACCTACCAGTGGAGCTCGAGTCTCTTATTTCTTTCCTGATTTTGATTGACACCAGACTCAGGGAGAGACCTTCCTTTAAGGAGAGTCTGCGGAGGCCTCCTAACAGATTGGCGCCTACCTTTGTTGTCCCACCCGTGCCTCCCTCTCCTCCCACGCCTCCTGGGGATGACTTGTCTGGGGGTGAACCCATGCAGCTGGGGTTTGCTCGCCTGTCCGAGGGGGAGAGGGTACTCCGGAGACGCGAGGGCCGATGCATGTACTGTGGTCTCAGTGGGCATTTTCGGTTGGCATGTCCGAACCGTCCAGGGAAACGCTCGCACCTGAGATCCTGTCGGGGGCAGATCTTGGGTGGAGTCTCCTCGTCCCCGGTTTCCCGTGTTGACAAACCACTGATCACTGTTGTCCTTTCCTGGGTCGGGGGCTCGGTGACGACCCAGGCGTTGGTGGACTCTGGTGCTGGTGGTTTGTTCATTGATAGTGTGTTCGCTGCCGCCAATTCCATTCCTCTGCAGGCTCGAGGTTCTCCTCTGGCTCTTGAGGCGATAGACGGCAGACCCCTTCTGCCGCCACACGTGACTCATGAGACCCTTCCAGTGGGGTTAGCCATTGGTGCCGTCCACAGAGAGTCGGTCTGCTTCCAGGTTATTTCGTCTCCACACTACTCGGTGGTCTTAGGGTACCCCTGGCTCCAGAAGCATAATCCGATTTTCGATTGGAGATCGGCCGAGATCCTCTCGTGGTCACCGCAGTGTGGGACTAGTTGCATCCATGGGCCTGTCAAGTTGCTGTGTACTTCCTCGGACTCTCTGTTGCCCCCTGAATACGAGGAGTACCAGGATGTATTCGATAAGGTGCGCGCGGTTGCCCTACCTCCGCACCGCCCATACGATTGTGCCATCGAGTTACAGTCTGGTGCCGTTCCTCCTCGTGGCAAAGTCTATCCACTGTCGGTAGCGGAGAATGAGGCCATGGAGGAGTACGTGAGGGAGGCGCTTTCACGTGGACACATTCGCAAATCCTCGTCCCCAGCAGGGGCTGGATTTTTCTTTGTGAAAAAGAAGGGCGGTGAGTTGAGGCCTTGCATCGATTACAGGGGTCTCAATCGCATCACGATCAAGAACGCTTACCCGATACCCTTGATTTCCGAGCTGTTCGATCGCCTTAAAGGGGCCACGGTCTTTACCAAACTCGACCTGAGGGCGGCATATAACCTCGTAAGGATCAAGGCGGGCGATGAGTGGAAGACCGCGTTTAACACCAGGACCGGTCATTATGAATCCTTGGTTATGCCCTTTGGGCTGTGCAATGCGCCCGCAGTCTTTCAGGAATTCATCAACGATGTTTTCCGTGACCTGTTGCAGCAGTGTGTGGTGGTCTACCTGGATGACATCTTGGTATATTCTGAGTCCATGGAGACCCACATTCTGGATGTCAAACGAGTGTTGCAACGGTTACGAGAGAACAAGCTGTTCGGTAAGCTTGAGAAATGCGAATTTCACCGATCCCAGGTAACCTTCTTAGGTTACATCATTTCCGCTGAGGGGTTCTCCATGGATCCTGAGAAGGTTTCGGCTGTCTTACAGTGGCCCCAGCCCAGTGGTCTTCGCTCCCTGCAGCGCTTTTTGGGCTTCGCCAATTATTATCGGAAGTTCATCAGGGACTTTTCCATGCTAGCCAAGCCTCTCACGGATCTGACCAGGAAGGGCAGTAATTCCCAGGTCTGGCCGCCCGAGGCCATCCGAGCTTTTGAGGCTCTAAAGTCCGCCTTTGTGTCGGCTCCGATTCTGTCGCATCCCAACCCTGGGTTGCCCTTTGTCCTCGAGGTGGACGCGTCTGAGACGGGAGTAGGCGCCCTTCTGTCTCAGCGTAGAACACCAGAGGGTCCTCTGCTTCCTTGTGGGTTTTACTCCCGGAAACTGTCTTCCGCGGAGTGCAACTACCAGATTGGTGACAGGGAGTTATTGGCCATCGTGCAGGCTCTTAAAGAATGGAGGCACTTGCTCGAGGGTTCGGTGGTTCCGGTCCTCATCCTGACGGACCACAAGAATCTGACCTACCTCTCTGAGGCCAAGAGATTGACACCACGTCAGGCCAGATGGGCTCTGTTCTTGTCACGTTTTAATTACGTGGTCTCCTACCTACCCGGTTCCAAGAACATCAGGGCTGATGCCTTATCACGGCAGTACTCCGACCTGTCCAGGGAGGAGTCGATTCCGACTTCGGTCATACCTCCGAATCAGATCCTGGCTGCCATTCGCACCAGCCTGACCTCTCCCCTGGGTGAGCAGATTTTGGCGGCTCAATCTGGTGCTCCCTCTGGGAGACCCAACGGCAGATGTTTTGTGCCTGAGGAGTTGCGCACTCGGTTGTTGCGAACCTACCATAACTCCAAGACCGCGGGGCATCCTGGAAAGAATCAGCTGTCCTGGGCTGTTTCACGTCTGTTCTGGTGGCCTTCCCTACGTTCCGACATCGCCGCATATGTAGCGGCATGCTCCGTTTGTGCCCAGAGTAAGTCCCCTCGGCACCTTCCGTTGGGCCTTCTGCAACCCTTAGCCACCGGGGAGCGCCCATGGTCACACCTGGGGATGGATTTCATTGTGGACCTCCCTGCATCCCGAGGCCATACGGTCATTCTCATGATTGTGGATCGGTTTTCCAAAATGTGTCACTGTGTTCCTCTCAAGAAGTTACCCTCTGCACAGGAGTTGGCCACGATTTTTGCCAGGGAGGTCTTCCGGTTGCACGGTTTGCCCAAGGAGATTGTGTCGGATCGGGGGAGTCAGTTTGTGTCCAGGTTCTGGCGCGCCTTTTGCTCCCAGTTGGGGATTCATCTCTCCTTCTCCTCGGCCTACCACCCTCAGTCCAATGGGGCCGCAGAACGATCCAATCAGGCCTTGGAGCAATTCCTTCGTTGCTATGTCTCCGATCACCAAGACAATTGGGTTGACCTCCTGCCTTGGGCTGAGTTTGCCAGGAACATGGCGGTGAACTCTTCCTCTGGGACGTCTCCCTTCATGGCCAACTATGGGTTCCAACCTGCCGTGTTACCGGAGGTATTCTCTCCCCAGGATATTCCGGCTGTGGAGGATCACCTTTCCGTCCTACGTGCTTCTTGGGTACAGATCCAGAAGTCCCTTGAGGTCTCTGCGCAGCGCCAGAGACTCCAGGCTGATCGCAGACGAGCGCCTGCTCCTTCCTACCAGGCCGGAGACCGTGTATGGTTGTCCACCCGCAACCTCAACCTTCGAGTGCCCACTCCCAAGCTGGCGCCTCGCTTTGTTGGTCCCTTCCGAGTGCTTCGCAGGGTAAACCCGGTAGCCTATGCCCTTGCGCTTCCTCCTGGCATGCGGATCTCCAACGTGTTTCATGTCTCCCTGTTGAAGCCTCTGGTGTGTAATCGTTTCACTTCCTCGGTTCCTCGGCCTCGTCCGGTCCGAGTGGGCAATCGTGAGGAGTATGAGGTGAGCAATATCCTGGACTCACGCCTGGTCCGCGGTCGGGTGCAGTTTTTGGTTCATTGGCGTGGTTATGGTCCAGAGGAGCGTTCCTGGGTTCCCTCCGCAGATGTCCATGCTCCTGCCTTGCTCCGAGCCTTCCACGCACGCTTCCCTCAGAAACCGTTCTTTACTCCGCGGAGGAGGGGCCCTTGAGGGGGAGGTACTGTCATGGTCTTACCTTCTTGCTGTTCTCCTTCGTTTGACATGTGCTGGCGGCCATCTTGGTTTCTGGGTTTCTTGTAGCCTCCCACCCTGCGGCTCCTCCTTCCCACTGGGAGGAGCTGGATGCCTAGCTCATATATATAGGAGGTCTGTGGCCTCAGTTCCCTGCTTGGTCCTCCTGTGTTCACATGCTACTAGACTGCTGCTACTTCTGGTTCCTGTTCCTGGCTTCGTCTGACTACCCTGTTGGTTCCTGATCCTGGCTTCGTCTGACTACCCTGTTGGTTCCTGATCCTGGCTTCGTCTGACTACCCTGCTGGTTCCTGACCCCTGGCTTCGCAAAGACTCTGCATCGGTTTCGCCATCCGTTTGGACTTTTGCTTTATAGCTTGTTTTTCAATAAAGCTGTCTTATTTTCACTTATCTGTTGTTGTACGTCTGGTTCATGGTTCCGTGACAAGCACTTTATTCAGTACAATATATACAAAGGAGTATATATGTCTGATGCTGTGTACAGCTGCCCAGAGACATGAATTGTTGCAGTCTGTACACTGTTTTTTGCTGCTATTTACATAAAGCTGCACATATAGGAGGTAAGTTCCTGAACTCAGACTAGCTGGGTTAGTTTGTTAATTCTGTACTAGAGAATGCACCTGCATGCACCTAAATGCCCCTAATTGCTCAACATGAAATTCACGCTCACAAGTAAAAAGGTTAGAGTAGTGACCCCTCCCCCTAAATCCGATTACTTTAGGTTCCTTTGAGTTTTCAGTCAGTGTTTGAATAAAATGTATTCTAATAGGTGAACCTGTTTATTGCAATAGAGTTTATTTGCAGCCGTTGCTATTTTATTTAGCCCTTCTGGTCTGGGACTCTATAGCTAGTTTTATCACAGGGCTCAACAACCGGAATAGACTAGAACTAGGTTAGGTATCCAGCGACCATTTGGGTAGTTAGTCCAGTTGCATGTCAGGTTAAAAACTACTAGGCACTAAACCACAGGGTAGATAGGCTGATTCTGAATTCCAGTGTCCCACCACAGTTTCTATGTATGAGAAGCTGCATTCCAGGCTGGTTGGTCAAATATAATACCAAAATTACAATCAGTGCAACCTGATCTGTGTAATTCAATCAACATTTAATATATTCCTTTACCAATAAATGCAAAAAACATAAAACATAAAATTGTTGCAGTTGAAACACTATATAGGTGATTACACCACACCCACCACAGTACTAAATATAAACTTAAACAAGTGCAGTGCAACTCATAACATAAATCTAAAAAGATATGGTGCAAAAAGTGACAATAACACAAATACTGTGATTTTCTTCAGCACAGATCTTGTCTGCAGGTCTCTGACACAAAAATTAATGCTGCATCAAGGCATCATCCATAGGAACCCCTGTACCTAGACTTTGCTGCAATACTCATCTGGAAGTATCTCTGTTAATAACTATATATATATATATATATATATATATATATATATATATATATATACCCACAAAGAGAAAGAGGCCATCTGTGCTCAGACCAGGGCAACACTCAGTCCTTAATATTCAGCAAAACCAAAATACATTTTTGCCCATGGGACTTTACTGGGTGATGCCGAATAAAGTAATTAACAAAATATTAAAAAGTACATTTATTTCATAATGCATAAAACAGACAGAATTCAATGTTGGTTGTATCATCATAAAAACATATCAACAGTATACATACATATAGCTAATATTGATGTGTAAACATAATCACAAAAGTATTTCATTCCCAGTTCGTAAGAGCTGTAATCTCTACGTGTTTCATGTGACAGCGCCCACTTCCTCAGGAGACATCCAAAATTGTATATTGTGTACATCTGTGGGAAGACCATGTCAGAACCAAAAACAGAAATTAGCAGCAAATCAATCTATATTCTAAGATTACATAAACTAGGGTTGGATTAGGTCTATTAGTCTGCACAAAACATACTTACACATCAGTTGATAGATCAAAATTGTGACTACGTAGTAAGTGTCAAAGGTTGAATCGGTAAAACCAGGATCCCAGTACTGTGGAAAAACCTTCACAGCTGAGGTTCCTCCTGGGAGCTGCTGGCGGCGGGTGAGCCTGGGGCAGGAGCATACAAAAATGGCAAAGGTACGCAACCCCTACAAAGTGAAAAGTAACAGGTAATGAGACAAAGTCAAGCAAACCTAAAGATTAAATAGGTACTCGGGTTGAAAAAAGACACAAGTCCATGCGGCTCAATTAATAAAAAACAAAAACCAGTAGTAGTAGAATAGTGGCGAATGAGGAGTGAATAACAATAGTAAAGGAGATTGTCAGACTTAATGAAAAAACAGCTGGGACACAGCCAACCAGGCAGCACCACAGAGTAACTGCTGGGACACCATAAAATAGACAGAATACACTGACAGGAAGCCCCTTCTTATATGCTGGTCTGGCCCAAGGACCCAACCCCCCGCCAAGCATCATGAACGTGGGAAAGGCTTATAATGCAGCCTAAACCCAAATGACAGGCCCATAATGGCAACAGAAAGGCACCAGCATGCATGTGTGGCCCATCCCAATGCAAGCTTTTGAATGGGACTAAAACAGGAGATACAATTGAGAAAATTCAAAGCTGACTCACCAGGATGACACTTGCAGATACTTGGATTGGAAAGGCAACTGACATGTATATGTGTCAGGCCTAAATCCTCCATGGCACAAGAAGGGGCTAGACCGGGGCGAAGTCTGGGCAGCCAAAGCAAGTGAATAGGGACTAGGCTATGTCAGCATCACTATAGGAAGGGAAATGACAATGTGGAAAAAACCTGGCTGTTACAAAATAAAAATCTTTCAAAAAGTCTGTACAAGCTGATGTGGCGCTCCCAGCCTTTCAAAACTTCATGAGCTTCACGAAATCAAATGACGAGCTCATTATATAACTTGGGAAAGCCAAGCTTCTAAAAACAATGCAATATGATTAAAACGCATTATTTCATATACAGTATTTATATTATGTCACTAAAATAGCCATACCAACACAACCTGTACTTTGAAATGCATATTTCTTTTTCCCCACTTAAAGCTGAGTTTCAGACGTTTTTTTTTTTCTTAATTACCCATGTGATTGTCACCACTCATTCTTTCACACTTACCAATCGTCAAAATTGTTCCCTTTTTTTGTAAATGTGCAGCATTGATTACTCACTTTGTTCTCCTTCTGCACAACATGGCCATCCTGGCTGTGGGACCTGCTGGGTCTCTCTTCCAGGATTAGGGTAGCCAGAATGCACCTCCCGATCTTGGGCAGGTGCAGTGTGAAGGAAGCACAACCCTGGCAACAATACAAATAAAAGACTGCCACACTACATTTGCTAATCAAAAATGGCGCCGATCTCCGCCTAGCGTTGTGTCATTACCAGTTTTGAAATAATGCGATGCTAACAGTGGTGGATGCCAAATGACTCCTGTGATTGATGACACAGCAATCCCAGGAGCCGATGCAGATGCAGAAATGACGTACCTCGCCACAGCGAGGTAGAATGGAAGTTGACCTTAAAAACACCAGAAAAGATACTAAACAAATAGAAAAAAAATATATATCCAAAAACGAGGGGTGGGGGGGTGGTATATTGCACAAGAACAAGTTGTATTTTTGCCTGTAACTCTGTTTTAAGGTGTTAATTTCTATTGATTAGCATTGGAACTTTTTGATTAACATTGATGTCTTGCTATTCTTGTAGGTACGGATCTATTCCACTTTTAAGTTACCTCTGTAGCTGACAGTTACCACATAGAGATGCTTTAAGCAGTTTGACAAGAATGACATTGCCTGAAGCTCTTGACCTGCAAGATTTCTGATGCAGTTCCTATGTGTACATTGTTTTAACCTTATACAGTCTGCATGCTGTAATATATAACAAGCAGATGCCATCTAATGCCCTGATATATTTTCTTCTAGATGTCAGGAGCCTGGTGTTGGTAGCTTTTGAAATAAGGCTTTCACATTTCTAACTAGTAGTGCCCATAGTGTACTGTATACAGGGCTGCTGTTAGAAATCACGGGACCCCTTACAACCTACCTGCCCCCCCCCCCCAATATATCAAGACAATATTTTCACTAAAATCATTATTAGCGGACACAAACATAACAGAGAATCTGTGTGAATTAGCCCTTTTTAATTGTTTTTTACATTAAAAAAAATAAAATGATATAAATTTTTTTGTTTTTAACATTTTTATTTTTAATAATTATTTTATTTTACAATTTTCTTAATCTATTTAATAAAACGTTTAATTATTATTTTATTTTTTTTAGAATTTTTTTTTTTTACAGGTTTACAGGCCTGCAGTGCTCTGGGAGAAGGGGTGCGTGGGGGGGGGGGGGGGTGGCACAGTGAAAGGTAGCACACGGGGCGGGGGGGGATCAGAAGCAGCCAGAAAGGGGAGGGAGATCGGTTTTAGAGAAGCAGTTACAGGAATGATGCCCTGTGTCTGTGTCTCACCCTGCAGCAGAGATTGGCTTTCAGCTGCTGCAGAGAGCCGCACAGGGCTTCCTTCTGTAATTAACCCCCTGCCTGACCACACCGATTCCCCATGCTTTTGGGTCCCCCCTGTGTGCCCAGGCCCCCTACAGGAGGACTGGTGGTCCCCCCCCAATCATCGGCCCTGACTGTTTGTAACCACCCTGCAAGGAGTGACTCTTTAAAGTTATCTTTGTTAGACTGTAATCAGTCCAAGCCGAGTTCATCGTTTTTTGTTTATTTGGTCTCAGCTAAGCCCAAGATATTGTTAGTTTCTGCCTGCTGTTAGAGGTGTCCCTGGCAATAAGTCCAGAAGCCCCAATAACGTTGGATTATGAATATTTATGCCTCCTGGCCAACCACTAGGAAGTTTATTGCCAGTTGAGCACGCTGAGAAAAAGAAAATTTGTGGTGACCTTGTAAGCTCTTTCTCCCCCTTCCTGTGGGAGAGTGTATGTTATTTATTTCTGACCTCCTTGGCTGCCTAGGGAAGAACATACAAGGTGGTATCAAAAAGTTTTGAGACTAGTTTTGTAACGTGCCAACAGATGGCAGCACAAAGCAGCATGCACCGTCACAGGGAGCACCGACCTTCAAAGGTCAGTGTGTCAAAAGACATCATCCTGTGTCTATCGGGAGCTGTGCAGTTGGTGCTATTCTTACCACATGCATTACCATGTCTGCTATTTCATCATGGACAGCAAGTTAGAACAAATAGCAAGCGTGAAATACTGCGTAAAACTGGGCAAATATGCCACAGAGACCTTTGACATGATTCAGCAAATTTATGGGGATGCTGCAATGAGATCCTTCGGAGTGTTTTTAGTGCTTCAATAGTGGAAGAACATCACTGGAAGACAATGAGCGATCAGGAAGACCTTCAACGATCTTAACCCCTGGAAATTTTGAAACCATTCGGCAACTTGTGCATTGTGATTATCGGAGAACAATCATGTGTAACCCTTATAACTGTTTCATGCAGAATTTCACGCTTGCTCTTCTTCTTCTTTTTTTTTTTTATATTTCTTCATTAAATACACTTTTCACATATAAAATTTACAACATACATTTTTTTTTTTCAAAACAATTTATTGAGAAAAGACAAGGAGCATTACAGGAAATGAACGCCATGCATAACAGTAATCAGAATTCAGTACAAGCAAAAACAGTACGTTGCAATACATTACATGTCAGCCTATGAGTAGCATAAGAGGAGAGGACCTCCCCATCAGGCAGAGACAGTGTTAGGGTCAACGGTGTAAAAACCAACATAGTATACAACAAAGTAAACATAAACCTACAGTAACCCAGCAAAGTCAGATTGCGTCCATGGACACCGATAAAGCTTTCAAGAATACAGTAGTGGAGGCCACAAGGGGCCGAATGTGCCATGGGGGGACCCGACACAGCGTCCTCCCCCGCCCAGGATTCCGGTGACCCGGACCCGGGAAAGGGAGGAGGAGGGGAGGGGGGGGTTCCAGAAGGCCTAGTACCTTAGTTGGGCGTTCAGGGAAGGGGAAGGGGTGCTCGCTACTCAGCTTAGCCAACCAGCAAAGAGCATGGAAGCCAGAAGGGAGGGAAGGATAATGCATGGGAGGGACTGGGAGGGACTGGGAGGGAGGGGGAGAGGGGGAGGGCGGGAGGGGGGGGGAGGGAGGAAATGGGGGAAGGGGGGAGGGAGGAAGGGGGGAAGCTAAAAGAAAAGAAAAAACACTCGACAAATACATGCCACAACACCGGCATAGCCCCGGTATACATTGTTGGGCCGCATTGATCATATGGATCGCAAGAGACTTCGTGTAGGAAGCATGTGACGCTGGGGTGTGGTGCAGAAGAAGTTGAGCCGGCGAAAATTCCAGAGCGTATGTGGTTACCTGTGACAACATACATTTTTAAAGGGAGACATTATTTCTCTAATCATATTTATCAAAAATTCCCATCGATACATTTCCCTCTCGAAACTAAAGTTACCTATTTCCCCTCTCCTCCCTCCCCCCCTCCCACCTCTACTCTATCTCACCTTCTCCCTGGATCAATTTATATTCCTCTGTGTATTTGAAGTCTTGCCATTCTTCCCAAATTTCTACCCAATTTCCTTGTTCCTCTTCCCCCCAGCTCCTTATAGTAGTTCTAATTTTCTCATTTTTTCCACTTTCTTAAACCATTCTTTACATGAGGGAGGATCTTCTTTTTGCCATTTTAAGGGTATCAGATTTTTAGCCGAGTTTAGGATTAATGTTTTCTTATATTGTTTTACTGCCATTTTTGTACTGTGAAATAAGCATCTCCAAGGGTCCTCAGGGATATATATATTTGTAATTTTATTAATCAAGGTTAATACACCCCTCCAGAATTTTTTAATTTTCGGGCACTCCCACCAGATGTGTGTTATCGTACCCTCCTCCGTACAACCTCGCCAACAATTTTTCGAACTCTCCACTTGGTAGCTACCTACTTTATCCGGGGTATTATACCATCTGGTGATTAATTTATAGTTCTTTTCTTCTGTATTTGTATCAATTGCTGAACTGTGCACAAGTTTTAAACTTTTCTCCCATTGTAACCCCTCACTACATAGCCCCAATTCCCTCTCCCATTTTTCTTTGAGTGAGGGCCCTGTCACCTTCATTTCTGCTATCAAAATTTTATAAATGTTTGAGATATTATTTGCTATTTTATCTGAGACACATAATTGTACGTAGGGTAATAGTTCTTTCATGTCCCTTATTGGCTGAGGAAGTGAGGCTACAAAGTGCTTCAGCTGACAGTACCTCCACTCATTTATTTTCCAGTCCATTTTTTTTTGTTTTATTTCTGTGTAAGTTATAATTTTTCCCCATTCTATTATGTCTCCCAGTCGTGCATCCTCATCTTCGATCCATTTACCGTGCTCCCTCCCTTCCCCTGGTGAAAAAAATGTTGTATTTTGTAATGGTATCAGTGGTGAATTATATTTCAATTTTTCTCTGGTATGTATTGTGTCCCAGATTTTAAGTGCCTGACGTGTAATTATATGTGTGCTGATATTTAATTTTCTAAACTTTGGAGGGATCTAAATAATCTTTCCTAGATGTGTATCGCTCATGGTGTTTTCTATTTTTACCCAACTTTTGTCACTCTCTTTTTTACTCCATTCTATCACCCGTGTAAGTACTGATGCTTGATAATATTTTTTAAAATCCGGTAGTGCTAATCCCCCTTGCCCCTTGCCCCTTCCCTTTACTCAGTTTTGTGTATTTTATCCTTGCCATCTTTATCATATTTATTCTCCCTATCCATGAGTAAATCCTTGGGGTTAGTTTATTTATCTCTGTTTTTTTTATTTAATAATGGGAGAAAATGGGAGAAAATTTGCCTTATACAGTTTGTCTGGGGTGGATGTTAATTTAATTCCTAAATATTTTATTTTGTCCTTTCTCCATGTAAAGTGGAATTCACTTTTTAGCCTCTCTTCTTCCTGTTTGCTTATAGTAATACTCAGTATCTCTGATTTTTTTTTTTTATTCATTTTTAAATTTGATAGTTCCCCGTATTATTTCAAAGTTTTAATTATATTTGGCAAAGTAGTCCTTGCTCTTCTTCTAGCTTGCTGTCCATGATGAAAAAGCAGATGTGGTAATGCATGTGGTCAGAAAATGACCAGTTGCACAGCTCCTGTAATCTTTTTGTATCCAAATACAGCTTTAAACTTCTCCACAACAGTATCTCGGACCTGCCTGGTGTGTTCCTTGTTCTTCATGATGCTCTCTGCGCTTTAAACGGACCTCTGAGACTATCACAGTGCAGGTGCATTTATACGGAGACTTGATTACACACAGGTGGATTCTATTTATCATCATTAGTCATTTAGGTCAACATTGGATCATTCAGAGATCCTCACTGAACTTCTGGAGAGAGTTTGCTGCACTGAAAGTAAAGGGGCTGAATAATTTTGCACACCCAATTTTTCATTATTTGTTAAAAAAGTTTGAAATATCCAATAAATTTCGTTCCACTTCATGATTGTGTCCCACTTGTTGTTAATTCTTCACAAAAAATTACAGTTTTATATCTTTATGTTTGAAGCCTGAAATGTGGCAAAAGGTCGCAAAGTTCAAGGGGGCCGAATACTTTCTCAAAGCACTGTATATATATATATATATATATATATATATATACATATATATATATATATATATATATATATATATATATATATATATATATATATATATATATATTCACACACACACACACATACACAGTGAAGGAAAAAAGTATTTGATCCCCTGCTAATTTTGTACGTTTGCCCACTGACAAAGAAATGATCAGTCTGTAATTATAATGGTAGGTTTATTTTAACAGTGAGAGACAGAATAACAACAAAAATATCAAGAAAAACATATTTAAAAAAGGTATAAATTGATTTGCAATTTAATGAGTGAAATAAGTATTTGACCCCTTCGCAAAACATGACTTAGTACATGGTAGCAAAACTCTTGTTAGCAATCGCAGATGTCAGATGTTTTTTGTAGATAGCCCCCAGGTTTGCACACATCTCAGGAGGGATTTTGTTCCACTCCTCTTTGCAGATGCTCTCCAAGTTGTTAAAGTTTCGAGGCTGACATTTGGTAACTCGAATCTTCAGCTCCCTCCACATATTTTCTCTGGGATTAAGGTCTGGACACTAGCTAGGCCACTGCAGGACCCTAATATACTTCATCTTGAGCCACTCATTTGTTGCCTCGGCCGTGTGTTTTGGGTCATTGTCATGCTGGAATACCCATCCACAACCCATTTTCAATGCCCTGGCTGAGGGAAGGAGGTTCTCACCCAAGATTTGAGGGTACATGGTCCCATCCATCATCCCTTTGATTCAGCCACGTTGTCCTGCCCTTTTAGTAGAAAAACACCCCCAAAGCATAATGTTTCCACCTCCATATTTGACTGTGGGGATGGTGTTCATAGGGTTATAGTTGATGCCAAAGAGCTTGATTTTCATCTCATCTGACTACATCACTTTTACCCAGTTCTCCTCTGAATCATTTCAGATGTTCATTAGCACACTTCATACAGGCCTGTACATGTGCTTTCTTGAGCAGAGGGACCTTACGGGCGCTGCAGATTTTCAGTCCTTTGTGGCGTAGTGTGTTATCAATTGTTTTCTTTGTGACTATGGTCCCAGCTGCCTTGAGATCATTGAGAACATTATCCCGTGTAGTTCTGGGCTGATTCCTCACCATTCTCATGATCATTAAAACACCACGAGGTGAGATCTTGCATGGACCTCCAGACCAAGGGAGATTGACAGTTATTTTGTGTTGCTTCCATTTGTGAATAATAGCACCAACTGTTGTCACCCTCTCACCAAGCTGCTTAGCGACGGTCTTGTAGCCCATTCCAGCCTTGCGTAGGTCTATAAACTTGACATCCTTGGACAGCGCTTTGGTCTTGGCCCTGGTGGAGAGATTGGAATCTGATTGATAAATTTCTTCTGTGGACAGGTGTCTTTTCATATAGGTAACAAGCTGATATTAGGAGCACTCCCTTTAAGAGAGTGCTCCTAATCTCAGCTCGTTACCTGTATAAAAGACACCTGGGAGCCTGAAATCTTGCTAATTGATAGGGGATCAAATCATTTTTTACACTCATTAAAATGCAAATCAATTTATAACTTTTTTGAAATGCATTTTTCTGGATTTTTTTGTTGTCCTTCTGTCTCTCACTGGTAAAATAAATCTACCTTTAAAAATTATATATATATATATTATTTCTTTGCACACACTATATTACCAAAAGTATTGGGACTCCTGCCTTTACACGCACATGAACTTTAATGGCATCCCAGTCTTAGTTTGGAGGGTTCAATATTGAGTTGGTGCACCCTTTGCAGCTATAATGGCTTCAACTCTTCTGGGAAGGCTGCCCACAAGGTTTAGAAGTGTGTCTATGGGAATGTTTGACCATTCTTCCAGAAGCACATTTGTGAGGTCAGGCCCTGATGTTGGAGAGAAGGCCTGGCTCGAAGTCTCCAATCTAATTCATCCCAAAGGTGTTCTATCGGGTTGAGGTCAGGACTCTGTGCAGGCCAGTTAAGTTCCTCCACCATATACACAATAGTAAATGACAGCCCACTTCCTCCCACCTCCTCTATGCCCACTAACCAGCTAGGGCGGGATATTGCATCTTGATTGATGGAAGCTTCACCTCCATGTTGTTCTAAGACACAGGCTGGAGGGGGTGTGACGCAGCCTGTGACTGGCAGAAATCCGCCTACACCGTGTTATTAACAAAAATAATAAAGATTTGATTTCAAATATATATTTGCAAGAAAATTATTTGATATTAATTATTTATATTTACTCTTTATTCCAAAGGCTGTTTATTTTTTATTTTATTTTGTGATCAGTAGCAGAGAATCAGAAGCTCCTCCTGCCAATGTTTCCCTATAGACAGGCTGGTAAGGAGTTGGGTCATGTGACAGCTGTATATCTATTGGGATAAAAAGGTACTTTTTATTATTAAAATAATTACAGTGCTGTCATTTACATACAGAAAGAGAAGGTATACTGTAAATTAAATAATGTGTCTTTACTATCACTTTAAGTCCAAACTAGACACGTGCAATTCGTTATGTTATACATTTTTTTTTGGACGAACTTCGGGATATGCCTTCATTTGGAAACATCCGAATGAACAAAAGACTCTTTGACGAATGCGTACAAAACTAATTGTCAGAAAGAACGAAAATATGAAATAACGAAAATACGAAAGAACGAAAAACTATTCAACCACAAGTTTAACGAGTCCATTACATTCAGGGAATTTCATATTTTCCTTCTTTACGACTATTCTTTATCGCTGAATATAAAGAAATAATGAATG
Source organism: Pelophylax lessonae (assembly GCF_965119305.1). NCBI lineage: Eukaryota > Metazoa > Chordata > Amphibia > Anura > Ranidae > Pelophylax > Pelophylax lessonae. The sequence continues at coordinate 197,369,572 of NC_138777.1, read as the reverse complement.
CATTAGTATTTCTTTTGGATATATTCAAACTGATTTTATTTCTGGGTGGGCAGTGTTAGTGTGTTATCTCTGGTGAATGAGCTTATCCTTTATTACCTTTTGTGTTTTTCTGCATCAGACTGCATTCCAGACAGGGTGTGGTGGTGCTAGCTTTTATTTTTTGTGGTGGTGTTAGCTTGATATGTAAGTTTCTTGTGACATAGAGAGTGAGAGAGAAATTATTAATTTCCTATTAAGCTTACTATGATTTAAAAAAGGATTTCCTGTATTTTCTTACACATCAAACGAAAAATCTGCAAAAAGGTATAAAATGTAAAGTCTGAACTAACGAAGGTTAGAAATATAACCAATGTCTGAATGAACGAATGGTCCGAGTCAGAAGTAACGAATGTCGCATATAAACGAATGGAACAAAACGAATATGAATGCAACAAAACAAATACGAATGCATCCAAAGTTAAGGCGGAGTTCTGGCCTCGGGGGTCAATTTTAGCTAAAAATACCCCCGGGACAGTCAGGGCTAGTACATTGCATAATGGATAGCCTCTGAACTGTCCCGGGCACACTTACCTGAAAGAAGAAATACTTACCTTGAAAATTTCTTCTCCAGCGCTGCCATATCAGGTGTGGGCAGCTGAAGCCACAGCGTCCCTCTTCGTGTCCTCTTCGTGATGTCGGAGTCCCACAATGCCCTGTACCGGCCCCCCGCTCGTCACTTCCGGTGCAGGCGCCGCATCCCTTCACAGCTTCTGGGCATGCCCAGAGGCTGTTTAGCAGTGAATACCGCACCTGCACCGGAAGTGACTAGCAGGGCCGGTGCAGGCGCATTGATTCCTGGGAGCGATGACGTTCAGCTCCCAGGAATCATCGCAACCCGGAAGTGACGGCGCGGGCCGCGGCCACAGAGGGTGGAAGTGGAATGAAGGTGAGTATATTTTCTTCTATAATAAGGTAAGTGACCAAAAAAAAAATCGCCATTATCCATTTATTTTTCAGGTTCCCCTTAGCAAGCGGATGGCCCAAAATCGATTTTATTGATTTTGAGGCCGGAACTCCGCTTTAAGAATGATCCAAAGTAATGAATGCCGAAATGATCTGATAAATGAAAAAAAAAAAAAACAAATGCAATGAAATTGAAATGAAACACATTTTTCGGCAGTGCACATGTCTAGTCCAAACCCTACATACAAACCAAACTTGAATCCAAGGGGCTCCTCGGGGGCACATATATTGTATAAAACAAGAATGCAGGCTCTTGTACAAACCACAAGGTGTCAGCACTTTACCAATATTGGTAGCTTAGATATTATTTAGGGCTTGTAAAGTACCAGTTAGCAGAATCTGCATTTGGAATGAATGATATGAGAATGTGTTAAGAGGAAAGACGTGCACAAAACTTGTTACAGAATGTGAGAAAAAAAAAACCCCAGAAAAACCTCCTTGTGAAGTTCCTTTGTGAAAGCTCCTACCTTTAGATAATGGAAAAGGTGTTAGAAGGCCAATCCTATAAATAAATCTGCCCACAAATCATAAAAAGAAAATAAAGATATTTGGGTTCAATGAAACACACCACATTTCTCCACTGGTAAGGGACGATCTTTAATTCATGTCTAAGTCCGTAAAATAGCACTTAAGGCAAACTGCGACACTATAATACCTTGTAAAATCTTTTATGCCTCATATATTTCATGGCTCTGCAGTAAAGACTTATCTATGCAGTGCATCTGCCATATATGATGTCTGTTCAACCAATTCATTTATCACTTTGAATTCTAAAGTGTGGAAAAGAAAATTTTACATCTATAGAATTTAATTATTTGCACAGCTAGTAGACTGAATACTTAAATACCCACTGACTTTTAGGAAACGTAGACACATTCATATGGCTGGGTAAAGAGTCAACAACAGTGTTTTGAGGTTAAAACCAGTGCAATCTTAAGAGCATTAAAGGGCCCAAAGCTCAAATCATCTCACCACTGGTTTCTTGTACATGACAATGAGGTCACTGTACTCCAATGGCCTCCACAGTCACCACATCTCGATCCAATAGAGCGCCTTTGGGATGCGGGGGAACGTGAGATTCCCATCATGGATGTGCAGCCGACAAATCGGCAGCAACTGTGTGATGCTATCATGTCACTATGGAACAAAATCTCTGAGGAATGTTTCCAACATCTTGTTGAATCTATGCCACGAAGAAAGAAGGCAGTTCTAAAGGCAAAATGGGGTCCAACCCAGTACTAGGTGTAGGGGGAGAGGAAACAAGTAAATGTGATTATCAGCAATCTCTGCATTCCAGGAATATAACCAGAGAGGAAGGAGTGGGTAGAGAAGGGAGGAGGGGAGAGTAGGAGGAGGGAGAGGAAGAGGAAGAGGAGGAGGGGGATAGAGAAGGAAGGGGTAGGGGGGTAGAGGAGGAGGGAGGGGGGAGAGGAGAGGGGAGATGAGAAAAGAGTGGAGATGAGGAGGAGGGGGGGGTGGAGGGGAAAAGAGAGGAGGAGAGGGGGGTGAAGGAAGGAGGAGAAGGGGCATGAAGGAAGTGGGAGGAGGGGGGAGATGTTCCCCTTAAGACTGCAAATCTTCAGTTTTTGACCTAAGGCTCCCTTTAAGTGGGTTTGCACCAGATGGTTTGAGAGCTATGAACTACTATATTTCTGCTGAAAATGAAAATTGTTCCATCAAGCATTTCCATTTCCTATTGGGCTTCATTGTCTATAGTAAAGTTCTCTATGACTTGGATAATGTTGGAATCTAATATATAGGGAAAGGCTTTTACCAGCCAGAAACCTTTATATGTGTTAAGAAGAGTAAAAATGTGTTCACAACAAGTAATTTTTCCTTGATAGGTTGATAAAAAAATAGTATAGTAGTTTTGTATAAAATGTATTTATTCATATATGTATTTATTTATATGTGTATAATTTTATATGTTTTGATATATTTTGATTTACATTTTTTTAAATTTTCCGTAATTTTTTTTTTTTTTAAGTTTTCATGTACCAAACAAGTACAACCAAACATTGAGACAATACAGTAAATAAACTTGTGTTGCCCACGAAGGGGACATAACTTGGAAATACATGGTAGAAATGCTGATAGCTGGAGCACCACTAGGGTGAGAATAGTATGACTGCGTAACCTACTTCGCCAGGTGCTCGAACCTAATACAAGGATTTAAAACTGATCCTATTACCCGAAAACAAGAGATGGATGTAAGTTTAGCTGGACATCTCCAGGCTTTTCGTTATTTAGTGACTATGAAGCCATGGCGGAGTCCTTCAACCATTTGGCCCACACTTTATTGTATTTGGCAGGACATCCCCTGGTGTACTGTAGATGTGGGAGCAAAAAGGACCTATTTGTAAGGGAGAGTTAGACCAGGTTTTAGTTTGGCTGCTAGGTGGTGCCGTCCCCTAAGTCCGGTGGGAAATTTAGAGACGATATGAGACAGTTGTTTGAGTTGGCCTTTGTAGGACTAGGTGGGGCCCTATCTAGGAAGGAAGAGTCCTGATGCCTGAGCACTTTAAATGAGAGAGGACTAAAGATGGGCATCTGGGGGAAAGCACTGGCAACTGCCACTGCAGAATGTGAAAGAAGGTTTATGCCTTGTTGTTTTACAAGTAAAGTATTGAAAAGTGGGTGGACTCATCTCTTATTCTTTCTGGTGGCCTATTCTGAAACTAGTACCTGACTCAGGGAGAAAACAGATTGATTTGTTGTGTCAAGGTGCTGTTCATGTTGGTGAACTGAGTATTGAATTGTTCCTTGAGGAAGCAGAGCCCACACTAATGTAAAAATTGGGCAGGAGTCCTTTATCTAGACATTCTGTAAATGTAGTGTGTTTTTAAGCTCAGATGCATTAATTAATATACATAAAGCACAGACACATAATTACCGTAAATATCCATGCTTTTTAAATAAACATTAATCATACAAAACACTACTACAGTAAACCCCCCTCCATTGCGGGGGTTACGTTCCGGACCGAGCCGTGAAAAGTGAAATTCCCCGAAATAGAAAAACCCTATTAAAATGCATTGTAGGCATGTTTATTTTACATAATAAAACATACATAAACTATATATATATATATATATATATATATATATATATATATATATATATATATAAGATTACTACTGTCTAATGATAGTAAAATAAATCATCAGGCATTGCACAGTCCTCAGGCATTAACAGTCTCTTGTTAACGTTTTGTCACTGCCCTATCACTTGTGCTGGCTGGGGTCTACTAAGGCAAGCCATACATGATTAATTCTCTTTGGTTCAACCAGCAGGTTGAATGAAAGAAAATGAAATGATTCCCTCATCCATACATGTAAGATGTCTGGGGGAATCTGTCTCACGGACTTATTGTATTCTGACAGCGGCGAGGCTTCCCTGCTGTCAGAATATACTCATCAACACCATCGGCTATAGCCGCCAGCATTGATTAGGCAAACATTTTCCAACAGGCTGGTTGTATACAAGTCAATCAGGAGATCAACTTGCGTGCAACCAGCCTGCCCATAGATGGATCTAAATTTGTCTGATCCTTTCTGATCTGGCTGAGTTTTGATCCATCTATGGGCAGTACAGTGGCTATTTGCAAATGATGGAAAATTCCAAAATATTTCTAAAGCCTTATGAACGCCCTATCCTATTATTAAATTACGGTTTCTTCACCGTAAGAGCTGTGAAATTGTGGAATAGACTCCCTCCAGAGGTGGTTCTGGCTAGCTCACTAGGTTGCTTTAAAAAAGGCCTGGATTCTTTCCAGGGTGTACTTAATATAAGTGGGTGCTAAAAATTTTTTATGTAAAGTTGATCCAGGGAATTTCCGATTGCCTCTCGGGGGATCAGGAAGGATTTATTTCCCCCTGCTGTAGCAAATTGGATCATGCTTTGCTGGGGTTTTTTTTTTTGCCTTCCTCTGGAATAACTGCGGGTATACGATTGTGTATATGGGATTGTATGGTTGGGTTTTCATTACTGTTTGTTTTTTTTTTTGTTGGCTGAACCAGATGGACTTGTGTCTTTTTTCAACTTGACTAACTATGTAACTATTAGAGGCTGTATAACAAGAACATTCTAGTGGTTAGCACTTCTGCCTGGTAGCACTAGGGTTGTTGATTTGAATCCCAACCTTGGTACTATCTGCATTGAGTTTGCATGTTCTCCCTGTGCCTGGGTTTCCTCTTGGTAGTCTTTATTCCTCCCACACTCCAAACACTTGAATATATTAGGCCATCTAGTGAAAAAACTAAGAGAGTGGCCACATCCCTAAAATATAACAACAAAAACAAGGAAGTTCCCTCTGAATGTGATTTTAAGGGGCAATAGTATAGAAATATCAAGGGACATTTTTTTTTTTTAAAAAGGTTGTATACTTTATTACAAAATACAAACATCCAAGGAAAGAAGAAAGTAATACAATACAAATGAATTAAAAATCCAGGCGGTTCAAATGCATAAGTGACTAACGTTCATGTCCACTATCCACTATGGTTCACCGGCCATGATTTCCATCCAGGGCCACTAACCTTGCTGGACCTTCATCCCAGAGGGACCTGCAGAAACTGGGATAGATTGATTTATCCATTTGTCATCGAAACTAGATACTAACCTCTCTTCCATCTTCTATTCGGATGGTTGGTAAGATATCGTTTTTTTTACCACCACAGTCTATTAGGAGTCTGTGCCCCAGCCGCCCTTTGTGGAAGGTCTTCTGCGGCTCCCCGTTAGACATCTCTGGAGAGACTGATGGAGATGGTTAGATGCAGCTATGATGGTCACTTCTTCCTTGTTTTTAACTACCTCAATACTGGGAACTTAAACCCCCTTCCTTCCCAGACCAATTTTCAGCTTTTAGCGCTGTTGCAATTTGAATGACAATTGCGCGGTCATGCAACACTGTACCTAAACCAAATTTGTGTCATTTTTTCCCCACAAATAGAGCTTTCTTTTGGTGGTATTTGATCACCGTCAGGTTTTTTCTTTTCTGGTGCACAAATAAAAAAAGACTGAAAAGTTTGAAAAAAAAAAAAGTTTTTTTTGTTTAGGTTATAAAATTTTGTGAATAGATAATTTTTTTCCTGCACTGATGAGCACTGATGATGCCGCACTGACAGGCACTGATGAGGAGACACTGATGGGGTGGCACTGATGGGGTGGCACTGATATGCAGCACTGATGGGCACTGATAGGTAGCACTGATATTCAGCACTGATGGGCACTGATATGTGGCACTGATAGATAGCACTGATATGCAGCATTGGTGGGCACTGATAGGCAGCGCTGATGGGCACTGATAGGCAGCACTGATGGGCACTGATTGGCGGCACTGATGGGCACTGATGGGCACTGATAGGTGGCACTGTTGGGCGGCAATGATCGGCACTGATCGGCACTGATGGGGGGCACTGATGGGGGCACTGATGGGCACTGATAGGCGGCACTGGTGGGCAGTAATGGGCACTGGTGGGTGGCACTGATAGATGGCAATAACGGCACTGGTGGGCAGCACTGATAGATGGCATTGATGGGCAACACTGATAGGGAGGGCACTGGGGGGCTCTCTGAGCCCTGCTTGCCATCCCTGGTGGCCATGGTGGGCATCCCTGGTGGTCATGGGTGGGCATCCCTGGTGGCTTAGTGGCACCCCTCCCCCCCCAAGGCTGCACTGGTAATCAATCATCTGATTACCAGCACAGACCTCCCCTGTGATCAGTGAGTAATTAGAAATACTCACTGATCACCCCAGCAGCAGCACCGATCCTCTTCTTTTCTCCTCACTAACAGGATCTGTCAGGAGGAGAAGAGATCAAAGCCGTTACAACGGCTCTATTTACATTACATGACAGCTGTGATTGGACACAGCCGTCATGTGATCAGGAGGGCCAATCACAGGGCCCTCCTGCCGAATGATGTTGCTCTGTGTCCGAGGGACACAGGCACATCGAGATCGCGCCGCTGCGCGTGCCCGCGGCGGCGCAATCTCTCTCCTTCTGAAGGACGTTCCGGAACGTCCATTCAGAAGGACGAGACTCCCGCCCGGCCGTATATCTACAATGGCCCGGGTGGGAGGTAGTTAAACACTGTGGTTTCTTCAAACAAATTGACCTTTCAACTCAGGATGTAACTATGTACTATGTTCATTGACCCTTGACGAAGAGACATACACTTTACTTTGAAACGCATTGGGACTTTTGTTGTCCCCATTTGTGGATAGTGGACATGAACATTGGTCACTTATGCGTTTGAACCGCCTGGATTTTTAATCCATTTGCATTATATTACTTTCTTGTTCGCTTGGATTTTTTGTATTTTGTAATAAACTACAGAACCTTTTTATTTTCAAAAATCTCCCTTGATATTTCCGTACTTTATACTATTGCCCCTTCAAATCCCATTTAGAGGGAACTTCCTTGTTTTTGTTGTCACACTCCAAACATATACTGTTAAGTTAGTTGGCTCCTGTCTAAATTATGAATGTGAGTTAGGAACCTTAGATTGTAAGCTCCTTGAGGGCAGAGACTGATGTGAATGAACAATGCCTATGTAAAGTACTACGTAAATTGGCAGTGCTATATACAGTACCTGTACCTGTAATCAATAAATCTATGGCCAGCTTAAGTAGACTGTTCAATTTAATAGCGCAAGGAGGGAGAGACAAGCGCCAGCTAAGTGTAGCATTTACCATACTTTAATTAGGATAATATAATGCACTCACAACATAAAACTCAGGCATGTAACAAGCAAGTGTATGAGTGTCTTCGCCAGCACGGGTCCCGGTCTCAATCTGCCAGATGATGAAGGCCTGGGTGTCCAATCGATAGAAAGCCCCGGAGGCTCCCAGGGCTTCCTGGATACTGTGGAATGCAGAGCCCGGTGGATGTGACGTCACGGCTGGACATGATGGGGAAATGGGTGATGCATTTGCGGAGCATGCACTCCCTCTTCAGGCCATGGGGGCACCATGTTGAGTGAGGTTTATATGGGCAATCGGAGTGGCGGCAGAAAACAAAGCCCAGCAGCCACAAGCCCACTAAATATTTAAATTCATTAAACAACATATTAAATATATTAGAAACAGTGATGAGCACACGACCATTAAAAAATAATTTGCAGGGACGGGACGCCCGAGTACTTACTGCAACAGGTAATTATCCTCATATTCACTACTCATTATGGCTAGTACTACCACTATATAATTGACCACAATGCACAGTGCATACTCTTTCCTACCCTTGCACCTACTGTTGGTACTAATATTTTTTTATATTTAGTACGCTTCATTCATTAATGCCACTCTCTACCAATATACACATAATCTATATTCCATAGGTTGTAATCGTAGGATCGTTTGTGGACCAATCCTTGTTCCATCGGTCCCATTACATCTATCGTACCCTTACCCGGACCCTGCCCATACACTTTATCTGGAGCAATTTGGGTAAGACCACTATATAGTTGCTTATCTATGCTATGTGCCATATATTATATGCTTGCAATGTATATCAACCACACTGATAGATTTGGATGTCTCTCAATACATCCAAGACATATCTAAGAGATATCTATGCTTTAATATATATTCATACACCTATTTATATTTTCTCAATTTTTAGACACCCATACTCCATATTTGCAGTTTTGCCTTCTTTTTTCTGGTCGGGCTCCCGTGTTCGCTCCGGGGGGGGTCCTCCCCTTATCTTGTGGTCCAGGATCTGCATCATTGTGCGTTTGACCTTTTGCCAGACAGGTGTGGGATATAGACCTTTTATTATGCCTGATGTTTATATGATATTATATCTTGATTTTTGTATTTTTTGTATTTAGTAATATACATGTTTTTGTATGTATGCATTCATTGCTTGTTTCTTCCACTCTAGTGCTTTCATTTGAACCATTTATAGAGTGAACCCCCAAAAAATACCCCTGAGGAAGCGGCGATAGGGCCGTGAAACATGGCGGGTTAAAAATTTGTGGGCAACATCGTTTTCCTGCACAGACATCTTCTTTTGGATGGGTTTAGGGTATACGGTATTTACTATCTACCCTTGTGTAGGATTCGATATCTACCTATAATTGATACACAATGAAATATGTCTGTTAACTGCAATTGTTCTTAATGCAATATGTCTATATTGTTATTTGTATTCTGTTGATACAGCATACATTTTATGACTTTCCTTTTCCTTCAAAATAAAATAAACTTTTTGATACTTTTATATTTATCTGTTTTTCTGTACTATCTATCCCAATCCTAAAAGTCCCCCGTTTATATGCCCAACCTGCTCCTTTTTCTGAATTAAAAAATAACAATAAAAATTAAAATGTTTAGATATATACTAATAATAATGAGGGGTGAAAAATAAAAATATTCAGATGCACAGGAAGAAGTATATACACTATAAAATATAATAAAGGTTTGCTGCTTTATAGAATGAATTAACAGAAAATATATGTATGTATATTGGAAACTAGGTATTACAATAATAATGTAGACAGGGATCTGGCTATAGACCTTAAGGGTCCCATATCATATAAAACTTATACCTGGGTAAACGATATATGAAACCATTAATATATGTGTGATCAATTATATAACACTTATTTAACATTGTAGATTTATATGGAAATAGGGGAAGATGCAGTACATCCCAGTGTATAAAACAGTACCCCCCCCCTTAATATAGTGTTTCTATTTGTGTGTAGGCCATATTGGACCCTTTAGTACTGAATGCCAGGGGCTGTATTGATTAGAGGAGAGTACTGGCCCCCAGTTCCTCATCCAGGCCACCAGGTGTAAGGGCATCACGAGTATAAATCCAAAACGTTTCTCTTTGGCAGAGACGTGTGAAGTACTGTGCCACTGGGAAAGTTTTGGGGATGGATAGAATAATACATACTGCTAAACCTGAAGGTAATTTGTCATGGGACTCCAAGAAGTGTCTGGGTACTCTGTATTTTTCTGCACCTTCTTCAACGAAACGACTGTGTTCTCCAAATCTTTTTCTTAGAGTCCTGATAGTCCTACCAACATAGAACAAACTGCAAGGGCAAGATAGACAATATACAACAAATTATATAGAACAGTTGTAAAAATTGTTGATGAAATAAATCTTGCCCTTAACAGTGATGTTTTTTTGCCTATGTGTGCTTGTGCTGTAAACATGTTGATGTTGATGTGATTTCAGAAGTTATTTTCAATATTTTTAAGTCTTCATAGTTTAATACAATAATACCTGGTGATCCTGCCATGAAGGTCCTTGCTCAAGTTCTTCCTATTATGGGGTGACTCAATTGTGCTGTGCATTGTGACCTTGTCAGTCCCTATTGGAGACTACAACAGCTGTTCCAACACACATTTCACAAGTATGGTCCACCATAGTCACTATTAGAAAGCGGGACCTGATCAATGATGTGCAGCCATTGTTGAAGTGAGTGCATGTAGACAGCAAGTCGATAAAAGTGGCCGGAGAAGATCAGCGATACAAAAAGGGTTAAAAAAAGATTAAAGCAGTATTTTACAGTAGAAAATAAGAATTGTTTGATACACAGCACAAGACAAATATTACATTATATCTACAATAAAGGCATATTTTACAACACAAAATCACGAAGTACTAGTTTGCATTTTGGCCAAAATGTGTAAGCTAATCATCTGGGTAACAAATTATAAGTGGCTTAGGGGGCCGTTATTGAAATCCAGACCAGATCACAAGCAATATTGGAACTGGCAAGCATAATGTGTCTTACAACAAGCCTGGCAAAAGAATAAAACTTTATATTATTTAGAACAGAATAAACTCCCGAACTCATAGCCTTTAGTCAGCTAGAGAAACAAGAACACATATACAAACTATCAATAATGTCAAACCAAGTAGTCCTCTGAGGCCAAACATCAGCTCTTCAAATGAATGGGAGCCTCTAGATGACTGGGCACAATTCAATTCTTGTCTATAAGTCCGCCCAGAGATGTGCTTTTTAATGAGACCATTGAATTTATCTCTGTGTGTTTGGGACAATTGGAATCATATATTTCTTTTGCTGTGATTTTATGTTCGTAGTTGTAACAATACGTTTATCTGCTTCTTATTTCAGTTGTATGCTTGCTCTTGGCACCTTACTTGCTTTTGTTTGACAGCTCGGCCATAGATATATGTTTGAAGACATAGGCCTGCTTTCCTAATAGGTGAATAGTAGTTTATTGCTATACTAAAATATTGTTGCATGGTATTAGTGGCAAGGTATCACTTGAAGTCATCAGAACTTCCATTGTAATGTTTGGTCTCCTATTTCTAAAAATTCCAGGATTTTTTTTTAGGTTAGAGTTATTAAAGACCAGTACATACCCTGTTAGATGGTGACTATACTTATATATTTCCATGCATTATACTAGTGCTACGTGTTTGTAATTATGCATTTGTCAATTCTCTATTTTTTTGCTTTGAATTTTTTCTTCTTATATTCAAGCCTGTCATGTTTGGCTGGGTTTGGGACTCTTACTGACCTTCACTTCTTTGGTTTGGGGCCTTCACTGGTGCATCAAATGCCTGGCTGCTTTATGAGATTATGGTTTGTGCCTCACTGGTTCTTTTGTGTCTCCCTCCTTTTGCTCTTTGGTATCCTATGCCCCCCATTTCTGCAGGAACAGGTTCTGGGGCAGACAGCTCAAGAAGATACCATCTATAGTTATTTTGATTTTTGACTTATATTGGAAGCTGATTAATCCACCCCTGGTTATCTAAAGATGTGGGGCAATCCCTAGGCCTTCACCTGTATAATACATATCGAAGCAAAAAAGAGGTTTTGTCAAACTATACAGACCAGAAAGGAGTACTCAGCAAACGGTATATAGTATGTATAAAAAGAAAAGTTGACCAGAGAGATTTCAGCTATTCAGAGAGACGTAGCTATCAATCTGGAAGCTCGCACACTGGATGGGAGTGGATGGATATAGGATATGGACTCTGACTGTAGTAGGACATTCATCACTGAGGGCACCTCGTTTGAAGGGGAAGTCCCCCCCCCCTTTCTCCCCAATATAGGGGAAAATACATCTTGGTGCATACAAAGGAACCCTATGAATCCTGTATGTACCTATGTACCTGTAAACTATGTACCTGTAATATGTACCTGTAAAATCTATGTACCTGTAAAATATATGATGTCTACCGTCCTGAATCTTTAGTGGGAAGGAGGAGTTGGTCTCATCTGATTCCTAAATAGGATCTCTCCGCTCAACCTTTCCCTGTGCACCCCAGTGCCCACTGGGAGGAATCTGCTTCTATGTGGTTAGCTTTGAGATAAGTACTATTTTGGTTCCCCAAGCCCTGAGGAAGCAATGTCTAGGGAAATGCGTTGGATTTTGAGGAACCACCTTTATAGTACCAGCTTTATAACCGCGATTCATGTTTTTTATTTTTCTGCAACAGAGGTACATTTATGGTATATTGGTACATGGGGGAGCTGAAATTTAGAAAGAAAAAAAAAAATGTGAACTTAGCCTTTATTATGGGGTATCTCATTGGACAGTGGAATAGCAGATGACAGAGCTTAAGCTGGGCATGGCTGAATCGAAATTCAACTGGTTCAGCAGGGACCGGACAAATTTCGATCCATGTGTGGTCAACCGTGTTCAAAAGAAGTGGATCATTAGATTGACTTCTGTCAAACAGAAATGTTGGAAAACTTTTGTCGAAAAGCAGATTTTGTTGCCAGAATACAATGTTCCGGGAAGGGAATTCCTCCGTCCATCTCGTTTGTGTGGATGGAGGAATCTGTTGGGTTTTTTTTGTTTTTTTAATTCAGACCACTGAAAAAAACAATTCCAACTTTAGCGATGAAGTCAGGGAAAGTCAGAGCTTAATACCAATGTGAAGCTAATTCGCAGAGGGTCACAGAAATGGCTTTTTCTGGCCTATCAAGGTAATAGAAGAAATCTTGTAGTTTTTTACTTTAGGCAAGACTTTTACTGGTAAAAGTTTAAAACAGAACACATGTTCTCTTACAGGATCAGACAACAGAAAACTAATATTTCAGATTTTAGTAGATTTGGATCTGGACAACTGCTGTGGCCATTATGAATGGATCCATTCTCCCTGATTTTCTATTATTTTATATTGTGGAGAATGTGACAACAGGACCTAGGCTACACAAAGTTAGATAGAAATCTGGACAGAAACATAATAAGGAATTGGGATTGGGAGATCTTTCTGTTGGAGAATCCACCTACAACTAAATTATCATGTTTGGTTAGACTGACCCTTTTAAGGTCATGTGGGTAAATGGGAATCAAAGCTTCTAAAAGGCAGGAAAGGCATCTGCAGACAGCATGTCGCTTATAATCTGTTACTAGAGACTGCATTCTGCTCAATAAAGAAGCTGAGGACATTTTCCAGAAGATAGATTTGAAAGGTCTAAAATTTGTGATGGCTTTTCATTTTTCCTGAATTCAGAATAGGAATTTAAAAATGTCCCACACCTTTCTTTTAAGTTGTTGACTTGATTAGTAATACGTCTTCCCTTCCTTTATAACATATACTTGCACATTAATATTAACCTATGTCCTTTCTTTAAAGATTATTCTGCAGGAATTCATCTCTTTTTAATGCAGTCATTTCCTGTCCTGTACCTCTGATTAGCACTTGATGAATTACATTTTAAGCCTTTATGATTGTGGCTGAGATATCTTTAGAGCTGGGTTTCAGCGGATATTTAATATCACCTTACACTATATTTAAACACTATATTTAAATAAAGATTATATATACTGTATATATATCTATATATATAGCACACCCTCACATTTTTGTAAATATATTATTATATCTTTTCATGTGACAACACGGAAGAAATTACACTTTGCTACAATGTCGGTATGGACCATAGGATGAGTACTTAGATAGAGGACTGGCTCTAGGGGCGAGTCCAGAGGGTGGTGATAAATGGGGATTACTCGGATTGGGCGGGAGTGGAAAGTGTCTTGGGACCAATCCTGTTTAATTTATTCATAAACGACCTAGAGGATGGGATATCTAGCACAATCTCGATATTTGCGGATGATACTAAACTAAGCAGGGCCATAACTTCTATGCAGGACATGATACCCTTACAAGCAGACCTGAACAAAATAATGGGGTGGGCAACTACATGGCAAATGAGGTTTAATGTTGAAAAAGTAAGGTAATGCACTTGGGTGTCAGAAACATGAACGCAAGCTACTCGCTAGGGGGGGGGGGGGACCTCTGGGTGAATCTAAGATGGAAAAGGACCTGGGGGTCCTAGTAGATGACGAGCTCAGCAAAAGAATGCAATGTCAAGCCGCTGTAAGCAAATCCAACAGAATACCGGCATGTATAAAAAAGGGGATTCACGACAGAAATAAAGAGATTATTCTTCCCCTTTACAAGACTCCTGTCCAGCTACATCTGGAGTATGCCATCCAGTTCTGGGCACCGGTCCTCAGAAAGGATGTGCTGGAACTGGAGAGAGTCCAGAGAAGGGCAACAAAAATGATTAGGGGAATGGAGGACATCAGCTATGAGGAAAGACTACAAGCTTTGAACGTATTCTCTTTGGAAAAGAGACGCTGGAGAGGAGATATGATATCAATGTACAAATTCTGTACTAGTGACACAACGAGTCACAAGGAACAAACTTTTCAGAGAAAGGGAATATAATAAGACACGTGGCCACTCACTAAAAATGGAGGAAAAATTGTTTAACCTTAAACTACGTAAGGGGTTCTTTGCTGTCAGAGCAGTAAGGATGTGGAATTCTCTTCCACAAGCAGTGGTATCAGCAGGGAGCATCGATAGTTTACAAAAACGATTAGATGGGCACCATAAAGACCACAACATAAAGGGGCAAACAATGTACGGTTAACAGCAAACACACACACACACACACACAATATGGGTTGAACTGGATGGACTGATGCCTTTTTTGAACCTGACTAACTATATAACTATGTAAAGTAGTAGGTGTACAGCTTGTATAACAGTGTAAATTTGCTGTCCGCTCAAAATAACTGAACACATAGCCAATAATGTCTAAACCGCTGGCAACAAAACTGAGTACACCCCTAAGTGAAAATGTTGAAACTGGGCTCAACATGTCAATATTTTGTGTGGCCACCATTATTTTCCAGCACTGCCTTAACCCTCTTGGGCATGAATGAAGTTCACCAGAGGTTCACAGGTTGCCACTGGAGTCCTCTTCCACCCCTCCATGATGACATCACGAGGCCGGTGGATGTTAGAGACCTTGCGCTCCTCCACCTTCCGTTTGAGGATGCCCCACAGATGTTCAATAGGGTTTAGGTCTGGAGACATGCTTGGCCAGTCCCTTCCCTTTGCCCTCAGCTTCTTTAGCAAGGCAGTGGTCGTCTTGGCGGTGTGTTTGGGGTCGTTATCATGTTGAAATACTGCCCTGTGGCCCAGTCTCTCAAGGGAGGGGATCATGCTCTGCTTCACTATGTCACAGTACATGTTGGCATTCATGGTTCCCTCAATGAACTGTAGTTCCCCAGTGCCGGCAGCACTCATGTAGCCCCAGACCATGACACTCCCACCATGCTTGACTGTAGGCAAGACACACTTGTCTTTGCACTCCTCACCTGGTTGCTGCCACACACGCTTGACGCCATCTGAAGCAAATACGTTTATCTTGGTCTCATCAGACTACAGGACATGGTGTCCAGGATTTCATGTTCTCTTCAGCAAACTGTTTGTGGGCTTTCTTGTGCATCATCTTTAGAAATAGCTTCCTTCTGGGACGACAGTCATGCAGACCAATTTGATGCAGTGTGCGGCATATGGTCTGAGCACTGACAGGCTGACCCCCACCCCTTTAAGCTCTGCAGCAATGCTGGCAGCACTCATACATCTATTTCCCAAAGACAACCTCTGGATATGATGCTGAGCATGTGCACTTAACTTCTTTGGTCGACCATGGCAAGGCTTGTTCTGAGTGGAACCTGTCCTGTTAAACCGTTGTATAGTCTTGGCCACCGTGCTGCAGTTCAGTTTCAGGGTCTTGGCAATCTTCTTATAGCCTAAGCCATCTGCATGTAGAGCAAAAATTATTTTTTTTTTTCAGATCCTCAGAGAGTTCTTTGCCGTGATGTGCCATGTTAAACTTCCAGTGACCAGTATTAGAGAGTGAGAGCGATAACACCAACTTTACCACACCTGCTCCCCATTCACACCTGAGACCTTATAACACTACAAGTCACATTAACCCGGGGAGGTAAAATGGCTAATTGGGCCCAATTTGGACATTTTCACTTAGGGGTTGACTCACTTTTGTTGCCAGCGGTGTAGACATTAATGGCTGTGTGTGGAGTTATTTTGAGGAGACAGCAAATTTATACTGTTATACAAGTTGTACACTCACTACTTTACTTTGTAGAAAAGTATAATTTCTTCAGTATTGTCACATGAAAAGATATAATAAAATATTTACAAAAATGTGAGAGGTGTACTCACTTTTGTGAGATACTGTAAATATATATATATATATATATATATAGCGCTCTTCTCTATAATATAGTAAAGTGAAAATTAAATGCTAGCTCTTTTTATTTTCTAGCAACCAGTAGTTTTATGTACAGTATACACTGAGGAATATATGGCTAGCCTCTTCTTATTGTCAACATTTTAGGCTTTTTGTATCACTTCCTATTCCTTGTATATTTTTTTGTTGTTCTCTAAGTTACATGATATTCAGTAAAAAGACATTTTTTGAACTGACGATAGGTAGGTACAGTAGGCATTGTCCCGCTGGGTGTAACGGCTACAGCTAACATGTCTTGGTATGCATTCCAATGAATTGGTAATCTGTGATCTTGGCTACCAGCAGCTATTAGGTTTTTCGGTAGCCATTAGCACCTCCCCCACAGGCCTTAATTGTTATCAATGAATGCTTTATATATATTTACTATATATAAAATTACTATAGAATACAATGACAAAGATGATAATATTTACATTTTGTTTGGGTGGTCACCTGCTTATTTGGGAACTGTAGCACTGCACCTAATTTTTTAACAATGTTTTAGCAAACTATGCAAACATCAATAGAACCCACTTTTTTAGTAGGAGTTCACTAATGTATCCTTAACTAGTGTAAAGTTTAGACATGTACGGTTCGTTTAGTTCCAAATAAATATTCCAACACATTTTTTGTTATTCAGAGATTTGGATATATCTGAATACCCAAATTGCAATGCTCTGAGGACAGATTGCATTTAAAGTGAAGCAATGACTCTGGAACCATTACATTTGTTGGAATATCATTGGAGCCTCCAACCAACATGTTTCTAAATGGGATTCTCTCACTAGGCTAGGTTAATCTAAAATAATAATGTATACTTTCTAGTAGTATCTTTAGCAAAAGAAAGTAATTGTGATAAAGCGAGCAACATAGGCACACTGGTGGAGTCACCCCTAAGCTCTGGGTAAGGGAGATAGGAGGAGTGTTCTCCATCAAAAATGTGGCAGGGTTATGAAAAGTAAATAAACTGGGACCTATAAAGAACCTTCTACCGACAAAGTTCCTTGGTAAACTTTGCTGTTTGGGGCCCCCAGGAGCTCTTGCCATAAGGTGAAAAATATGCACAGCATACTTTCCCATTATGGCAGACTTTCCTCACATGGTACCCTCCTCCAGCAATGTGATATCCACACATCCCCTTGATGCTCTATCACCATTGCTATCATCTTTTCTTGAAGTTCATTTAGGTCTGGAGCCTTATTTCTTCTTATTACCCAAGCCAGTGGTCATGTATCTCCTGTATGCATTGTACCAACATCCAACACATCCGAATTGTACACATTGCTGCACATTTTTGGCTGTTAGTATATGATTAGGAAAAAATTCTAATAGACAGAAAATGAGCACTTATGGCAGAAGAAGTTTTACCATAAAATCCAACCTGCTATCATTTTTTGAACAACTAACATTCAATTAAAGTGGTTTAGTATGATTTATTTAATATTTTAAGGGATAAAACAAGTTAAATATTTTGTACGCAAAATCTAAATAAGTAACACTAGTGATCAGTCCTTATTGGACAAATCAGAAGTTTTAAGCAAATGGTAATTATAAGCATGCCTTATCTTCTGTACTGTAAATCAGGCTTTTATTGGACTAAATTAGCCATTAGCTAACCCACAGTCTTCTGGGAATAATTTGTCAGGTATTAAATGTAGTATGTAGGCAAAGACTGAATGTTATGAATGATGAGCATGCCTCAGCTTTTACAATATATATATATATATATATATATTTTTTTTTTTTTTTTTGTACAATATATATTTTAGCTTACTGCACTGGAGTAATTATGTGTTGCATTTTTTCCTATTTTCAAATTACCGGTATAGTAAAAATGTAAAGGTGACCATAGTCACAATGATGTAGATACCCTTGTCTAAATGTTAGGGGTTTCCTTATTATAATGGAACAGGCTCTATGTCATAGATATAAGATGCAATTCTAAAACTGTTATATTTTTTTTAAAAGAAGTGCAGCACCTCCTAGAGAGGTGGTAGGCAGAGAGAATAGTTTGCTCTGCCTACTTAACAGGGGAGCAGCAGGTAAATCATAGTCTGCTCCATCTGCTTATCAGGGGAGCCTGATCAGTAGTTAGGCCTTTTACATGTGCTCAGGGTGTGATTTATCTGGGCTGAGGAGTGTCCCCACTGTATCCAATAGGGGAGCCTGCTGGACAGTGGAGGAAACCCAGCCAGTGACATACAGGCTTTTATGACTATCCCAGTGGGTTGGCACAAACAGTGGTGCATCCTGGGATAGGTTATAAAAGCAAAGGGCACATGTGACAGGGTGTCTTTGTGTGGGACGCCAGGTCCCAGGAGGAGGGTGATGGCTGTCTCTCTTCCTGTCTGTTGTGGAAGGTGGTCACAGGTGGTCGGCCTAGTATGCCAAGAGTGTGGTGCTGAGCCAGGAAGTACAGGAAGCTGACAAGTATAGTTGGAGGCAGAGCAACCTTGGGAAAAACAGTGTCAGTGGACAGGTGTCAGTGCACACAGCAAGTGAGAAAGGGGTTGCCAAGTTAGAACCCTGAAGAATAACTCAAACAGGATCACATTATCTATCTTCACTTCTGTGGCAAGGTGAAGCAGCGGCCTTGCCGCACACTACAGTTAGTTGTCCTCAAAACTGTGCATAGGTCATAGTTGGAGTATCCCACACATCCCTTCTCCTATCTCAGTTTTAAATAAAAACACAAAAAACAACATCCCCTGGATTGATTATTGACTGAGCCAAGGACTTTTAATGGTATTTGTCTGCTATCAGTTGCTAAGGGTATCCCAGGGGAATACAGAAAGTGCAATTCTCAGCAGTCCTCTAGGGGACAGTGCTACAGAAGGATGTGGACTGGTAAAGAATCCATCAACTTTTCTACTGGGTTGGTGTAGCTGTTGGAGTGAATTGGCAATACCTTTACATATAAAACGTATAAACCCTGTAGATAGACCCAAGTCTTTACAGCTCTGACATCATTCAACAAACTCCTGTTTTACTACTGATTTCTTAATCCTGAGTTCATTAACAGCAACTTGCAATATACACTTCTGAATTAAAAATCCTAATTCAAAATGTACACTTATCCTCTGACAAAGTGTATAGACATGACTCAGGATTTTGTATTTTCCTGTGTTTCTTTAAATGGAGAAGCAAAACTACACTTTAAGACTATATGCACACTGGGCATTGGCTCTTCTGAATTCCTGTGCTCCTGGCAGAAAAATACTGTTTAAAACACACGCCCAAAGATGCATTTTTTAAACACTTTAACCACTTCTGGACCGGAAGGATTTGCCCCCTTAATGCCCAGGCCATTTTCTGTGATTCGGCACTGCGTTATTTTAACTGATAACTGCGCGGTCGTGCGATGCTGTACTCAAATAAAATTCATGTCCTTTTTTTTTCTCACAAACGGGGCTTTCTTTTGGGGGTATTTGATCACCTTTGCGGTATATTGATCATGCGCTATAATTAAAAGAAGAGTGACAATTTTGAAAAAAAAAGCAGTATTTTTCACTTTCTGCTATATAACATTATCAATAAAAAAAATGTAAAAATCTAATTTTTTCATCATTTTTGGCCAATTTGCATTCTGCTACATATTTTTTGGTAAAAAAAAAATCCCCATAAGTGTATTTTGATTGGTTTGCATAAAACGTATCATGTCTACAAACTAGGGGAAAGATTTATGTAATTTTTTTTTTTTTTTTTACTAGTAATGGCGGCGATCTGTGATTTTTAGCGGGACTGCGACATTGTGGCAGACAGTTTGGACCTCTAACTGACATTTTTTACACTTTTGGGGGGGTCCAGTGACATTACTACAGTAATCAGTGCTAAAAATATGCATTGTTACTGTAATACTGTAATAAGGACACTGGCAGGGAAGGGGTTAACACCAAGGGCAATCAAAGGGTTAAATGTGTACCTAGGGGGTGATTCTAACTGTGTGGGGGCCAGACCTGGTGGATGGAAACAGGGCTCCTGTGTTCCGAAATAACAGGAACACAGGAGCCCTGTTTCAATCAGTGACAGATGAGCGGTGTGCTATGTTTACAACGGCACACTGCCTTCTGTCAGTCCCTGCAGCGATCGCCGGGTTCCAGACCCGTTGCTTAGCTGCCAGACTAGAGAGCGGGTACGCGGGCCCAGGACCCGCTTCAGCGACCCACCGTATGGGTACAGCGGTTTGTGCAGGAGAGCCAGCCTGCCACAGTATATCTGCCGCGGCTGGTCTTTAAGCTGTAAATGTATGCCTAGGCGCATCAAGCATGTGGAAGTTCATTCAGTACATTGATATGAATATTCATTTACGAATATAAAATATACGAATATTCTTTTATTCTGGCCACTGAAATGAATGAATGCTCAAGCTCTAAACGTGGCTTGAGTTTAGGTGCATTTAGAGGCGTTTACATGCATTTACATATGTTTAGGTGCATTTAGAGTTTTTCCTGCCCAAACACTCCTCTTCTGAACACGCTGGTGAACTTTTTTTTTCTGCCTCTAAACGATCTTTTTTTACAACACCTTTAAACGCCCTATGTGTGCATGTATACAAAGGTTATCATAGAGGGGCATTTTGGGGCATTATGGGAGCTGGGAGGGACTATGGTAGATTATGGTATCAGTAATTGGCTGGAGGCCCAAGAAGGGGGAGGGAAGGAGCCAGTGATTGAAACCTACTGGCCTAGAGCATGCCCCCTGATGGCTCAAGCAGGTAAAAAACAATATTGTGTTATTACCTGTTTAAATACAAATTAAATATGTTGACAATGTGTTTGTTTTTAGTCCTATAGAATATACATCAACGAACAATATACAGTAAGTATGTGTGTGGTGTATATATATGTATATATATATATATATATATATATATATACTGTGTATATATATATATATATATATATATATATATATATATATATATATATATATATATTTACAGTATCTCACAAAAGTGAGTACACTCCTTACATTTTTGTAAATATTTTATTATATATTTTCATGTGACAACACTGAAGAAATGACACTTTGCTACAATGTAAAGTAGTGGGTGTACAGCTTGTATAACAGTGTAAATTTGCTGTCCCCTAAAAATAACTCAACATACAGCCATTAATGTTTAAACTGGTGGCAACAATAGTGAGTACATCCCCCAAAGTGGAAATGTTCAAAACTGGGCCCAAAGTGTCAATATTTTGTGTGGCCACCATTATTTTCCAGCACTGCTTGGGCATGGAGTTCACCAGCGCTTCACAGGTTGCCACTGGAGTCCTCTTCCTCTCCTCCATGATGACAATGCGGAGCTGGAGGATGTTAGAGACCTTGCGCTCCTCCACCTTCCATTTGAGGATGCCCCACAGATGCTCAATAGGGTTTAGGTCTGGAGACATGCTTGGCCAGTCAATCACCTTTACCCTCAGCTTCGTTAGCAAGGCAGTGGTCGTCTTGGAGGTGTGTTTGGGGTCGGTATTATGTTGGAATACTGCCTCTTTGGCCCACTTTCCAAAACGGAGGAGATCATGCTCTGCTTCAGTATGTCACAGTACATGTTGGCATTCATGGTTCCCTCAATTAACTGTCGCTCCCCAGTGCTGGCAGCACTCATGCAGCCCCAGAACATGACACTTCCACCTCCATGCTTGACTGTAGGGAAGACACACTTGTCTTTGTACTCCTCACCTGGTTGCCGCCACATACGCTTGACACCATCTGAACCAAATAAGTTTATCTTGGTCTCATCAGACCACAAGACAGGGTTCCAGTAATCCATGTCTTTAGTCTGCTTGTCTTCAGAAAACTTTTTGCAGGCTTTCTTTTATCATCTTTAGAAGAGGCTTCCTTCTAGGACGACAGCCATGCAGACCAATTTAATGCAATGTTCGGTGTATGGTCTGAGCACTGACAGGCTGACCCCCAACCCCTTCAACCTCTGCAGCAATGCTGGCAGCACTCATACGTCTAGTTGCCAAAGACAACCCCTGGACATGACGCTGAACATGTGCACTCAACTACTTTAGTCGACCATGACGAAGCCTGTTCTGAGTGGAACCTGTCCTGTTAAACCGCTGTATGGTCTTGGCCACCATGCTGCAGCTCAGCTTTAGGGTCTTGGCAAACTTCGTATAGCCTAGGCCATCTTTATATAGAGCAACACTTCTATTTTTCAGATCCTCAGAGAGTTCTTTGCCATGAGGTGCCATGTTGAAGTTTCAGTGACCAGTATGAGAGAGTCAGAGCAATAACACCAATATTAACACACCTGCTCCCCATTCACATCTGAGAACCTTGTAACACTAACAAGTCAAATGACACCAGGGAGGGAAAAGGGCTAATTTGGCCCAATTTGGACATTTTCACTTAGGGGTGTACTCACTTTTGTTGCCAGCGGTTTAGACATGAATGGCTGTGTGATGAGTTCATTTGAGGGGACAGGAAATGTACACTGTTATACAAGCTTTTCACTCACTACTTTACATTGTAGCAAAGTGTTATTTCTTCAGTGTTGTCACATGAAAAATTGTAATAAAATATTTACAAAAATGTGAGGGGTGTACTCACTTTTGTGAGATACCGTGTATATCTATCTATCTATCTATCTATCTATCTATCTATCTATCTATCTATCTATCTATCTATCTATC
Organism: Pelophylax lessonae; assembly: GCF_965119305.1. NCBI lineage: Eukaryota > Metazoa > Chordata > Amphibia > Anura > Ranidae > Pelophylax > Pelophylax lessonae. Next base: position 197,346,368 of record NC_138777.1, on the reverse strand, counting down.
TATCTATCTATCTATCTATCTATCTATCTATCTATCTATCTATCTATCTATCTATCTATCTATCTATCTATCTATCTATCTATCTATCTATCTATCTATCTATCTATCTATCTACACATATTATACACACACACACACACACACAGTATATATACATTCAGTATATATAAACACATTGTAACCCCCTCTAAATATAAGTTAAAAACTACCACAACTTTAATACATTAAAAATATATATATAAAATGTGAGTTGTATTGAAAATCTGAGTTCAGTTGTATAGTATAACAGCCTCATTCCAGTGCTTATTGAATTTTCTTTCTATTTTTTTCCCCTTTGAGTCTTGAATTTCCATTTCTGTCGCCTGTCATTTCTAGACATCTATCTTTATTACCTAGTTTGGCCGAGACTGTGGTGTCAGGTCACACTATATGAATTTCTCAATGATTAATCTGAGCCTGGAACACATGCGTAATTCAGCTTCAATAGAGAGAAGAGGGGAAAGCTTGTTACTGGACATTTAGGAAAGATTTTGATATGCTGCCTCTGCCTGGACTCTGAAATACTGATAAAAAGAAAAGGCAGAGATTTTATTAGTGCTTAGTGTTATTTGACTTCAACCTGTTTTGTTATTTAGGTTTAGTAAAAACTGTGCAAGGATTTTACTGCTGTCTGTGTCTTCATTGGAGAAATTTCCCTTTACTTTCTGCCCTGGAGATATCCTGTTTTTTTTTTATAATTGGACAATGTGTCTTCAGGATAAGAAGTGAGGAAATGGGAACACAGAACGGTAAAAACCTTGCTTAATTTTTAAACTTCTCCTAAATCAATCAATCTAAAAAAATGTCTGAATTCTATTAAAATGCACCGTACACTTCCTGTGTTATTGTTGTAAAATCCCCTTAAATGTGCACTATGAATATTACAAACTCAATCTCCTACACTCCAGCCTATGATAATCCCACTGCGTTCCATTGACGGCGCTCGAAGGGAATAAAATACATTTAGGAACTATTTTCCATAAACGAAATAACGTCTTTTACTTATCTACACAAACCCTGGGACTTGCCACAGGATGAACAGCTTCATTATGCCCAAATACAGCACTACCTTTCGGATCTAGTTACCCTTCGCACCAAAACATTAAGCATTGACTCCATTAGAAAACAGCTGCAGGAAGGTCCATATTCTAAAGGCCTAGTGTCCATTCTCTATGCATCACTCACAGACTCCCTGGTCCCTACCAGGCTCTCGAATATGGACAGGTGGAAAAATTATTTAGGCACCACTCTTTACACACGTGGGACTAAATTGCCATCTGGTTGGCCTCATCTAAATGCTGGCTTAATGTGCTCGCCCCTGGAAAACGATCATAAATTAGTGGCCCACTGGTACATGACCCCTTACTGCATTTTCTAAGTTCATCCTCCACATTGCTTTCAGGCTGCACAGACCAGCACCTCCACTGCATATTTGGTGGAACTGCCCTTTGGCCACCCATTTTTGGATAAGGGTCTATACAATGCTTTGTTTGGTCTTGGACACCAACTCGAGACCCATGGAGGCCCTACTGCATAACCCATCACATATCTGAATAAACATCAGAGGAAGCTGGTGTGGTTTATATTCCTAACAGCCTTGCAGACCCTGAATAGGACCTGGAAAGGTCTATTAATAAATTTTGCTGAGGTCAAACAAAGACTCTTGGAGACCATAATACATCAAAGTCTAACCTCCATACTTACCAAATACTCAAACAAAGTATCTCAAGGTCAGGGGCCGATGGCTGGATTATACTGAACATCTGAACATTGACCTCTCCCCTCTTTCATTGTGACCCCCTGACATTAGCTAGTGGAATGCTGCTGCCGGTTGGACTTCAAGGGGCACCCTCCAATCGCCTACTCAGCTTGCTCTTCTTTCTCTCTCTCTCGCTCCTCTTTTCCTTCAATTTCTCTCGGTCTAGTTTATCATTACTCTGCCCATAAAGCCTCACCAAGTAGTTTGTTTGTGAGCTTCCCTTCCCCTTTACATGCTGACATCTATTCGTTGGCTGACAGAGAACCACCCATGGGTCTACAGGCTTCTCATTATTGTCTCATGTGTGTATTTATGAACCTTTCCATGGGAAGCTTTATTAGCCTTCGTATTTGCATCCTTGCTCATTCAGATTGTGAGGAGCTCCACTCCCTTTGGTGTAATGCACTACCTTGTTTATGTTTGTGCCTTGAATACTGGTTCACTGTACTGTATTCTAAAAACTTCAATAAATTCATTGTAAAATAAACCCAATCTCCTATAAATGTGCCAAAACGACATAATATAAGGATTTACCTAAACAATTTAATATACGTTTTAACTATCCATTCAATTTGTGTCCAGTTAGGCAGGCCCTTGAATTACATAGATGTTGGTAGTTCTATAGGAAATAGTTTTATCAGATTTTATTATGTGCAGTGAACTTAAAGTGGAACTCTGGGAATTAGATAATTGGGATAAGGTGTAATAATTACTCTACCCATTGCTCCAACTATGTTCTCTTTTGCCTTTCTGAGCTGGTGGTGGTCTCTCTGCATGAGGAGGTAAACATGTTACTGGGGCCTGCAACTACTAAGAGAGGAAGCGGCAGTGGACCAGTTGACCAGCTGGGAGGCCCTGCTGCAGCAAGAAATAAGGTATATATTATATCTTATGCCTGCACCTCTGGACTAAATGAACATTTAACCCTTACAATGCAGGACAGGTCCTACTGCAAGGGTAAACTTTGTCTAATTCCTGGAGTTCACAATTATGCAATCTTGGTTATTCCTATCCGCCAGTATTGGAAATCATTGGAAATAACAGAGATCGTTACCCTTTACCCTTCCCCACTGTGACAAAAAAGAACTTCAATCAAAATCACAAAAGTATTTTGGGTGTTTCCTATATGTCAATCTTTTTCATTTTAATTGCCATTCGTTTTTTGTTTCTAATATAATATCACAGTCTTGTCAGGCTTGGAGGCCAGTAGCTATAGCTGTAGAGAGGCTCCCACTGACCAGCTGAATAAGTGCAGAAGCAGGTCACTCTGATAACACGGGCTTAACTAAGGTGTGGAGTCTAAGTACTAACCAGTGTTCCTCAGAGCTCCTGATGGTGGAGATGGGTTTTGCTATGAGTTAGCATCAGGTCGTGGTCCCCCACCAGGAGTTGAGCAAGTCAGGGTCCAGTAACAGATGTAGCAGGTAGGGATAAACAGAAGCCAAAGGTTGGTAAAAGAAGATGTAGGTAGGGATTGAGCAGAAGTGTAGTTGAGGAACAAGCCAAATGTTGGTAACACGTTTTAGTGCAGATATTGAAAGCCGGAAGGACAAGAGCAAGATATTGGCTGGAGAGAGCCCAATAATCGTCAAACAGAAAACATGGAGACATGGCTTAAATCAACAAGTTTATGGGAGGAGCAAAGGGTTCAATGTTCAAGAAAAACAAGGTTCAAAGCAGGATCATTCATGGAATTGTCCAGCTGTCTAGGATCGCAGGTGGCTCAGAAAGAAGAATTACTACCAGATACAGCAGAAGTCCCAGATTCAGGTCCAGGCCCTGACTTTTAACCGCTTTATCTTGAAGCTTTCTACTCTTTTTTTCTTTGATCTGTGCTTCAATCCTTACATAAATGCACAAACTTTAAAGTAAAGCTGTACTTTTGCCCATGTACAGCAAAGAAAAAGGTTTTAGTCCCCAACCTCAGTAGTATAGTGGGATGCTTTTTATGTACCCTATTATATTTCGAACTTAAAAAAAAATACAAATTATATTGACTATAAAAATATGTTTTTCTAATTTTTTGGCTATTTATATAGGAAATTGCACATATAAATATTAATATTCACCTATTTCCACACAGCGCTGGAGCATTTTGCACCTTAAATGTTAAATGTTCAGAATAATCTGAGCAACCCTAGAAAAAGAATATTGATTTCAGAGCTCAAAAGCTGAAATTATGCTCATAAACATATGTTATATATTTGTTTGTAAATTAAAACTATTATTTCCATAAATAAAAATAATATAACATTTCAAAGATTATAACATTTAAAAAAAAACAAATAAAATTTACCTAAAATCATTTTAAGGTCTAATGTAATATTTTTTGCAAGCAAGCACACTTATTTATATTGGCAAAGAGAAAAACATAATATAGATCATCACAAATTGATCTACATTACACAAGCTTCCATCTACAGTATATTTTTAAAGCAAACAGAAGTCAGATTTCCTAAAATGATATCATTCTTGTGACCAGCCAAGTACATTCATTCTAAAACTGAAAAAAAGTAAAAACATAAAAAATGTATGTCATCATAAATATTAATAACGCATGTTTATGTAGTCAAAAGTATACAGTTTACAAACGGTTTTCTTATCAGTTTTAAGCAGTGCAAAATGATCGTTCCCCTTTGCAATCTGTCTTTCATTTCAATGACTTGAAATTGAAACTGAACACTGTGATGGCTGCATAACCAGTTGCACAGAAGGGCTCTTGCTTTCTTTGTGGAAGCAGTGGTCTCTCTGAAAAGAACCAATGCGTCCTGCAGAGTCAGAATCATACCTCTGCAATCAACAAAATTCATGTTCCCTGCCGGTTGGAGAGTTCTAGCTCTGACTTAGAGGGGGCATGTTGGACCACTGCATCCACATAGAAAGGATGAATGTTTCCCTGCAGCTCGTCTACTCATGCTGTGGCTTCTTTCTAAACCAATTGTAACATTTTCCACACGTATTGTTTTGATGCACCTGGAATGTATTCAACTGATTTAACTGAAAGTTTAGTTGAGCTATAAACTTTAAGCCATGCATACCGCTTGCTCAGTTAAGAAGAAGCGTATATTGAAGAGGCTCTCAAGGACAGACAAATCTCTCAGAATTCTATATGCCCATATGTTGGCAGGAAAATAACCTCAACTTCTAGCAAGTAGAAATAGATAATAGATTTTTTCCACCACTGAAGTGTATCCAGTTGATGGGTAGAAGATAATTACCACAGAATCTAATTAGTTTGATTGTTTAAATATTATAACAAAGAAAGCTTTAGAGATTCACATTTCTATTTTAAAAGAGCTCTAAACTAGAAAACCATTATATTTTACGGATGGTTTAATTATAAAAAAATATATTAGTTTTCGTCTAATTATTCTGCTTTATAGTAATAGGTGCAGTTCATTTCCAGCCATCAGAAATTATAAAACAGTGATGGTAATTGATATTGATGAAAGATTAAAATAAAAAAAAATGTAAAAGAATATTTTTTTATTGGTGATGTTCCTTTGTTGGTCATCACACAGTTTGTTACCAGAATCCACTCCATGTTGCACTGGACTCAACCTAGAAGACCAGAATCCAAACTCAACATAGCATAATAGCATCTTCACAATGGTGCAATAACTAAACTCAAGATAGCATATCGGGATCCATTCCATGGTGCACTAAACTCAGCATAGCAGACCAGAGACTTTTCCACGAAGCACTAAACTCTCCATTACATACCAGAATCCACTGCAAACTGTATTGAACTCATCATAGCATACCAGAATCTTCTCCATGGTGCATTTGTAAGCAGCCCTGATTTAGCTATCTCCTACCATCCTCCGGCAGCAGGAATAGAGAAGGGTATGCACTAGCGATCGACCAATATTGTTTTTTTTATTGCCGATACCAATATTTTGGCCATTGAATATCGGTATCGGCCGATATTGGCCGATATTTTTGTACATTTCCATTTTTTTTCTTGGCAGGTACTGTTGTGGAGGGATCTGGGGGTCTAAAAGACCCCAAACCCCTCCTTTGCACTTAAAAGCATTCAAAATGCCAAGTTTGGCTGTTTTGAATGCTGTAATTTTTTTGAATTTGGTGCAGAGTACCTGGAAATGATGTCATGACATCACTTCCTGGGTTTTTACTTGGAGACCCGATCAGAGCCGAATGCGGCTTTGATCGGGCCTTCTGCGGCGGTGAAGGCTGGTTGCCCGGGCCTCCTGGTGGGACAGCTGAAGGTGGCGGGAGGGGGGGGGGTTCCCTCCCGCTCCTTGTAATGACAGCCGAGCAGCTTCTCAGCCGCATCGGTTGTCATTGCAGGACAGCCGACCATCGGCTATGGATGCCGGTACTGGGGTGATGCCTCTAGCTGCAGGGATCACTCCGGTCCAAGCACTTTCCCGAAATATCGGTAACCTCCGGGGCTGGGAATCGGTCGATCCCTAGTATGCACACACCTGTAAAAGGGAGAAACTGCTCTGAGGAAGGGGGCCAGTACCCCCAAAACACGTCAGCTATGTTCGGTCATCCATTTCTTTCCATAAGGTCGAAGAGCTGACTTGTTACCTTGTTACGCTAACATTCCTTTTGGTTTGTATTTTTTTTTTCTTTTAATAAAGTGCTGGAGATAATGCTTTCGGCGTTCGTGCCTTTTTTGTTTTTGTTGTTTGTACACTACATAGTTCCCTGATCTGAGTAGGGCTGCACTGTTATCATTATCCAGTCTTGGTTACACAGTGGTCATTGTAGAGTTTATGGCAAGTTTACATACTAGCATACCAGGAGTAGCCTATTTCCATCACCCTCTTCCCCAGGATCTTCCAACTTTAGCTTATATGAGGCATACTAGCTCTACCCACTATATCCACCCAAGAAGTTGGACCCCACTTAAAGGTGTACTAACCTGTACTTACGCAACAAACTCCATATAGCATACCAGAAACGTCTTGATGGTGCAGTGAATTTAACTTCATGGTGTACCAAACTCAACATATTATGCCAGAATTCACTCTATGGTGCACTGAAACCAACATATCATACCAGGATCCAATCTATGGTGCACTGAAATCAACATTCAGTTAATCAACCCACTAGGATATGCTCCATGGTTTACTGAACTCATAATAGGAAATCAAGATTTTCTCCATGATGCAGTGAGTTCAGCATAGTGTACCAGGATCTGGTAATGGTGCACTGAACTCAAACTGGAATGCCTGCACATGTGCAAGGAAAATTGTTTTTATAAATATAATTTTTCTAACACATGATTCAGAAGGGGTCACAGCCAATGTTAGTTTTTTTTTTCTGCTGTCTGTATTCCTGTAGAGGAGACATAGCTGTCCCTGAAAGGGTAAAATAGCAATTCCTGGCAAAATTAAATCGGTTATGTAAAATTGATCAAATAAATCAAGTAATGTAATATATATATATATATATATACATACATACACACACACACACACACACACACACACACATATATATATATATATATATATATATATACATACTGTTGCTAGGGGGTTAGCTCGGCAGTGGGGGTATGACCCCATGGATGGGTTCACTGCATGAAATTAGGCACAGCAAACAGCATTGCAGGTGAAAAAAACAAAGGTTCGGTTTATTTACACTATATACAAGAAAAAAAGGGCAACAAAAAGAAACATGAAAATAGACTCTTGACAACTTGGCAACTTACTACACACACTGGACCAGAAGATTTTCCCACTTAATGACCAGGCCATTTTTTGAGATTCAACACTGTTTCACTTTAATAGACAACTGTGTGGTCGTGCCACGCTGTACATTGTATTATATTTATAGACATGTGTAGGCGCATCTACTCCTGAAGAAGTGTGCTATGTCTCACGAAATGCTTTGAGCTCTAAGATGCTTATACACCATCATGTTACTCCAATTGCTATATACAAACATGTATACTATTGTGTACTCCTTTATTGACTGATCTGGCATATGTATATGTATTTTATGATGATTTTTTACTCTCAATAACATTATCATTGGCCATTTGTGCCCACCTCATTTAAAGCCCATGGCTATTTTCTTCCTTCGTATTCATATTTAGGGATGGAGGTGTGTCACTGGCAGTATCAAACCCTGTTTCCTTGTTTTACTACAGTATACAGTGCTAAAAATATGCACTGTTACTGTAATAATGACACTAGCAGGTATTAACCCAGGGGCGATCAAAGGGTTAAAGGTGAGCCTAGCAGGTAATTTCTAACTGTGGGGGTGAGGGGGGGGGGGTTGTGGGCTTGTGAAATCAACACAGAGACCTAAATAGGAATGTTGCCTTATTAGGAGTTTATGTGTAATTAATTACTGTGTTGCCTGATGAGGAGTTATGTATACATCTCCATTAGTAATTGTAAATAGATATAAATGTACAAAGTTTTGATTTCGGACTCATATTTGCTATATGACTGTAGATGTGTAATTTGTGTAAGCCAGATGGACCGGCTTTAGTAATCAATTGCTAATAAATCCATTTGAAATGCATGCCTGAGCTACCAGGGGGCACCTGCTATTTACACTTAAACACATACTGATAGTATCACATTGTAATTAAATTCCTGTGAGCCAGACATCCTGGGGCCAATGCAATAGGGTGAATAGACCATGTCATGTCCGCCCTTAATTCAGCCTCCATATCAAAGAACTCTCATTAAGATATGCAATGAAGATGGACATCTGTTGAGGGTTGGACAATGTGCTCCAGATATGAACCTTGCATATCTTAAATTTCAATTTCAGAGCAAATCAACATGTAAAATTAAATTCTCCCTCCAACAGAGAGGAGGGGTTAGCAAGGGGCTGAATTATGCTAAGCTAGGCGAGGAGGAAGTTGTCCAATCCTGAACGAGATACGCCCAGAGGGAGGAACAGGGCAGGATAGCTGAACCAATCAAAATAGCCCTATACAAGTCTATGGGATAGAGGTGTATATTATTACAAGGTGAGCAGAGAGGAAGGGGAAGCCATGGACCTGAGACCATATCATCTTAAACCACTGGTAACTATGGACTATATCTCTCACACTTAAAATGTATTTTTTTGCCTTCTCTCTTTTGTGTGGGAACACACGGCAGACAACATGACCCAAACTGAAGTGAAAAGGTAACCTAACTCCATGCTTATACATACATGGTATTGTAAATATGGCTATTGTGGGTAATTTGTAAATATCATATAAGCCAGGGGATTTATACTAATAATGTGTTGTAAATACTGTTTGTAGTATTTGTTGTCTGTCTTGCGGGGCCTATCATAATAATTTGAATCCCATGTGCTACATGTGTTCAGTTAAACTTTTGGAATATTTTCCTGTTTGTATTTTCCTGTTTGTTTTAGAGATAAAATTGTTGTGAATACATTTAGGCTTCAATGCTACTTATCAATAAATTCATATTGCTGTTTTGAAGCTGTTACCCAAGTTATTGGACCACAGTACTCATGCAAGGAGTCTAATTGGAAGAGAAAGATTCACGATAAATAGGTATTAAGTCTTAACCTAAGGTAGCCACGGTTGCCATGCTTTTTGAAATTTATCTAGCCTATCAGAGCGCGTGGCTAGTCATTTTTCATACTCATAAGTGAGATTGATGGATGTGATCTCTTGAGACAGGTTAGGAGCCTTGTCTGATTTCTAGTGTCTAGTGATGATTGACCATTCTAGACGCCAGTAATATATGTGCAACTACTAAACGGAATGGAGATGGGAAATTCCCAATATCTAGGTTGAGAAGAGCCAGTGCTGGGGTAGGTGGGGTCAGGATGCCTGTGGCAGAGGAAATGAACCCAAATACTTGATTCCAGAGGCTATTTAGGCCCTTACAGGCCCATAGTACATGATACAAGTTGCCTACTTGTCTGCAGTTACGCCAGCATAAATGTGACTGGGAAGGGTAATGTTCTGTCAATCTGAAAGGTGTAAGATAAAAATAATGGGATTTCATGCTATGGATACTAAAAGGGCTGCTGCCTCCTTCTGAATATAACCTAGGGTATATGGATAGTATACAAAGAATGCAAGGGTCAGTGGCGCTGCCCAGGGAGAGGGGCTAATGTTGGTGCAATAGTGTTGATGCAAAATGTGGTTTAAGATCACATTCAAAATATATATGTATAAGGTGTCATAGTGCTAGAATAACATAAATAAAATAAATAAATATGAATAAAAAGTAAATCAATATAATCTTAAAAAGATTATTCAAAAAGTAGAAATCAGCGCTCTCCTCTTAAAGTGAGCCACTCTAATTATTAAAATGACGGTAATACAACTGAAGATTCTCAAAAAAACTGCTGATGCATAAACAACGTAAATGAATCTAAAATCAATATCCTTGAAACCCAGCTCACTAATGGAGACAATAGAGATGAAATAATTCTTCTATTCTAATAAGTCACAAAGCACGGAGGTGTTGCAGATACAATGGGACGAAATTCCCAATACAATTATTATTTGAAAACAAATGTGAAACTAAGTGAGTGAAGTGAATGAGAAAAAGTTGATGTCAAAAAGTGCGTAAAGGTAGTTGACTGATATTAAATAAAATAAAAAAATTGATCAATGACCCTGTGGAACATAAATAAGTAGGCAAATCAGAATATAAATATTCAAAAAAAATTCAATACAGTTTAACCAATTAATATTAAGATGAATTCAAAGTGCAATGGTGCTAAATAAGGTGCATAATGTCCATCATTCCTTCTAAGAAAAAAGTTTTTGTGATGAAAAGTGCAAAGTGCTCAGGAAATTCAAAACAAGAAGAAGAAATCCAAGTGAATAATCAAGGTGCATTCAGACTTCAAATTATAGTAGGTAAATGTGCATTCAGACTTCCAATTCAGGCCAGGTAAATGTGCACAGGTGAGCATGCAATCCGACACCGAATGCAATGGCCGCTCACCTCAAACACACTCGGAGCGAGCGTTTATACGATGTATTACTTAGACTCCAGCCTCTTAATCTTCAGTATATAATTCGGTATATCTCCACTATTACAAATTCAGTATTGTAAACGGCAATAAAATGATCCCGGCTTGCCAATCACTCCATGCATCTGTCAGGTGCTCAAGGAATGGAAACTCTCATAGTGTAGCATTTCAGGGTATAAATTTATTGGTAAATAAGTACTAAACACTTACTAGACAGTAGATGATATGTCAGCGAGAAGCAAACAAAGTACAGCAGCCGCCGATGCGGCGAGTTCCGATGCTTCCGGTCTCGGCCGAAGACCGGAAGTGACGTAGGCACGGCTTGTCTCTGACGCGTTGTGCTACAACAGCCCGTAGCTTTTTCAAAGGGGTAATATGAATATACAAGTGTGTGCTATAAATAAAAATTAATTGACGTGAATTATAAAGTGTCCCAGTGCTGTGAATATATATCACACTACATATATAGTTGTGCAAAAATGAATACTGAATCACATGTGTGATAATAGGTGGAAAGGTGCAATATGTGTTGGGATGAGACCCAAATTATATAACTGTGTATATGCTGTGACCATATAATAACCATCAGCAAACCAGTCCTAATAGGGCAAATATCACATTCAATAGTCCATGCAGGTATCCAACAGAGGACAAATAGTGTTAATCTTCCTCCTAAGTGATAGACCAGGTGTGGTAGGGGGTGCTCGTGGTCACTGCAATCGCAAATGCACTCACCAGAAAAACTCACCCTCAAGGGGCTATCTTGCCAAGTACAATATCCTCTCCTAATAGTGGGGGTACATCAGGGATGAGGAATAGGGTTCTCTCTCTCTGGTCAGCGATACCTCAGGAATGGGATGTGCGGTAACCAAGGTGGATGATGGTCTTTACGTGTATTGCCCAGAAAACCCCCTGCAGCTTACAGGGGGATCCCCTCAGGGGATGGAAAAGAAGGGCCAGAAATAGCGTAATACCATTTCGAAAGGGGTTTATTAATAAAATGGTAAAAATGGTATATGCAGAAATACAGGCGGTGTGGTATACAACTTCCCAGAACGCGGAATGCGTTCCAAATGCCGGAAACTGGAAGTGACGTAATGGCGATATACGCATTTCGTCATGTGACGTCTTCAGAAGTGTCTCATTACGTCTACTTCCCATTCATTTATACACCGTGGTAACCTAGCAATGAGGGACTCTCTGAAGAGATAGCCAGATGTAAACATTGCGGGCTGCATCGTCCGGATGCCGGAAGAGCGGAGGGTATATCATGCACGTATTAAACGGCAATATTGTATCAAAATACGGTTAACTAAATTCAGAGCAATTCAAAGTCATTGATCCAATAGAAAAGTCCATTGTAGATAGGTACTCAAGAGAATATTAAAATCAACATAATTGTGCATGGGTGATATCTAAAACATTACATAAATAATTGTATTATAAAATTAAAAACATTTATTAAATTCATTTAGTGCGGAAAAGATACAATATCTGTGGAAGTATCATCATCTTAAGTGTGGCCATTCTGCCAGTCCAAGACAGTTCCTTGTATGAAGGTTGTAGGAGCTCGTGACGGATTTTGGCCAATAAAGATTTAAAGTTGGCTTCTGAAAGTGAGGATACTGATGGGGTTAGGGTTATACCAAGGTATAGAACTCCATCTGTTTTCTAGACATAAGGAAGTGTGGTCTCTAGGTGGTGTCTTGTGTGCTTATGAACCCCTAGATCTAGAATTAAGGACTTTATAGTAGGACACGCTAATAAAAGCAGTCAGTGTATGGTGGGTGAAAGGAAGTGAGATTAGTGGGTTTGTTAAGGATAGAATAACATCATCCGCAACTAAACTTACTGTATGGGATTCACCTCGTAACCTAAAGTCTGAGATGTGTGGGTGTGAGTGAATGGTTTACGCAAGGGGTTCTATCATAAGGGTAACTATAGAGGGTGACAGTGGGCATACCTGGCTGGTACCAATTGTGATAGAAAAGGGTTTGCATAGTAATCCAGAGGTAAATTCTTGGGCTGATGGGGTAGAGTATAATACCAATATTGCCTCCAAGATAGGTCCCTGGAATCCAAATTTTTCCAGCACCATCGACATATAGCGCCAGTGCACTCTGCTAAACGCCTCTGCGTCAATGTAAAGAAGCAGAGAATGCGCTTTAGACATGTAAGCATAGTGAATCAGGTTCAGGATCCCCCTGGTGGCTTCTACCATTCATAAATCCCATTTGATCTGGTTTGATTAGAGATGGCAATATTTTGGATAGGCGCCTGGCCAAAAATTTAGCATAAATTTTAACGTCTACATTTAGTAGTGAAATAGGCCGAAAGTTAGCTGGGATGTCTGGTGTTTTACCCGGTTTGGGGAGGGTGACTATGTGTGCTCATAGCATTTCCACTGGGAGTGAGGTTGAGTAAGAGGAGTCTTGGAATAGTTTCAAGAGGTATGGTGAATCTGTCTGGGCCTGGTGATTTATCACTTGCTAAGGTATCTATCGTCTTGATGATTTTGTCCATGGTGAATGGGGAATTGAGGAATGATAGTTGACAGGGTGAAAAGGTAGGTAGACATTATGTATTTAGGAATAAACTGATGTCTTGTTCAGTGGGCTGGGGGGTGGAAGGGTCATCTTTTAAACTGTACAATGACCCATAATAATCCGCAAAAGCGTCTGCAATTTCTTGTGGATTGAGTAGTTTTGATTTGGTAAGGGTGGTGGAAGAATAGAATTTTGGATTTTGTTCTACGTGCTTTTAGTTTAGCTGCTATAAATTTTCCTGCTTTATTCTGTTGTGAATAATATTTAAGTCTGAGGGAATGCATGTATTTGTCATGGTCTTAAATCATGAGTGTCCATAGCTCCGTGCGTAGTTTGTTTAGGCAGTCTGATGTATTGGATGTAGGGAAAGTTTTATTTTGGATCTCCAGGAGGTGAATGTCATGTAGTATATTAGAGAGAGAGGTCTGGTATTGTTTTTGGTCTTAGAGCTTAGTTGGATTAAGATGCCCCTCATGTAAGCCTTATAAGTATTCCAATGAGTGGTGGCGGGTATCATTATTAAAAAAGAAGGATTCTAAATGTTGGGTTAATATTTTGTTATTCTCAGGAGCTTGTACTGCTGCATTGTTACAATGCCAGGTAAAGACTTTAGGGATGGGATTACCTAGTTGAAGGGTGATGGTGATCCCTGCGTGATCTGACCAAGTAATGTCATATATGGCAGTGGAGGTTGTCTGTTGGCGAAGCCATTTGTTCACTACAAATAGGTCTATCCTTGAAGAGGATTTATGCCGGGAAGAAAAATGGTGAAATCTTTTTCGTTTGCGTGTAAGCATCGCAATGCATCATGCAGTTCTTCCTTGTGTAGTAGGTCTTGTAGGGAAAGAACCGACCTCTACCCAATGAAGAAGGATCAAGAGAGGGTTCAGGTACAATACTAAATTCGCCACACGATAGTAAATTACCTTTTTCCACTCTGGAGAATTTTTCAAAAAGTTTGCATAAAAATCTCAATGGGTGTGAATTGGGAGCATATACAGATACAAGTGTCAATAGCTTGGTATCAACAGTACAAATCAGGATAATATATCTACCATCCGGGTCAAGAATGGAGTTGTGTAGGGTAAAAGAAAGAGTCCCTAAAAGCCCAGCAGGATCCCTCTTTTTTGACAGAGGCAGTAGATAAAAAAGGTATTGGGAAAGTTTGGCGGTTAGCAGGGTGGAATGGCATCTCTCTGAAAGTTAATTTCTTGGATTGTTAGTATGTCCGCTTGATGACTTATGCCTTCCTTCCATATAGATCTTCTCTTGGCTGAATGATTGAGGCCATTAGCATTTAGGGAAAGAATGTTAAGTCCCATAAGTGTTTGCAGGTATGGTAGGATCTGGATGAAGTAGCTATGTAGTATATATAGAGAGAGGTAGAAGTTTGGCAAGTTGTCAATGAAAAGGCACCAACCACTTGGCAGCCGGGTGGTGGGCAAAGTCATTGTGGATGTTTTTTTTATGTGCTCCAAAGTCGTGTAGAGAATGAGTACTGTGTTTAAATTCTTGGGCGAAAAAAAGCAGATCAACAGAGATGACATAGTAAAAAATATGCAACATGTGTTCCAACGGGAACAAACAGCAAGAATAGCCCCTATTAGGGAGAGTAAAAAAGAAAACCCTAAGAATGCAACAAATGGGGGGAAAACAGTATGGTGTATTGTACTCAGGTTGAAGACCAGGGATTGCCTGTAATGTAGATTGAGAGGTGTTGATATCACAAGACCTCCGATATTTGTGGTTGTTGCCTCTGTGGGACTTTCGACCAGGTAGCAGATATTTTATGCTTGGAAGAAGAGTTGTGTGGTTTTGTAGCCTGGAGTATATCCCAGCTCTTAAGTAGAGCGAGTCCCTCCTCCAAGGAGTGAATCATTTTGGACGATCCTTTCATTGGTGATCACTAGGCAGGGTATTTCCATTTACAGGTGATGTTATGGTTGTGTAGTGCTTTAGTAACAGTGAAAAGATTGTTGTGCCTTTACATGGTATATTGGGAGAAGTCTGGGAAGACTTGGATATTCCTAAGTTGCTCTGGAAGTGAATCCACTTGTAGGCACTGGTAGGTGGCACTGGGGGCACAAATAATCCCTCTCCTCTTCGGGACTGATGTCCCTCTTACAGCAGCTGGTCACTGGCTGCTGTTTACTTTACATGATCAGCTATCATTGGCTATCAGTTGATCAAGTGGTAAAGGGGCGGGATCACCCCCGATCTCCGATCACAGTGCAAGCCAGGCATGCTCTGCAGGGAGCGGGCAGGCCGCTCGTTGCCGAGAGGACGTCAATGTATGCCCTCCCGGAAATTCAGGTCCACGCTGTAGCTGTCATTCGGCTATAGCGCGGACGTCAAATAGTTAATCCTGATCCCCAATACCTGGCAGTAGATTATTTACTTTGCTTCCAGAAAATCAACAGGTCAATAGGGAAGTGAATGGAAGATGAACATAAATAGGAAGGAGTCGTGGGGTAGGTACCAGTTGCTTGGCCATACATTGGCAAAGCAGAGGTTTCTTGCAAATCAATTCTAAAGACAAAAACCAAAACTCGAAAATATATTTATTCATGTTTAAAAAAAAAAAAAGGTCTTGAGTCAGAATCACAGAATGTATTTGCGCAAGGCATGCAAATGAATTGAAATACAAAATTACCATTTATGGACTGCAGAAAGGAAACATAAAATGTTGGATTTGTACCGTGTTTTTCTTGCAAACCTACACAGTTGCAGGCGTTCAGTCTTACCTCATTATTATTCCATGACATATGGAGCTGCCTCGTACTTAGTTTGTGGCACAGAGAACACCCACTGTGACCTGATGTCTGTCATGTCTGCTCTGTCAATCAAACTTATAACATTTTAATTTGCAGGGTCCATTCAGACTGCTGTTTTATAGGCCTAAAATTCCTCATATAAAAATTCCATCTGGGGACAGCAGTAGGTGGCTAAATCATAACGGATATTATTACTTAATCCCGCTGTTCATTTAAAGGCACAGCATGCAAAGGGGGGTATATTGTGTTATTTACTGGTTATAAATGTATACGAGTCGTGACCCAGTGGGATCATTTATAGAACATTTATTCTGGATCATTTAAATATGGTATTTAAAAGCTAATCAAAAATGTGTAAAATGTGTAAAAAAACGTTAAAGCTGTAAGGCACAAATTAAAGCAGCTAGGTATTCATTAATACATTAAATTTATTTTTAATGCAAACATTAAGTACCTATATTTGACTCTCCTTGCAGCATTCAGTATGACAGAAGGAGGGGAAGGACTGGGAGCTAAATAGCTATGTTAATATGCTGACAGAAAATATTGACAGGTCAAGAGAGGAGAAGGAACAGAGGGATGACCTCATCAGTCACCCTCTTAAGAAGAGAAGGAGAGAAATGCAAAATAAATGTTTACTTCCTCTAATGGTCCCTCTACAAACTTCTGTACAATACATGATGAACATACAATAATGAAAACATGGAAGAGCAGGGCATATACAAATGTGAAAGGAAAACATTGCAATAAATCAAATAATGTGCACACTAAAAAATCAATATAAATTACTTTGAATTAAAAAACATAAAATGGTAGAAATTCACTATTTATTTTAACTATTAAACATGAAATATGTATCGCTATTCGCTACCAACTTTATTTGCAAGAAATCTATCTACATCTTTTTAATAGTCCCTAAAAACTGGCATGCAGTATTTAGCCAATCGTCCATATAATATTCATGACTTATAAACTTTCAGATTAAAATTTTGATTTAGCCAGTGGTGCTCAGTAAGTATCAATAGCAAACATATAAGTTCTATGATACAGGATATAGACACTGATCAGCCATAACTTTATGACCACCCATCTAATATTGAATAGGTTCCCCTTTTGCTGCCAAACACCCCTTTTGCCACCAAAATACTCCTAACCAATTAAGGCATGGATGCCTCTAGACCTTTGAAAGTACGCTGTGGTATCTGACATCAAGCCTTCAGTAGAAGATTCTTTAACCACTACCCCCTTAATGACCAGGCATTTTTTGGGATTCGGCTCTGCATTAATTTAACTAACAATTGCGTGCTCGTGCGACACTGTACCCAAATACAATTGATGCTATTTTTTTTCCCCACAAATAGAGCTTTCTTTTGGTAGTATTTGATCACCTCTGCAGTTTTTAGATTTTGAGCTATAAACAAAAAAAGAGCGACAATTTTGAAAAAAAAAAAAACACAATATTTTTTGCTTTCTGCTATAAAACATTCCCAATTAAAAAATTTTAAAAATCAATTTTTTTTATCAGTTTAGGCCAATTTGTATTCTGCTACATATTTTTGGTAAAAATAAAATCCCAAAAAGTGTATTTTAACTGGTTTGCGCAAAAGTTATAGTCTTTACAAACCACGGGATAGATTTTTGGACTTTTTATTTTTGTTTTTAAATTAGTAATGTAGGCAATCAGTGATTTTAGTGGGACTGCGACATTGCGACGGACAGATCATACACCTAACTGACATTTTTTTACACTTTTTGGGGACCAGTGACATTACTACAGTAATCAGTGCTAAATAATATGCACTGTTACTGTATACATGACACTGGCAGGGAAGGGGTTAATACTGGGGGTGATTAAAGGGTTAAATGTATGCCTGTTTGTGCTTACTGACTGTGGGGGGGAAGGGCTCTGTGACAGGTGCACAGAGATTGGGGTTTTAGCTTAGCTGAAACACATGATCTCTCTCTGCCCATGTGACAGAAGACTCGCCTGCTTTGTTTACAGAGGCAGGCGGGCCTTTTGTCAGTTTCTGTGAAGATTGCGGGAGGCCGCCGCTCCTCCCACGGTTTGGCTCCCTCTGTGTCTAAGCACAGCGGGAGTACGGCTCCGGGGGCGTGCGCGCGCCTCTGAGACCGCGTGCACATAATCACGTAGATCTACATGATTATGCGCAGCCGAGCCGCCCTGCCGCAGTAAATCTGTGTGGGGTGGTCAGCAAGTGGTTAAAGTGATTGTACATTCTCATTTTTTTGGGGGTTAAAAATAACAAAAATGTTATACTTACCTGCCCTATGCAGTGGTTTTGCACAGGGCAGGCCAGACCCTCCTCCTCTCAGGTCCCTTTTCAGTGCTCCTGGCCCCTCCATCCTGTTGAGTAACCCCACAGCAAGCAGCTTGCTATGGGGGTACCCTAGGTGAGCCACAGCTCTGTTTGTCCATTCAGACATGGAGCCGCGGCCCTGCCTTGCCCCCTCTCTATCCTCATTGGCTCACTGAATTTGATTGATAGCAGCGGGAGCCAATGGTGCTGTACTGCTGTCTCAGCCAATGAGGAGGGGCAGTCACAGGCAGCCTAGACACTCCTGCACATTGCTTGATAGAGATGGGCTCAGGTAAGTATTGGAGAAGCTAAGGGGGGAGGGGGGTGGCTTCTGCACACAGAAGGTTTATGTTGATGAATAGAATGCATTGAGATAAAAAAAACTTTCTGACTTGACAACCACTTTAAGTTGCCAGGTGGGGTCTACATGGGTCTGACTTGTTTTTCCAGCACATTCCACAGATGCTCAAGTGGATTGAGATCTAGAGATTTTGGAGACCAAGTCAACACTTTGAACTTGTTGCTGTGTTCCTCAAACCCTTCTTGAACCATTTTTGCTGTCTTCCAGGGCACATTATTCTACTGAAAGAGGCCACTGCCATCAGGAAATACTGTTTCTATTAAGAGGTGTACTTGGTTAGCAATAATGTTTAAGTAGGTGGTACATATCAAGTAACATCTACATGAATGGTAGGATCCAAGGTTTCCCAGCAGAGCATTGCCCAAAGCACTACACTGCCTCCGCTAGCTTTTCTTTTTCCCAAACTGCATCCTGGTACCACCTTTCCACAGGTAAGTGACACCCACACCAGGCCATCCACACAATGTAAAAGAAAACCTGACTCATAAGACCAGGCCACTTTCTTTCATTACTCGATGGTCCAGTTCATGTGTCCAGGTGTGAAGCTACAAAGCCCCATACTAAACAAACTGCAATGCCCATTTTTTTCTGCTTTCAAAACATCAACTTCAGGGACAACGTGTTTACTTGTTGCCTAATATAATATATCCCACTGACTTTCAGATGTCATTGTAAGGAGATAATCAATGTTATTCACTTAACCTGTCAGTGGTCATAATGTTGTAGCTTTGATATAGATAGATATATATATATATTTTTTTTTCTTTGCTTTTTCCCCTTGCTGCAGAGAGACGTTAATGCAGAGACATGTCAATGAAGAATGCATTAAAGTCTTTTTGTCTGTTTGACCTTTTCCCATTCAGATTCTATCCAAGCAGGGATGTAGAAAGAAGCTAATACAAAGACAGGTTCAAATAATTTAGCATTAGTAAAAATATCTTTAGTTATAAAATGTATGCGAAGTAAGCAACCTAAATACAATTTTAACTGCAACTAAAGTACTTAATTCTGTTATCAAATTAGTATCTTGCAATCCCCTGTACAATAAAACTAGAAAGAGGGTCAGTATTTAGAGCCACTTTGCTCCTCTTTATAGAGTAATGCTGACAAGGAACATGCTGACAAGTGAGATGGGAGAAAACCTTCATTCCATTGCCACTCCATCATTACCCAATCACAGGCTGGATGCGGGGAGGTGATCAAGCTGAATTGCTTGTTGTAGTACAAAAGGATGTCACCAACCTGGCTGAGCTGTCCAGTAACGCTGGCCATACATTATACAAGTTTCTTATTCAATTTCCTTTTGATTTACTTTCAAATTACCTTCTTGTTCAGTTTGTTTTCGGCCTCTTTTACACCTCTGCGACTTGGGACTGCAAAGTAGCATGGCAAATTATATTTTATGATTTTAAATGAGTACCATTCATATCTGTGCAACTTCAAAGTAGTCCCTGCACTACTTTAGTCCAACTTTGATGCGTTTTGAGGTCCATAGACCTCAAGATTCCATAGACCTTAAGATTACACAGGCATTAGTTCAAGTCCAGTCAAAATTGCTGCAAAAAATTGCGGCAAAATCACAGCCAAATCACACAAGTGTAAAAGGGGCCTTAGATTTACCTTCAGCTATGTAGTGCAAGGACCTGCCTGACTGCATACAAATTGAAAGGGTTTAGGTATGACCTCATCTTATTTTATAGGGCTTTGGTAAATCTAAAGTAAAATTGTACAAGAAAATTGTGTGACATATGGCCAGCCCTAGGCTGGCCATATAGTATACAATTCTCTTGTACAATTTTCCTTTAGATTTACAAAAAACATATAATATGAGGTCATACCTAAACACTTTCAATTTGTATGCAGTCAGGCTCTTGCACTACATACATATTTACAGAGAATAGGGCACACATGCAAAAGAAATGACTATCAAATATAAAGGCAATAAATAAAAATGGGGATTTGGTCCCACCATATGGCCATATCCTGCTCAAGCCCACCACTACGTCAAAGTACCCCATTGGGTCCTACACTATTAATGAAAAGAAGAATGAATCCAGCCTCTCTAAACCATTGGAGATACTTACTCCTTACTGGGAGAGATGTGCAACTGCACTATAAGGAACTCCTCTTATATCTGCTTGCTAGTGGACACTGAGAGAGTACATGTGTGGGAGGGTGGGGTGCTCAACCCCAGAAGTCTGGTCAGACCGAATACACCCCACCCTCCCACATCTGTACTCTATCAGTGTCCACTAGCAAGCAGATATAGAAGGAGTCCTTTATAGTGCAGTTGCACATCTCTCCCAGTAAGGAGTAAGTATCTCCAATGGTTTAGAGAGGCTGGATTCATCCTTCTTTTCATGGATAGTGTAGGACCCACTGACAATGGGGTACTTTGATGCAGTGGTGGGCTTGAGCACGATATTCCCATATGGTGGGACCAAATCCCCATTTTTATTTATTGACTTTATATTTGATAGTCATTTATTTTGCATGTGTGCGCTATTCCCTGTAAATATGCAAGTTACTTAGTTCATAGCTGCACCAGCTTTAGAAATGCATGTTCAGGGTGTGCCCCCCCAGCTCTTTGTTTGTTTGCTATGTATTCGGTCTGACCAAACTTCTGGGGTTGAGCACCCCACCCTCCCACACCTGTACTCTATCAGTGTCTATCTGAAGCCCTCTTCCCTTATTTTTCAGGATTCAGTGCAGCTTGTTACCCAGCATGCACCTCCCGATCTTGCGCCTGCGCAGTAATGTCACTGCACGATGCTCTCTCTTCCTGATAGGATGGCATGTCCGCAGAAGCTTCCGCACTGTTGCTTTAGCTACCTGTCAATCAGGACACCCCTGTCCTCCTGTTCGCGTGAGATTTCGGTATTAGGCAATTCCCATGGGCTCCTGGGATAGATGACGCTAATATCCCAGGAGTCCATGGGAATCGCCTAGCGATCGTCATTGCATTCTACATGGAAAAATCGGTATTTAAAAAAATAAAAACTATTTGCTATTTTAAATATAGAGGAGGATGGGCAATGAATTGATTCCAAATGTAGAAAAACTGATGAAACTCCGCTTTAAGGGGCGTATTTTCAGTATAAGGCCCCTTTTACACTGATATGTTTTTACTCTGCAAGAAAAATGCAAGAAAAATGTTTCCTTTTAAATTCTATGGGACTTTTCTGCCCTGTGGGTGCGAAAAGTATTGCATGCTTTATATTTAGCGTGGTGTTGAAAACCACACAAAAAAACGCAACTTCCCATTTAAATGAATGGAAATCGCAGTAAAATTACGTTAAAATTGCTGCAAAATCATGATAAAAATGTACCACAATTTGCATTTTTGGTGCATTTTTGAGTCACATGTCCATTTTTCACAGGTGCAGGCAACCCAAAAACCCACCAGAAATGCACAGGAAACGCATATGAAACACAGCAAGATTGCTGTAAAAACACATATGCATTTTACCGTGATTTTGCTGCAGAGCCGTGTGAAAGGGCCCTAAAGCAATGAATCTGATTTTCACCAAACATTTGCTGTAGGTGAACCTAACAAGGTGCCTGTGTTTTAAATGACAGTGATTGATTTACCATCAGTAACTATTTAGTGAAAATCAGATTCACTGCTTTATAAATGTACCCCTTAGTAACCATCATTTTTTAACTGAATGAAATATTTACCAAACAAGAAACAACATGCTCTCCATTGCTTCTTCTTCCTGGCAATTTAATGGAAATTCAGAACAGTGTAAAGTACATGATTGGCTCACTGCTGTGAATTCTACAGCAAACTAATAAGGTTTTATTGTCACTATCCTGAAGACACTAAATGGTAAGCTATTTGAAGAATAGCTGAAACGTATTTAGCATCACATATTTTCTTGGCCTCCCAAGGGTCCACTATGTCACTATTATTTTTCAGAAAGCAATTTAAAATATGCCGATAATTGCTTTTTACTGTTGTTTTTAAACAGCCTCAAAGATGAAGTAAACAGCCAATTTGTACATGGAAAATCAAGAAAATTATATTTATTAAACAGTGACCTACTGTTTCGTGAGGAAGAGGGTACAGAACAAGTTAAGGGTGAGTTTGGTTAGTCTTAGTTATTTAGATGTTAGTTAAACATTGCAGTTACTATGTATGGATCCTGTTTTGATTGAATAGATCACATGTGCTGTGGGCGAATACAGCCTTCCATGCCATTTCATGTGGCCCTCGCACCTCTTCTGCAGCTGCACTTCTCTTTGCAGCCACAGGGAGGCTCGTCTCTGCACCCCCCGTCCCAGAAGTCAGCAGCAGAGAGGAGGATGTGACTCCTCCTACAGATCCTGCACCTCAATCTGCAGCCACAGCACCACCTCATATCCGCCTCACCAGTCTCAGCTTTCAGCAGACTCCTGCCCTCCTTCAGACCCTGCACTTTCTGCTTCCCAGCTCCAGCCGAGCTTCTTCCCAGCAACAGCACAAAGTAAGAGGGGGTGAGGGACTCTTGACTTCTGATGGTGGGGCTGCTTGCTCTGGACAAGTCTTACAGAGTTCAACTGGCCCTTTGAGGGCAACCATAAGGCTGATGTGGCCCGCAATTAAATGGAGTTTGACATTCCTGGAATAGATAGACCAGTTAAGAAGTGTTGATTGAGCCGTCCATTCAAATTCAGAGAATCTGCTTGATTTGTTTTAGTGTTGATTGCCAAAGATCATTCAGGTGAAATCATTTTTTTTTTTTTTTAACCCTTATTATTTCAACTCTGCATTGCAAAATGCACGGCGACCTTTTCTTAATGCAGAAGTTGCTCTCTTGTAGAGCTGCACGATTCTGGATACAATTAGAATCACATTTTTTTTTGCTTAGGAAAAAGATCACGATTCTCTGCATAACATCTTTTACATTATACAAAAAATTGGGCTAACTTTACTGTTTAGTTTTTAAAAAATGCATTAGCGTGTACTTTTTCCCAAAAAAACTGAGTTTGGAAGACTTCTGCTCAAATACAGTGTGACATAAAAGATTGCAGCGATCGCCATTTTTTTCTCTAGGGTGTCTGCTAAAAAAAAAAAAAAAAAAAGATATATATATATATATATATATATATATATATATATATATGTTTGGGGATTCTAAGTAATTTTCTAGAAAAAAATACTGATTTTTAACTTGTAAGCAACAAGTGTCAGAAAAGGCTTAGTCCCATTTAAACACTGCAGCGATGTGGGAAACCCTGCAACTCAGTCCCGGTTCCCGCATCGCACCAGAATCGTGAACACCCATGCGATCCGAATCCAGTGCAGACCAAAAAAAGGGTCCTGGACCTTTTTGGTGTGAATGCAATGCGATTTCAGCCATAAATTTTGTATGGCTGAAATTGCATCGCACAGACATCACATGTGATCTGCACAGCAATGCTGTGCGAATTACATGCAATGTCTGGCATTGCACTAGTGTGAACTGGCACTTAGTGCCAGCAAATCAGCAAGGTGCTGAATGGTGATTTTGGGTCAGCCTCCAACACTGTGGATTCGATTTGTTTCCAATTTGTTTGGTGATAGTTGGACCACCAGATTTTGATTGATCTAGGAGTATGGCATGGTAGTAGGCTTGAATATTGGGACCCCCCAAGCCACCATAACATGTAGGAGAGGTGAGGGCAGATTTTTTAATCCTGGGGTGATTTTGTTGCCATATGAATGTGTTGATGATTGCTTGGAGTCTTCATATCTGAGCTTGAGCAATATTGTAGGGGAATAGTCCTGAACATATAAAAAATATGAGGTATTAGGTACATTTTTGCTTTAGCTATTCTACCTGCCCATGAGACAGAGACATGACTCAGTTTTTTGGATAATTGTAAGAGCCTTTCCAAGAGGTCATTGAAATTTGCCTGTAGCAGTAATTTGCTAGGGGAGGTTAGACGGATTCCTATATATAATATGGAGGAGTTAGAGGACAATGTGAAAGGGGTCTATGCGGAGATAATCTGTTTTGTGAGAGTGTCAAGACCTAAATTCAACATAACTGACTTATTGTGGTTCAAGGAAACTAGACTAAAGCTTTTTAAAATATGTTGGATTTCTGGGAGGGATCGAGTGGCGTTCGTTAAAGCTATTATGACATCATCGGCATAAAGACCTATTTTGTGTTCGGAGTCTCCTCCAATCGTGATTCCCAATACCGAGGAGGCTGCGCATATTGTTTGAGTAAGAGGATCTATAACCATTGCGAAGATCAGTGGGGAGATCAGACATCCCTGTCTAGTTCCATTCGTGATTATAAAGGGATCTGAGACAATACTCGAGGTCCAAACCCATGCACTTGAAAAGAGAATAGGCTTAAAATTGCTGATAAAAATGTGCCCAAAAGACCACATTTTCGGAGTACTGAGTCCTTATAAGTCAAGTGGACCCTGTTGAATGCCTTTTCGGAATCCAAGGACAGGAGCAGAGAAGGAGTTGAATGATGCTCAAGCCATTGTATGAGATCAATAAAGAACCTGGTGCCATCAGAAGCCTGTCTGCCAGGAACAAAGTCTACCTGATTAGGGTGAATTAGTTTGGGGATAGCCATTGAGAGCGCTGTGCCAATATTTTTGTGAACAGTATAGTGTCTGAATTTGAGAGTGAGAATGGCCGGTAATTAGCCGGGCTGTCTGTAGTTTTGGCCGGCTTAGGCAAAGTGACCACAAGGGCTTCAAGTCAATCTTTAGGAGTTGTACCTGTGGAAACATATTAATTGTAGACGTTACCAAGGTGTGGGGTAAGGACCAATGAATATCATTTCAAATATTCATTGGGAAAGCCATCGGGGCCAGGGGCTTTATGTAACAGGAGTTTCCCTAAAGCTTTAAGAATTTCTTCCTCGATAAAGGGTGCGGAGAGGATTTCTGCTTGTGCTGAGGAGATTGAGGGGAGTTTATTGGAAGAAAGGAAAACCTCAATGTCTTCCAGTTTGGGGGAAGGGGATGATTCTGCTAGATTATAGAGTTTGGCATAAAAGGAGCTAAATTTGTTTGCTATGACGTGTGGAATAGTTATACGTTTACCATGTGTGTTTGTGAGAAATTACATTTTTTTGTTGGACATGTTGTGTTTCATTTGGTGTGTTAAAAAGGCTCCCGGTTTGTGTTTGACAAAAAAGTCTAATTTTTTTTGGAGGTGTACACCGAGCTGGTATCTTAGTTGTCTAAGTTCGAGGGAGGCGGTAGAGGTCTACTCTAAGCAGGGCAGGCATCAGAAATGTTGGGGCCCCTTATACAGCTCTAGGCCTGGGCCCCCCAGGCCTGATCACCAAGTTACATCCTCCTCCTCTGCCCCGGCCTGTGAATGCATATAATTGAATGCTAGGATGCCAGGCGGTCCTAGCAACCAATAATTTCGACAGTGGCAGCCAGCGGGAGGCTGGGAGTCAGGAGCCAGTGCAGTGTTGCCAGTGTAAGGGAGGAAAGGAAAAAAGGGGAGGTGTCAACTTGGAGTCCGGGCATCCCTCAGGACTGGGCCCCTCGGAACACCTGGGACCCCTACATCTGTATGGGCTGTACCCCCCTGATGGCGGCCCTGGCTCTAAGGCTCGGATTTGGTATAGTAAGGAGTCAGTAGTAGCTGAGTGAATTTTCTGTTTATGTGCTCCAAGTTTTATAAATAGACCTTGTAAAAAGGCTTTGTGTGTGTTCCAGATCACTGCATGATCCATAATGTCTTGTGAATTAATAGTAAAGAAGTTCTCAATCTCAGATTTGATCCGGGGGTTAGTTAGGAGAGAGGTATTCGTTCTCCAAACTGATTGATGAGGTAAATGATTTTGGGTAAAACAACGTAAGAGATTGGTGCATGATCTGACCAAGTAATTAGGTTGATTCGTGATTCAGTAATAGATTGTAGCAGATGTTTATTGGTGAGAAACAAATCAATCCGAGAGTAAGAATGTTGAGAATGGGAATAGAAGGTTTAGTCTCGCTCTGTGTCATGCAGACATCCCCATGGATCATAAAGGTCCTTTGATTTTAGCAGGGAGGAAAGGGCCGAGGGCCTACGTTTTGATGTGTTTGCGGTGTCAAGTGTCAGATCAATTATGTCAATGAAATCTCCACACAATATCAGTGGGGCATTTCTATATGGGGCAAGTTTAGAGAGTAAAGACTTATCAAACTTCCGCTGGGCCGTATTGGGTGCGTATAAATTCACAATAGTGAGAATGCGATTCTCAATTGTGGCAGATAAGATCAAATATCTGCCATGCTCATCTTGTTCAAGGTGGTACAGAGTAAAGAAAACTGATATAATAATGGCTATCATAACACCACAGTGGGCATTCGCATAAAAGCAGTACAGGTAGCGCTTGTGCGTGCACGAAGGTGGTTTGGCCTTAAAATGGGTTTCCTGCAGGCATAATACATCAGCACGCTGAGCAAGTGCTTCTTTCCATAAAATTTTACATTTGAAAGGGGAATTTAAGCCTCTGGCGTTGATTGAGGTGATGTTAATAGCCATGGCGGTTCAGGATGTACACAAAGGTATGCTAGGAGAGAGAGACTATACCCCTTGTTGGGCACCAATCAATACAGTGAGTATTCAAAACCAGACTACAATACATTTATGAGAATAGTGATGTCAACCTAGTAGTAAGTACAATAGAAGATGAGAGCTCTAAGAGCAGCTTAGAAAGAGTTTGTCAGTGATCAAGTAAAACAGCTAAAGATAAAAACAACAGAGAAAGGAAAAAAAAAAAAAAAAACATTGGAGTGTGCGTAGCACACCGTAATCTCGGAGGGTGGGAGGTAAAGCATAAACAACACCCAGGCTGGATCATGGTTGACATATGACAACATACTGAAGTGGATGTGCAGCCATTACCCATCTTGAGTCGAGTTGCGGGATGTGGTTGTCGCTGGCAGGATTAGTTCCTGTTTGTTAGACGCTTATAGCCATCCTTAGGTGTGAGTATGGATATGGTCTGTTGTTGGTAGGTGACCAGCACCTTTTGGCTGGAAAGCCCCATTTATAGATGATTTTGCATGGCCGGGGATAAGTGTGCGAATAGTAGGATGTTGAAGTAGGGTGCAGGGAGAGGTTTGATATTTTTTGCAGCGTAAATGATCTGTTCCTTAATGTAAAAAAGGGTATGCGGGCCAGGACATCTCTGGGGATATCTTCCGCAAGATGGGAAGGTTTAAAGATCTCATGGGCCCGGTCTATGATGCTGTCATGGGAGGTGGTGAGGTCCACAGGCTTCACTGTTTCAGGTATCCCCCTGAATGTTATGTTGTTGCGCCTAGAGCAGTCCTCTAGGTCTGCTAAATTTCACTTTAATACAGTGCATTTCTTCTGAGTGACAGTCATGGCCATCTAGGAGTTCATTTTGGGCTTTGGCATAATCACTTAGATTTTCCTCTGTGGCATCTGATCTCTCCTCTAAACAATCCACCCTGTCATGGATCTGGGATAAAGAGATTTGCAACTCTCTATGCAAATCTTTTAGGAAAGTGAGCAGCATAGATCTTAATGTTGCCTCAGAATGAAACTGGGCTGTCAGTTGCAGGAATAGATGCCAGGGATGGTGTGGTGTCTGTGTTGGGAGAGCCGTTAGTGGTGGCATTCCAAAGCTGCTTCTTAGCTTGTGGTTCTTTGTAAGGGGAATTAGCAGGTGAGTTTGCTAGTCTCTCACCTCTGCCTGAGGAGATCAGTGTGGCATCTACTGCCGGGAGAGGTAAGCTGCCCATCTCTTCCCGCACCTGCATAGTGGAGAGTTCCCTGTGCTTGGGAGCTGCGTGTGGGGAAGGGGTTTGAATCAGAGCTGTCCCCTGTGTTGGAACATGTCCCGTGGGTCGGCGCCATCTTTGGCCGTCTGCATTGTCAAAGAGCCGTAATAGTAAGTGAGACGACGGGGTGCAGGAGGCTTGTATTTTTTCTTTGATGTTCCAGAGTGGGTCCCAACGTTTCCCCTCTCTCTGGGAGAGAAACATCTGAGCCATGTTGCGGAGCAAGGGATTCAGGCAGCCATCCCGATCCGCAGCAGGCCAATGCCCCCAGCTTTTCTTTCTTAGATTTTAGTGTAGGGCATAAAATATTAACTTTTTTTAAAGCTGAAGTTGGGCTTTAACCGGTTTCGGACCGCCCACCGCATATATACTGTGGCAGGCTGGCCCACCTGTGCGAACCGACTCGGCAGCGGGGACTCTGATGCATGGGTCAGGTGGCTCCAATTGCTGCTTGACATCCGCGATCACTCCCCGCTGAGAGAGAGAAGAAGGGTCAGCTGTTGTAAACACAGCTATGGAATGATCACAGAGCTCCTGTGATCCTTCTACTGAATATAGGATCAAATGTCTCTATTGTCATTCCATAAGCCCCACCCCCATACAGAGAATCACTCTCCTAGGCTCACATTTAACAAATTTATCACCCACAGTGTTAACCCCTTCCATGCCAGTGTCATTATTACAGTAACAGTGCATATTTTTAGCACTGATTACTGTAGGAATGTCACTGGTCCTCCCAAAAGTGTCAAAAATGTCAGTTAGGGGTCTGATCTGTCCGCCGCAATGTCGCAGTCCCGCAAAAAATCGCAGATTGCCGCCATTACTAGTAAAAAGAAAAACACAATAAAAATGACATAAATTTTTAGTTAGTAGACACAATAACTTTTGTGCAAACCAATCAAAATATGCTTATTGCGATTTATTTTTTTTAACAAAAATATGTAGCAGAAAACAAATTGGCCTAAAATATTAAAACATTTTATTTTTATTTATTTTTTTTTGGGAATATTATATAGCAGAATATGAAAAATATTGTTTTTTTCAGAATTGTTGCTCTTTTTTAGTTTATAGTGCAAGGTGATCAAATACCACCAAAAGAAAGCTCTATTTGTGGGAAAAAAAGGACGTAACCCTACATCGGTTCATGCAGGAGGGCCAGCCTGCCGCAGTATATGCGGTGGGCGGTCCGGAACTGGTTAAAGCCCAACTTCAGCTTTTAAAAAAGTAAATATTTTATGCCCTACACTAAAATCTAAAAAAAAAGCTGGGGGCATTGGCCTGTTGCAGATGGGGATGGCTGCCTGAATCCCTTGTTCCGCAACAAGGCTCAGAGAGGGGAAATGTTGGGACCCACTCTGGAATGTCAAAGAAAAAATACAAACCTCCCGAACCCCGTCGTCTCACTCACTATTACGGCTCTTTTGACATGCACGACCGCGCAATGGTCCATTAAAGTAAAGCAGTGCCGAATCGCAAAATATGGCCTGGTCATTAATGGCACTCTACTCGGCCCTGCTTGGCCCAGTTTGCTTTTCCACTGCTGGTACCACATGGTACAGTGTTGGAACGGTCGGTACGGTACGGTATCGTTTCCTTTTCCACTAAAGTAGTACTAAAGTTAAGTGGGTGGGATAACAACGGGGTGGGTGGGATTCTCTGACCAATCAGTGGCTAGTAGTGACTGCATGCAAAGGATTGTGGGATATGGTACCGGGTATGGTACCTCTTGGAACCACAATCGAGTAGGTACTGTTTTTGAGAGCCGTACCCTTCGGTTCCATGCAGTGGAAAAGCGCCGTACCGTACCGAACCGTTCCTACACCATACCATGAGGTACCAGCAGTGGAAAAGCACAAAAGCGAGCCGAATCGTTTGGTTCCATGCAGTGGAAAAGCGCCATGAGGGGGGAAATCTTCCGGTCCAGAAGTGGTTAATAAGCATTGAAGCAGTGGATCAGCATAATAGCCAAGCAGGTAACTTGCTCGAGTTCCCTTTCTCCACTTCAGTTATATTAACAAGACTACACAAAAAAAAAAACCACATAAATAACCAAAAAGTGTTTTGCTCGTGTTTGGATGACTCAAGAGAAAACCCACTGAGATTATAAATTTCCTATTTATTTGTATGCCATCTGCAATCTCCAGGTCATCCTGCCCCATTTGTGTACGCGGATACAATGTAACTGAACCATTAACGAGCTACAGCAGCGGTGATAAACGCTGCAGAAAAAAACATAACATCGGACAAGAATTCTGTCTCCCGGGATGCAGCAAAAAGCCTTGTCATTTACAATGGAATTTCTGATTCCTTTTAGCTTTCTCTATTAGGCCTGGTAGGGAACAGCAAAACACCAAACTTTCTAGAAGAATTTAGAGTGCCATAATGCTTATATAACTTAATAAATATCTAACATAAGACATTTGTAAAATGGCATTTCATGAACATCATTCCTCATCAAATGGTCTAGTCATCTTCATAAGCCGAACAATTTTAGAGCTGAATTCCATCCAGCCTTACCTTCATTTTCACTCAACTGTAGACTCCTCTTCTGTGCAGTTTATAAAAGAAAAATAGGAAAGTGCATCAATCTTGCACAATAAAAACATTTTATTGAATGAGATAAAAACAAATATATAATGCATTTATCATGTATCCTGGGTGGAGAATTCTCTATTTACAGCCTGGAATCCAGAGGGACCCTGACATTGACCCAGGGGCCAGCATCGTGGTCTTCCTCCATCCACTCCAGGGAACTGGCAAACCATTGAAAGGTGACTCACTCCTGTGCCCTAAGCCATACCCCGCTAATGCATTTCACCCCGACTAGGCTTATGACTTTTGTCTTTTGCATTTGCTAGATTTGCTGAGCTGGATGAGCTTTTAAAAGCTGGCACCCAGAGCGGTGGAGAACCTGAGGAGCATACCGAAGACTTGGAGCAGTGCAGTTTTTTTTTCTGCTTTCAAACGGGTTGTCAAGGTAAGACATTTTGACGGCATGTCCCCCTTTTTTAAGCGACATAGTTACATAGTTAGTCAGGTTGGAAAAAGACACAAGTTTATCTAGTTCAACCAATAAAAAAAAAAAAAAAAAAAAAAACTATCCCATATACACAATCCTATACCCACAGTTGATCCAAAAGAAGGCGAAAAACCCAGCAAAGCATGATAGAATTTTCTCCAGCAGGGAAAAAAATTCCTTCCTGATCCCCCGAGAGGCAAACAAATGTTTCCTGGATCAAAGCACTGGCCCAGTTTACAAAAGGATTCAAAATAGAAAAGGTACTTTCGAACAAACCAAAAGTAGTTTTCAGGAGAGCAAGAATCATAAAAAATCTTATTGATACCAGCAAACTAAAAGAACCAAAAA
This sequence comes from Pelophylax lessonae, assembly GCF_965119305.1. NCBI lineage: Eukaryota > Metazoa > Chordata > Amphibia > Anura > Ranidae > Pelophylax > Pelophylax lessonae. The sequence continues at coordinate 197,314,505 of NC_138777.1, read as the reverse complement.
TACCTGAGAATATATGAGAGATACAGGGCCGGTTCTAGACTGATTTGTGCTCTAGGCATGACCAGCTACTTGCCCCCCTCCCAAAAAAAAAAAATACTGTACACATTGCCCCTTTTGCTGCACATAATTCCCTCCCCCCTTTTAACCCTACACTCCCCTTCCTGTACACACTGCCCCCCTTTAACGCTTCACCCCTTTCCTGCACACACTGCCCTTCTTTAATGCTACACCCCCTTCCTGCACACACTGCCCACCTTTAATGCTACATCCCCTTTAACTCTACAACCCCTTCCTATACACACTGCCCTTCTCTCAAGGGGTGACATCCACCGGGGGATGAGGAGGTGACAGGAGAGGAATATGGCACTGGCCACGGCTGCGCCCTAGGTGGCAGTGTGCCCTAGGCAGCTGCCTAGTTTGCCTAGTGGTAGCACTGGCCCTGGAGAGATATACCCACTTTTTTAAATATACAGGGGACATATTTGTAATGCTCACCCTAAGGGAGCCACTTGATTAATTGGGTCCCCATGTTCCTGTGCCCACAACTGCACGTAGTGATTAGGGTGTGCTCATGCACACCTGTCACAGCCCCAGCACATGCCTATGTTTATCACCTATTAAGTTTAAACTTAGAAGACATATTCGACTCTGACTTCTCACTGTGAGAAAAAAGTCGATTTTGATACATCAGGCTTTCTGTATATGAGAATAAACAAGGAGCCTGCAATCGGTGAACACTGGGCAAAAAGCTAAAAACATATGTAGCACTACTCCCAAGAGAGCTGCTGGTTACGGGTTCCCCTGGGATACCATTAGCAACAATAGAACATTCTGACATTTTCCCAAGTGTTTTACAAGAATCAGTCCAGTATCTTTGGTTTTTAGGTTTTATTTGGAACTTGGAAAGGAGAAGGGATGAGTGGGATACTCCAACTGAATAGAACTATGCACAAAAGGCAGGGACGGCTTGAATAAATGCTGGTTAATGCTGAGTAATGCTGAGTAAAGCTGAAATTGAGCTAGTCACGGCTAGGCCGCTACTTCACTTTGCCCTTGGCTGTGAAAGGTTTTGCTTAAGCTTCCTGAGGTAAATGCTATCCTGAGGCAAGCTGTACTATGAGGTAGACTGTACTGCTGAACAACTTTAGGGCCCTTCCTGGTGCCCTTTTTATCCCTATCTTCAGGGTTTAACTACTTGGCACCCCCTTTACTGTAACACTCTGAGTGAGCTGGCTCCTTAAGCCCCTGACTTCTCTGGAGTGGTCTCCTCTCCTAGGCAGACCCTTAGGCAGGTCCCTCATTACTCACAATACTGTTTTTCCCAAAGTCCTCTGCCCAACAGCTCCACTGGTCCGCACACTGGATCCACTGCAGCACAGCTCCACTCCTGGTCCCTAGGCCGACTGCCTGGACCACCTTCCTCACTCTGCAGGAGGAGTGACAGCCGTCCACATCCTCCTGGGAGTGGACTTTGCTCTGTCACATGCTCCCTTCTGATTTATATCCAATTCCAGGATGCATTGCATGCTGCTGCTGGTTAGGTTTCCTCCACTCTCCAACAAGCTCCCTTATTGGATGCAGTGGGGAGCCTCCCTTAGACCCAATAAATCACTCCTGGAAGCATCTGACAGGCTAAACTAACAGATATGGCGCTCCTGATAAGCAGAACAGAGCCACCAAATGTGTTTTCCTAGCACCTACCTAGAAGGGAACTGCTCTACCTGCTTTTTTACTTCTGTACATCCAGCCCTAAGCTTCCCACAGCTCTGCCTCCCAGCACAGCTTTATGGAGCAGCACAGGAGAACTGAATTTTCTATGCTGTGGTTACATAACACCTACATGGCCTGTCCCTTCTGTGGCCTGTAACTGGACTGTGCATAGAGAATCAGCAGACTGATGCGTTTATTTCTCTGTCACTTTGCATTCTTTAGGAGAACAAGAGGCTGATACTTACTCAGATTCAGGTTTTTTTACTTCTTGCATTTTAAAATATACAGTATTTTTAAACCAGAACTCCGTGCAGACTATCTTTTCCATGCAGCAGGCTGTGCCCGCAGGGCGGAGTCAAATTTGGCCAGGTTTTTTAAAATTGTGACAGCTATAAGGGAGGGAGAAGAACCCTGCTAGCTGTCACATCGGGAAGGTGCGGGGCCGGCCTGTTCGTAACATGTTATGAAAGGTGAACTTATCCTTTAATGATTTATTATTGAATGCAAAGCTGCAATAAGATTGCCTTTTCTTTCTGCTGCCTGGAGCCCAGCTGTAAAGCCCAACTCCAGCCAAACCCTTAGTAGGGGAAATTACAACCCATGTTGTTGAGTTTTTTTGATAGGTGTCAGCATGAACTAGAAGGGAGGGGAAATCTCATCAATGGGCACACAGAAGAAAAACATTTTACTTTTAGCAGAGTAGGGAGTCTTTAGAACCTATGATGGGTTTTTATTGATGAATGCCCAGCTTTGTCCTCACTTCCTTTCTGAGTGTTGGATATTGGACAGAACGGGAAGTTTTCAGAAATCTCTCAAAGGAGATTCCTATTTATTCATATTCCATTCACATATATTTTTTTTAAAGGTTGGCTGGATTTGATTTTGTTTTGATCCTAACTATATTGTGCCTTTAAATCCTGTTCTGGCTCCTGAATAATTTCATGAAATTACATTAACAAGTATACAACGAAAATATATGCCCACCTAACACATTCATTTGCATGAATAACATATACAGACTATCCATTTAAAGAACATTTTCAATAATGATGTATTTTAATCAGGATTTCTAGATCTAACAGATGTACTTAGCTAATAAAAACCTTAATTGAAAAAAAGTTAATCAAGCGCAAGCCTGTTGGAATTAATTATGTCAAAAGAAAAATATATATTTGACTTATTAGGCATAACAGATGGCAAATGTCAAACAAATGTGACATGGAAATTATAACATCAGTTATTTTGGCACTTTCCTAGATATTAGTCCTCTTTTTAGTATAGTATCTTTAAAGAGAAACCTTACCCTGCCACCATGTTTTTTTTCCCCTTTAAAGGCATCCTCTGAGTTATCCATTAAAATACATGCATACAAACCCAGCAAACCCGGACAAGTTCTACAGGGATCCTCTGGACTGCTGCTGGTCACTAGGTCCTGTACCACAATCTTCTTCTCTGACATCATTGGGGGAGGCTGTGTCTTCTGGGTTTTTGCAGCCACGTGAATTTCTGTAAGAATCGGGAAGAGACAGCTGGCTTCCTAATGATGCTCCATGACATCCTGTACCATGACACTCCCGGGATTCATGACGTGAGTAATCTCTGCTTTTGCATTTTTTGATTACATGTTCAGTTTAAATTTAATAACATGACAAATTGTGACATATAATATATAATGTACAAAAGCACATGCGTGACGGCTCCTAAGATAGGCACGTAGACCGGGAGCTCTGCACTGCTCCGACCGATCCACGCTCATCCCAGCACACAGTACCAACAGAGCCCTGCTCTACCCATGGCCTGTGGGGGACATTAGAGTGAGGAATCGCCTCATGACAGTGGCTCCTGCCCACAGAGCCCTGGAAAGGCAGCTTACACAGGCAGGGAATCCAAGATGGCACCCCGACTATGCCTCATGTTCAGGGGGATTACAGACACATCTCACCGGACCCCTTTCTGTCCAGCCCGCTCTCAGGGGCACTCATGAGTACACACAACACAGAGGCAGCATCGCCTGCATCCACAGAATCCCTGATCGGACACACTATGGAAGATCTCCTATTCCCACCCATGGAGGTTGACCCCACACAATACAAAGCAAATTAGGCCCACCCAGTCCATCCTATAGACCTATCCTTTGACACTGCTGCTATGTTTGCCAAACTCTCAGAAATGCTTAGTAGTAGCCTGTCCCAAACAGCTGCCAAGATCACAGGCGACATTAAAGCAGAACTCCATAATTTAGGATCTCGCATAGAGGCAGTTGAATCGAAATTAGATGCAACTATCTCCAGAACAAACGAAAACACAGTACAGGAATTACAAGATCAACTCTAGATGGCTCCATCCAAAATAGATGACCTCGAAAACATATTGAGGAGAAACAATTTTAGGAAACTATAACGGATGTTCACGCAGCAGTATAATCCCTCATCCAGACCCTCATTCCAGATATTTCATCACACAAATTGGAGTTGGATCGCGCTAATAGAGCGCTTGGACCCCCACACTCAGATGGCCTTCTGAAGGGCATTGTGGTGAAACCCTACTTCTATGCAACTAAGGCGGAGGTCATTCAATGGGCTCGCCTAGCTCCACAACTCGGAGAACACTCTATTCAAGTCTTTGACTTATCTCCGCCAACTATTCAAAAGCGGAGGTCTCTTAAACCATTTCTCCCAGTGCTGTCTCAAAAAGACATAAAATATTAGTGGATTTTCCCCTTTAACCTTATATTTACATTAAAGAACAGATCCTACACATTTTCCAAATTTGCGGAGGGTGAAATACTACTCCTACACCTGGGACTCATTACTCAGACGCCTGTATCCCCATCCTCTGGATCCAACTTCCGGGCCTCCAAACGACACATGCCTACCAGCTCAATCACCCCTATCTGGCAGAAACCTAAAACCAAGAGGTCTAAAGGACCTGGACCCATCTGAGAGGATCATGCCTATGTGGAAATCCATTGGCTCGGCTAGCCTTCACACGTCTGGATCTTCTCAGATGGTCTGACCCTGACACAGACTCCCCGTAGTCCACAGATCCTTCTAAGGTTACTAATTTTTCTGACTTCCCTGGATCGGCAACCACTTAATTTATTTAACTTCCAAAGTTTAAATCTTTCACCTTTTTTTTTTTTTTTGTGACAAGGTCGATGTTCATATAATGGTGCACAGGTGCATCTCATACAATTAGAATAACATCAAAAAGTTAATTTATTTCAGTAATTTAAAAAAGTGAAGCTCATTTATTACATAGATTCATTACAAACAGAGTGCTATATTTCAAGCATTTCTTTCTTTTAATTTTGATTATGGCTTACAGCTAGAGAAAACCCAAAATTATGTATCTCCGAAAATTAGACTAATACATAAGACCAGTAAAAAAAAAAAAAGAATTTTGAATACAGAAATGATGGCTTACTGAAAAGTATGTCCATGTACAGTATAGTATGCATTCAATACTTGGTCGGGGCTCCTTTTGCATGAATTACTGGATCAATTTGGCATGGCATGGTGGCGAGTCCCTAAAGCCCTACTTTTTGATGTTAGGTCCCATAATATATATATATAATAATATCCAATGGTTGCCACCGCACACAAATCAGGGATAAAAGATGGGCCGGGTGCACAGCAGAGACAGTGCATGTAAACCAAAGAAGAGAGTGGCACTCACGGGTCTTGAAAGGTGAACCGACAATGGCGGTTAATCAACGTTTCGACGAGGCATAAACTCCTGAGAAAGATGATTAAACCATCATTGTCCGTTCACCTTTCAAGACCCATGAGTGCCGCTCTCTTCTTTGGTTTATATATATATATATATATGTATGTATAATAAAGTCCAGAGGGATTGCTGCACTTAAGAAAGTTATTTTATTGGAAAAACATCCAAAAAGTACATACCAGTACAATTGCAGTGTATTTCATCATATAACAGTTTCGGGCAAGTAGGGTGACGCCCTTCCTCAGACAGAAACACATCTAAAGCATCTAACACATACAAAGACTTATAAGAGTTATATTCTTAACATCAATCAGGAATCCACCAAGTCGTCAATCATTAATTAATTCAAATAGGTGTCTCCAATCAGTCATTAAGAAGACTGAGATAAGGTTACAATATAATATATATATATATATATATATATATATATACATATATATATATAAACTGTATATCATAAAACATTAAAACCATACTATCTCCAGGTCAATCCCTAGGTCCTAACATTATGGATGATCTGGAGGACATTTCTGTTCACTGTGCAAGCATCCAATGCTCACATAAGTATATACAATGTTATTCAGATTTTTTGCAATAGCAAACTTGTGAAAAAAGTTACAGTCATGCTAATTTGTGCCCTCATCAACCTAACTCAATCTTATCTTAATGTTACGCTAACAATTTATGCAAACGACTGTGTGGGTTGCAATATAATGTCAAAAGGGGAATAAAGATCTCCTAAAGTAAAATGCATACTTTAACTTAGAGCATTCTGCTACATTACATAAAAGTCACGCTAAAGTGATATTATTTCTTTACCTTTTATTATTATTTTGGTTTTGTTGATTATACTTTGCTTGATATATATATATACATAATACATTAGGGTAGACCACAAATAGTATAAACCTAAATTTTGCACACTAAATCAAGGCTTACAAGGTTAATTCCTTTACAAATTTCCCAAAACAAACCAGTATGAGGTTCAGAGAATGCAGGTATCAATCATACTCACATATACAAAGAATCCCCTGGCTCTACAAATTTCACTTATCACATACATTCCATTTGTATGGACTTTAATATCATATGTGGACATGATGTCTGAATAAGAAATCACTTTCTAGATCTAAACATATATTTTTTTGTATAAAGTACACATATGATTATTATTATTATTAATAATATTATTAGGAATGTACATAGCCTCAACGGTGTGCACAACTCCCCACAATATAAGGGAGATGGTATAGTTGCAATACAATTCAATCCAAGAGGGTTAGGAGTTCCTTGCTCATTAGTGCTTAAATCCAATAGGGACATTTTTACAAGTGGCACAAAAGGTAACAACTGTGAAGGATGAACTCAGTTCAAAGTTCAGTAGATGGAGGTGGGATAAGCTTCCCCGAAGAGATGAGTTTTGAAGGATTGCCTAAAGGTGGACAGAGTAGGAGATAGCCAGACAGATTGAGGAAAAAAGTTCAAAAGGATGGAAGAGGCTCTGAAGAAGTCCTAGAGGTATTCATGGGAGGAGACTAGGAAGCTAGGGAGCCAGAGGTCTTGGGAGAACAGCTTGAGTGACATAATGAGACAAGATTGGTGATGATGTAGCTTGGGGAAGAGTTGTGGATGGCTTTTTATGTTGTTAGTATTTTGAAGTTTATTTGTTGGGCACTTGTACAATGAAAAGCCTGTAAGGTGGATGAGCAAGGCAGCAGCAGCATTCATAATAGACTGAAAGGGGGATTGCCTAGATAGTGGCAGACCCTATAAGAATTGAGTTGCAATCACCCCAACAATACCACAAAAAAATCAAGTTACAAATGTTAAAATTGATATCCCTGTGGTTCCCTTCTAGTAAAATTTCATGTAATGACAGTCATGCACAGATATCCTTTGCAACATTTGTGATACAAACTCTTGTAAATGATAAACCCAATGGTATTGTGTAAGATGCTGGATAATATAGAGCAAAATCCATGTGCCAAAAAACAAAAGTGCCACTTTGATACTCAAATAGAATTGCCCTCTAGGGCATAATCCCATATTTGCATAGGAAACATCAAAGCCAGGGCACAGGAGCTGCACCAGCCGGATGCCTGCCAAATAGTGCCCCATCCTTACTAGTATCCAAGCCACTACATGTTTCTCCTCCATACTCACAACAAGCACATTGCTCTTTAAATAATGGTGTGGCCTTTCTATAATTATCTTGTCTCCTAATGATTTCTCTCATTTGCCTACCTTGACAGGGTTCCCTTACACAGTTTATTCTTTATCTTCTTCACCTGGGTGCCTCTGAGATATGCACTTGTTTACCATGTTACTATGTTGTTAAATACTATCTTTGTGTTATCTACTATCTTTGTGTGCATGTTTTATGCTCTCCTCCTACCTACTCTGATTATGGTCCATGCACACTGGCTTAAAGAACACTGCTTCTACAGGAGTTTTGTGTTTTGCCTGTAGAAGCAGCTTAACCTCCCTGGCGGTCTGATTATGTCAGGATTTCTGTGCTAAAAGCGGTTCATTCTTTTGCACGGAAATCTGTTGTTTTACATTTTAAAACTCACCTTCCCCTGCGATCCCCCGCCGTCCTCCCTCACCGTCCTCCCGCTGTGTGTTTGGCCAATGCCGGCACCTGTCTTCCGGTTCCCTTCCCTGTGAGCGTTGTAAATACACTAAATGCATGATACCAAGTTGTGATCCTAACTGATTACACTGTATCATGCCATTTGAGCACAGAATTGCACCTGGTGACTTTTCCAGTGCCCTGCCTGTGCTTTTCCAGTTCTTTGAGCCTGGAAAATTGAGAACGACCATGGTCCAAAAAGCGTTCTTTTTGCACAAAAGTACTTTTAGACGAACTGGAAAACAGAGACAGCGAAACTGAATAACTGAAGAACTGAGCGATTCGTGGGAAAATTTGTCATCAGGTACAGAAAGTGACGACAGGGATGATTCTGATGTCTCTTTCTGGCACATCGCTCCGTTGGAAATTCTGAAGAATAATTTGATATACTTCCCAAATTCCACAAGCTATGTGCCAGAAAGAGACATCAGAATCGTCGCTGTCATCACTTTCCGTACCTGATGACAAATTTTCCCACGAATCGCTATCGCTCAGTTCTTCAAGTAACTCGGTTTCGCTGTCGCCGTTTTCAAGTTCGTCTAAAAGCGCTTTTGCGCAAAAAGAACGCTTTTTGGACGCCATGGTCGTTCAAAATTTTCCAGGCACAAATCACTGGAAAAGCACCAGCAGGGCACTGGAAAAGTCACCAGGTGCAATCCTATGGTGAAATGGCATGATACAGTGTAATCCGTTAGGATCACAGCTTTATATCATGTCATTTGTGTATTTACACTTTTGAATTTGCCACCGGTTCCATCCCCTGCGTCACAACGCTCTCAGGGAAGGGAACCGGAAGGCAAGTGCCGGCAATCGACCATGCACAAAGTGGGGAGAGACTGTGAGGACGCTGGGGAGGATGGCGGGGGATCGCAGGGAAGGTGAGTAACATTCTGGGGTAATCCCGAGTGTGGCTCGGGGTTATCGCTTTTGGTACTGAAAGTTAACCCAGAGCCACACTGGGGAATACTGCCAGGGGGGTTGAAGTTATCCGATGTGTCCATGCGCATTAGGATATTTAGAGGCATATTTTAAGTTCAGCATTTAGAGGCAGGAAAAAAACCCTTCTGGTTCGCATTTTTGATTGGAGCTTTCTTGCATAAAAAAAAAACCCTGTTGTATTTATTCTTTGAATTGATTAAGCATAGTCCTTCAAATGGACGGGAAGTTAAATCTATATTTATTTTGATCTGCTCTCATAATTTTCAGATTGTTAGGTAGGCATGCTGCTCATACTGGGTCTGCCCTGCTTGACTATCCCTTCTGATTCCTTGTGGGACTTATGGTTCCACTGTTCCGACCTGTGATCCCCCTAGGATGTGCTGTAGGCATCTGATGCTTGTACAACTCTGTTCTATTTGTGTGAGTGAACAATTTGTGGCCATTTGGCCTTTATACTTTTTAAGCACTGTATATGTATGTATTTGGCCTATATATTCTCCACTGTTATTTTGATCATTTAGGCATGTTCCACCAGACATCCCCTGAAGAAGATTGTTCACAATTGAAACGTGTTGGGAGGATTGGTGGCAACATACTTTTGCAACTATGTATGATGTTTGTAAATATAATTCCTGTTAAGAGGAAAGTTGATGATAATTTGCACTTAGTGACCAGAGCATCTTCTGTATAGATCAACTTTTAAACTACTTTTTGTACAAGTAAACTTTTTTTACTTTTAACCACTTCCTGACAGGAGGGCGTCCATGAACGTCTTTGGGTTTCAGTGGTTATACCGGGATCATCCTACAGGCATCATCCCGGTATGGATCTTTTCAGCCGGCAATTCCCAGTAAGGCAGAAGTGATCCAAGTGGCTAATTAGCCACTCAATCACTTCTGCGGGTGGCGGAAGGGCCCCCTGCAGCTGCTTCTGCCTTTCCTGGGCTCTCCCATCCTATTGCAGAGCCCGGGAGCGATGAGGCCAGTGGCAATTGCTGCCTTTAATAGAGAGAGAGGAACTGACATCATTCCTCTCTCATTGGAACCCCAGAAACTGGGAGAGGTAAGTAGTTTGACACTTCCAGTTCCGCCTCTTTTGTGTAATGTATAAGATGATGTTACGCTGAGTAAATAGATACCTAACATGTCATGCTTTAAATTCCGTCTACCCATGAAATGGTGGCAAACTAATGTGTTCAAGTGGGGACACTCTGGTGATTTTCTCACTTTGGAGGGATTTTCTTTCCCTTCTTGTTTTGGCAATGGGACAGGAAATTAAGGGAAATCTCACCAATAGAACACAGATGGGAAAAAACCCTAACAATGGTTATAACCCTCTATTACTCTTTTTCAAAATGAAAAAAAAAAAAAAGTTTTCATCTAATTGTACTTTAAAGAACTTTTAGACTTAAATTCTATCTAGTTCTATACTAATGTAATGGGTGTTTGTCTTTGTGTTCTTGTTTAAAATTGAAGAGCATATTATTCGGGACTAGGGTTGAGCGGACACCTAGATGTCCGTGTTCGACGGGTTCGGCCGAACTTTAAAAAAAAGTCCGGGTCCGTGTCCCGGACTTTTACCGAACTTTTCCCGGACACCGAACCCCATTGAAGTCAATGGGGACCCGAACTTTAAGGCACTAAAATGGCTCTAAAACACCAAAGGAAAGGGCTAGAGTGCTGCAAATGGCAGCAAAACGTAATTAAGAGCATGGCAAGTGCTCTGCAAACAAATGTGGATAGGGAAATAACTTAAAACAACAAAAAAAAACAGAAAAATAAAACAATGTTCTTCTTCATCTCTGAAGGACGAGGCCCATATGGAGTAGGAGGGAGGTTGAGGTGGTGGTGGATGTGGCGGTGACATAGGCGTGCGCACAGGGTGTGCTGGGTGTGCCTGGGCACACCCTAATCACCTAGGGCACATAGCATTGCCAGTGAGGAGATGGGAAAGATCTCCCTGGGACCTGCTCTGCTCTATTTCTCCTTGCCTACAGGTACATGGCCCCGATACATTACTCTCCCTGCTGGCAAACACATGCATGTGTATTTCAACTTTGGGGTGCACACCTTAATGCAATAGGCTGCGCACACCTATGGGCGGTGTAGGTGGAAGCGGCGGTGGAGGAGGACCAGGGCCGGATTAACAGCATCATGGGCTTGGTGCTGAGGATTTTGAAGGGCCTTAGGGCCGTGCCTTGCCATGCACCCAGAGGAGGAAGGGTGCAGCCATGCATGCCTAATTCAACATGGGATGCTGTCTCTGAAGCCCATAAACACATCCATGCATCGCCAACTGTCCCTCCTTGTCCGGCCTTCACGCTGTGTGGGGAGGTTCTGAGGGTGCTGCCTGGGGAAGCGAGCATAGAAGCCAGACTTCTGTGTTTACAAGTGACAGAAGAGCGGTAACAGTGAATATGGCCAACCCGGGGCCTATATAAAAGGTAGGGGCCTGGAGCTGCAGCTCCAATAGCCCCTACATTAATCTGGCCCTGAGGAGGAGGACGAGGTAGCCAACACTGCTTCTTTTCACAAATTTTAAATGAGGGTACACCCCAAAAGAGTGAGAAAGAGCAAAAATGGAACAATGGGTGGGTAAGGTCGGTATCCATTGCTATTCTGCATAAGGTACGGAAAAGTCCCGTGGGATCCATGCCTGGTTCATTTTAATGAACGTGAGCTTGTCCACATTGTCTCTGGACAGGCGGCTGCGCTTGTCTGTTATAACGCCCCCAGCCGTGCTAAATACCCGTTCAGATAATACACTGGCTGCAGGGCACGCCAGCACCTCCAAGGCGTAAAGGGCAAGCTCAGGCCATGTGCCCAATTTGGAGACCCAGAAGTTGAAGGGGGCAGACCCGTCATTCACTACATGTAGGCGTGTGCACACATACTGCTCCACCATGTTGGTAAAATGCTGCCTCCTGCTAAGACGTTCCATCTGAGCTGCTGGTGCTGCTGTTTGTTGTGGCGTGCTGACAAAGCTTTTCCACATTTCGGCCATGCTAACCCTGCCTTCTGAGGTGCTGGCGGTGCCCTGGTTGCGTTGGCGACCTCCTCCTCCTCCTCCTCTGCCTTGTGCTTCCACTGTGGCCCCGCTGTCAGATGGGAATGCCAGCAGCATGGCGTCTACCAGCGTGCGCTTGTACTCGCGCATCTTGCGATCGCGCTCCAGTGAGTGAATTAAGGACGGTACGTTGTCCTTGTAACGGGGATCCAGCAGCGTGGCCACCCAGTAATCAGCACAAGTTAGAATGTGGGCAACTCGGCGGTCGTTGTGGAGACACTGCAGCATGTAATCGCTCATGTGTGCCAGGCTGCCCAGAGGCAACGAAAGGCTGTCCTCTGTGGGAGGTGTATGGTCCGTGTCCTCTGTATCCCCCCAGCCACGCACCAGTGATGGCCATGAGCTGGCCTGGGTGCCACCCTGCTGTGAACATGGTTCCATCTCCTCCTCCAGCTCCTCCTCCTCCTCATCCTCCTCATCCTCCAGAACTGTGCCCCTGCTGGACAATTGCGTCCCTGGCGTTTGCGTGTGCAGGAACCCACCCTCGGAGCCCCTTGCGAATGACTGCCCTGAAAGCCTTGGAAATGTTACCTCTTCATCCTCCTCCTCCTCCTCATCCTGTGCCACATCCTCTTCCATCATCGCCCGAATTGTTTTTTCAAGGAGGCATAGAAGTGGGATAGTTAAGCTGAGAACGGCGTCATTGCCACTGGCCATGTTGGTGGAGTACTCAAAACAGCGCAACAAGGCACACAGGTCTCGCATGGAGGCCCAGTTATTGGTGGTGAAGTGGTGCTGTTCCGCAGAGCGACTCACGCGTGCGTGCTGCAGCTGAAACTCCACTATGGCCTGCTGCTGCTCGCACAGTCTTTCCAGCATGTGCAAGGTGGAGTTCCACCTTGTGGGCACGTCACATATGAGGCGGTGAGCGGGAAGGCCGAAGTTACGCTGCAGCGCTGCCAGGCGAGCAGCAGCAGGGTGAGAACGCCGAAAGTGCGCACAAACGGCCCGCACTTTCTGCAGCAGCTCTGACATATCGGGGTAGTTTTTAAGGAACCTCTGCACCACCAAATTCAGCACATGCGCCAGGCAAGGGATGTGCGTCAAACCGGCTAGGCCCAGAGCTGCTATGAGATTTCGCCCGTTATCGCACACCACCAGGCCGGGCTTGAGGCTCGCTGGCAGCAACCACTCATTTGTCTGCTGTTCCATGCTCCTCCACAACTCCTGCGCGGTGTGTGGTTTGTCCCCCAAACAGGCAAGTTGTAAAACTGCCTGCTGTCGTTTACCCCTGGCCGTGCTGAAGTTGGTGGTGAAGGTGTTACGCTGTCCGGATGAGGAGGCGGTAGAGGATGAGGAAGCGGAGTAGGAGGAGTTAGGAACAGGAGGCAAACTGAAGCGCCCTGCAATCCTCGGTGGTGGAAGGACATGCGCCAAATTGCTATCCGCCTCAGGCCCATCCGCCACTGCATTTACCCAGTGTGCCGTTAGGGAGATATAACGCCCCTGACCGTGCTTACTGGTCCACGTATCCGTAGTTAGGTGGACCTTGGCACAGATGGCGTTGCGCAGTGCACACCTGATTTTTTCCCCCACTTGGTTGTGCAGGGAAGGGATGGCTTGCCTGGAAAAGTAGTGGCGGCTGGGCACGACGTACTGTGGGACAGCCACCGACATAAGGTTTTTAAAACTGTGCGTCTCCACCAGACGGAATGACAGCATTTCAAAGGCCAATAATTTTGAAATGCTGGCATTCAGGGCCAGGGATCGCGGGTGGGTAGGGGGGTACTTCCTCTTCCTCTCAAGTGTTTGGGAGATGGAAAGCTGAACGCTTCCACGGGACATTGTGGAGATGGTTGTTGGTGACCCAGGTGGTGGTGTTGCTGACAGATCGTCTGTTTGCGGGGTGGCAGGTGCCGGTATCACTACAGATGTGGCTGGAGCGGCCGAGACTGCAGCAGAAGAGGAAGCAGGATGAGCCAGAGACGTTTCTTGGTTTTGAAGGTGTGTACTCCACTGCAGCTCGTGCTTTGCACTTAGATGCCTGATCATGCAGGTTGTGCTCAGGTTGAGAAGGTTCATGCCTCGCTTCAAGCTCTGATTGCACAGGGTGCAAACCACTCGTGTCCTGTCATCAGCACATTTTCTAAAGAACTTCCACGCTAGAGAACTCCTTTGAGCTGACTTTGGTGCGCTCGTTCCCTTGCTGCGTTGGGCAGTAGCGGGCGTAGTGTCTAGGGCACGGCCGCTCCGCTTCTGCACCCTGCTCCCTCTTCTGCTGTGCTGGTGGCTCTGTGCGACCACCGCCTCTTCCTCCAAACTACTCAGTTCACCTGCATGACGTTCATTCCATGTGGGGTCGAGGACCTCATCGTCCTCCACATCATCTTCCACCCAGTCTTCACCCCTGCCCTCCTTGTCGGTCTCCACAATGCTGAACGCCGCAGCAGTTGGCACCTGCGTTTCGTCATCATCGGAGACGTGCTGCGATGATCCTTGCATGTACTCATCTTGAGAAATAAGTGGTTGGGCATCGCTGCACTCAATCTCTTCCACTTCTGGGGCAGGGCTAGGTGGATGGCCCTGGGAAACCCTGCTGACAGAGTCCTCAAAAAGAATAAGAGACTGCTGTATGGCTTGGGGCTCAGACTGCTGGCCTGATTTGCAAGGGGGTGAGGTGAAAGACGGTTGGACATTGGCTGCAGGTGCCAACTCTGACCTTTCTGCAGTAGACTGGGTGGGAGACAATGTGAAGGAACTGGAGGCACTGTCAGCAGCAAACCAATCTACTATCGCCTCAACTTGTTCTGGCCTCATCACTTCTAGGGGCGTTTGATGCCCTACCAAATACTGATGCAGGTTCTGTCGCCTACTCACACTTGAGGAAGGTGTTTCACTTGTGCGTGTAGCTGGCACAGATCGACCATGTCCTCTCCTTGCAACAGGAGCTCTACCAGCAGCACCACGACCCAGGCCACGGCCCTTATTTGACGGTCTCCTCATATTTCTGTAATTTAAGATCTTGCCCTAGAAAGGTTTTTATTGAATAGCGGAATAGAAAATATGATCCAAAAAAAGTGTATGTATATCACACGTACACAACCACACTAGGCCCCAATTACTATTGTTTGTACCCCTAAAAGGCTAGATGAGGAGTAGGGGGAGTATGGAACAGGCAGCACCCTCAAACCTTCAGAAGTATGAGATGAACCCCAACAACTTGGAAAGGTGGATCTCTCTCACACGTACCGACACAGACTATCCCGCAATTCAATTGATCCTCAAAGGTTTTTATTGAATAGCGGAATAGGAAATATGATCAAAAAAAGTGTATGTATCTCGCACGTACACAACCACACTAGGCCCCAATTACTATTGTTTGTACCCCTAAAAGGCTAGATGAGGAGTAGGGGGGGTATGGAACAGGCAGCACCCTCAAACCTTCAGAAGTATGAGATGAACCCCAACAACTTGGAAAGGTGGATCTCTCTCACACGTACCGACACAGACTATCCCGCAATTCAATTGATCCTCAAAGGTTTTTATTGAATAGCGGAATAGGAAATATGATCAAAAAAAGTGTATGTATCTCGCACGTACACAACCACACTAGGCCCCAATTACTATTGTTTGTACCCCTAAAAGGCTAGATGAGGAGTAGGGGGGGTATGGAACAGGCAGCACCCTCAAACCTTCAGAAGTATGAGATGAACCCCAACAACTTGGAAAGGTGGATCTCTCTCACACGTACCGACACAGACTATCCCGCAATTCAATTGATCCTCAAAGGTTTTTATTGAATAGCGGAATAGGAAATATGATCAAAAAAAGTGTATGTATCTCGCACGTACACAACCACACTAGGCCCCAATTACTATTGTTTGTACCCCTAAAAGGCTAGATGAGGAGTAGGGGGGGTATGGAACAGGCAGCACCCTCAAACCTTCAGAAGTATGAGATGAACCCCAACAACTTGGAAAGGTGGATCTCTCTCACACGTACCGACACAGACTATCCCGCAATTCAATTGATCCTCAAAGGTTTTTATTGAATAGCGGAATAGGAAATATGATCAAAAAAAGTGTATGTATCTCGCACGTACACAACCACACTAGGCCCCAATTACTATTGTTTGTACCCCTAAAAGGCTAGATGAGGAGTAGGGGGGGTATGGAACAGGCAGCACCCTCAAACCTTCAGAAGTATGAGATGAACCCCAACAACTTGGAAAGGTGGATCTCTCTCACACGTACCGACACAGACTATCCCGCAATTCAATTGATCCTCAAAGGTTTTTATTGAATAGCGGAATAGGAAATATGATCAAAAAAAGTGTATGTATCTCGCACGTACACAACCACACTAGGCCCCAATTACTATTGTTTGTACCCCTAAAAGGCTAGATGAGGAGTAGGGGGGGTATGGAACAGGCAGCACCCTCAAACCTTCAGAAGTATGAGATGAACCCCAACAACTTGGAAAGGTGGATCTCTCTCACACGTACCGACACAGACTATCCCGCAATTCAATTGATCCTCAAAGGTTTTTATTGAATAGCGGAATAGGAAATATGATCAAAAAAAGTGTATGTATCTCGCACGTACACAACCACACTAGGCCCCAATTACTATTGTTTGTACCCCTAAAAGGCTAGATGAGGAGTAGGGGGGGTATGGAACAGGCAGCACCCTCAAACCTTCAGAAGTATGAGATGAACCCCAACAACTTGGAAAGGTGGATCTCTCTCACACGTACCGACACAGACTATCCCGCAATTCAATTGATCCTCAAAGGTTTTTATTGAATAGCGGAATAGGAAATATGATCAAAAAAAGTGTATGTATCTCGCACGTACACAACCACACTAGGCCCCAATTACTATTGTTTGTACCCCTAAAAGGCTAGATGAGGAGTAGGGGGGGTATGGAACAGGCAGCACCCTCAAACCTTCAGAAGTATGAGATGAACCCCAACAACTTGGAAAGGTGGATCTCTCTCACACGTACCGACACAGACTATCCCGCAATTCAATTGATCCTCAAAGGTTTTTATTGAATAGCGGAATAGGAAATATGATCAAAAAAAGTGTATGTATATCACACGTACACAACCACACTAGGCCCCAATTACTATTGTTTGTACCCCTAAAAGGCTAGGAGTAGGGGGGGTATGGAACAGGCAGCACCCTCAAACCTTCAGAAGTATGAGATGAACCTCAACAACTTGGAAAGGTGGATCTCTCTCACACGTACCAACACAGACTATCCCCCAATTTAACTGATCCCCAAAGGTTTTTGATTAAATAGCGGAATAGAAAATATGATCCCAAAAAAGTGTATGTATATCACACGTACACAACCACACTAGGCCCCAATTACTATTGTTTGTACCCCTAAAAGGCTAGGAGTAGGGGGGGTATGGAACAGGCAGCACCCTCAAACCTTCAGAAGTATGAGATGAACCCCAACAACTTGGAAAGGTGGATCTCTCTCACACGTACCAACACAGACTATCCCCCAATTTAACTGATCCCCAAAGGTTTTTGATTAAATAGCGGAATAGAAAATATGATCCCAAAAAAGTGTATGTATATCACACGTACACAACCACACTAGGCCCCAATTACTATTGTTTGTACCCCTAAAAGGCTAGGAGTAGGGGGAGTATGGAACAGGCAGCACCCTCAAACCTTCAGAAGTATGAGATGAACCCCAACAACTTGGAAAGGTGGATCTCTCTCACACGTACCAACACAGACTATCCCCCAATTTAACTGATCCCCAAAGGTTTTTGATTAAATAGCGGAATAGAAAATATGATCCCAAAAAAGTGTATGTATATCACACGTACACAACCACACTAGGCCCCAATTACTATTGTTTGTACCCCTAAAAGGCTAGGAGTAGGGGGAGTATGGAACAGGCAGCACCCTCAAACCTTCAGAAGTATGAGATGAACCTCAACAACTTGGAAAGGTGGATCTCTCTCACACGTACCAACACAGACTATCCCCCAATTTAACTGATCCCCAAAGGTTTTTGATTAAATAGCGGAATAGAAAATATGATCCCAAAAAAGTGTATGTATATCACACGTACACAACCACACTAGGCCCCAATTACTATTGTTTGTACCCCTAAAAGGCTAGGAGTAGGGGGAGTATGGAACAGGCAGCACCCTCAAACCTTCAGAAGTATGAGATGAACCCCAACAACTTGGAAAGGTGGATCTCTCTCACACGTACCAACACAGACTATCCCCCAATTTAACTGATCCCCAAAGGTTTTTGATTAAATAGCGGAATAGAAAATATGATCCCAAAAAAGTGTATGTATATCACACGTACACAACCACACTAGGCCCCAATTACTATTGTTTGTACCCCTAAAAGGCTAGGAGTAGGGGGGGTATGGAACAGGCAGCACCCTCAAACCTTCAGAAGTATGAGATGAACCCCAACAACTTGGAAAGGTGGATCTCTCTCACACGTACCAACACAGACTATCCCCCAATTTAACTGATCCCCAAAGGTTTTTGATTAAATAGCGGAATAGAAAATATGATCCCAAAAAAGTGTATGTATATCACACGTACACAACCACACTAGGCCCCAATTACTATTGTTTGTACCCCTAAAAGGCTAGGAGTAGGGGGAGTATGGAACAGGCAGCACCCTCAAACCTTCAGAAGTATGAGATGAACCCCAACAACTTGGAAAGGTGGATCTCTCTCACACGTACCAACACAGACTATCCCCCAATTTAACTGATCCCCAAAGGTTTTTGATTAAATAGCGGAATAGAAAATATGATCCCAAAAAAGTGTATGTATATCACACGTACACAACCACACTAGGCCCCAATTACTATTGTTTGTACCCCTAAAAGGCTAGGAGTAGGGGGAGTATGGAACAGGCAGCACCCTCAAACCTTCAGAAGTATGAGATGAACCTCAACAACTTGGAAAGGTGGATCTCTCTCACACGTACCAACACAGACTATCCCCCAATTTAACTGATCCCCAAAGGTTTTTGATTAAATAGCGGAATAGAAAATATGATCCCAAAAAAGTGTATGTATATCACACGTACACAACCACACTAGGCCCCAATTACTATTGTTTGTACCCCTAAAAGGCTAGGAGTAGGGGGAGTATGGAACAGGCAGCACCCTCAAACCTTCAGAAGTATGAGATGAACCTCAACAACTTGGAAAGGTGGATCTCTCTCACATGTACCAACACAGACTATCCCCCAATTTAACTGATCCCCAAAGGTTTTTGATTAAATAGCGGAATAGAAAATATGATCCCAAAAAAGTGTATGTATATCACACGTACACAACCACACTAGGCCCCAATTACTATTGTTTGTACCCCTAAAAGGCTAGGAGTAGGGGGAGTATGGAACAGGCAGCACCCTCAAACCTTCAGAAGTATGAGATGAACCCCAACAACTTGGAAAGGTGGATCTCTCTCACACGTACCAACACAGACTATCCCCCAATTTAACTGATCCCCAAAGGTTTTTGATTAAATAGCGGAATAGAAAATATGATCCCAAAAAAGTGTATGTATATCACACGTACACAACCACACTAGGCCCCAATTACTATTGTTTGTACCCCTAAAAGGCTAGGAGTAGGGGGAGTATGGAACAGGCAGCACCCTCAAACCTTCAGAAGTATGAGATGAACCTCAACAACTTGGAAAGGTGGATCTCTCTCACACGTACCAACACAGACTATCCCCCAATTTAACTGATCCCCAAAGGTTTTTGATTAAATAGCGGAATAGAAAATATGATCCCAAAAAAGTGTATGTATATCACACGTACACAACCACACTAGGCCCCAATTACTATTGTTTGTACCCCTAAAAGGCTAGGAGTAGGGGGAGTATGGAACAGGCAGCACCCTCAAACCTTCAGAAGTATGAGATGAACCCCAACAACTTGGAAAGGTGGATCTCTCTCACACGTACCAACACAGACTATCCCCCAATTTAACTGATCCCCAAAGGTTTTTGATTAAATAGCGGAATAGAAAATATGATCCCAAAAAAGTGTATGTATATCACACGTACACAACCACACTAGGCCCCAATTACTATTGTTTGTACCCCTAAAAGGCTAGGAGTAGGGGGAGTATGGAACAGGCAGCACCCTCAAACCTTCAGAAGTATGAGATGAACCCCAACAACTTGGAAAGGTGGATCTCTCTCACACGTACCAACACAGACTATCCCCCAATTTAACTGATCCCCAAAGGTTTTTGATTAAATAGCGGAATAGAAAATATGATCCCAAAAAAGTGTATGTATATCACACGTACACAACCACACTAGGCCCCAATTACTATTGTTTGTACCCCTAAAAGGCTAGATGAGGAGTAGGGGGAGTATGGAACAGGCAGCACCCTCAAACCTTCAGTATGAGATTGTGTTCACTGTACCCCACAAAGATTGAGTTCACTGCACCCCACAATGATTGTGTTCACTGCACCCCACAAAGATTGTGTTCACTGCACCTCACAAAGATTGTGTTCACTGTACCCCCCAAAGATTGTGTTCACTGCACCCCACAAAGATTCTGTTCACTGTACCCCACAAAGATTGTGTTCACTGCACCCCAAAAAGATTGTGTTCACTGCACCCCAAAAAGGATGTTGTTCACTGCACCCCAAAAAGGATGTTGTTCACTCCACCCCAAAAAGATTGTGTTCACTGCACCCCACAAAGATTGTGTTCACTGCACCCCAAAAAGATTGTGTTCACTGCACCCCAAAAATGATTTTGTTCACTGCACCCCAAAAAGGATTTTGTTCACTGCACCCCAAAAAGGATGTTGTTCACTCCACCCCAAAAAGATTGTGTTCACTGCACCCCAAAAAGATTGTGTTCACTGCACCCCACAAAGGATTTTGTTCACTGCACCCCAAAAAGATTGTGTTCACTGCACCCCAAAAAGGATGTTGTTCACTGCACCCCAAAAAGGATTTTGTTCACTGCACCCCAAAAAGATTGTGTTCACTGCACCCCACAAAGGATTTTGTTCACTGCACCCCACAAAGATTGTGTTCACTGCACACCAAAAAGGATTGTGTTCACTGCACCCCAAAAAGATTTTGTTCACTGCACCCCAAAAAGATTGTGTTCACTGCAGCCCAAAAAGATTGTGTTCACTGCAGCCCAAAAAGATTGTGTTCACTGCAGCCCAAAAAGATTGTGTTCACTGCAGCCCAAAAAGATTGTGTTCACTGCAGCCCAAAAAGATTGTGTTCACTGCAGCTCACACACAGAAAAATGGATGTGGATCACTGACACCTGCCTATCTCCAATCCCACACCACACAGCAATATCGATTGTAGTTTGTAGAACACAGTTTCCCTAAAATTCAGCAGACTCTGTCCCTAACAGGATTGAGAAGAGATCGTAGATCAGGATTGAGTGCAGACCCCACCCCCCACACAGCAATATCGATTGTAGTTTGTAGAAGACACTGACCCTATATAATTCAGCAGACTCTATCCCTAAAATGCCTACAACTCGCCCTGCCTAAACACTCCGACCTGTCCCTCAATTCTATCCGGACACAAATGGTTTTTTCCTGCCTATCTTTCCCTAATCAGCAGCCAGCACGTTGATGTGTGCTCTGTCCCTGAATCTAAGCAGCATAATGACGCCGCTGCGGCTGCCTCGAACTTATAAAGACTTGGTCACATGCTTCAGACGGCCAATCACAGCTACTGAGACATTTGCAGGCATGGCTGGGATGGCTTAAGGCACACCAGTTAAACGATTGTTGATTGGCTGTTGAAAGCCCGCCATGAAAAGAGCGCCAAAGCATGCAAAACCCGGAAATAAAACGACCGAACACGGATTTTTACCCGAACATACAGTAAAGTGTCCGTGTCCGTGTTCGGGTACAAAAAATCCAATTATTCGGTACGAACACGAATAATACAGTCCGTGTTCGCTCAACACTATTCGGGACATCATAAGTGTTAGATTGCCAAGTTATACACAGTAAAGGATGCCTTGGACATCAGATGGCAGTAGTTGGATTTGCCCCGTGATGTCACTGTTGGAAGTGTTCTACAGCTTCTAATCAGAATTTATCTGCTAAAGATATATATATATATATATATATATATATATATTTTTTTTTTTTTTTTTTTTTTTTGCTGATTGCGTCAACGTATGAAACTGTTCAATTCCCGTTATATAGCCAAACTTTGGATTTTAGGTTTAGCGTCCACTTTGACAAGATGCCTAACTCTCTGTGTGATTTTCTCATCTTATCATGAAAACATTCTGCCAGTCTCATCTGTCTAAACAGGTGATTGTATATAAAATTCTGTCAGGCAGTGAAATGTCACAGGCAAAGCAGCACCAATTTCCTGAAAGAAATTTGATCACAGTGCTTACGGCTGCCTGTGAATCATGGCTTTTTCTTGAGCAAGCTGGTTCTTCATCCCTGCCTTAAGAATCCCATTTCCTCTTTGGAGTGATTGATGAAAAATGACCTCAAATCCATCACATTTGTCACCTTTGCTGAGATTTGAACTACATGATCAGCTTCTTCAGACAGAAAAGTATGAGAAATAAATAGGATGATCCTTTGTGGGCTGGAAGTGTCAAGAAATTTCAGGTGACGCTTGGAGTGCATTAGGCTGATTTTCCATTGCTATCCATGCCTTTGGTAGCTTTTTTAGGACAAATCACATTTACTTTTAGCGTCAGGATGCCATAAGCTGATAGATACAAATGCTGGCCATGTTTTACAACTGTGCAAAGAGCAGGGATTTGCAATAAACTGTAGCAACAAATCAAAATGTGTTTCCTTTGGTCTTTTCTTAGATCTAATAGAAGCAATCACTTATATAGAACAAGTCTCCAAGTTCCAAGCTCTGACATCATTGACTGATGCTTGTTCCAAGTCAGTGACTCATCGAGTAGTGAGTAAGGAAAAGTGTTATTGCAGCGTAAGTGCATTAAAAAAAAAAAAAAATCAGCACAAGTGACATAACTTACAGTAAGGAAGATGTGTCCCTTGTGCTGCTACCTCTTCTGTTAGCTGAAATCTTCCTTCATCGATGCCCCCCAACCCCTGCCACCATATTCTTCTGGCTTCTGGTGCAACGGAGGTTAATCAAACTGTTAGAGCTGTAGGCTCTCATAAAAAGCGGCTGATTATGTCCACCCTTTCCACGCAGATCCTCCATTTATAGAAGCTGGTGCTACAGTTTCTTGGAATAAAACAGGATCTATGATTTGGGAGAGGGAGATTTTAAATTATTCGTCTGTCCTATCATGTTTCATTCATAGAAGTTGTATAAATGATTTCTATAAATGGAAAAGGCAGGCATAGTCAATACTCTTGCCAATAGACTGTGGCAGCTCCCAGAGCTTTATTAAACTCCTCCCCGTACTAAAGGATTATGGTGAGGGGGATGGGGGGGGCTAACCAAAGAGGAATTAGCACAAAGGAACCATCTTACTGACTGTATGTTATGTCCATTAGCCTTTGAAAATGAGTCAGAAGTGGCAACTTCCATTTTTTTATACTGTCAGAGTTCCTTTAATGTGAACCCAAGCAAGGTAAATCAACAGGTAAAAAGTCTTATTTTGTTTAATATTCATGTGTTCTGTCCCTCAGTGGACAAAGTAATTTAGTATTTTGTCCAATCCTCCTATGTGTTGTCTAAGGCTGTGCTCATGGCACCCCCTTCCCCCACAGCTATCCAACCACACAGCTAGCAAGGAGGTAAAGGCTTTGATAGGTGGCACCTTTATCTGGCTCCCAATTCTTGCCCGAGACAAGCACATCATGAGAAATACTAGGGAAGGGGTGTGTGTCAGCTAAATTGATTCTGAGCAAATGGGCATGCACTTGGAGCTGGAGACAAGCATTATCTATCAAAGAATTTGTCTTCTTGCTAGCTGCATTGTTAAATGATCTTAGAGGAGGGAGGCACCTTGTTTGACCATGTAACTAGCACAACGGAAGATGGGACAAAGTGCTACATGCACTTTTTCATCTGGGAGACAGAATACAATAACACAAAATGAAGTGGGATGTCTTCTTTACTGATAGCCCCACATATGTACCTTCCTTTCATTCCCCTGCTGTTTAGCTGCTGAAAGAAACTTGAGCTTATGCAGGGCTGAGAACTTTCTCCTGGCCCACGGGACAGCTCTGGGTGCTTGAATGGCCACTAGTGCTCTCACATGGTTGGAAGAGGAGTGAGTAACATGCATTTAGGTGGGGCACAGCAGCAATGCTGCGATAAAATTTCACACAGTCATGTGCAATAATAAACTTGTATTGAAGCAATGCAGGAACAGCGCAAAACAATCCCGGGGAGAAGACTACCCAACCATGGACATTCACCGTTATATAGTAACGTGAACAGAGCAAGTTCCAGCCAAAGTGACAGCGTCTGAAAAGAGAAGCGGAAATTCTGCTTGGATGTTTTGAGCCCAAGCGAAAGGATGCCCAGGAGAGATGCGACCCTATGCTGTCCCTCCTTGTCAGGAACCTTTCCCTATTGCTAGTACTGTCCCTACCAGACAGGTTTGCCTTGCCTACGCTACCTACTCGCATAAAGCGCGCCAAAACCCAGGAGGCAGGGTCTTAAAAAGATTCTTCCTGACCCAAGATCGCTGCCAGAGTCACATCAGGCAACAGTCACAGTGACCCAGGAAACAATAGAGGACCCCAGTTCTTCCTGACTTCCTCTCCAGCTGCAGAGCCACTGCAGATGAGCGCCACCTTCAGCGGATAAAATAAACTGCACAAATAAACAAAACTTTGACTGTTACTTTTCATTCACTGAAGCAGGGCCGGATTAACGTAAGGGCTATTGGAGCTGCAGCTCCAGGCCTTTAACATAATATAGGCCCAATACAGGGAGTCTAGACACAATCACCAGCCGCCAACCGCCGGCCCCTACATTGCCGTGTAGTCCAGACAGCTGCATTATAGACCCAATACAGTGAATAATTGTTTAGACTTAATTGTCGGCCCCAAACACTGCCACCTACATTCCCTTGCAGAGCGCTGCATAGCCTCTTGCGGCGTGGTACCAGTGCACTGAGGCTGAGCACGCTCCTCCCCTAGTTCTCCCAACACACTTCCCTGTCGGGTGGAGCTTGATCTCCCAGCCGGCGTGACGTCATCCAGAGGCCGGCCCGGGAGGCTCGATGGGAAAGCAGTTGGGGCAGCGCTGCGAGTACGGAGGAAGCAAACACTCTACAGCTTCACCTTCAAGTACGCTGTGCAAGGGGATGGGGAAAGCGGGCAAATATTAGTTGATATCCTATGTTGTGTCAGCTAATTGTGAACTGGCTAAAGTGGGTTAACCCATGGGGGGGTTGAGGAAAAGTGCAGCTCATCAGTGCCGCATATCAGTTCCCAAGAAAAACCTTTTGTTTTTCAAAAATGTTTGTCTTTTTTTTAATGTTTAGCAAAAAATAAAACCCTCAGTAGTGATTAACCACTTCTGGACCGGAAGGATTTGCCCCCTTAATGACCAGACCATTTTTTGCGATTCGGCACTGTGTTACTTTAACTGACAACTGCGCGGTCATGCGATGCTGTACCTAAATAAAATTGACATCCTTTTTTCCCCCCCACAAACAGGGCTTTCTTTTGGTGATATTTGATCACCTCTGCGTTTTTTTGATTATGCGCTATAAACAAAAAAATAGCGACAATTTTGAAAAAAAAAGCAGTATTTTTCACGCTATATAACATTCCCAATAAAAAAATTTAAAAATCAAATTTTTTCATCATTTTCAGCCAATTTGTATTTTGCTACATATTTTTGGTAAAAAAAAACCCCAATAATTGTATTTTGATTGGTTTGCGCAAAAGTTATTGTGTCTACAAACTAGGGGAAAGATTTATGTCATTTTTATTTATTTATTTTTTACTAGTAATGGCGGCAATCTGCAATTTTTAGCAGGACTGCAACATTGCGGCAGACAGATCGGACATTTTTTACACTTTTGGGGGGGACCAGTGACATTACTACAGTAATCAGTGCTAAAAATATGCATTATTACTGTAATAATGACACTGGCAGGGAAGGGGCTAATCAAAGGGTTAAATTTGTACCTAGAGGGTCATTCTAACTGTGTTGGGGCCAGACTTGATGGATGGAAACAGAGTTCCTGTGTTCCGAAATAACAGGAACGCAGGAGCCCTGTTTCAATCAGTGACAGATGAGTGGTGTGCTGTGTTTACAACAGCACACTGCCTTCTGTCAGTCCCTGCAGCGATCCCCAGGTTCCCAGCAGCCATCGTGGGTGCCGGACCTGTTGCTTAGCTTTGGGCAGGAGAGCAGTTTGCGCAGGAGAGCCAGCCTGCCGCAGTATAGCTACAGCGGCTGGTCTTTAACCACTTGCCGACTGCCTAACGCCGATCTACGTCGGCAGTCAGCCCCTCACAGGCAAAGTGACGTAGGGCTACGTCACTAGCTTGTGAGGGTCTAGGGAGCGAGCGCACGCCCCCGGAGGCGCGCTCCCGCTCCCGCGTGGTCACGGACCCCCCCGAGCGTGTGACCAGCGGACCCGATGTCCGCCGGTCACTCGGCGATCGGCGGGGGAGAGGGAGAATGTCAGGCAGCTTGTGTAAACAAGCCACCTGTCATTCTCCTCGCTGTAAAGACACTGATCACACGGATCTAGTATGTAGATCCGTTGATCAGTGTCCTTACAGCTCAAGCCACAGCCAATCACAGTAGAAAGCACGCCCCTAGGGATACACACAGCCCCTCCCTCCCAAATAAAGTTAACCCCTTCACTACCAGTGTATTTTTACAGTAACAGTGCATATGTATAGCACTGATTACTGTAGAAATGTCACTGGTAACCCCAAAAGTGTCACAAATGTCAGTCAAGGGTCCGATCTGTCCGCCCCAATGTCGCAGTACCGCAAAAAAATCGCAGATCGCCGCCATTACGCGTTAAAAAAAAAACAACAAAAATGACAAAAATCTTTCCCTTTGTTAGTAAACGTGATAACTTTTGCGCAAACCAATCAAAATACGCTTTTTGCGATTTTTTTTTACCAAACATAGGTAGCATAAAACAAATTGGCCGAAAATGTTAAAAAATTTTGATTTTTACATTTTTTTGGGGGGGAATTTCATATAAAAAAAATGTGAAAAATATTGCTATTTTTGCAAAATTGACTCTCTTTTTTTGTTTATAGCGCGTGATCAAAAAATCGCACAGGTGATCAAATACCACCAAAAGAAAGCTCTGTTTGTGGGAAAAAAAGGACGCCAAATTTGTTTAGGTACAGCGTCGCACGACCGCGCAATTGTCCGTTAAAGTCACGCAGTGCCGAATCGCAAAATACCCCCTGGTCGGAATGGGGTAAAATCTTCCGGGGCTTAAGTGGTTAAGTGGTTAAATACCACCAAAAGAAAGCTCTATTTGTGTGAAAAAAAAGAATCAAAATTTCATTTAGGTACAGTGTTGCATGACCGTGCAATTGTCATTCAAAGTGTGATAGCACTGAAAGCTAAAAAGTGGCCTGGGTAGGAAGGGGGTGAAAGTGCCCAGTAGGCAAATGGTTAAAGGATAAGGCCATCTTTGGCAACATGTAATGTACTCCCACTCCTGCAGCATTTCCCCGATCCACTGGATCTAGTGAGAGTAAGCTGAGGATCTTCCCTCTGAGCTCAATGGCACTATTTAAAAGAAACATATAGTGTAGTTCCTGTGCACCACAACTTAGGTTAGAAGAAATAATTGGATATGAGAGAATGTTATTCTATGGGGGTAGCTGCTCACATTAAACATGTGTCCCCACATGTAGATGATATCGTATAAATAGGTGAATGCAGCACTCACCCGTATAGTATATTAGCTCACTGTGTCATCCTACTGCTATTAACTAATTAAAAAAAAAAACAAACAGACTTATAATAAAAGATTTCCCCCCCTATTAGGTATTGTGCTCAATACAGCACTGCACTGTTGGGCACAATACCCAGTAGGGGTAAAATATTTTATTATTTAGTTTTTGTTTTAACAGCAGTAGGATGACACAGCAAACTATTAAAAAAAAAAAAAAAAAACATGGTTGTGTGGGGCTCCACCCGCCCAGTTGCGTCATTCATTCACAAAGTTCCGTGAATAGGAAACTACAAGTACCAGCAGTCTTTGTGGCTGTCAACGTGTAGTCCTCAATGAACTATCAGGGTGCTGTTGAGCACTTTAGGTAGTGCATTGTCTTTTCCTATGAGAAAGTAACTGCCTGCCAGTACAAGGTCTGCAGGAGTCTGGCATGGCACCCACAATCTGCTGATCATGGGTGCAATGCTTTCCAGGCTACTAAAAAAAAAAAAAAAGGTGAACTTATCCTTTAAACCCCCACCGCCGGCAAAAAGTTAACCACTTTATTTCAGTAAAATGGCCCACTGAAATCCACAGCACCAGGCCAATAATGCTCTTAACCACTTAAGCCCCGGAAGATTTTACCCCCTTCCTGACCAGGGGGTATTTTGCGATTCGGCACTGCGTGACTTTAACGGACAATTGCGCGGTCGTGCGACGCTGTACCTAAACGAATTTGACGTCCTTTTTTTCCCACAAACAGAGCTTTCTTTTGGTGGTATTTGATTTTTTTGATCACGCGCTATAAACAAAAAAAGAGCGTCAATTTTGCAAAAATAACAATATTTTTCACATTTTTTTATATGAAATTCCCCCAAAAAAAAAAGTAAAAATCAAAATTTTTTAAAATTTTCGGCCAATTTGTTTTATGCTACATATGTTTGGTAAAAAAAAATCGCAAAAAGCGTATTTTGATTGGTTTGCGCAAAAGTTATCGCGTTTACTAACAAAGGGAAAGATTTTTGTCATTTTTGTTGTTTTTTTTTTAACGCGTAATGGCGGCGATCTGCGATTTTTTTTGCGGTACTGCGACATTGGGGCGGACAGATCGGACCCTTGACTGACATTTGTGACACTTTTGGGGTTACCAGTGACATTTCTACAGTAATCAGTGCTATACATATGCACTGTTACTGTAAAAATACACTGGTTGTGAAGGGGTTAACTTTATTTGGAAGGGAGGGGCTGTGTGTATCCCTAGGGGCGTGCTTTCTACTGTGATTGGCTGTGGCTTGAGCTGTAAGGACACTGATCAACGGATCTACATACTAGATCCGTTTTATCAGTGTCTTTACAGCGAGGAGAATGACAGGCAGCTTGTTTACACAAGCTGCCTGACATTCTCCCTCTCCCCCGCCGATCGCCGAGTGACCGGCGGACATCGGGTCCGCTGGTCACACGCGCGGGGGGGTCCGTGACCACGCGGGAGCGGGAGCGCGCCTCCGGGGGCGCGCGCTCGCTCCCTAGACCCTCACAAGCTAGTGACGTAGCCCTACGTCACTTTGCCTGTGAGGGGCTGACTGCCGACGTAGATCGGCGTTAGGCAGTCGGCAAGTGGTTAATCTGGCCCTGCACTGAAGTGTCTGATTTATACAATTAATACACTGTATTTCCATTATGTATTACTTATATTGATGTGATGGCATTACACACTTTAAGAGCACAGTAAATATTGCTATTGTTTGTTATCAATAGAATGTATGCAATGCCAAGAGTGTTCTGTCTACATTATATAATGGGGTTATAACTTTGAAGTACACCTGTAACAAAGCAGGGCCTTTTCAACCTGACAAAAAATAAATAAAATACATAAGCAAAGAATACTTTTTATCAAGAACCGTACATCAAAATTCAGAGATACAAAAGCCTGTAAAAATGAGGCTTTGATTGCCTTTCGTGTTGGTTCTTTAATGCAACTATTGGCCTTGCCAACACATAGGGAGGCTAAAGAGGTCAAACTTGACTGTAGAAAAAGTCACGATCTGCATGTAATTTTAGCTGCCTCTACATCCCAGAAGACAGATCATTCTGAAATGCTATTTTTTACTGAAGATAACTCCTGCCGATGCATGTGTCCGTAGCGCTACCCCCACTGGAGCCACTGAATAGGATGGATCCTCTGTTCTTTGCTTCAACCCTCTGACATACAAGGCTGAGTGTAAAAAACAAGTAAACACAGGGAAGCATGGCAAATAATTTATATTCACTAATAATAGTGATATACTTAATTAAATCACTTAGCAAAGGAGATCTTAATATATTATTACTCAGTAAAGTTGATAACTAATTTAAAACATATACATTGTCAATTGTTGTAGCACAGTTCAGCATACAAAATAGTTAACACTTAACAGTAAGTGTGAAGCATAAAATGACCTGTAACACCCAGCTCAGCATAAACAGTAGCAGCACCACCTGAAGTGCAAGAGTGGTCGGTAATTAAGCTTGATCTAACAAATTGCTGGGACTATACTGCCAGTGTGCACTAATCGTAGCTATGCTAGGCTTAAACTGACTGGGTTGGCAATGTTCATATAAATTAAGGAAATGGGAGAGGAGAACAAAGGGGACTTGCATGATGTTTTTCAGGAGGGGCAGTCCTTTATGTTGTTCTTCTGCCAGCTATCGTTGGGGCCCTTTAAGAAGAGCTTGAGCACTTAACTGCAGTTTTAGTAAATCAGCGTGCATTTTTAGGGGGGTGGATGTAGCATCCACCTCTAATTATGCTGCTGGGTTAAATTTTGTATTTGGCACTACTGTAGCGAGTGGAACAGTGATTGGTTGTTTTGATCTGTTCAGGGTTTCCTGATCTTAGAGTCTGAATCTCCCCACCTGCTTCTGAAAGAAGTTTCTAGAATATAGGGCAGGGATATTAAAATGAACAGTGGGAATATTTATCATGCCCTACAAATCCCTGGAAGGAGGAATCTAGAAGATGGCTGGAGGGGGTAATAAATGTTCAGAAAGCCTTGCCAGAGAGTTCTTTCCCTCAAAGGAGGGTTCCAGGTCTGTTGGGGCTGCTACCCCTAGAGACAGCTTTGTTGAGGCAAGCAATTGTGGTCTAGGCCCCTGCAGCTGATGGCCTGAGGGCCTAGAGAAGATTGCCAAATCGTTTTACTTGCTGCAGGGGCTTTTCTTTAGGTATTGGTCATGAGAAAGATCTTGTTATCACCCTCACTGAGGATCTACCTTTAGATGCTGGTGGCAGGAAGCTCCTAGGACAGAGTAAACACCTTGATTGGGACTATTAGTTGTGCAAGTGCCAGAAGGGAGCTATGTGCCAGAGATTTCTATATGGACTACTTATGTAGGGTCCTAGATATACTGGCCATTCCCTGTTACCTCCAAAAAAGCTGCTATTGTAAGATTAGTGTTTGTCCTCCTATTGTTGTTACTGACTGCTTTAGAGTACCCTGTGACCCTAAACCCCCTCTCCTGTTAAAGTTCTTCGGCAAAAAAATAACTAAAAAGACATCCCCTAGACTTAGCTTGAATTGTCTATGTGTGCGGGACTGTGCTTGTATGACTGGCAGCCTCTGTACTATTGTGGAGGACCTGGGTATATTCTTAGCAGCCCCTTTGGGGATAAGCACTACATAAACTTTAACATTGCAAAAGCAATCAAACAAGTTGAACTTACAATACAATGGCCATATAAAAGTAGAAAAAAAAAATAAAATAAAAGCAGAAAAATAAATGAGAAGGTTCCATAGCATAATGATTAAATGAACTTCGGTGAAGTTAAAGTAAGTTAACCCCCTGGCCACATACTTGTTCCTTACCAGTGACTAACTTATGCCAGCACAGGTACATCTGTCTTGACAAGTTCCCTTGTGAATCTATTTAAAATTTCATTTTAAAACTACAGAAAAGGTAACGAGACCACACATGCTGCAAAAGGATTAGTGGGACCCTGTGATGGAGATGCTAATAAGATCTGAGAATTTTTTTAGCAGGTATAAGATGTTTGTGGGCTATTCATTCTGCCAGCTTTTACCTCATACTGAAAATTAAAGTACATTCTGTATACTGTATATTCATTTGAAAATTCTCCTTGTTTATTACGACCTTGTACAGGGCTTTTTCTTCTAATTTATTTTGTTCTTGCTTTGTATGTTTTTGCAAAAGAATGGTTTGCACCTGTCATTGAAACTTTTTTATGCATTTTCATTACCAATATGACTTACACTTGTTTGTGTCACCTACATTGTGACACAGGAGACAATGGTACCATAATACGATATTAATTACTTTTACAATAATAATAGACTGCCCTATGAACTAGCATAATATGTTCATGATGACCTTCATTTTATGGTGCTCCATTTCCAGGCAAAAGAGATATATTCCAGTGTTTGTACAGAAGGTATGCTTACATTAGTTAAAGGGCTCTTGCAGATGGCCGTAATTTAGGGTGTATGGGCACAGGGAGTAAAATATCGTGCCACAGCTTTGGTAAATGTTATTTTTTGAAAAATACACCCCTACACATGTTTGAGTTAAAGTGATCATATACAAAGAAGTGTTTATTGCCAAAATGTATTCATAAATTCATATCATGGTACTGTATTTTTCTTTTTTAGATTATTATTTATTTGTTATTTTGCACAGTACTTGAAACAGTGCTTTTTTATAATCCTCTAAATGCTTTACTCTTGCAGCACTGTTGTGCGGTCACATTATCTCTCCCTGTTCTTTGGCATCTGCAGGGAATGATCTTTGGGAGGGGCTTCTATTACTCTGCTGATGTATGCTCTCTACAGCAGGGATTCCCAAACTACGGCCCTGCAGCTGTTGTAGAACTAAACATCCCATGAGGCATTGAAAAACTCTGACATTCACATACATGACTTGGCATGATGGGAATTGTAGTTCCTGAACAACTGGAGGGTCGTAGTTTGGGAATCCATGTTCTACAGTATGAGTCTGTGTCTGGCCAGACCTGATTGGTGCTGTGTCAGTCACATGACTAAAACAAATGTTTCAGAAGAGCATTTTAAATGTTATTGTAAATATTAAATAACTGTATTACAGCTCCAAAAAAAAAAAAATCCTTATTGGACATCAAACGTCTATTTTTTATGTATTAATGTTGTAGGTGGAGTCAAAGATGACTGACGATAGCTTTATTTTGTTCAGACGGAATCTGCATCCAAGGCTCTTTTTTTACTTTAATAAAAATCCTTAGCCCAACCAAAGAGTAGCTGGATATTATATTATCCCTAGATTCTGTCAGGAGAGATTCAATGAATATCCAGACACTTGGCCATGCTGCAGCTCTTCTATAGAGAGTATTGGATTCCTCTTGTGTACTAGAAGAGAGAAGAAGAAGGTGCGGTCATCTAAGTGTATCAATTTAATGAGTTTTAAAATCAAATAAAAAATGCATGCACTCACAAGATGAGGGGGTGGCAGCAAGGGCACATCATATAGCACAGATGTCTGACTCC
This sequence comes from Pelophylax lessonae, assembly GCF_965119305.1. Lineage (NCBI taxonomy): Eukaryota > Metazoa > Chordata > Amphibia > Anura > Ranidae > Pelophylax > Pelophylax lessonae. Next base: position 197,281,130 of record NC_138777.1, on the reverse strand, counting down.
CAAGGCATGATGGAGGTCCAGTGGAGACAGAGGAGAGTCTGTGGCTCTCACAGGTAATACGATGTCCAGGTGTCCCGCTGGGGGGTATGGAGGAATAAAAAGAGAGGCTTCCATTGGTGGGGCCATGGGGTGGATAGAGCAAGCTGGGGCCACTATGGAATTGACCTGAAACCACGTTGGAATGCAAGCCGGAGTTCAGGTGGAGTCAGGAGAACGTTGCGGTGGAAATGACGTCAATAGGTGGGAGGTAACATGTTTCGGAGCTTCTAGTCTCCCTTGTCAAACCATAGCTAAATACCAAATTCTAAAATACAATCTGCTCTATGGAAATAAGATATTGTTAACTTATAACTTCATAGTATCAGATGCCTCAGGAATGAATAGACAGGATAGTTACATAGTAGGTGAGGTTGAATAAAGACAATAGTCCATCCAGTTTAACCTGTGTAGGTGTGTGTGGCTGCAATCATCTCATATACCCCTGATCCTTGAGATTTACGTCTAATAGTCTTTTGAAAGCCACCATACTACCCGCAGAAACCACCTCTTGTGGTAGAGAATTCCACAATCTTGTAGCCCTAACCGTAAAGAACCCCCCACGTTGCCTGAGGTTAAAACGCTTCTCCTCTAATCGCATTGTATGCCCCCGAGTCCTCATGTAATCCCTTCGACTGAACAGCTTTTTTTCTAAGCTGAGATCCCCATTGATATATTTAAAAATTGCTATCATGTCCCCCCTCAGGCGTCTCTTCTCCACGGAGAATAAATCAAGCGATTGCATACGCTCTTCATAATTAAGGTCCTCCAATCCCCTAATTAGTTTAGTTGCCCTTCTCTGGACTCTCTCCAGCTCCAACACATCCCTCCTGAGGACTGGCGACCAGAACTGGACAGAATACTCCAGATGCGGTCGGACCAGAGTTTTATAAAGTGGAAGGATTATAGACTTGTCTCTGGAATACATCCCTTTCTTTATGCATGCTAATATTCTGCTGGCCTTGGCAGCTGCCGCTTGACATTGCATGCTGTTGCCTAGTTTATCATCAACCAAGACTCCCAGATCTTTCTCCATTTTTGATTCCCCCAAGGGTTCCCCTCCTAATGTGTATTGTGCTTTTATGTTTCTAATCCCCAAGTGCAAAACCTTACACTTCTCCACGTTAAACCTCATTTGCCAAGTCGTTGCCCACTCCGTTATTTTGTCCAGGTCATCCTGTAGGATATCTGCTTCATGCTGTGCAGTTATTGCCCTGCCCAATTTTGTGTCAAAGTCTTTGTCTGCTCTGTTTCTAAATTCAGTTCCTTAGTCTATTAGTGTCTTTTTTACTGCCTTAAAATGTTATACCCATTAAAAGGAACAGGAAGGCGCTAAGTGCACCATTTTAACAGTATTTTTATTGCATAAGTGGTTTGAAACACATACAAGATCCAGGGGTAAACAGGCATGTCAGTAATATAGTCTCTAACAATAGCCTCCACAGGGACAACCAGCAGCTGCAGAAGAGAGAGGGAGCAAGGAGGCAAGATGGCCGCCTCACTTCCGAATCCACGGTGGAACACACGTACAGGAAGTGACACCAGGCGGGGGTGGTAATGCATTTCAGAGCATGCGCAATGGCTCCTTTGTCAGACCTATACCACAATGCATAGGTTCAGCTTAAAAGCGACCCAGGGGACGAGAAAGGGGGAAAAAAATGCTCAATGGGCTGGAGCATGCTATGGAGCACACCAGCGAACATACCTGGTGCAAGAATTGTTTTAACAGCACAATTTAAAAACGGCTAAATGTAATTTGTGTCTTAAAATCATACGGTGAGTGAAAAGACATATTACCTCAAAGTAACAATAGATCATAAACCTTAAAAAAATTATATACATATAGATACCCACTATTATCCTTGAAGCTATGGTATAGTGGAAAATAATTATCAAGATAAATTCACAGGTAAGCAACAATTATAGGATACTTCTGTGATCATAAACTCAGAAGAGTATTAATAAAAAATAATTAATACAAATAAAAATAGAACACATGAGATTAAACTAAACATATGGAATCCTGCATCTAACCATGCCACGAGTAATACCAATAAGGAAACATTAGCTATGATATTTACGTGTATGTAGTAATTATACCTAAATGTCATAGCTAATATTTCCTTTTTTGCAGTACTCTTGGCATGGTTAGATGCAGGATTCCATAAGTTTAGTTTATTCTCATGTGTTCTATTTTTATTTATTATTTTTTATTAATACACTTCTGAGTCTATGATCACACAAGTATCTTATCATTTCTGCTTACGTGTGAGCTGACCTTCATAAAAATGTTTTGCCTTTAGTTCAACTTTAAATAGAGTTTTTTATATCTGGAGTTGAACTTTAAACAAAACCTGGGCTCAGTTATAAAGACTAGGAAAGAAATGTCTCTTTGTTGCCTATGAAGCCTCATTTGCACGCCTTTTTTATTTCTCAACTCCAGGTGCTGCGTTCAGGCAGCCCATTAAAGTCTATTAGGATGCAGTCGTTGCATGGATCCAGCAACTCATCCTAATGTGACAGGCATGCAAGTGTGAGTGAGCAGCCTAGAATGCAGACAGCGTGCAGTGTGTCCATGCAGCTGCTGCATCCTAATAGACTTGAATTCAAAAGGAAGAGGAATATGACGCTTTTGTCAGGAAATGTCCTCCAGTGAACTCCAAAAGATTATTATCACATCAGCATCAGCTTTAACATCAAGGTTAAGGGAAGGAGGAGAGACTGGGGGAGCACTTGCAGCAGCACTTCAGGTAGAGGAAGCAACTCTGGAGGAAGCTAAGGGGGAAAAAAACAGAAGGTGCTTCTAAGTTCAGTATTAGGAGTATTTATTCATAAAAAGCAGTTAAAAACACTTCAATCTAGTAGATCAAATAAGTATATCACTCAGCATAATGGGTATCCTGTAGAGTCCTTCTGGAGGAGAGGGAGAGCTGGCCCACAGCTGTGACAGGAGAGGGAGAAACAAGCAAACAAGATGGCCGATGGAATTCCGGAACCACGCTAGAAGGTATAGACCGGAGCTGACTTCAAGGGGGCAGTTTTTTTTCCTTTAATAAACTTGAATTGGCTGTCCTGGAGTCCAAAGACGTTAAAAAAAAGGCCCATTCACAGTGAACTGGCCTCTATCTATCTATCTATCTATCTATCTATCTATCTATCTATCTATCTATCTATCTATCTATCTATCTATCTATCTATCTATCTATCTATCTATCTATCTATCTATCTATCTATCTATCTATCTATCTATCTATCTATTCAAATTTCCACGTAGTGTAAAAAGCATGTATATGATCCCTCTTTTAAACTGAACTCTGGGGGAAAACACCTTTACCCATACAGCGGGTGTCCTTCCCTACTGTAAGAGGTTAAAGTGGAAGGCAAGTCAAATCCAAACAAAGCTTAAGTCTACTCCCACCCCCATTCTAAGCCTATTCTATCTATCTACCTTGTAAAAGTTAAGGTGTTCATACTTACCTACTATTCTGAAGTTGCTCCAGTCCGGTCACATGACCAGCTTCCAGCACATTGTAGAGGAAGGACAGCCAACAACAGATGCCCCATAGTAATCCTATGGGTGTTGACTCAACAGCCATTGTGGGTGATCTCTCCTTTACACAGAATCCGGCGCTGGAAAGATCATGTGCTCAGACTGGAGTAAATTCGGAGATGGTAGGTATAGGCATCTTTGCTTTTACAGGGTAGATATAATAGGCTTAAAATAGGGGTGGAAATAGATTTAAGCTTAGTTAGGTTTTGATTTGCTTCTACTTTATCTGCTTTTTTCCCCAAGACTGATCAATAAAGGGATATACAGTACTTACCATATTTCTCAATCCCACAGGCTTCCTTCTTTTCATGCTACTTCAAGCCACCCTGAAGTCTTTTTCCTTCGCTGCCCAACTGGTCATGGTTCTCTGATATCATCCCATACAATGCAGGACCAGCAGTCCTCTGTATTATACATGAGGACCCTGACGCCCATCCACAACCCGGGAGTATTGTGTTGCAGATGAAAGCAGGGAGGGGCAGAGAGTGAGAAATGAGGCAAGTATATTTCCCCATTTATCATTCCATAGGCAACTTAGGTGAACCGACCTGAAGTAGTAACATTTACTAGTTAGAGGTTCAATTGAGTAGTTAACCCTTGTAGTAAGGAGGGGGGCCCACTGCAAGGGTACGGCCCCATTCACACTAGATTTCTCCTGCATTCACCATAACACTGCCATGTACGGCAATGGAAATCACATTATTCTCTCTGATGCTCGTTCACATGAAAAGGTGTAAGTGATTCTTTTGGTAATTATTTGGCCCCATAGACTTCAAAGGCAGCACATGAAAACACATTTCTAAAACACATGAAACATGCATGTACATTTTTATTGTGTTTTGTAGCAGGATTGTGTGTTTAAAATCCAGCCTCCCCCTACAAAAAAATGCATGAAGTATAAAAAATGCATCAAAAGCATGTGCAAAAATGAGCTACAAAAACATACTAAAAATGTATGCTTATGTAGCAACACTAATGTGAACCTAGGCTAAAGATTTTTTTTTCTTCCTCCGGAGTTCAGCTTTAAGTTATCGTTAATTCAAATTTCAACACTTTATTTTTTTTCTAACTAATTACTATTTCAGTAATTAGGTTCATAAGTAAAAGGAAAAGTATTTTATTATAATGATACACAGATTGTTTCTGGGTGATTAAGAACAAAAAATTAAAAGAAATGAAAAAATAAAAATTCATTTTCTTACTTGCAACTGTTAAAAAACTGACAGCCATATGCAAATGTAATCAAGTGACAATTAGTAACTAATTACAAAGCTGTTTGATGCTGAATAATGTCAAAATTGTAGTTTTTTTTTTTCAAAAACGATCAGTTACAATGCAAATAAGAAACCTATATATTACATATAATTAATAGATCAAAACTAAAAATGTGTTATCTACTGAACCTACATTAAGTCATTCTAAAAATACTTTTCAAATAGATGTTACTAAACAGATCTTACTAAAATCTGTACAATTCTGGAATTCACACATTTCACAATAAAGCAACTCTGTCTTAAAAGCAGCTGTCCCTGTATATAAAAAAAAAATACCTACCTCTCTTGCGGGCTGGGTCACCAGAAACAGCTCCAATATAGAAGAATCATCCAGTGAAATCCCTGCAGAATTCAACACTTTCTGGATTGTCAGCTTTCTGATCCCAAACTGTGCTGGCTGGTTCCTTCCCCTGACCCCTATCTCACTACGATGCCCTGTAATGGTTTAGGGGGTCAGGGGAGGAACCACCAAGTGCAGAAGAAGGTGTCTGCTGTCCCCAGGAAGTTCCCACAGCAAAGAAAACTTGCAGGAAGTGGAGGGAGATATTCCTTCAACCGACTGCAGAGGAGAGGTTAATGAGTGACACGCTGATCGATATATCGAGTTGGGAGAGATTCACCTTGCGGATAAGAGCCTGGGTCTCCATTGCTTATTGCCTGCGATTTATGACCTGTTCAGGTCTATTTGTCTGGTAAGCGCATATTGATGAGTACCTGGTGGTGGATTTCAACTTTCCTGCACTATTAAGCCTGCCGGTGTGATTCATAATTTTGCACGTGGACTCTTTATTATCATATTTTCATGGACTTGAAATCATCTGTCTATGGATTAGCGCTACACCTCTATTTTTATAATAAGTACACATAAGCAATCAAGCAGTCCAAATCCAATGTGCCGTGCTCCAAAAAAACTTAGTGATAATAAGTGGTGATAACAGGTGATCGGATTAAATAAGTTCCGTGCTGAATAGGGGGTCACCTGGGCTTGCTGAATTCACTTCTGAACAACTGACACCTGCCAACATTTGATGAACCCTAACCATTCTTAAAGGCCTACTTGGGATACCTCCTCAGTGCCCCTCGTAGTGATACTCCGTGGGCCACACCCCTTTGACTCCGATCGCTCAATCTCTCTACCGCTACCTCACGTACCAGGGGGCCCAAGTAGTTATGCCTTACCTTCCCCAAACTTATTTAGGAGACACCCTTCATTCCTTTTACCCTGCCTGTCCTCTGTGGCATCCCTTTGAGAGCTAAGGTCTGGGGATGCTGGTGAGGCAGACGACTCTCTACAGTCAGAGGGTTCTTTCCCTCTATCTCGACCTTCCCTTCCCCCCTCCCTTCTTCCATTCCACCCTCCACCTTCCCTGCCACCCTTCTCCCCCCCCCCCCCCCTGGTGCTTCCCCCCCACCTTTTATTTTTGTTTTTTCCCTTTCCTGCAGTTACTGTTGTTCACAACAACATGGCTCCAGATGCTCTATCTCCTTTATATAAACTCAATAATGAGCTATTCTGCTTATCGCTTTTGTCTCTTTTCACCCAAGACCTTTGGGGAGACTTTATTTATGATACGACTTTTTCAACACATTCACTGTTATTTGCGAGTTTTCTTTTTTATTGCATGCTTCCCTGTATCTGTTTCGACCTAAACAGCGATGTTATTTATCTGAACAGATATGCTGCCATGACATGTACCTTGTCCCTGTTTCTCTTTAATAAACAATTTTGGAACAAAAAAATAAACAAATAAAAAATAGGCCCTTTTTAATTTGCTTAAAAGACCCTGGAATTATGGAGAGAATACTTGGTTAGGAGTGCTTTGGATCCAATCACCCACAAGTTTATAGTATAATCCCAATATTTGGTCCCAAAAGGGGAGAATCAAATGACACGTGGCCCAGATGTGGATTATTGTGCCTAATGAAGAGAGGTACCTCCAGTAGGGATGATCGAACTTTTCAAAAGTTCGGTTCGACCAGAACACCCGAACTTCCCGAAAGTTCGGCCCGGATTTCAGAACCCCATTGAAATCAATGGGACCCGAACTTCGGTAATCAAAAAACACCATTTTGAAGCCCTAAAACCTGATAAATGCCCCTAAAAAGTGCCTAGGGTTCTGGGTCATGCCCCAGGGACTATTAATCACACAAAAAAGTTCTTAAAAATTGTCATTTTTGATAGAGAGCCAATTATTGAAAAAATTATTGAAAAAAAAAATGAGATGTGTTTGGATTTAGTGTCTGGGGGGTCTAAAAAGTGTACCTGTGAAGTTTCAGCTCTGTAGCATGTCCAGAACCAGGAAAAAAAAGATTGTTTCTCTTAGAATTGCAATAGAACAGGATAGTGGCTTCGCTACTTTTACACCCAGCTTTTTGTTGCAGGCGTTTATAGGGCTTTTTTGTGGACATGTTTGGAGGCAGGCATGACATCTGAACTTCTGTGTAGGGGTATATATACACACACACATGTATGTATATATACACATACACATATATAGGTGTGAAAGTAGCAGAACCCTATGCTTGCGCTAATGAAATAATTAACATGCACAGGGCTTCGCTCCTATAACACCTATATGTGTGTATGTGTATAAATACATATAAGTGTGTGTGTATATATACCCCTATACAGAAGTTCAGATGTCATGCCTGCCTCCAAAGACACCCAAAAAATGCCCAAAAAAATGCCTGCTACAAAAACGCCCAGTTGTGTTGTTGCAGGCGTTTTTTTTGGGCATTTTTTGGGGGTCTTTGGAGGCAGGCATAACATCTGAACTTCTGTATAGGGGTATATATACACACACACTTATATGTATTTATACACATACACACATATATGTGTTGTAGGAGAGAAGACCTATGCATGTTAATTATTTCATTAGCGCAAGCATAGGGTTCTGCTACTTTCACACCTATATATGTGTATGTGTATATATACATACGTGTGTGTGTGTGTGTGTGTGTGTATATACCCCTACACAGAAGTTCTGATGTTATGCCTGCCTCCAAAGACGCCCAAAAAATGCCCAAGAAAATGCCTGCTACAAAAACGCCCAGGTGTGTTGTTGCAGGCGTTTTTTTTGGGCATTTTTTGGGGGTCTTTGGAGGCAGGCAAAACATCTGAACTTCTGTATAGGGGTATATATACACACACACGTATATGTATTTATACACATACACACATATAGGTGTTATAGGAGCGAAGTCCTATGCCTGTTAATTATTTCATTAGCGCAAGCATAGGGTTCTGCTACTTTCACACCTATATATGTGTATGTGTATATATACATACATGTGTGTGTGTATATATACCCCTACACAGAAGTTCAGATGTCATGCCTGCCTCCAAACACGTCCACAAAAAGCCCTATAAATGCCTGCAACAAAAAAACGGTAGCGAAGCCACTATCCTGTTCTATAGCAATTCTAAGAGAAACAATCTTTTTTCTATAGCGGCCACCCTAACATGGAAGGGTTTTGTCACCCTGCCATAGCAGTCAGAGTCAGTTAACCCTACACTACACTACGGTCCCCTGACGCTTAACACTTTCCCTACAGAAACTAGATTATTAAATCTAACTATAGTGGAAAATAGTACCCTAACTACACTAGATATCCCTTTCCTCACACTATTAATTGCTAAATTACACTTTTGAAGCAGGAGTAACAGAACTGCTTCCACTCTCTTCCACATCCCTGTATTACAATGCTAGAGATTTGGCGGGGCTATCTTATATACTGGGGAGCGTATTCACCAATGATTGGCCTCTGGACCCCCTAGTCACTCCAATCACATTCCTAGCATTCTCCTGCCCCCTCAATTGGCTTTTACTGATGGTTCTGGTCCAATCACGGGCTTTTAAAGCCCAGTTCCTGTCCCATTGCATTTTGTTCGGTTCTGGTTGCCGAATTTCGAACAGTCAATGTTTGGGTCAAACCGATGGTCGACCTGAACCGTTCGATCATCCCTAACCTCCAGTAGACATGCACAATAGATAGGTCCATGGCATGTAATGTCATAGGGCATTGGTACCATAATGAAAGGATTTTGTAATTATGTTTGTGTGCCCTAGAAGAAATGGAGGACTTGTGAGTAAATGTCAGTAACTTTTCCCAGACGAAACTGTGGGGATGCAGCTAATTCCTCCTTCTATTTAAAAAAAAGTGCAATGTCTGAGGATAAAATTACCTTAACAAAAGTTTATATTATACAGACAATGGATGTGCTGGTCCAGTTGTTTGCTGCAGAAGATTTTCAAAGTACATTAAAGGGCCTGGCAAGCAAAGCCAGTGGGGCTATGGTGAAAAGATAAGGGTACAGTTGGAGGTACTCTAGCCAGGCCTTAGAGGGGACACAGATCAAAAGGGTAAAGTCTGTCCCAAAAGCAGAAATGTATCCCTCAGGGTGCATTGGTTGCAGTCGCAGCAACAGGAGGTCCAGCTCTTAAAGAGGCAGAGGGGCTTCAATGGTCCCAGAAGCTGAGGTCCTCTAGTTCATCCAGTGAGGAGGAGGCAGGTAGGGTCACCCAATTTTTGAGTGCCGATTCGGATCCCTGGAAGAGGGAATTGGTGAATTGGGATCATATGTGGAGACATAGCGGGACTGGGGAACTGAGGGAAGAAGAAGTCCTCCAAGTTCCAGTTCATTTGCTTGAGGTGTGCGAGGAATCATGGGTTCTGTGAGGCCTATGCCCCAAGGGTCCCAGACCTATCCCCACCCCGCACCTGTGCTCGGACCTAAGCACAGAATTATTCTTATTCCAAACTGATCAACAAAGTGGACACCCCATATGCCCCATCTGGGAGAGGAAATAGGCAGAAACTTTCCAGGTTCTTTGGTTTCCAAAGGGTCATTCAGAGGAAGGTGGCCATGGAATACGGATATGATTATCCATATGTTCCACAGGAGATAATGGAGATAATGGAGGAAATTGAAAGCAAGAGGGAGACTTGGTGGAAAGAAGCTGTCTGGGACTTTCTCTGTGTTGCATCAGAACTCGTCCAGGCCTCAGCTGTGGGAAACCTTCCTTTCCATCAAAGAAAATTGGAATCTGGGGCGGTCAATATATATTGATCGAGTGGAAGTCAACCATCCAGACAGGAAAAGCCAAGCTTGGGCCATCAGCATCTTGAGTCCTGAAGGCATGATGGTCTGTATACCTAATACTGACCATTACTACTGAGGTACATCAAGTTCTTTGTCTGTTTAAAGGGCTGTATGTTACAAAGGGGCTGTTGACCCCCCAGCATTACCACCATTGAAACATTGCTTTTGGGGCTAAAGGCCCTTTTCCCAAATCCCCTTCCCTTCTATCCTTGCAAATTAAGGAGGGAATCACTGAAACTGCCATTGTTTCATCACCTGGTAGAAAAGAACTTCTGCCACAGAGGTCTTCTTCTGTTAAAGCCAGGGGCTGCTATCTGGAGGGAGTAAACCCCTGGTTCACAAAAACACTTTGTGAAGATCCTTTGGGCCATGGGCCGGGCCATAGGTTGTTTTGTTTGTCTATTAAAGGAACACAACAGGACGATGAGTCAAGAGTTGCCCTTAGGGGACAGGATGCATCAGTTATCTCTACATGAATGTTAGCGATAGAGATTGGTCAGGTGAGAAGGTCCCCTCTGCGGAGAGGACAGTTTAACTGTAAGTATTAGGAATGATCGAACTTTTGAAAAGTTCGGTTCGACCAGAACTCCCGAATTTCCTGAAAGTTCGGTTCGGATTCCCAGACCCCATTGAAATCAATGGGACCCAAAATTCGGGAATCAAAAAACACCATTTTGAAGCCCTAAAACCTAATAAATGCCCCTGAAAAGTGCCTAGGGTTCTGGGTCATGCCCCAGGGACTATGAATCAGGCAAAAAAAAGTTCTTAACAATTGTCGTTTTTGATAGAGAGCCAGTTATTGAAAAAAAAAAAGAAAATTAGATGTCTTTGCATTTAGTGTCTGGGGGGTCTACAAAGCGTACCTGTGAAGTTTCAGCTCTGTAAGCATGTCCAGAACCAGAATTACAGCCAAACCTTCAAAAATTACTTTTTTGCTTAACCGCGCCTTTCTTTTGCTCCTAATCAACTGCACAGCCAATGTGCATGATGGGGACATAATGCAGTGCACTGGTAACAAGATTAGCAGTGGACTTAACGCTTACAACAAGAGCAGGCGTTAACTTGTCACTGAGGCTTTATCAACTGTGCGATGTGAAAATCACCGGTCATTATGTCACTTCCGGTTTTTCGGAGCCAGGGCCGTGGAACGCGGAATCTTCCCGGTTTCCTCTATCACTGATCGTGGACAGCTATAACCGTGAGTCACTACCTTCGTTTTTTCCCAATTGCCATTCTTACTACACCAAGGAGTTCCCCTTCTCTCTTTTTGTTTCTGAGAAATCAAGAGGATTGCATCGGAGACACCCCAAAATATTACTTTTGTCCCACAGAATATACTACAAAGCAGGTTGTATGAGAGGTGCGACACCTAGTGGGCACACTGGTGATTGCAACCGAAAATCCTTATACCTGTTTATTGCACTCATCCATTCACTTATATATTGTTTCTGGTGGAATTTTTATGATCACTTTTCCACCAAGAAGAACTTTATCTCATTCATTGATTTCATTTAAATAAATCACTATTATTTTCACTGGTGCTATTACACTGGAAATTATTCATTTTTTTCTCACAATAAAATTCACTATTTATTCATTTAAATTTCTTCAATTTGATTTATTTGCACTAGCATTTTTTCACTTTACTATTGCACGCCTTTTTTGGGGTTAACAATTGGTCACAGTGTTGACCCACAATCACTAGTGCACTTTATATATATATTTATTGACAAACCTAATCGTATCACTATTTATTTATTTATTTGTACACTTGGCACTTTATCACCTGTGAGGTAGCGCCGTTTCAATCCTTTGCACATATTTCACTTTCTTAACCCTTAGGGGTTGGTTGTTGGCAGCTTACACCTTTGTGATAAAGAACATACACATTTACTGAAAATTCCATAGCGCTGGTCACCCCTGCTCATTTAATCTTTCTGTAAGCTGACTGCTCTTCTGCTGATATGGAGCTTTACAAGCAATCAGCTATGCAGCAAATGTTTAACACAGCAGGAGAAACACAAATGCTTCCAGTCTCTTCCAAAGCCTCTGTATTACAGTGCTAGAAGTTAGGCGGGGCTATGTTATATGCTGGGGGTGTATTCACTCCTGATTGGCCTCTGGTCCCCGTAGTCACTCCAATCACGTTCCTAGCAGACTTCTGCCCCCACATTGGCTTTTACTGACGTTTCTGGGCCAATTACAGGCTTTTAAAGCCCACTTCCTGTCCCATTGCATTTTGGGCAGTTTGGGTGACCCGAATTCCGAACTTTTACCGCAGAAAGTTCGGAATTCGGCCGAATTTCGAACACCCAATGTTCGGGTCGAACCGATGGTCGACCTGAACTGTTCGATCATCCCTAGTAAGTATATGGAATGAACGTTTTCTATATGCTTGTGTTTTCTTTGCAGGTCTGCAAGGAGTCTTCATGCCTCTGTAGAGGTTGTCAATTGGCCCATTTCTGTATATGTGTAAAAATTTTATTTGTAGTATAGTTAGTCAGGGTGTTTAACCATTTTCCCTGTCCAGCAGTCTTTGTTTGGCGGGGGTGCACTAATTGGCAGTTGGTAGATACTCATTTAAAAACTTGTAAATTTCTTGTAGAGCAGATGTCTATATTTTTTCACTTAAATTATTGTGCTTACCGGTCACATATGGGATATGCCCCATGGCCTTGTACATATGTTACTTCCCTTTTCCCCATTTTCTGGCACATGAAAAATCTTCAAATGCATGAATGATCGAGGAGAGAAAAGTGTGAAGATGAGTTAAATATAAAAGCAGGATCATCAGCATAAATGGATAGTTTACATTGTCGGTCTAAAACCTTTATACCCTGTATGTTTGCATTATTACGCAATTCCGTCATTAGGCATTCCATGGTCAGGACAAATAAAAGTGGAGAAAACCCCTGGAAGATACCGTTAAGAATCTGAACAGATTCAGAAAGGAGGCCTTTCAATCAGATCATAACTGATAGTTTTTGATAAAGGACAAGGATATTATGAATGTGGTTGGAACCTAACCCTATCTGCTGAAGGCATGTTGGCTAATAAGAAAAAGGTCTATCAGAGCTATGTGTCAAAACATATACTCTTTATCAGTGAGATGGATTATCCTCTAGACATCTATTAGGTGATGTTGGAGGAGAACATTTTTAAGTCCATTGATTTGTGTTCAGGATTTCAAGCTTTTGCCCATGAATGTATCACCAGAGTGGTCAAGAACAAAATCAACAGCACCTGCTGACAAAACAACCCCCTCCCCAAAACCCATAAGGTCCTATATATACTTGATACTCAGGCTAATAAGCTTATCTTATTGGTAATACTATTTTAAACTATTGATCTTGATGTAATAATCTAGTTCCCGGCCAGGCAACTTCTACACCCCAAAGGATCCATGGTCTCCTTGGCTTGTAGCGTAATTAAAAAAAAAATGTAAAATTGAAGTGCCACGTCACTACTAAAAGATCCCGATATGACTTTATATCAAAACAGTCCAACCTTGTAGCCAACATGTTTATTGGGTAATTCTTCCAGTGTGACTACAAGCACAGATCTTGTCAGCAGTTGCTTGGGCTACCAAACCAGCTTCTGACAAGACTATTGCTTATAATCACCAGTGGTGTATTTAGGTTTGGTGCTGCCCTAGGCCTGACTAAACTTGTGCAGCCCCTAATTTAAATATGACCCACCTCTTCCTGTAAAGGCCACACCCCTTCCTGTTTATGACCCGCCCTGACACACGTTAAACCACAGACCACAACCAGTCTATCAGTGCCCATCAGTCCAGCCTCATCAGTTCCCATAAGTTCAGACTCATCAGTGCAGCATATCAGTGCAGCCTCATCAGTGGCCACAAGTGCAGCCTGATCAGTGGCCAATAGTGCAGCCTATCAGTGCATCATATCAGTGCAGCTTATCAGTGCCCATCAGTGCAGCCTCATCAGTGGCCATCAGTGAAGCCTATTAGTGCCCATCAGTACTGGCAGGTAGAAGTGTGACCTCTTTATGGGGGTGCCAGACTGATTTGCCCCATAGGACTGGCACTATACTAAAAGTGTAGCGCGAGCCGGTGGGGACCCTTTTCGTGTGAGAGCCAGGAGGAGGCTGTTTTTTTTCCATGTGGGGTGCAGCTTTTTTGCTGCCCCCCCCCTGCAAAGTGCTGCCCTAGGCCTGGGCCTTGTTGGCCTAGGCCAAGACACAGCACTGGTAATCGCACTGGAAAAAATAGTATTAAAAGTCCAGTTCACTTCTAGTCTAATCACATCATTCTCAATCAAGCCCTGATGAAGAGGAGTGTTTGAATCCCTGAAACACGATGAATACACTTTAGATTGTCCCTCTGACTTTTAATAAACTCGAATCTGGACCTTTTAGGAATGGTATCGTGTGGTGCTTCAATTTGGATTTTTGTTACACATGACTTGGAGAGCTGATTTTGCCAGCAAGTGTTGCTGTGAATGCAATATGTAAATGCAGTGCAGTTCTATGTTCTAAGGAAGCTTGGGACCTGTTGTACACTGGGAAAATCCATTTGGTAATAAGTAAAATTATTAACAGCAGTTTTCCATTGCTTCTAAAATACCTCTTTACGCCCCCCCCCCCCCTTTAATTCCTAGTTCCTCTGCCTCTGAGAACACTTCCTCCACTTTTTTCTATTTTCTCTATGCATGACATGAGGACTTTGGTCTGGCTATGACATCACTAGTCCTATACCTCCTCTCCTTCCTCTGGAAGTGGGCAGGCCCAGAGAATGAAATATCAGCTTTGATGAAAATATAATTTATGTTTTTTTTATCTAATACATACAGTATAAATGCATTTTCATGTTTTAGTAGTTAATGCACAACTTGTTTTGTACCCCACAAAGGACATCAGCATTCAAGAAAGAAAGTAAAAATAAGTTCTTATATTAAAAATGTTCCAACCATTTCCCTAACAAAAGGTTTTCTATCTCTTTTTTTGTAATTTAATACTGAATGAAACGAAAGTGTGAACAGAATATAAAAAGCTAATAGCAGAAAGGTTAATGTTAATAGTATATTTATTGCTACACTGAAATAATTGTTGCCTTGAAGCCATAATTATTTTTCCTTTGAACGTTCTCCAATTCTTCTCTCTCTTTGTATTTATTGATTCAACACACTGGAATCTAACCAGTATTTAGTTTTACAAACCTATGCTGCAGACCTTTCTGTCTACAAATCTTGTAGTCATTGGACTGAATTTATTTTTTCTATTATGAAACCACAATGGAAATTATTTTATTTTTATTAAATTGAACATGTGGGTTCTTTTTAATTCAATGTTACTTTTCTTTTATTGTTCACATGTTCATTTGAATATGTCATTCTTTACATCAAGTAGTTCCAACTGATCTCTGGGAGAATTTTCAAAACCACTGTGGGCTTTGCCCAGCGCTGCAAGGGTTAAATGCTTGTTTTTGTCTAGGGTACCATAAAAAAAGGTAGTTTTATTTACCCAATCAGTCACTCCATCAGAAGTCACTCTCCTCTTCCTCTTTCTTCTATTATTCTGCAAGTTCTGGCCAGGCCCTCGACATCCTCACTTACAACACTGGGCTGTTGGTCCTGAATTGTATATGGTGACAACAGCATAGCTTCCAACTGTCCACAATTTGGAACAAAGTACCTCTGTCCCTCTTTTCTCCTAATTTGTCCCTCATTTAGGCCTGATGCATATACCTATATATAAAATGCACTGTTTATTAATTTTTCACAGTGCTAAAACTTACACCCAATTTCTAAATTGTTGTGTTTGTTTATTCTAAAAGCCAATATAAAGGAATAGTAGTGGTAAAAAAAAAAAAAAGCACTTGTGGGTTTATCTAATAATTTTTTTTGTATAATTCTCCTTTAAGGGGGTTGTTGCAGGGGGTTTGTGTCCTATGCCTACATACTTTTGCTTTTGCTAACAGGTGTCCCTCGTTCGCATCTCAAAAAGTTGGGAGAAGTGAGCTTGGGGTGAAGGAACATGACTGGCCTGCACGGAGTCCTGACCTCAACCCGATAGAACAGCTTTGGGTTGAATTAGAGCAGAGACTGCGAGCCAGACCTTCTCATTCAACATCAATACCTGACCTCACAAATGGAAGAATGGTCAAACATTGCCATAGACACACTCCTAAACCTTGTGAACAGCCTTCCCAGAAGAGTTGAAGCTGTTATAGCTACAACGGGTGGGCCAACACAATATTGAACCCTACAGACTATGACTGGGATGCCACTAAAATTCATGTTCATGTAAAGGCAGACACCCTAATAATTTTGACAAATAGTGTATATATATATATATATATATATATATATATATATATATATAAACGATCTACTAACTGCAAAAACCAATGGCCACTACTCCATACTTCTATTACTTGACCTTTCTGCGGCCTTTGATACTGTTGACCACCCGCTCCTTCTTAATAAACTCTGTTCCCTTGGCCTCCAAGATTCTGCTCTATCTTGGTTCACCTCCTACCTATCACAGCACTCCTTCAGTGTTGCTCACAACTCTACCTTCTCCTCCCCATTGCCCCTTTCTGTGGGGGTTCCCCAAGGCTCTGTTCTTGGACCCCCTCCTCTTCTCTATCTACACTGCCTCCCTTGGTCACTTGATAACCGCCCATGGCTTCCAATACCATCTATAAGCCGATGACACTCATATCTATCTGTCTACTCCTCACCTCACTCCTTCAGTCTCCTCTCGCATTGCTAAATTACTTACTGACATATCAACATGGATGTCGCACCACTTCCTCAAACTAAATCTCTCTAAAACTGAGCTGGTAATATTCCCTCCCGCCCGTGCCCCCCTCCATAACTTTTCTATCAAAATTAGTTATGCAGCCATCAATCCCTCCCCTCATACCAGGGTAATAGATGTAATCCTGGACTCTGACCTGTCCTTTCAGCCCCAAATCCAATCATTGTCAAAAGCCTGTAGACTTCACCTCCGCAACATCTCTAAAATTCGCCCCTTTTTAACAACTGAAACCACCAAGCTGCTCATTCACTCTCTTGTTATTTCTCGCCTAGACTATTGCAACTCCCTTCTCATAGGCCTACCACTTCATAGGCTATCCCCTCTTCAGGCTATCATGAACGCTGCTGCCAGGCTTATCCACCTTACCAACTGCTCAGCGTCTGCCTCCCCTTTCTGCCAGTCCCTACACTGGCTCCCAATTGCCCAGCAAATTAAATTCAAAATACTAACCAACATATAAAGCCATTCACAACTCTGCCAAGAGCTACATCACCAATCTTGTCTCCAAATATCACCCAAACCATCCTCCACACTCCTCTCAATACCTCCTACTCTCAAGCTCCCTTGTCTCCTCCTCTCATGCTCGTCTCCAGGATTTCTCCAGGGCCTCTCCCATCCTCTGGAACGCTCTACCTCAACCTGTACGGCTATCTCCTACTCTAGCTGCTTTCAGGCGATCCCTGAAAACTAATCTCTTCAGGGAAGCCTATCAATCCGCCAACTAATCTGCCATCAGCTCATTCCCTACTCTTACAACCTCTTGTAACACCAACCCCACCCCATTAGATTGTAAGCTCTTCTGAGCAGGGCCCTCTTATTCCTCTTGTATTTTATTGTAAATGTACTGTCTCCCTCTAATATTGTAAAGCGCTGTGTAAACTGCTGGCGCTATAGAAATCCTTAATAATAATAATATACACAGACATAGATGTGCACACCCTAACCACCCTGTGGTGTACAGATTTCCCCTGCTGCTTAGCTGCAGAGAAAGGGACTGGGAAATCTTTGTCCTCAGTCCCTTTCTCTGTCCCAAAAGTGAGACATCAGGGGTCTTGATATTTCACCAAAGCCTCCCAATAAGACTCCTAACAAATTGTAAAAAAATATATATTAATAAAAATTTATTGTAAAAAAAAAAAAAAATTGTAAAAATTAAAAATAAATTAAATTGTAAAAAAATAATAATAAAAAAATAATAAAAATAAGCTACTAACATCAATCTCTTCCCTACTGATGCTGTCTACTGCTCTACTGACACTGTCCATTGCCCTACTGCTATATATATATATATATATATATACATGCATGTGTGTTTGCACTTTGGGGTACACACCCTAATGCAATAGAAGATTATAATCCAGAATTCTCAACCAGGCAGGTTGAGGAGCTCCAGGGGGTTTGTTCCCTTAGTGCAAAGGAAACTGGCTTTTCAGTTTGCTCATTGTTTTCTAAAGTCAGTTTTGTGACCTGGAGCTTCGTAATTTCTAAGTTATCCGGGTGGGATGAAATCTCCAGACCTGGGTCCAGGTTGTGTGAACAGCCAGCACACTATCTGGTCAGGTGGGTGCTGGGCTTCTAGTAGTGACCTGACCATGGTTCTGTGCTCCACCCCAGCAGACAGAGGAGGTCACTGTCAAGAATAAGAAGGTCTCCACGTGGGAGCCAAAGCAGCAAGGGGCTGCATATTATGTCTACAGAGTGTGTATGAAGACTGTCTGAGAGGCAGACAAAGTGCATAAAGGGTAAGGCCAAAGCAAGAGTTTTGTATGTATAAGCCAGGAGGCTAAATGTCTGTTTCTTTGCAAGAGTGAAATGCTGAAAACCCCTGTGAGGGAAGCCTGTTTTGATTTTCTGGAACTTTGAACTTTCTTTTCAATAAAAACGGGCAAGAAAAGCCCATTAAAAGAAGAAAATTGAGTGGTGGTGTCCCTAAAAGCTCTACCATTTGATGCTAGTTCTCACAATATATATATATATATATATATATATATATATATATATATATATATATATATATATATATATATGTATATAATGTGTATATAAAGTATTTCTATAAATCGACTTATATTTCAATAATCACAGCTTCAGCTTTAAACTTATCAAGAGGGCCAATCTGCCCAAAACTGGTAAACTGGGTTTTCAATCATCTGGAAAGGTTATGAAGTTAACCCACCTAACATTTGCTCTTAGAGGCTTTATTGGTAAGTTATCACTCATTTTCACACTTGTGCGACTTGTCCTGCGACTTGGAACTGCAAAGTTGCATGACAAGTCGCACCACACTATTTCCAATAAGTACCATTCATATATGTACAACTTAAAGTCACAGTGACTTCAAAGTAGTCCCTGCACTACTTTGGTCCAACTTTGATGCGACTTGAGGTTCATAGACCTAAAGATTACCCAGGCATTGCTCCAACTCGCATCAAAGTCACGTCACTTTCAGGTCACACAAGTGTGAAAGAGGCCTTAAAGTGATTGTAAACTATCACCTTGTAAAACAACCTATGCAGTTTAAAATAGAAATGAAAGGCAAAACATTTATTTATTGATATAGAAAAACATTATAAATACCTTTTTTCCTTTTTTTTATAAATGATCACATTCCCTTTGTTCTCAGTTGCATAAGAGCTGGGGGGGGGGGGGCAGAAGGACACTTAGCTTGCCAATGAATGGCTCATTAGAGGAGAGCACACTGAGTTCCCAACATAGCTAGAGAACTGACCACAGTGTGCTCTCCTGCTTAGTGTAGCCAGTTTTTTAATAGGAAAGCAAAGGGACTGGCAACATCAGGGATTTCACACAAAGGAAGATATATAAAGAGAACAGGATACTTTCTCATACAAGAACACGGTACAGCAGGCACATATCAGGAATATGAAGCGTTGGGGTAACAAACGCTTTAAAGCATTTGTATCCCCCAAAAAAACAAAATACAAACCCAGCAGGACAATGGCATAACGTGCTAGTATGCATCACATACTAGCAATACCTACCTTAGAACGAAGCCCCGACACAGTCACCCGGACACCGCTGAGGGAGCAGACATGTTCCATGGGTGTCTCTTCCGGGTTCAGAGGCTCCAGCTCTGTGTGTGGCCAGAGCCGCAATGACATCCCTCCCGAACATGTGCGCGGGAGTTCACTTTCCGACAAGGAGCTCTGAGGATCCGGCAAGGTACACCGGACCTTCAGAGTGCATGCGCCGCTGGTGTCAGCGGCTGCATGCAGTGTGAATATCTCCTAAAGGGTGCAGGTTTAGGAGATATTAATTTTAGCTACAGGTAAGCCTTATTATAGGCTTACCTGTAGGTAAAAGTTAAAAAGCGGAATATACTATCGCTTTAAGTTCCTGGGTTTACACACCTGCCATGGCTAATAGGATGGGCCACACTCTCCCTGTATGATTTTCTATTTATTTTATAAAATGGAGAATGCAACAGGAGCTGCTAAAACCAGGAAAGGTACGTGAGAACACAAGGGGCACAAGAGGGGCACAAGAACAGAGTTGGAAATTAAAGACAAGAAATGGCACAATTGAACTATAGAAGATATAAAAGAGGCCCGTAGCTGACTTAACATAGAAGACTCCACCAATAACTGAAATATCTCTTTTGGATGAACTGATGCTTGAATTACATTCTCACATACTCTGCAACTAGCATTTCTGAAAACCATAAAATGTATTAATTAGAAACTTTAATGTATAGCTAAAGGAATGCAGTTTATGTTTGTCCTTTACAATTTGAATCCTCGTGTGGTTTTGTCGGATGAGTCATGAAATGTCTTTGGTTTATCTGTATTTCAGAATTTATAAAAAGATCTCTTTCATTTAACCTTCTAAGTCATTTGTTTCAGTCAAGTGATGGTGCAAAAAAAAGATTGAAAATTATGATTTATGTGACATGAGTGACATAGAAAAAAGGTCAGAAATGTCACATCTGTGAAAGCAGAATGAGTCCTAAAATGTTTTACATGCTCATTCACTGGGCAGCCTTCTTGTTTGTAGAGGCCTAAAAGGTCGTAATAAATGCAACCATCTAAAGGAAAACAATGGCAAAAGTCAGTCGCTTCATACATTAGGCAACAAAAACAAAAGAGAAAAAAAAATGCATAAAAAGCTCAAGATACTCACAGATTAGAACAGTGGGAATTTGTCTTTAAAGTGAACTAATACTGGACAATGTGACAACTTTACTCACGCTGTATGGGCAAAAGTTTGTGAATACCTGACCACTACACCCAGTGCCATCTTAAGAGCATTAAAGGGCCCCGGACAATGCAGTGCACTGGGGCCCTGCCTACACAATCATCCACAAGACTAAAAATGTAAATTATCGATAAGGCTATATTTATTGGTGCAGCAGTGCAAGCCTAATGCCTTCCAAGTACAACAGTTGGGTCCAGTGAACACACACACGGACAGGAGTCAGACTCGACTGTCCTGTGTGTGCCTGTTCCCGTGGAGGTGGACAGGCATTCCTGCAGTTGTGGGCTCCGCTTCCACAGCCCAAGTTGCCTGACAGCAGTTTGACGGTGGGATGCACATGGGAATTGAGAATAATGCTTGGCTGGGTTGCTGGGCAGGTGGTCCCCCCTGTGCAAGTGGGGCCCCTGGGAAAATTCCCAGCGTGCCCATTCAGTAAGATGGCCATGACTACACCTGCTACTGTATATGGCCAAATGCACTGTATGTGGACAACCCTCCAAAATTTTGAGTTCAGGTTTTTCCAATGAAAGACGTTTTTTAGACAATTGTGTGCTTCCAGCCCTGTGACAACATTTTGGGGAGGGTCCATTTGAGTTCCAGCATGACTTTGTCCTAGTGCACAAAGCCAGATCCAAAAAAGACATAGATTGAACTTAGTGTGGCATATTAAAGAACTTATTGTGGAGGAATGTAAGTGACCTACCTGACCTTACTCCTATAGAACACTTCTGGCATTAATTGGAAACACTGATAGCAAGCCAGATCTTCTCACCCACAAACAATGCCTGACCTCTCAAATGTTCTTTTACCTGCATGGGCACAAATTCCCACAGACACACTCCAAAGTCTTATGGAAAGCATTCCCAGAAGAGGCCTTTATAGTGGCAAAGATGCATGTGCGAAAAAAGAGGGGGAAGGAGGGGAATTGCAAATCCCTTTTCATGTGCATGTTTATGGAGAAGAATCTCCTACAAGCTCAACTTTTGGCCATATAATGAATTTGACCAAGTCCTGCGGTATAGACTCAACTTTCCTTTGCTTCCTCTATTTGCCTGCTAGAGCAAAACAAAGTACTATGTACTTCTGGTTATTAGGAAGATATGATTCTCTCCCCTTCTACCTTCTGATGCAGCACTGGGTATCTGAACGGCAAGTGTAAGGCTTCAGTGCAGTCATAAGGGGGTGAAGATAGACAGCAACTTGAAGCTTACACAGGCTTTTTTTCACTTTCATGAGTGCTGGAATGGAACAAGTGTGAAGGGAAGCAAGTGTAAAGACGGAGGGTGGGGCAGATTTCTATTTATTTTGTTGCATCTTAATCTTCTGGCACTTGTGAAAGCACCAATCGCTGCATTGTATGCCTATTTATTTATGGATAGGAGACATTGCCAGACCACTGCAGACATCGCCAGACCTCCAAGGTCTGTGGGTTTAATTTACCAAAGGCAAACAGGCTCTTCCCTTTGCAAAATAATGTTCCCTTAGCTCAGTGATTGAAGGTGGTCTTCTGCAGACTTCCATAATCCAATCATGTGCCAGCAAAAATAATATTTTTATTTTCCTTGCACTTGATTGGGTCTTTTCACTGCTTTCACCGAGCTAAGGGAAAATGTCCTTGCAAAGTGAACAGCCTGTTTGTTTTTAGAAAATAAACTTCTAAAATGTGTGCACAACGAATTACCTAAAGTATAATTTACAGCATAAATGTGTTCATCGGATATCTATTTTACTGGATATAATTACAGAGTTGAACATCTTGAACAAATCAAACCACGTTTCCATTTTTCCCTTTTTCCTTCCTCCTATCCACCTTTAGCATCGGAACCCCAGGGGATATAGTAACAATTTTTCCACTATAAAGGCAGATAAAATGGAACTGCCATATCATATATTAGTCTTCTGGTATATGACTTATTTTAAAATTGTTAGCTGACTTGACTTTTATACTGTATCTTGTTTCTTGTTGTCTTCATCATTTCTATCTGTATTAATTTGATCTCAGTCTGCTTTTAGAATGATTGGTAAAAGGCTGTTATGTGACAGTAGATTTCTTAAGGTGCCATTGGCACTGATTTCCCAAATGAGCATTTAAACAACAGAGAAAAAGACTGATGAAGTTATCTGGATGTAATGTGTGGCGGTCAGTTCAGCAGCTGTTGTTCCTGTCCTAATGGGTGTTGATAAAACATTTGATTTGTCTTACACTTGGAAAGCCTAGTAGAAAAAGTAGATACAGAATCCTTTTGGGATTTTCTACTTTACAATTAAAAGAGAAGTTCAGGTTTTAAAAAAATAAACATTTATACTCACCTAGGTGGATGCAGCATTGATCTGATGATGCATCTGTCCCCCGCTGGCTCTAAGACCGAGAACTGACCAATCAAACACTGCTGAACGCTTAGCTCTCGGTCTTCAGGCTGCAGAGAGCCAGTGACTGTCAGTCACCAGCTCTCTGCTCTGCCCCTCCAGGGCTCACTGGAGCACTGGGCTGTGGAAGGGGCGAGAGCGGCTGGCTCAGGCTCTTAGTGGCTTGCTGAAAAGCTGAGCCAGCTGCCAGTCCAAGAACCTGGGTGAATACCAGCCATATGGTTATGATCTTTTCAGAGCCTGGACCAGCTAATTGATGTCAGCCAGCAGTGGACTTTAGGCTGCTGTTGACTGAAGATGGGTGACAGGAGTGCAGAACAAACTGCACCTCTGTGATCCCCGGGAGAAGTACAGCCAAGATAGCTTTGGTTATACAGTACTTCTCCTTTAAGTTGACTGTAGATTTTATTAAGCAAAAAAAAGAAAAAAAAAAAAACAACAAATTTGGGTTATAGTTTAGTTTAACTACCACTCTAAAGCCATTTCCCCTTGAACCAGGTACTTTGCCCATGTAACGTATTTACTTTATTATATTTCAATTTTGTTATTGGAGTTTTCATATAATCTCAAAAGGGAGCAAACATTAAATATTTAATCACATTTTCTTTAACATTGTACATTTCAATAGAGGTTATAGATAACTTTGTTTTGGTACAGGTATGAATAATAATACTATCATTTACTATGTTATCTTAAGAGAGTCATTACTACATTATCTCCTAAAAATTATATGCAGTAGTTCCAATTCATTTTGTAGATCCATTTTACTCTAAGTTACAAATGAGAGGGTGGGAAAGTACCACTATTTTTACAGTTGTGATTACTTTATTGTAGAGGAGAAGGGAAAAAGAGAAGAAAAGATGAGGGAATAAATGTGAAAGTATAGGTGATAGAAGGAAGGACTGGTATCCATGGGGGTCTCACAACTATGAGGAAGAGCAGCATGCTCCCTTGCTTTATCAAATTTGATTGGGGTGTTATTAAGTATACATATGAGTTTATCATTAATCATAATCAGGCCTAATTTGTGTTTGACATTCCTAATAGACACAAGCAATTGCGATTCAAGCACCTAGAATTATATATATATATTATATATGTATGGCTAAATATATATATATATATATATATATATATATATATATATGTATATATTTACACTGCTCAAAAAAATTAAAGGAACACTTTTAAAACACATCGGATCTCATTCAGGAAAAATATCCTGCTGGATATCTATACTTGCATAGACTGGGTGATGTGTTTGAAGCAAAAGGATGCCACATCATTTGATAGAAATGAAAATGATCACCCTACAGAGGGCTGAATTCAAAGACACCCCCAAAATCAAAGTGAAAAAATGATGCAGCAGCCTTGTCCATTTTGCTGAAATTTCATTGCAGCAACTCAAAATGGTATTCAGTAGTTTGTATGGCCCCCACGTTGCTTTTATGCATGCCTGACAACGTTGAGACATGCTCTAAATGAGACGAAGGATGATGTCCTGGGGTATTGTCTCCCAGATCTGAACCAGAGCATCACGGAGCTCCTGAACAGACTGAGGTGCAACCTGGCTGCATCGGATGGACTGAAACATAATGTCCCAGAGGTGTTCTATTGGATTTAGGTAAGCAAGCGTGAGGGCCATTTAATGGTGTCAATTCCTTCACCCTCAAGGAACTGGTTGCATACTCTCGCCACATGAGTCTGGGCATTATCATGCACCAGAAGGAACCCAGGACCCACTGCACCAGCATAGGGTCTGACATTGGGTCCAACTGGCAGTCAGGGTGCCATTGTCTACCCTGTCAAGGTCTGTGTGTCCCTCCATGGATACTGTATGCCTCCTCAGACCATCACTGACCCACCACCAAAACCGTCATCCTGAACGACTTAACAGGCAGCATAACGTTCTCCACAGCTTCTCCAGACCCTTTCACGTCTGTCACATGTGCTCAGGGTGAATCTGCTCTCATCTGTGAAAAGCACAGGGCACCAATTCTGGTGTTCAATAGCAAATGGCAATTAAGCTCCAAGGTGCTTGGCAGTGAGCACAGGGCCCATTAGAGGACATCGGGCTCCCAGGCCACCCTCATGAAGTCTGTTTCTGATTGTTTGGTCAGAGAAATTCACACCAGTGGCCTGCTGGATGTCATTTTGTAGAGCTCTGGCAGTGCTCATCCTGTTCCTGCTTGCACAAAGGAGCAGATACCGGTCCTGCTGATGGTTTAAGGACCTCCTATGGCCCTGCCTAGCTCTTCTAGAGTAACTGCCTGTTTCCTGGAATCTCCTCCATGCTCTTGAGACTGTGCTGGGAGACACAGCAAACCTTCTGGCAATGGCACATATTGATGCGCCATCCTGGAGGAGTTGGACTGCCTGTGCAACCTCTATAGGGTCCAGGTATTGTCTCATGCTACCAGTAGTGACCTTGACCCTAGCCAAATGCAAAACTAGTGAAAGACAGTTAGAAAAGATGAGTAGGGAAAAAAAATTCTAGTGGCCTCCACCTGTAAAACCATTAATGTTTTTGGGGGTCGTCTCATTGTTGCCCGTCTAGTGCACCTGTTGTTAATTTCATTAACACCAAAGCAGCTGAAACTAATTAACAACCCCCTCTGCTACTTAAGTGACCAGATTAACACCTCAGGAGTTTAATTGACTTGATGCTATACTCTGATTTAAATGTGTTCATTTAATTTTTTTGAGCAGTGTATTTAAGTGTTAGGGCCTAGATTTGAACCCTGTTTTAGTCAATGTCTCTTCTTGCTGAGCTACCTGCAATGCTGGATGGTAACTGGCACAATTCCTTGAATGATTCTGTCGTGAACATTGTTTGTCTTCAACCCTGAAGCTCCTTCCATGAACTTCCTAATTTAAGCCATGTCTCTGCACTCCCTGTCTGTCAGATTATTGTGCTCTCTCCAGCCAGTATCTCGCTCCTGTCTTCCCTGCTGCCGTCCATATTTTCCTCCCACTCGTTATTGACCCTTGGCTTGTTTCTTGACTACGCTTCTGCCTGATCCCAACCTGAAACTACTCGTTACTGAACTTTGGCTTGTTTACTGACTATGCTTCTGTTTGATCCCTACCTGCTTATCCACTACTGGACCCTGGCTTGCTCACCTCCTGGTGGGGGGATCCTGAGGACTGTGACCTGTTACTAACATGCACCAAAATCCATCTCCACCATCAGGAGCTTTGGTAAACACCAGTTACTCTTTAGACCTTGGGTGAGCCTGCAACATTTACCAGAGTGACTGTCTGTGTACTTATCCTGCTGGCTGGTGGTAGTTCCACTACTGCTATAGCAACTGGTCTTCCAGCTTGACCCCTGTTGTGACAATAGGTGATTGGAGATTGGGGATGTTACTGTCAGTGTTTTGAAATAGAGCTTCTTCTGGTTACCTAGAGGTATTTACCCAATAAAAACAAATTAAGTTTAAGATTCTGATCCAGAATCAGAATTATTTTAGGGCATTGCCACTATACATGTAACATGGTACCCACCTTCCTTTTTCTTTCCTTTACTATAAGGGGCATAAGGTACCTTGCACTCAGTCCCCTGTTATTCTACCACTGTCTCACATGAGAATTACCAAGTTAATGGGGAATATTCCCCTGCCTCTTCACTGTGAGGTGTTTGGTGCATGACCTCCAGACTCGAGCAGTGTCATGTGGTGGCTGCGGAAGTTTAGTCTTCTCAGCCTACACCTCTATATAAGCCAAGCTGGTAGAGAATCAGAGCACCAGAGAGCAGAGGAATGAGTGGATTGGAAGAACATTTATTTTATGCTTAATGCAATAAAGTGCACCTGCTATTTTCCCCATTATGGGCCACTTTAGGAGACTCTGGCACTTTGGCGTTTCGGAGAACCATTACAGGCGTTCTTGTAAGAAGAACTCCTACCCAATAAAATTTACTTTCTATGCATCCACCCACCACTCTGCTGTGGAGCTTAGTAATTATTTTGGCATCCTACTGCTTCAATGCAGTTGAGTACAATGGTGAAATTTCTATCAAGTTCACCTGTTTTTTTTGTCAAAATTTTGGGGTAGCAGAAACTCTTTGATCTAGGGAAGGGTTTTTAAGAAAAGTTTTTTAAGGTTTATGTCAAGCCCAAAAAAATATATGTTTTTTTTTGATTAATAAATAGAATGAGAACACCTCGTGAATTTTTACTGCTATCTAGGGCTACATTAGAAAGCTTTACCAGACAAGAAGTGAAGAACACAGACAGAAAATAAATCTGACCAGAGTTTGAGTCTTCCCCTACACTACTAAAGAAAAACATTTCAAATTCTGTCTGCAAAAGAGTTCCCCTCACTTTAGGTCTAGTAAAATATAGTAGGCAGAATAGGAAATGAAGGTAAATTCTTGTAATAAGGCCCCAGTTAGCAGTAAAAACCCTGGCATAATGATTTTTCCAATCTATTCACAACTACCCAAAAATGTTTTTGCTGGACATACACTTTCAGGACCCATTCACACTAAAGTTTACATGCACCCTATTATTGAACATTATGGAACACGTCAATGTGTGTTGTATCAAGGCAGCCTATTCTTTACGAAGGGGCTGCCAATGTACCACAACGGATGAAAAATCATACCTAACCATTATTTATAAATGCAGCACATCACAACACACGGTATATGCCTTGTGGTGCACTATAATGCTTTTTGTTCTATTGTACAATTCCTTGGGTGCTATTTTCAATAAATGGCACTTCAACACACTGCACATAGAACAGGTACATTGCAATGCACTGTGGTAACAAGCATTAAAGTATGCATTGCCACAATGCACAAATGTGAATGGTCCCCAATGGTATTCATAGATACAGTATATGTAAATGTGAGGATCTTATCAAAACTGAAAATGCCTAGAGCTGTCTTATGATTTAGAAAAATGGTGAAAAATCATATCTTTTTTTACTAGTTTTTACTTTTAAAAACTACGATACTTTTAAATCTTACGATTTAGAAAAATGGTGAAAAATCATATCTTATTTTACTAGTTTTTGCTTTTAATTTTTTTTTTTTTTTTTTTACTTAAAAACAAATTTATATAAAGCTTGTTTCCTCCAAATAAATTAAATACAATTAATTTATTTTCAGAAATGTATTTTTTTTGCATACATGTTTTAGAACAGTCTTGGTATTTCTATTACACAAACCAATTTATTTATTTATTTTTTTTGTTTACAAGCCTTTTAAAAGATCTTCATAAATAGGATTTACACAACTAGAATTCTTTTTCGTAGCTAATTAGCCACTGCGGGGAATTGTCATGAATCTTTGAAATTTCAGCTACTGTATTTTCCTATCCTCAGAGATTATTGTTCTTATCTACACTGTATACAAAAGACGTAAGATATTTAAAAAAATAAAACTCATTTGTACCAACTACTTGGGATACTGCCAGAATTACCTTACAATAATAAAACCATTAAAATCTGCATTTTACAGCACAATACAAGATGGAAAATAAATTATGAACATAGCGGTTTTAAATTGCTAATTACCGTAATCCAGATTATGAAGATTTGCTTCTAGGAGTTTGCATCCTTGACTTTTTTTTTTTTTTTTTTTGTTATGCTCTTCTTGACTTGGTGGAAGCGGTTATGTGTTTACAGTGAGTTAGCTTTATTAAAGGGCATCTCCAACTACAAAGCCTGTTCAGTGGTTTTGCAAATATTTAATTGTTTTTTCAGATTTTTTTTTATTTTTTAATTTGGACTAAACAAAGTTATACAATTTTTTTTATAGTTAGGTAAATATAAAATTTGCATTACTTTTTTGGATCTTCGTTCCCAACCAGTGGGTGGAGCTGTAGATGGTACAACTGAATGAAGAGATAGGGTTCTTTCACACGATCCGCTGTCCGGAGTGGTCCGTTCTCTGCTCATCGATCGATCCCCGCTGAGCAGGCAGGTGACAGCTCCCTCTTCGCTCTGTGTGCGGAGAGGGAGGTGTCAGAGCCCCGCTGCTCTCCATGGGGGAATACGATGAGAACAGTTCGCCTGTCCATTCTCATCCGATCCCCTGGACGGATGGAAAATAGGGTTTCCATCCGTCCGGATTTCACGGACAGGATCGGATGTGGATGGCAGCGGGGGTCAGCGGACATGTCGCCGCTGACATCCGCTGCCCCATAGGGATGCATGGATGATCCGATCAGGTCGGCCTTAAAAACTGACAGGTGGATCTGATCGGATCATTCGTGTGAAAGGGGCCATAGTCATTCCCTGCATTTTTCCCTCCATGGCTGTTCTGTCTGGATATGCTAATGCAGAGATTTAGTTTGAGAGAGCGCCTGAACAGCTTCTGCTGTGTTCTCTATAAGTCTAGTAGAAAGGTGCACTCTGTATTAAATTTTAATTTGTAAAACAAGGATTTTTTTTATCAATACCAATAAAAACATAAATGTAAAGTATTTGTCATTTGTATGTAAAGAATTAGTTCATAAACAAATTGAAACACAATTGAGCCAAACTACTATAGTTTATATCACGTACCTGTCTGTGGAGCTGGAGATGATGAGGGTGGTCTCTTGCACAATTCACGTCAAAGTATCCCGGGAAGTAGAGACAGAGACTGCTAGGGTAGTGGAATGGAGCCGATGCAAGGAATTTGGACTTGTAAACTTGAGCTTGTAAGTACTGGCATCAGATGAGCAGAAGGGAGTCAGGTCACAAACCGAGTTCAGTAACAGCCAGGCGGATAGGTGCTAAATTATGAAGTCAGAGTCAGACAAGGGTCGGCAATGTGTTGGCAGCGAAGTACATAATCAGAGGACAGAAATGTGGTCAAAAATCCAGGCCAAGCTAGGAAATATGGATGAGCAGAAGACATGAACAGGCAAGGTAATCCAGAGAAGAGTAAGATGTAATCAGGTCAGGAATAGAGCCAAGCAGGCTTCAGGAACACAGATAACAAGTGAATAAACTGAAAAACCATCCAGAGATGATCCCATGCAGATCTCAGGTTTAAATAGGCCATAAGGCACCTGTATCTGTGTCATTTGGGCCTGTGCTTCCATGTACGTGTATTCATATACATGGGCACGTGACCATCTTTGCACTCTTAATTAAGCTCCTATACTTCAGGATGTGTAGGTTTATGCACATGGAAACTTAAACACAATAGGCTAGGTGAGACTTTAAGTGAGACCCCAGCAGGTAGTGCCCGGCGTCTCCATTCCTATATCAAGAAAAAAATGAGGTTGAAGGATTATAAGAGGTGCATGAAAGTCAGCCAGCCCACAGTCTGATGTACTCACCCTCCAGTCTGTCACCAACCAAGTAGACCTGTCTCTTGATACAAAGAACAGGGGTTTGGTCACAGCATGTCTGATGACCAGAATGAGGTTCCTGAAAGTTTCCTTTTAACATACCCTATATTACCAAAAGTATTGAGACACTTGCCTCTACATGCACATGAACTTTAATAGCATCCCAGTCTTAGTCTGTAGGGTTCAATATTGAGTTGGCCCACCTTTGCTGCTATCACAGCTTCAACTTTTCTGGGAAGGCTGTCAACAAGGTTTAGGAGTTTGTCCATGGGAATGTTTGACCCTTCCTCCAGAAGTGCATTTGTGAGGTCAGGCACTGATGTGGACAAGAAGGCCTGTCTCACAGTCTCTGCTCTAGTTTATCCCAAAGGTGTTCTATCGGGTTAGGGTCAGGCCAGTCAAATTCCTCCACCCCAACCTCACTCATCCATGTCTTTATGGACCTTGCTTTGTTCACTGGTCCAAATCATTTGGTAGAGGTAGGATTATGGTGTGGGGTTGTTTTTCAAGGGTTGGGCTTGGCCCCTTAGTCCCAATGAAGGGAACTTTTAAGGTGTCATCATACCAAGACATTTTGGACAATTTCATGCTCCCAAGTTTGTGGGAACAGTTTGTGGGTGGTCCCTTCCTGTTCCAACATGACTGCGCACCAGTTCACAGACATGGATGAGTGAGTTTTGGGTGGAGAAACTTGACTGGCCTGCACAGAGTCTTTAGCTCAACCTGACAGAATACCTTTTGGATAAGCAGAGCAGAGACTGCGAGCCAGGCCTTCTTGTCCATCATCAGTGCCTGACCTCACAAATGCGCTTCTGGAAGAGTGGTCAAACATTCCCATAGACACACTCCTAAACCTTGTGGACAGCCTTCCCAGAACAGTTTAGGCTGTTACAGCTGCAAAGGGTGGGCCAACTCAATATTGAAAGAAAGGTCCATAAAGACATGGATTGTATCTATGTGTCTTTATCTGTTAAGAAAATAAGATGGTGGTAAGAAATCACAACAGACTTATATATACAAGCAAGTTTCAATGCATTATGCATACAGTATATACTGTAAATATACAGTATTTCATCCACATTATTTCCCAAGCATAGGTGGAATGTGGGTGATCATCTATCCATATACAACTCATTTTATGTGATGCAGAAGAACAAAGCATTCTAATCTATACAACAGGAAACCAGAAAATGCCTGAGACTCATACATATTCAGATTTGTCTTTCACATTTAAAAAGGGACTTCACCTGAAATCTCTTCCTAAGTTGGAGTTTTAGTAATAAATGCACTCAAGCATACTTGTCATAGGTGGCTAGAACTACACAAAGCAAAGCTTTATGAAAGAGCATTAAATGAATTATACATTTTAGAAGTAACTATGCTGAAAAGTTAGTTTATTCTGACTTCCAATATATATTGATATGGTATGTTATAATTGGTGTAGTGACAGCAATGCTAGCTAGCTACCAATACATATTGGTGCTCCAAGAGGGACACTCCTAATCCTGAATTTAAATTCTTTCTATATTTTAGGTTTACATGCTTGTAACAAAGTTTGAAACGTCAGTATCCATGGTTTAACCACTTTCAGACCGGAGGATTTGGCTGCTCGAAGACCAGGCCCTATTTTGCGATTCGGCACTGCATGACTTTAATGGACGATTGCGCGGTCGTGCGACGCTGTACCAATACAAAATTGAAGTCCTTTTTCCCATAAACAGAGCTTTCTTTTGGTGGTATTTGATCACCTGTGCGATTTTTTTTTTTTTTTGCGCTATAAACAAAAAAAGAGAGACAATTTTGAAAAAATTATATTTTTCACATTTTTTTATATGAAATTCTCAAAAAAATGTAAAAATCAAATTTTTTTAACATTTTAGGCCAATTTGTTTTCTGCTACATATTTTTTGTAAAAAAAAATCGCAATAAGCGTATTTTGATTGGTTTGCGCAAAAAAGTTTACTAACTACGGAAAAGATTTATGTAATTTTTTTTGTTTTTATTTACTAGTAATGGCAGCGATCTGCAATTTCTTTTGCGGGATGACAACATTGCGGAGGACAGATCAGACCCCTAACTGACATTTTTGACACGTTTGGGGGTACAAGTGACATTACTACAGTAAGCAGTGCTAAAAATATGCACTGGTACTGTAAAAATGACACTGGCAAGGAAGGGGTTAACTGTACTGGTGATCAAGGGGTTAAATGTGTCCCTAGGGGCGTAATTCTAACTGTCAGGGGGCGTGGCTTGTGAAGAAATCACAGAGACATGCAATTCTATATAGCAGGTTCACATTGGCTCTGTGATCACTTCAGGGAGAATGACAGACGGCTGTGTTTACATCAGCCGTCTGTCTTTCTTCCTCTGCTGCGGGAGATCGTGAGAGGGTGGTGGCCATTAGAGCTGCCGGTCACACGTGCTGGCTCCCCGGCTGACGAGCGGGGACGGGAGCACGCCGGCGGCGGCGCGCGCTCGCCCCTAGAGTCTCCTGAGCGAGCGACATAGTACCCAGGCTGCCTGCTGCAGTAAAACTGCGGCGGGTGGTCGTTAAGTGGTTAAATAAGGGGCATGGGAATTTAGCTGAGTCTTTGAATGCTCTGCTATATACAAACATCCCATACACATGAATAAAATGTTAATACTAACATCTAGATGCAGAGTCAGATTTGGCAGAAGCAAACAGATGGATTTTTATGGTACAGATAATGACCAACATTTTCATATAAGTTTATATTCAGTTGTATTATAAAGAAGATCAGAACCCGTAAAAAAAAAATAGAAAATGTATGTGATTTGGTTGTATGAGATGTGATTTTTTTTTTTTTTTTACAGGTGGTAATAATGAACATGCAGCCAAGTCAAGGTCCTAACTGTCACTATAAGCACAGAAGATTTGGATATGCTTTAATTAACTATCTATCCATTCATCCATGCAACTCCAATTAAAACTGTTTATCGGTTTGGGATAGAATAGGGCAGTGATGGAGAACCTTGGCACCCCAGATGTTTTGGAACTACATTTCCCATGATGCTCACCTACACTGCAGTGTGAAATGAGCATCATGGGAAATGTAGTTCCAAAACATCTGGGGTGCCAAGGTTCGCCATTACTGGAATAGGGTATGGTTAACCCCTCCCTCCTGACCCAGCATCCCCTTAAAATGGTTCTAATGCCCGGGGCATTGGAAAGGATCTGCAATCATGTGCCCAGTATGACTGGCTGTCACAGTGGTTTCATGACCAGTAGCCAGTCCTTTAGCACAGAAACATTAACCACCCAGTGATTCATATGTCCAGCATATGGGCATTGTAGCCCAGTGTCCGTCTCCGCACACAGAGCGGAGACGGAGCTGTCATCTGATCAGTGGATCGATCCCCCGCTGAGCAGAATGGCTACATCGATGGAACAGAGCTGTGTGAAAAGTACCTTAACCTTTAAAGTAAGGAGGTAAAGCTATGTTCAATAACCCAACCATGTTGAAGCACGAATCCTAATTATTTTATTTCCCTTGCACAGCTTCACCCTCTTCTCTAAACTTAGTGAACATTCTTATTGCTAAGCGAATCGTCTCTCCTATAGTAAACCTACCTCAATGAACAACATACCAAGACATAACACTAAACTTTTAATGCATGAATACTTATGCCTCGTATACACGCAACGATTATCGGCCGACCGATCGTCCGACTTTTCTCCAGAGTTGTGTTTTGTTGGTTGGAATGTGCCTAGACTGCACACGAATTTTCTCGGCCAACAAAAATCTACTTCAGAAGTGATGTCATGTGCTGGTTTACTTTCCGTGTGTTTTTTCTTCTCTGAGCATGCCCAGTCTTGCTCATCAGATTTTTGTCTGCCGAAATCTGTACTGACTGACGGAAAATCGGCCGTTGTGTTGACGGCCAACAAAAATTTTATAGCCTGCACGCCAGATTTTATTCGGCCGAAAAGTCGGAGTCGGTTGTCGAAAGCATCATACTAACAAGCCGAAAATCGGCCGATCGGAGGTTGGCCGAAAATTCCCGGCCAATAATTGATGCGTGTGTACGAGGCATTAGCTAGGAATACTAAGCATCACATTTTTTTTTGTTTAATGATTTGATACTATTGTGCAGCACTATCTTTCTATAAAAACAAATTACAAAATGATCTTTTAAAATTAAAAAAAAAAGTACTTTCTATCAAGATGCATACAGTATGCCCTTTTAACAAACTGAATTTTAACCCCTGCTTTTTTACGAAGATGCCTTGAAGGAGAAAATGGGTATGGATCATTCTGCTTCAAAGGTGAAAACAGGCCAAGAGTGCATAATTCGGCCACTGGGCACTGCCATCAAGTGAATTGAGACCTAGAGCTCCTCTAAGCCTGACCATCAAAACTTTGCCTTATCCATTTTATTACTGATAGGTAGGGTCATGGAGGACAACCTTCATGTTGCAGATCACATAAGATTTTCAATTTTGCTGCTGAAGATTAAATTATTATGTCTAGTACTTTTTTTAAAAACAGATCATACTTGTCAGCAGTGTAAAAGGTGACTCTTTGTTGACTATTCCCCACTAATGTCTTCCCAAAGCTAGGATTCAGACATGGTAAGTGCAATTTGGTAAACTCAACTGAAGGACCAGATAAGTCACATCATTCAATAGGGCCGGTAATTTGTATGCAGCAGCTGTTGACATTTTGAAAAGGATTTACGAAGAGAAAGTCGCCGGTAATATTTTATAGGAAATACGTTTTAAGTTGTACTGGTAATGCAGTGACATCAACATGGCTTAAAGGATAAAGGGGGCATTTATTTTCCACAAATATGATACTTGCCATCAGTAAAATGCACATTTAAATGCATTTAAGTGCATTCTGCTTCTCTGAACCCCTGCTCTGAAATGCCTGGGAAACTTTTCATTTCCTTAAAATGATAGACAGCTGTTTACAATATGTATAAAATATTCCTAGCAACAGAATCTGATCTGAAAAAAATATATGGTGTGCCTAACTTTACAGACATGTTTTAGACTAAAAACATAAAAGTTTTCCAAGGTAAAGATAGCATTTAGAATGAGATAAACATAAAGTTACAAGAAGTAATAAACAAAATACGCTTAAAATGAAAATGGTATATATTTAATCAGAGATGTATAGTAACTAAGTAGAACTACTTCACCACTGTACTTAAGTACCGAAAGGCGGTATCTGTACGACAGATTCTGTTCGGCCGAAAATGCGCTGTCGGCTGTCGGAAGCATCATACTAACAAGCCTACAATCGGCCGATCGTTCGTCGGCCGAATCTTTACGGCCGACAATCGGTACATGTGTACGGGGCTTAATTCCACTTTTACTTCACTACATTTTTTCAATGATTTCAATACTTCTACTCCAATATTTTTTTTTTTGTGCTGCATAGTTACTCGTTACAATTATAAAAATGACCACTGCCAGAACAGTGGATGGCAGGTTTCATGAAGCTCAAAACATGTGTATTATCAGCGCATACGAAAATAAATGCTACTGTATGTATAAATAAAAGCTGCATTTGAAATAATAAAAAACAATATGATGTTCAAACTTTTGACTTCTTTCTTGAATAACTACATAACACAGTACTGGTACTTTTACTTTCAGTACTTGAGTAGCAAATTTTTTTAAAAAAACTACTTGCAATACTTAAGTACAAAAAATGTTGAATACTTTAGTACTTCTACTCAAGTCACTTTTTGATCGAGCACTTCCACTTCTACTCAAGTCACTTTTTGATCGAGCACTTGTACTTTTACTCAAGTATGGGTTTCGAGTACTTTATACAACTCTGTATTTAATAAGTATTATTTTTATTTATTATAATGGAACAATTAAACACAGGATATACACCTTCCATCTTCCTCTGACTCCCTACCTATGTGGCCTTTTTTTAAACCAGCCTTGATCCAGGCAAGCTTATGGTAGAAAATATACTTCATTTTAAACTTTATGCCTTTCAAATACCCCACAGAGATATCTCAGATCTACGATCTATTTATATATGTCTGATCATTATCATCGAGTCCTATGGGCAGACATTGGGAAACAGAAGTGGGAATACAACTCACTTAGGAGGATTGTGAATGTATATACAGTATACACAGACCTATAAGCATTCACAAAACTTTAACTAGCAAGAGAATGGATATAAACTCTGTACCCGCTGGTATAGAACACCATCTTCAATACATAAGTATTACCCTTCTGTGCTGAGTCAGTACTGGTGCTGTCGGTTGGATGAGGGTATCCATCTCTATATTTGGTGGCTTTGCCCTCTGCTCCAACCATATTGGAAACAGGTACACCAGATCTTTCTAGAGGTAACCATTATTTATCTTGGCTTTTACACAGCTCAGTTTTTATTGCATTATTCATCTTTGCCAAACAGGAAATACCTACATTTGTTTCCTGTACACATGGGTAACAGGGTCATAGATCATTTTTTTCCCCTGGGGGGTTCAGTCTTGCATCCCCTCGGAACATAAATTAGACAATGTGCCTGCCACAATGTGACAAATTGGGGGTGTGGCAAAATTGTTCTAACAGTAGGAAGGACCATATTCATTGCAGTTGATTTAATAAAGGCAAATAGACTGTGCATTTTGCAAGTGCAGTTGCTCCTGAGCTTAGAAAATGAGGGCAGCTCTGGAGTAACTGTACTTGCAACCTGCACAGTCTATTTGTCTTTATTAAATCAACCCCATTGTGTACATGGTAACATATGCCCAGGAAATATGCTATTACTGTGCTACAAGCAAGAGTCTAACAGACATGTGCAAACCTCAGCACATTGATTTGAAAAATATGAACGTCTACCATTACATATGCTTTTCTACACATAGTTACATTGAAGTGGAACTTCCCTAATAGTTTCTATTGAACAACCAGCATCTGTTGTACAATATAGCATAAATAGTGCAGAAGTCAGTAGTATGTCATATACAGTCTAGCTCAGGGATAGGCACAGACCAAAGCTGTAGCAGATATTTTCCACAGTACAGACCTTTGTGAAGGACACCAAGGTATATTTAAACACTCTGTCTACTCCCTGGCTCAGTTCTATAGGTACAAATATGTTTAAAGGGTCCCCAGAGATCCCCCTTAGAGAAGGATCCCCAGAGATTCCCCTCAGAGCAGGGTCTCCATAGATCCCCCTTTAGAGCAGGGTCCCCATCAATCCCCCTTTAGAGCTGGGTCCCCATAGAACCCCTTTAGAGCAGGCCAGGGTCCTCATACATTCCCAGCTTTAGAGCAGGTCCTTATAGATCCCCCTTTAGAGCAGGCCAGGGCCCCCATAGATCCCCTTTAGATCAGGGTCCCCCATAGATCCCCTTTAGAGCAGGCCAGGGCCCCCATAGATCCCCTTTAGAGCAGGCCAGGGTCCTCATAGATCCCAGCTTTAGAGCAGGTCCTTATAGATCCCCCTTTACAGCAGGCCAGGGCCCCCATAGATCCCCTTTAGATCAGGGTCCCCCATAGATCCCCCTCTAGAGAAGGATCCCCATAGATCCCCTTAGAGCAGGCCAGGTTCCCCAGAGATTGCCCTCAGAGCAGGTTCTCCATAGATCCCCTTTAGAGCAGGGTCCCCATCAATCACCCTTTATAGCAGGGTCCCCATAGATCCTCTTTAGAGCAGGCCAGGGTCCTCATAGATCCCCCTTTAGAGCAGGTCCTTATAGATTCCCCTTTAGAGAAGGCCAGGGTCCCCATAGATCCCCCTTTAGAGCAGGGTCCCCATAGATCCCCCTTAGAGCAAGCCAGGGTCCCCCTTTAGAGCAAGTCCTCCCTCGACTTCCCTTTAGAGCAGAGTCCCCATAGGTCCCTCTTTAGAGCAGGCCAGGGTCCCAATAGAGTCCCCTTTAGATCAAGATCCCCATAGATCCCCGTTAGAGAAGGCTCCCCATAGAATCTATGGGGACCCTTCTCTAAAGGGGGAACTATGGGGATCCTGCTCTAAAGGGGGATCTTTGGGGACCCTGCTTTAAAGGGAGATCTGTGGCATTGATCCCCCTTTAGAGCAGGGTGTCCATAGATCAGCCCCCCTTTCTTTTATAATTGTACTTTTATTTGATTTTCAAGAACAGACAAAAGAAAACATAACAAAACAAAAATATGACCTAGTACAAAAAAGATGTTGGAACATAAACTCTCTGTAGGTTTCACAGATGAAGAAGCATCAAATCAGTACAATAAAACGAGGAGGTCGGAGCACAAGTTACTGACAAACCAATCAATCATCCATTATGGGTACGGATTCAAGAAAAGTTACACACAGATAGTG
This sequence comes from Pelophylax lessonae, assembly GCF_965119305.1. Lineage (NCBI taxonomy): Eukaryota > Metazoa > Chordata > Amphibia > Anura > Ranidae > Pelophylax > Pelophylax lessonae. The sequence continues at coordinate 197,242,200 of NC_138777.1, read as the reverse complement.
TGTACTTAAACATAGCAACAGAAAATGACAATTATAGAGACGTAAATCAAGCCAAAGGGGCACCAAATTCGGACTGATTCCAGCACTCTAAGATTTTATGAAATTGTGGAATGACGTCATGCACAGTAGCCGTAAGGTATTCCCTCCTCTAGATTTCAGCTATAAGCAGAAGAAATCGAGACCAAGATTGAGTTGTACTTGACAACCAGCAAAGCAGAATAACTCTCCTGGCAGCCAAGAGAATGTAAGAAATCAAATGTTTAAAAGGCTTGGCAATGCCGGAGAAGGGAAGACGCAGCAAGTAATGAACAGGATCTAGTAGAAGAGACAAATCAAATACTTTCTGGAGCAACATCATCATCTCAGTCCAAAAGGGCTGTATCAGAGGACATTGCCAGAAAATAGGAAACAGTGATCCTACCTCAAGTCCACAACGCCAGCACAAAGCTGAGCAGGAAGGATCCTGCCTATGTATGACCTCTGGTGTGCTATACCAAAACATCAGTCTCTCTCTGCACCACACATTTGGAGGATTTAAAACCAAAAGTCCAGATCTTATCCCACATCTGAGAAGTAATAGGTCGCTGTAACAGGTGTGCCCATTTGTGCATGTAGGAATGAGTGTCTTCAGTAAGGGGAGTAGCTTCATGAAGAATGCGGTAATTAAAGGACACTAAGTGTAACTGGTTGGGACCCTGGGCACACAAGTATTCAAAAGAAGTAGGTTTATCTAAAGTTAAAGACGTGGAAAAAGAATGGAAAAGATGTCTGATTTGTAAAAAAAAAAAAAAAAAAGGGGGGGGGATACCAAATTTTTTCAGAATCTCATCAAAGGTATACAACCTACGAGTGTCCAGGTGTACCAAATTTTGAAGCTGAAATAGGGAAGCCTGCAACCACGGTAGTATGCGAAAGACTGTCTGGTAATATCAGATTAAACAATACAGTATCAAGAGGAGGGCATTATGAAGAGAGAGAGAACTTCTGAAAGTGTTTACGCCAAATTGTTAGGGTAAAAAGCATTGGGGCAATACACATATGTCTCAATATAGAATCACTATGCAAGGACTGTGACCATATCAAAGAACATGGGTGAATTGGATACAAGGAGCCCTGTTCCATCTCCAACCACCAGTTAGAAGCCATCAGACTGGACAAGTAGATGACAGCCTGGAGGTGGGAGGCATAATAATATTTAATAATGTCAGGGCACCCAGCCCTCCCCTCGTCCTCATAGATTGCCCTTTAGAGCAAAGTCCCCATAGATCCCCTTTAGAGCAGACCAGGGTCCCCATAGATCCTCCTTTAGAGCAGGGTCCCCCCATAGATCCCTCTTACATTATGATCTGATTCTTCTCGTGGTGCTTAGGATTCACATACATGATTCACGAGGAAGCCGGGACCCGTGGCAAGCACTGAGACTGGGCATGGCAGGTTTGGAGTAGAAAGTTCTGTTCTCCTCCTCTGAAGGTCAGGGCCTGGGGGCGGGTCAACACAAGCACCTGATTGGTTGATAGGACACCAGCGGTCCTACCAACCAGCAGGCAGAAGTCGGGGAGGTGGATCAGTGGAGGCTGTGAGTCACTGTCAGAAAGCAAGCACAGATTCTGTCCTGCTCTTTTGACCAACTCCCTGCGGTGCGGCCCAGTGTAAAACGGGAGTCCATGGACCCTGCAAGGACCGCTCATTGACACCTTGCCGATCCCTGGCCTAGCCTATGCAATCTCCTTTGGACAACAGCAGCAAATCCCTGTGATAGAAAACAAGTATGAAACAAATAAGGGTGGCTAAAGGCCTCTTACCACATCAATGCTGCAGATGACCTCCTGATGGGGATCAATCTCACATAATCTGTACTAAGCAGGCAAAAAGTACCTAGCAATGCTCTGGGCCCCCCTTTTAAATCTAAAAGACACAGCAATGCAGGCAAGTAATGGAAGGCACAGTAATGAAGGCACAGCAATGCAGGCTACATGGAAGGCACAGCAACACACATTGCATGGAGGGTACAGAAATCAGGCAACATGAAAGGTACAGAAATCATGCTACATGAAAGGTACAGAAATTAGGCTGTGGGCCGCCCACCTCCCAGGCCGCCCACCCCCTCTGGATATGTGTGCCTTCTGCCTATCAGCACTGCGGTGTGTAGATACACTAAAAGGCTTGTGTGTGGCAGAGCGGCTCCGCCATATAAGAGGCTACACTAACCTTGCTAATGTGAGATGTTGATGGACACTCTGGGGGGATTTGAACACCCTTGACCCCCCCCCCCCCTCATTTACGCCTTTGATGGGTAATGCAGCTAGAATGTGCATTCCTACACACTGGAAGCAACAAGCTGTTCTGTTCATAAGAGAGTGGATTGCAAGGCTGGACTGTATCTTTGAAATAAAGGAGCTGATATATATTCCTCTGGATAATTTGGTGAAATTCGTAAAAAAATGCTGGCTTTACCCTAAGTTTACCTCACAATATGCTAACTTTTTTAGATATAATTTTGACTGATGTCATTATCATTCTCCTTCTGACCGTCTTATGAGATACAATGATGATTGCAATTTATGTCTAGAGGAATGGTGTTGACAGATGGGCTTCCTTCTCCTCCCTGTCCTTCCCAACCTTTATTTTTATTTTTTCATTTCTCTTCATCTTCCTCCTCATCTTCTTTCTTTCTCATTATCCTCCCTCATCTTCATTTTTCCTCATTAAGTTATTCCATTTTACCGTTATGCATCAAGGGGTGTTTTCTGGTACAGGAATTCTTGTATCTAGCACAATTATACAATTTTACTTTTTTTTTCTGCTTGCATATTGGAAATATCTTTGTTTTTGATCCTGTATTTGTATTGTTTCTCTTGCAAAGTATTCAATAAAAAAATGTTATGGGAAAAAAAAACAATGCAACATATTTTTTAAAACAAAACTATCAAATCGAAAAGCATTTGGGCAGGCTGCACACATTTTCTCTGTATTTCCTATTAAAGATTAATTTCTATTGTAGCACCCTCTAGTGTGCGAGAAGTATAGATAGACTTTTTTTCTGTTTAGTGTAGGTACATTTGTGCAGGCTTGGCAGGCAGGCAAGCCTGTCTGTGTTTTCCCTGGGTTGGGCAGAGATCCAAGGACAGCTGGATGACTCACAGACAGCATCACTGCAAACTCCCCCCCCCCCACCCCTTACTTCTCAAACTTACTGGAAACTTCCAGAAGAATGGCATGGGAGGTAAAGTGGAGCTGCCTGGAGTATTCTGAGGTCCCTGACTAATCCTCAACCTGGGTTGGCAGGGGCAGGCCCATTCAAATACTCTGGGTCAGCCCAGCTGGATAGGAGTATGTTTGGTTGGAAGCTGGAGATGGAGTGTTAGGTTGTCATTGCATTTGAGGGAGCTCCCCAGTCTGGGGGGGGGGACCTTGGGCCTGGGCTTGTGTGTTGACAGGGCACTCTTAAAGACACACAAAGGTGTCCTGATCAAGAGGCACAGGAGCAAGAAGAGAACAGCAGGAGAACACTGCCAGGCAAGTTTCCAGGATTTCCCTTTTTTAAAGGAATTCACTATGAGGATCTCGTATTCCTTTCTCATGCATATCCACACCTGCTGAGCTTTCTGGGGTATATGGAAGAAAAAGCGGAGTAAAAAGTGGACCCAGGTGTCACAGATACGTTACGTGGTGGACGAGACCATCCAAGTCTGGCTGATCCTCTTTGTCGTAAGACAAGAGAGGATTCATGGTATCTGGTGAGTTTTCCTATTCCCCCGAGCAGCCGTGGTGACCCTGGCCTCCACTCTTTGCATGAGATAGCTGTCCAGCTAGTCCTGGGACTCACACCACTTGATCATCCTTGCTGAAAATTAAATGTTTTGGACTATATGGAGTTTATTGGACTACCTCACCTTATATAACACAATATTATTATTATTATTTTTGTTATAAATTGTGCATTGTTGGTACATTGCACAGTTTGTGTCATTGTTTGTCACAACTTTTTACGGGTGCACCTACCCATTTTTTCCTAAATGCACTAAGTGTTTCAGTATATATACATAAGAGGTTTGTTTTCACTGTTCATCATTAGATATCCCACTATCGTGTACACACTTTTTATTTATGTAGTGTTGGATATTTTACAACACAAAAAATAATCTTTTTGCACAATTTATGTAATTAATTCACTATCCACTCCCTTAATATATCCCATTTTTTCTAATAGTAGATATTTGAGGTTAATTCCCGTATTATTTAATAATAGTTTGGTTCATTTGCTAGCAAGCGCAGGCCCATGGGGGTAGGTGCTTCTCACTTTTCTCTGATTTTTTCTATCAAGTTTCCAGGAGGACAAGGGAACAGTCAAGAGGGCTGGTGAGTGACACACAGTCAGGAGGACTGGGAGGCACACCTGAGAGGACTGGGATGGAGCAGTCTGGGATGGGTGCAGAGCCAGTCAGGAGGACTGTGGTAGCCCAGGCAGTGGAAAGGGGAAGCTGCAGCCAGGAAGGCTGGCAGTACCGGAAGAAGTGGTACTGGGACAGTAGCCACAGATAGGACATGTAGCACTAAAGACTTCCCTTTTTTGCTACACCGCTACACCATAGGGGCCCGCGGTCCCTACTTACAAAGGGCATTTGTCCACATTCAGCTGAGACCTGAAACCTGTGCTAGCTGGTCCTAGCAGTGATAGTCTGCAAGCAAGTGTGTGCTGGTGTAAGATTCTGGTACCTTCGGTACCCTTATAGGTCATTTCCTTCTTCATATTGCATCCCACCTTTTCAGCTAGGTGGAACGCATATACCTTTAAGCCGCATGACGTCATCACTAAGCGCCGCTCTGAGCGGCTATTTCAATCGCCGGCTTCTCTCTCACAAATTGTTCGTTCAAACCGCATGGTATACAGCCTTGTCTTACGCTGCCGGAGCCTCCAGCTATTGCCATACCTGGATAGACCGGAACCTCGCTATTGATCCCGTATCTCGCTACCCGATCATTCACTCATTACCGGACCCTTCAGCTTACTAATCTAACTAGTGATAAGTACCCCACAGGGGATCCCTTCCTATCAAACTTACACTATCTACTTCTGCATACTAAGGACTGTTACTATCTATGCATTACTATTTCTATCATCTGCACTGTTACATAGATTGCTAGCTCTTGAGTCTACGACCATCTATATCCTTGCACTAAGTTAGCCTCTCTTGTACACTCCATCTGCTGTCCCCTACCACCTGTTATTGCACATGATTGCTAGCCTATCTACCATCATCTACTACTCTCCTGAACATTACTATTGAGTACTCATCATTGCTATCACAACTCACGCCTGTCCTTTCAGCACATCACCTCTATACTATCATATACAACCTATCACTCCAGGAACATCTTATTGAGTGTTTGTATATTGTATGCTGAAGCAGGCTGGCCACAATGATGAGTCTGGAGAGTTGGACATGGTGATTCAACACATCTCTACACGACTACTGAGTGGAGATTCTGCAGCTGCAAATCCAACTCTCTAAACAAACGCTAGAGCGTTACAGCTGGAGGTAGAAGAGCAGATAATGTATATACTGGGATTTATATAGTTTAAGTCCCTACAGAGTTTCATCGATCAAATGGGCATCTCATATGCACCCTTCCCCATCCAAGTTCAATTCCCCTAAATAAAAAAAAAAAACGAACAAAGCTGCAAGGACTGCTTCTTGTCTCTAAGTGACTGGTAATTCGTATGTCTGGCTGTGCAGGGTGGGAGGCAACCACAATTACCAACGACCCCTACGGGGGGTAGCGCTACACTATGATTGTCAGCTCCATCTTGTGGCCAAAATGCAGTATATTTTCTCATTGAGGTATTTCAGAAAACTGTCAATGCAGGCTAAGTGGAAGTGGAAGAGAAGACTCTTGAGTCAGATGTTGTTGGAGCTTACACAAGTAATTTACAACAACAATGTTTGGGCATGACAACTGGCAGCTTTATATATACTGGTGAGAATACCTTGCTCTGGGTGTGGGCAATCAGAAGACAGTTTCTATATAGGAACAATCTATTCCCTTGTGAACTTTTTGTATTTTTCTGTCATATGCAGCATTTTATGAGATATACCAATTAAAATAATCAGTCATAAAATATAACTTGGAGAAGTGCAATTTAAACAATGCTTACAAAATATAACATTTTAAAATTACAGGCATTACATTGTCATTTATAACAGTTACTAAAGGTAGATATTGTAAATTTGGAAGTCTAGACTAATGGAACTTTTGGCTGTTCCATGAGTAATGCTCATTTCATTTCTAAAAAGGCCAGAGTGTTCTTGAAACAAAAGGCAAGGAGAATCGAAGGTAGCTTTTCCATTTATTTGGAACAAACATGCAAAGCAAATAATTAAATCATTATGTTGTACAAAATGTTTATCAGTTTATGCCATGCCAGTTCTGTCTTTAGGCGCGCTTCCATCCCTAAATAGCTGGTCACAAACTGGCACAATCATCGGGTAAACAGTTTAACCAGCATGGTGCAAGAAGCTTACTGAGTAGATGGCAAAAAGTATGGATGCATCAGGCTATGGATATATGAATGCATCAATTTTGGCAAGGAAGTTCCTGGATTGGGTTTGATTTTACAGTTGTCCCAGATAGAAAATGAAAAATAGTTGGCAATTATTTTATTTTAAATTAGGGTTCAAAAATATTTAAAATCTAAAATTCAATATGTTTCCCCAGTACAAGGGATGATGGATGAAGGAAAATGTCCTAACTGGGGCACTATACTTGGTGAGCGTGTCACTTCAGAGAGATTTCCTTTTACTTCCTATCGTGTCTTTACAAAAAAAATCTGCCCAAATAAGACAAAAAAAAAAAATGAGAAAACATGCAAGGGTTAACAGAGGAAAATCGAAAACATCATGGTGGATCTTTGGAGCTCCATATTCAGCTAAAAAGTACCTTGTTATGTGCAGGTAGATATATCGAAGTAGTAAGGCAGATGGAACTACATGTATCACTAGGAACTCAGAGAAATGTACCTTCCAAGTGTAAGGTTTAAAGAAGTTGAGAAGTGTAGGAAGAGAGACTAAATCAGGTAAGAGAAAACAGAAGGGGAAGGATGGTAGTGTGGGGGGCAAGGCATATCCCGGGGATAAGCTGCAGTCTGGTCTTATTGAGGTAAAAGACAGTAATATTGGGGTAGGGAGGCTTGTGGGAGCAATTAGGATTCATCAAAGAGAGAAGGCAAGCAATGGGTTATTTAAGCGCTCAATAGGTGCTCATATTTCTGGACTGTACCCAAGAGGATTTCCTTGACTTTGGCATGAACCTAGGCCTAGGTAATCCTATTTTTTGTTTCCACTACACTATGTGGAGGTTGGGTGATTTTCAAGCTTTCACTATAGTCTGTTTAGCTGCAGCAGGTATTGGGTCAATTAATGTTTAAAATTATATGGAGCCTGATTTATTTCAAGCATTGTACGCACTATATACATATGTATCTGAATAACCAGCACAATACACTTATTAAAAAAAAAAAACACACTCGGGAAGAGGGGGAGGGATGATGTGAAAAAAAGCACACTGGATTGTGCAGATAATACTCTAACGAACTTAAGCCCCGGAAGATTTTACCCCCTTCCTGACCAGGGGGTATTTTGCAATTCGGCACTGTGTGACTTTAACGGACAATTGCGCGGTCGTGCGACGCCATACCTAAACGAATTTGACGTCCTTTTTTTCCCACAAACAGAGCTTTCTTTTGGTGGTATTTGATCACCTGTGCGATTTTTTGATCATGCGCTAAAAACAAAAAAACAGCGTCAATTTTGCAAAAATAACAATATTTTTCACATTTTTTTATATGAAATTCCCCCCCCCCCCCCCTAAAAAATGTAAAAATCTAAATTTTTTAACATTTTCGGCCAATTTGTTTTATGCTACATATATTTGGAAAAAAATCGCAAAAAGCGTATTTAGATTGGTTTGCGCAAAAGTTATCTCGTTTACTAACAAAGGGAAAGATTTTTGTCATTTTTGTTGTTTTTTTTTAACGTGTAATGGCGGCGATCTGCGATTTTTTTTGCGGTACTGCGACATTGGGGCGGACAGATCGGACCCTTGACTGACATTTTTGACACTTTTGGGGTTACCAGTGACATTACTGCAGTAATCAGTGCTATACATATGCACTGTTACTGTAAAAATATACTGGTAGTGAAGGGGTTAACTTTATTTGAGAGTGAGGGGCTGTGTGTGTCCCTAGGAGTGTGATTCTAACTGTGATTGGCTGTGGCTTGAGCTGTAGGAACAGTGATCAACGGTCCTACATAGTAGAAACGTATGATCTGTGTTTCTACACAGGGGAGAATGACAGGCGGCTTGTTTACACTAGCCGCCTGACTTTCTCCCTCTGCAGCGACGATCACAGAGTGACCGGCGGACATCGGGTCCGCCGGTCACACGCGCGGGGGGGTCCGTGGGAGCGCGCCTCCGGCGGCGCGTGCTCGCTCCCCAGAGCCTCACAGGCTAGTGACGTATATATACGTCACTTTGCCTGTGAGGGGCTGACCGCCGCAGTATATCTACTTGCGGCGGTCGGCAAGTGGTTAATAACAAATATAAAAAGAAGTAATGTGCCTACAAGTAACACATTTGCATCAAGCCCATCGTGCATCCATAGCACTTTAACAAGTCCACAATAATACAATGTAGCTCTACCCTCAATTGGCCAGTCTGAGGGGAGTTAGAAAGGTCATAATTCTGAAACCAAGAAAGGTATTCTGAAACCAAGCAGTCTACAAGTGGAGTGACCTAAGGGGGTCCTGTGCAGACTCCAGACCTTTTCTCACAGTCAATATAGAAGAAAGGTCCTTTAAGCCAGCACTGCACTCTGTACTCTGCAGACTGTAAAGCAGCTTCAGACAGCACATGCATCCACTGGAGCAATTAGACAGGAACCCCCTCTAATGTCCACTGGGAGCAGTTTGTATGCAATTCTCCAGGACACTCTTCAGCAGGGTTCTTCATACCCCAGATGCTGGAGCAAATCAAAAATATGATAGAGTGGTGCCATCATCCCTATAACAGTATAGACAAGAGTTCCCTCTATTGATTATTAAAGGCAAAAAAGTGTCAATTACATTTCTAAATCCATATATACAACTTTATTGATAGACATGTATGAAAATATATAAAAATCAAAACAAGTGGTTAATTAGCATATGTGTACACTTGCCTAGTTGTGCATAATCAAGACACCTTGACCATAATTAAACAAAGTTTCTAGGCACCTCACACATTCCAAAAACTAATGTATGCTGCTGCCTTCCTGGGGAACCTTACAGCAAAACCCCCTCTAGTCAGGCCTAGGCTCGGGTGCGGAAGGGATCCCTCTTAGTCTTCATGACACACAAGGTAATCCTGACCAGGAGGCATGAGAGCAAGGAGAGGACAGTAGGAGAACACTGCCAGCAAATCTCCAGAGAGGAAGACAGCCAGGAGGGCTGGTGAGTGTTACAGTCAGAGGACTGAGAGGCATGCCTGAAGGGACTGGATGCAAGCAGTCTGGGATGAATGCAGAGTCAGTCTGGGAGGACTGTGATGAAGTAGCCAGGAGGGCTATTGAAAGGGGCAGCTGCAGGCAGTGGATGAAAAGGTGGTACTGGGATCAGTAGCCACAGGAATAGGACAGCTAAGCACCAAGGCCTCTTTTTCTGCTACACTACCAAAGGAGCCCACGGTCCCTGCCTGCAAAGGGCATTTACTCTGGATCTGACTGAGTCTGTGTTGGATCAATGTGTCAGTGTTAAGCCTCGTACACAGGCACAGATTGTTGGCCGACCGATCGGCCGTCTTTTGTCCAGTGTTGTTTGTTGGTTGAAATGTGCTCTAGACTTGCACTGGACTTTTGTTGGCCAACAACTTCATAAGTAATGTCATGTGATGGTTGACTTCCCGTGTGTTTTTTCTTCTCTGAAGGGCCATACACACTATGTATAAGATTTTCTGAAGACTTTTTCCTTCAGATTTACATTTTCTATGTAGTACAAGGGCCTGCCAGATTGCATAAAAATTGAAAGTGTTTAGGTTTGACCTCTTATTATTTGGTTTTGGTACATCTAAAGGAAAAAGTCTTCAGAAAATCTTATAGTGTGTATGGCCCATTAGCCTGCCCAGTCTTGCTCATCTGATTTTTGTCTGCCGAAATCTGTACTGACTGAGGAACAATCGGCCGTTCTGTTGTTGGCCAACAAAAATTTTATAGCATGCACACCAGATTTTTTTCGGCCGAAAATTTGCAGTTGGTTGTCAGAAGCATCATACTAACAAGCCTACAATCGGCCGATCGGACGTTGGCCAACAATTTACGGCCAACAATCTGTGCGTGTGTATGGGGCTTTAACCTATCCTGGGAGATGTATTTCTACAAGCAAGACTGTGCTGAAGGTAGAAGAGGTGAAGTGTATATATATATATATATATATATATATATATATATACAGGGTGGGAGATACCCATATTCCCCATCGGCTCCTGGGTGTAGCACTAAATATTTATGGCCTTATAAATCTAATCAACACTTTTTGCCTTTAATAGTCCCAGAATCTGGGGCAAGGTAGCACGAGATTCATCCAGGCACAGGCTTAAAGCGGAGTTCCAGCCATTTGACTCACCTGTCCAACGGTCCAGCGATGTGGCCGCCCAAAGCCTCGATCCTCTCCCCCGGCGCCGGCATCACTGCTGTGGGCACCCGGCTGTTACAGTTTGCGGCTTCACAGCCGGGTACCCACTGCGCATGCGCGAGTCGCGCTGCGCGCCGTGATTGGCCGGCAATCTTCTGGGACCTCTGACGTGTCCCAGAAGATTGCAGGGAGGGAGGGGGAGAGGAGAACTTCCGCTCAGGGCGCCGCGGCGCTCCGAGCGGAAGTGGGAGCGGGTACCTGTCAAAACTAGGTACCCGCTCCCCCCCCCCAAAAAAATGACATGCCAAATGTGGAATGTCAGGGGGGTAGGAACACCTAAAGCGGAAGTTCCATTTTTGGGTGGAACTCCGCTTTAACTCAGACAGCAAGCACAGACCTCCACCTTTCCTGACAACTGCCCAGGGGGTCCTCCGCAAGATCACTTCAAATATTTTTTATTCTTCCCCACCTTGTATCACTGGTAATAAATGTCCCAACAGTTGGCCAACAAAAGCAGGCAATAATAATTAACGATCAATCAAGTTTAGGCCAGGGACACTCCTGCTTCGGGCAAGGTGATTGGCCCTTACATTAGTACAGTGGTTGGTAGGTTTTCACAGTGCTGTCTAATCTCCTCCATCTTTGAGCATAATAATTTGCAATATCTTAAAATGATAAATGCTTGTAGCAAGAATCCAGGTGTTTTCTGTTATTTGCTAATGTACGTTACAGAAATGTCAGTTGGAAATCAGTTGGTTTGTACCACTATGAGCAATTTTGAATCTATCATACATTTGTGTAACAAATTCTACAAAGTGCAGATTATATTAAACACTTGAAAACAAATGATGACTGCCTTTCACTAGCTAATGTGCCTTGTGAAAGAGAAAAACATTTTAGGAAAAGCAACATATGACTGCTGCAGGTTGAAGACTTTTTGTTTTCTGTAAATACAATGACATTCTGGAGGATGCACTTTAGGGAAATTAAACAGTACATTTTTCTTTTCTTTGGATCTGTCTTATGTTTGGCTGGAGTAGTAGTAAAACTCATAATTCCACATTGCTAGGATAAAGCGCGTATGCGGCGTTGAAAATTATTAGCTCAGCGTGGTGGCTCAGTGGCTAGAAACTCCGTGGGCCTGTTGCAACAATGGTTCCTTGCTGGGAAGTAGCTACTCCCCATCCAATACCCATTGCTTATCTCAAATTACTCTATGTGCTTGCTCAAATCTATTGCAATTTAAAATGTATGTAAACCCAAAATGAAATTAAAGTTTTTTGTTAGATTATCCAGTGGATATAGATCTAGTATGGATTTTGAGGGGTCCCCCACACCGTTTTTTACAAACAGAACAAAGTCAGTCAGGAAATATACATTTTTTTTTTAAATGTTTTTGTTTTTTTTTTGGGAAGTTATCAAACAGGTGTGCAATTTCACATACAAAATTAACTTATAGCAACATAACGTGCGGGATGTTCATCGATCTGGGTGGACATCATATAACGTCCTTTCCGAATCGCACCTCGCACACGGCCGCGGGGTTGGGCTGCGGGGCAATCTTAACTGACTGTGTCCATTGGACACAGCCGGTGAGAGATCGCACCACAGTGTAGCCAGAGTTGTATAAAGTACTAGAAACCCATACTTGAGTAAAAGTACAAGTGCTCGATCAAAAAGTGACTTAAGTAGAAGTGGAAGTGCTCGATCAAAAAGTGACTTGAGTAGAAGTACTAAAGTATTCAACATTTTTTGTACTTAAGTATTGCAAGTAGTTTTTTTTAAATTTTGCTACTCAAGTACTGAAAGTAAAAGTACCAGTACTTTTTAAAAAACAAATTGCTACTCAAGTACTGAAAGTAAAAGTACAAGTACTGTGTTATGTAGTTATTAAAAAAAGAAGTCAAAAGTTTGAACATCATATTGTTTTTTATTATTTCAAATGATTAACCTAAGGCCCCGTTCACACTGGGGCGATCCGACTTCCAGGGGCGACCTCCGAGGTCGCGGTGCGAGCAGCGCGCCGCAACCTCGGAGCGGCCGGCACGGACTTCATAACATTGAAGTCTATGACGGTCGCTCCGGGTCGCCCCAAAGAAGCTCCGTACCCTTTTTCTAAGTCGGAGCGACTTGTGTCGCTCCTATTAGAACGGGTCCGCAGCTTCCCTATGGAAGGCGACCTACGGCGACCTGTGAGGCGACCAGGTCGCCTGACAGGTCGCCCCAGTGTGAACGGGGTCTTACACGTGACATTATACACATTTGTTTGAGCTTCATGAAACCTGCCATCTACTGTTCTGGCAGTGGTAATTTTTATAATTGTAACGAGTAACTATGCAGCACAAAAAAAAAATACTTGGGTAGAAGTACTGATATCATTGAAAAAATGTAGTGAAGTAAAAGTGGAATTAAGCCCCGTACACACGTACCGATTGTCGGCCGTAAAGATTCGGCCGACGAATGATCGGCCGATTGTAGGCTTGTTAGTATGATGCTTCCGACAGCCGACATCGCATTTTCGGCCGAACAGAATCTGTCGTGCAAGCATTAAAATTTTTGTTGGCCAACACCAGAACGGCCGATTGTTCGCCAGTCAGTACAGATTTCGGCCGACAGACAGCAGATTTGCAAGACTGAGCATGCTCAGAAAAGAAAAAAGACAAGGAAAGTTAACCATCACATGACATCACTTCTGCAGTCGGCTGTTGTTGGCCAACAAAATTCGTGTGCAGTCTTTTGAACTTTTCAACAGACAAGACAGCCCTCGGACAAAAGATGGCCGATCGTTCGGCCGACGATCGGTACGTGTGTACGGGGCTGTAGGAGAAAAAAATTATACTCCAGGAAAGTACAGATACCGCCTTTCGGTACTTAAGTACAGTAGTGAAGTTGTTCTACTTAGTTACTATTAGTGTTGAGCGAACACGGACTGTATTATTCGTGTTCGTACCGAATAATTGGATTTTTTTTACCCGAACACGGACACGGACACTTTACTGTATGTTCGGGTAAAAATCCGTGTTCGGTCGTTTTATTTCCGGGTTTTGCATGCTTTGGCGCTCTTTTCATGGCGGGCTTTCAACAGCCAATCAACAATCGTTTAACTGGTGTGCCTTAAGCCATCCCAGCCATGCCTGCAAATGTCTTAGTAGCTGTGATTGGCCGTCTGAAGCATGTGACCAAGTCTTTATAAGTTCGAGGCAGCCGCCGCAGCAGCGTCATTCTGCTGCTTAGCTAAGGGACAGAGCACACATCAATGTGCTGGCTGCTGATTAGGGAAAGATAGGCAGGAAAAAACCATTTGTGTCCGGATAGAATTGAGGGACAGGTCGGAGTGTTTAGGCAGGGCGAGTTGTAGGCATTTTAGGGATAGAGTCTGCTGAATTATAGGGTCAGTGTCTTCTACAAACTACAATCGATATTGCTGTGTGGGGGGTGGGGTGAATCTGCACTCAATCCTGATCTACGATCTCTTCTCAATCCTGTTAGGGACAGAGTCTGCTGAATTTTAGGGAAACTGTGTTCTACAAACTACAATCGATATTGCTGTGTGGTGTGGGATTGGAGATAGGCAGGTGTCAGTGATCCACATCCATTTTTCTGTGTGTGAGCTGCAGTGAACACAATCTTTTTGGGCTGCAGTGAACACAATCTTTTTGGGCTGCAGTGAACACAATCTTTTTGGGCTGCAGTGAACACAATCTTTTTGGGGTGCAGTGAACAAAATCTTTTTGGGGTGCAGTGAACACAATCCTTTTTGGTGTGCAGTGAACACAATCTTTGTGGGGTGCAGTGAACAAAATCCTTTGTGGGGTGCAGTGAACACAATCTTTTTGGGGTGCAGTGAACAAAATCCTTTTTGGGGTGCAGTGAACAACATCCTTTTTGGGGTGCAGTGAACACAATCTTTTTGGGGTGCAGTGAACAAAATCCTTTGTGGGGTGCAGTGAACACAATCTTTTTGGGGTGCAGTGAACACAATCTTTTTGGGGTGGAGTGAACAACATCCTTTTTGGGGTGCAGTGAACAAAATCCTTTTTGGGGTGCAGTGAACAAAATCATTTTTGGGGTGCAGTGAACACAATCTTTTTGGGGTGCAGTGAACACAATCTTTGTGGGGTGCAGTGAACACAATCTTTTTGGGGTGGAGTGAACAACATCCTTTTTGGGGTGCAGTGAACAACATCCTTTTTGGGGTGCAGTGAACACAATCTTTGTGGGGTACAGTGAACAGAATCTTTGTGGGGTGCAGTGAACACAATCTTTGGGGGGTACAGTGAACACAATCTTTTTGGGGTGCAGTGAACACAATCTTTGGGGGGTACAGTGAACACAATCTTTTTGGGGTGCAGTGAACACAATCTTTGTGGGGTGCAGTGAACACAATCTTTGGGGGGGTACAGTGAACACAATCTTTTTGGGGTGCAGTGAACAACATCCTTTTAGGGTGCAGTGAACACAATCTTTGTGGGGTACAGTGAACAGAATCTTTGTGGGGTGCAGTGAACACAATCTTTGTGGGGTACAGTGAACACAATCTTTGTGAGGTGCAGTGAACACAATCTTTGTGGGGTGCAGTGAACACAATCATTGTGGGGTGCAGTGAACTCAATCTTTGTGGGGTACAGTGAACACAATCTCATACTTCTGAAGATTTGAGGGTGCTGCCTGTTCCATACTCCCCCTACTCCTCATCTAGCCTTTTAGGGGTACAAACAATAGTAATTGGGGCCTAGTGTGGTTGTGTACGTGTGATATACATACACTTTTTTTGGATCATATTTTCTATTCCGCTATTTAATCAAAAACCTTTGGGGATCAGTTAAATTGGGGGATAGTCTGTGTTGGTACGTGTGAGAGAGATCCACCTTTCCAAGTTGTTGGGGTTCATCTCATACTTCTGAAGGTTTGAGGGTGCTGCCTGTTCGATACTCCCCCTACTCCTAGCCTTTTAGGGGTACAAACAATAGTAATTGGGGCCTAGTGTGGTTGTGTACGTGTGATATACATACACTTTTTTTGGATCATATTTTCTATTCCGCTATTTAATCAAAAACCTTTGGGGATCAGTTAAATTGGGGGATAGTCTGTGTTGGTACGTGTGAGAGAGATCCACCTTTCCAAGTTGTTGGGGTTCATCTCATACTTCTGAAGGTTTGAGGGTGCTGCCTGTTCCATACCCCCCCTACTCCTCATCTAGCCTTTTAGGGGTACAAACAATAGTAATTGGGGCCTAGTGTGGTTGTGTACGTGTGATATACATACACTTTTTTTGGATCATATTTTCTATTCCGCTATTTAATCAAAAACCTTTGGGGATCAGTTAAATTGGGGGATAGTCTGTGTTGGTACGTGTGAGAGAGATCCACCTTTCCAAGTTGTTGGGGTTCATCTCATACTTCTGAAGGTTTGAGGGTGCTGCCTGTTCCATACCCCCCCTACTCCTCATCTAGCCTTTTAGGGGTACAAACAATAGTAATTGGGGCCTAGTGTGGTTGTGTACGTGTGATATACATACACTTTTTTTGGATCATATTTTCTATTCCGCTATTTAATCAAAAACCTTTGGGGATCAGTTAAATTGGGGGATAGTCTGTGTTGGTACGTGTGAGAGAGATCCACCTTTCCAAGTTTTTGGGGTTCATCTCATACTTCTGAAGATTTGAGGGTGCTGCCTGTTCCATACCCCCCCTACTCCTCATCTAGCCTTTTAGGGGTACAAACAATAGTAATTGGGGCCTAGTGTGGTTGTGTACGTGTGATATACATACACTTTTTTTGGATCATATTTTCTATTCCGCTATTTAATCAAAAACCTTTGGGGATCAGTTAAATTGGGGGATAGTCTGTGTTGGTACGTGTGAGAGAGATCCACCTTTCCAAGTTGTTGGGGTTCATCTCATACTTCTGAAGGTTTGAGGGTGCTGCCTGTTCCATACTCCCCCTACTCCTAGCCTTTTAGGGGTACAAACAATAGTAATTGGGGCCTAGTGTGGTTGTGTACGTGTGATATACATACACTTTTTTTGGATCATATTTTCTATTCCGCTATTTAATCAAAAACCTTTGGGGATCAGTTAAATTGGGGGATAGTCTGTGTTGGTACGTGTGAGAGAGATCCACCTTTCCAAGTTGTTGGGGTTCATCTCATACTTCTGAAGGTTTGAGGGTGCTGCCTGTTCCATACCCCCCCTACTCCTCATCTAGCCTTTTAGGGGTACAAACAATAGTAATTGGGGCCTAGTGTGGTTGTGTACGTGTGATATACATACACTTTTTTTGGATCATATTTTCTATTCCGCTATTTAATCAAAAACCTTTGGGGATCAGTTAAATTGGGGGATAGTCTGTGTTGGTACGTGTGAGAGAGATCCACCTTTCCAAGTTGTTGGGGTTCATCTCATACTTCTGAAGGTTTGAGGGTGCTGCCTGTTCCATACCCCCCCTACTCCTCATCTAGCCTTTTAGGGGTACAAACAATAGTAATTGGGGCCTAGTGTGGTTGTGTACGTGTGATATACATACACTTTTTTTGGATCATATTTTCTATTCCGCTATTTAATCAAAAACCTTTGGGGATCAGTTAAATTGGGGGATAGTCTGTGTTGGTACGTGTGAGAGAGATCCACCTTTCCAAGTTTTTGGGGTTCATCTCATACTTCTGAAGATTTGAGGGTGCTGCCTGTTCCATACCCCCCCCTACTCCTCATCTAGCCTTTTAGGGGTACAAACAATAGTAATTGGGGCCTAGTGTGGTTGTGTACGTGTGATATACATACACTTTTTTTGGATCATATTTTCTATTCCGCTATTTAATCAAAAACCTTTGGGGATCAGTTAAATTGGGGGATAGTCTGTGTTGGTACGTGTGAGAGAGATCCACCTTTCCAAGTTGTTGGGGTTCATCTCATACTTCTGAAGGTTTGAGGGTGCTGCCTGTTCCATACTCCCCCTACTCCTAGCCTTTTAGGGGTACAAACAATAGTAATTGGGGCCTAGTGTGGTTGTGTACGTGTGATATACATACACTTTTTTTGGATCATATTTTCTATTCCGCTATTTAATCAAAAACCTTTGGGGATCAGTTAAATTGGGGGATAGTCTGTGTTGGTACGTGTGAGAGAGATCCACCTTTCCAAGTTGTTGGGGTTCATCTCATACTTCTGAAGGTTTGAGGGTGCTGCCTGTTCCATACTCCCCCTACTCCTAGCCTTTTAGGGGTACAAACAATAGTAATTGGGGCCTAGTGTGGTTGTGTACGTGTGATATACATACACTTTTTTTGGATCATATTTTCTATT
Source organism: Pelophylax lessonae (assembly GCF_965119305.1). Lineage (NCBI taxonomy): Eukaryota > Metazoa > Chordata > Amphibia > Anura > Ranidae > Pelophylax > Pelophylax lessonae. The sequence continues at coordinate 197,224,235 of NC_138777.1, read as the reverse complement.
CCGCTATTTAATCAAAAACCTTTGGGGATCAGTTAAATTGGGGGATAGTCTGTGTTGGTACGTGTGAGAGAGATCCACCTTTCCAAGTTGTTGGGGTTCATCTCATACTTCTGAAGGTTTGAGGGTGCTGCCTGCTCCATACCCCCCCTACTCCTCATCTAGCCTTTTAGGGGTACAAACAATAGTAATTGGGGCCTAGTGTGGTTGTGTACGTGTGATATACATACACTTTTTTTGGATCATATTTTCTATTCCGCTATTTAATCAAAAACCTTTGGGGATCAGTTAAATTGGGGGATAGTCTGTGTTGGTACGTGTGAGAGAGATCCACCTTTCCAAGTTTTTGGGGTTCATCTCATACTTCTGAAGATTTGAGGGTGCTGCCTGTTCCATACCCCCCCTACTCCTCATCTAGCCTTTTAGGGGTACAAACAATAGTAATTGGGGCCTAGTGTGGTTGTGTACGTGTGATATACATACACTTTTTTTGGATCATATTTTCTATTCCGCTATTTAATCAAAAACCTTTGGGGATCAGTTAAATTGGGGGATAGTCTGTGTTGGTACGTGTGAGAGAGATCCACCTTTCCAAGTTGTTGGGGTTCATCTCATACTTCTGAAGGTTTGAGGGTGCTGCCTGTTCCATACTCCCCCTACTCCTAGCCTTTTAGGGGTACAAACAATAGTAATTGGGGCCTAGTGTGGTTGTGTACGTGTGATATACATACACTTTTTTTGGATCATATTTTCTATTCCGCTATTTAATCAAAAACCTTTGGGGATCAGTTAAATTGGGGGATAGTCTGTGTTGGTACGTGTGAGAGAGATCCACCTTTCCAAGTTGTTGGGGTTCATCTCATACTTCTGAAGGTTTGAGGGTGCTGCCTGTTCCATACCCCCCCTACTCCTCATCTAGCCTTTTAGGGGTACAAACAATAGTAATTGGGGCCTAGTGTGGTTGTGTACGTGTGATATACATACACTTTTTTTGGATCATATTTTCTATTCCGCTATTTAATCAAAAACCTTTGGGGATCAGTTAAATTGGGGGATAGTCTGTGTTGGTACGTGTGAGAGAGATCCACCTTTCCAAGTTGTTGGGGTTCATCTCATACTTCTGAAGGTTTGAGGGTGCTGCCTGTTCCATACCCCCCCTACTCCTCATCTAGCCTTTTAGGGGTACAAACAATAGTAATTGGGGCCTAGTGTGGTTGTGTACGTGTGATATACATACACTTTTTTTGGATCATATTTTCTATTCCGCTATTTAATCAAAAACCTTTGGGGATCAGTTAAATTGGGGGATAGTCTGTGTTGGTACGTGTGAGAGAGATCCACCTTTCCAAGTTTTTGGGGTTCATCTCATACTTCTGAAGATTTGAGGGTGCTGCCTGTTCCATACCCCCCCTACTCCTCATCTAGCCTTTTAGGGGTACAAACAATAGTAATTGGGGCCTAGTGTGGTTGTGTACGTGTGATATACATACACTTTTTTTGGATCATATTTTCTATTCCGCTATTTAATCAAAAACCTTTGGGGATCAGTTAAATTGGGGGATAGTCTGTGTTGGTACGTGTGAGAGAGATCCACCTTTCCAAGTTGTTGGGGTTCATCTCATACTTCTGAAGGTTTGAGGGTGCTGCCTGTTCCATACTCCCCCTACTCCTAGCCTTTTAGGGGTACAAACAATAGTAATTGGGGCCTAGTGTGGTTGTGTACGTGTGATATACATACACTTTTTTTGGATCATATTTTCTATTCCGCTATTTAATCAAAAACCTTTGGGGATCAGTTAAATTGGGGGATAGTCTGTGTTGGTACGTGTGAGAGAGATCCACCTTTCCAAGTTGTTGGGGTTCATCTCATACTTCTGAAGGTTTGAGGGTGCTGCCTGTTCCATACCCCCCCTACTCCTAGCCTTTTAGGGGTACAAACAATAGTAATTGGGGCCTAGTGTGGTTGTGTACGTGTGATATACATACACTTTTTTTGGATCATATTTTCTATTCCGCTATTTAATCAAAAACCTTTGGGGATCAGTTAAATTGGGGGATAGTCTGTGTTGGTACGTGTGAGAGAGATCCACCTTTCCAAGTTGTTGGGGTTCATCTCATACTTCTGAAGGTTTGAGGGTGCTGCCTGTTCCATACTCCCCCTACTCCTCATCTAGCCTTTTAGGGGTACAAACAATAGTAATTGGGGCCCAGTGTGGTTGTGTACGTGTGATATACATACACTTTTTTTGGATCATATTTTCTATTCCGCTATTTAATTTAACTGGGCCTCCATGCGAGACCTGTGTGCCTTGTTGCGCTGTTTTGAGTACTCCACCAACATGGCCAGTGGCAATGACGCCGTTCTCAGCTTAACTATCCCACTTCTATGCCTCCTTGAAAAAACAATTCGGGCGATGATGGAAGAGGATGTGGCACAGGATGAGGAGGAGGAGGAGGATGAAGAGGTAACATTTCCAAGGCTTTCAGGGCAGTCATTCGCAAGGGGCTCCGAGGGTGGGTTCCTGCACACGCAAACGCCAGGGACGCAATTGTCCAGCAGGGGCACAGTTCTGGAGGATGAGGAGGAGGAGGAGCTGGAGGAGGAGATGGAACCATGTTCACAGCAGGGTGGCACCCAGGCCAGCTCATGGCCATCACTGGTGCGTGGCTGGGGGGATACAGAGGACACGGACGATACACCTCCCACAGAGGACAGCCTTTCGTTGCCTCTGGGCAGCCTGGCACACATGAGCGATTACATGCTGCAGTGTCTCCACAACGACCGCCGAGTTGCCCACATTCTAACTTGTGCTGATTACTGGGTGGCCACGCTGCTGGATCCCCGTTACAAGGACAACGTACCGTCCTTAATTCACTCACTGGAGCGCGATCGCAAGATGCGCGAGTACAAGCGCACGCTGGTAGACGCCATGCTGCTGGCATTCCCATCTGACAGCGGGGCCACAGTGGAAGCACAAGGCAGAGGAGGAGGAGGAGGAGGTCGCCAACGCAACCAGGGCACCGCCAGCACCTCAGAAGGCAGGGTTAGCATGGCCGAAATGTGGAAAAGCTTTGTCAGCACGCCACAACAAACAGCAGCACCAGCAGCTCAGATGGAACGTCTTAGCAGGAGGCAGCATTTTACCAACATGGTGGAGCAGTATGTGTGCACACGCCTACATGTAGTGAATGACGGGTCTGCCCCCTTCAACTTCTGGGTCTCCAAATTGGGCACATGGCCTGAGCTTGCCCTTTACGCCTTGGAGGTGCTGGCGTGCCCTGCAGCCAGTGTATTATCTGAACGGGTATTTAGCACGGCTGGGGGCGTTATAACAGACAAGCGCAGCCGCCTGTCCAGAGACAATGTGGACAAGCTCACGTTCATTAAAATGAACCAGGCATGGATCCCACGGGACTTTTCCGTACCTTATGCAGAATAGCAATGGATACCGACCTTACCCACCCATTGTTCCATTTTTGCTCTTTCTCACTCTTTTGGGGTGTACCCTCATTTAAAATTTTTGAAAAGAAGCAGTGTTGGCTACCTCGTCCTCCTCCTCAGGGCCAGATTAATGTAGGGGCTATTGGAGCTGCAGCTCCAGGCCCCTACCTTTTATATAGGCCCCGGGTTGACCATATTCACTGTTACCGCTCTTCTGTCACTTGTAAACACAGAAGTCTGGCTTCTATGCTCGCTTCCCCAGGCAGCACCCTCAGAACCTCCCCACACAGCGTGAAGGCCGGACAAGGAGGGACAGTTGGCGATGCATGGATGTGTTTATGGGCTTCAGAGACAGCATCCCATGTTGAATTAGGCATGCATGGCTGCACCCTTCCTCCTCTGGGTGCATGGCAAGGCACGGCCCTTAAGGCCCTTCAAAATCCTCAGCACCAAGCCCATGATGCTGTTAATCCGGCCCTGGTCCTCCTCCACCGCCGCTTCCACCTACACCGCCCATAGGTGTGCGCAGCCTATTGCATTAAGGTGTGCACCCCAAAGTTGAAATACACATGCATGTGTTTGCCAGCAGGGAGAGTAATGTATCGGGGCCATGTACCTGTAGGCAAGGAGAAATAGAGCAGAGCAGGTCCCAGGGAGATCTTTCCCATCTCCTCACTGGCAATGCTATGTGCCCTAGGTGATTAGGGTGTGCCCAGGCACACCCAGCACACCCTGTGCGCACGCCTATGTCACCGCCACATCCACCACCACCTCAACCTCCCTCCTACTCCATATGGGCCTCGTCCTTCAGAGATGAAGAAGAACATTGTTTTATTTTTCTGTTTTTTTTTGTTGTTTTAAGTTATTTCCCTATCCACATTTGTTTGCAGAGCACTTGCCATGCTCTTAATTACGTTTTGCTGCCATTTGCAGCACTCTAGCCCTTTCCTTTGGTGTTTTAGAGCCATTTTAGTGCCTTAAAGTTCGGGTCCCCATTGACTTCAATGGGGTTCGGTGTCCGGGAAAAGTTCGGTAAAAGTCCGGTACACGGACCCGGACTTTTTTTTAAAGTTCGGCCGAACCCGTCGAACACGGACATCTAGGTGTCCGCTCAACCCTAGTTACTATACATCTCTGAGTGTAGCTCCGCGACTGTGTCCAATGGACATGTCCAATGCCCCTGTGTCCATTGGACACAACCGATGACTGATCAGTGTACCGGCCCACTGTCGGTACCATGTGATCGCTGCTACCAATCACAGTAGATAACATGACAATATATAAAGATAAACAATGGATGGCTTCCTTTAATGCTATTCGTTGTGTACAATTGTGTTGCTAGCTGTGATTGGTCACAGTGATCATATGATACAGACAGGGCCAATCACAGCCCATCTGTATCATGTGATTAGATGTGGCAAATCACAGCTACTCACAACAAAACACACTGAATGAATCAGTTTCATTCAGAAAAAATGGTTGCTTATACAAGAAAAATTCACTGGTATAAACAATCATAATGTTGTTTTTTTTTTTACATACTGTCACCAGTCAGTGTCCCTGATCACTGCCTCATCAGTTATATGATAACGCTGTACTGCATTGGAGACAGTATGTAAAAACAAACAAAAAAAAAGGTGAACCTGCTTTTTTTTTTTTTCTTTTACTTAATTTTCCTGGCATTGTGACAAAAACTACAACTTGGCCATGCCTCTTACTAGATACCTTGGACTTTCTACTTTTCAAAAAGGGGTAATTTAGGGGATATTTGTACTGTCCTGGTGTTTTCAGGCTTCAAGATCAAGATCGATTGAATTTCCGATATATAAGATAGTTTGTGGACTCTATAACTTACCTATAGACTAAAATTGTATACACTGATTTTGGTTATTTTCACCAAAGAAATGTAGCAGAATACATTTTAGCCTAAATTTTAGAAGAAAGATTATTTATTTGCAACATTTTTTAATAGAAACAAACAAAAATGTGTTTTGTTTTTCAAAAATTTCTGTCTTTTCTCTTGTATTTGGAGAAACATTTAAAACCCAGTGGTGATTAAATACCAAGAAAAGAAAGCTCTATTTGTGTGAAAAAATGTTAAAGATTTTATTTGGTTACAGCATGACTGTGCAATTGTCATTCAAAGCGTGACAGCGATGAAAGGTGAAAATTGGCCTAGGGCAGGAAGAGGGTAAAAGTTCCCAATACTCAAGTTGTTTAGGCATCCCAACATGTAATTTAATGAATTGTGTATTGTTAATGCTGCCCTTCATGTCACATCAGAAGCCTCACTCCCCATCAAATAGCATTTTTAATTATTATTATTATATATTTTTTTTTAATGCATTGGTGCAGTTCAATGCATGGCAGTTCCCAGCTATCCATGCCCTTTTTTTAATAAAAGCTTGCAAACTGGCCTTAAAAGTAATAAAAATCACAAGATTATCTGTCCTGAACTGAACTTTGCTCAGTTTGCATATCCCTACATATTTTAATTTTTTACTGATTGATAGGAATCCACAAAATTTTTGAACGGTTACAGCCTGGTCAAAGTTCTACCTTAAATGTTTATTGGGCTTTCTGGTATTTGGGTGAAAATGTAACTACATGGTCATTCCTTACAGTTGGAGTTGTGTAATGTAAAAAAATCTTCCAGTGTAGCTAGCTCTTGCCAACAGGGCCATCTTACCGAATGGGCATGCTGGGCAGTTGCCCGGCGGCCCCACTTGCCCAGGGGGCCCAGCCCCAGTCAAGCATTATTCCCGATTCCTGTGTGCATTCCGCCACCAAACTTATCAGGTGGCAAGCGCCTGTCGGCCCTGCGCTGATGCCAGGCCACTTGGCCCGTGGAGGGGAAGCCCATAACTGCAGGAATGCCTGTCCACCTCCACGGGAACAGGCACACACAGGACAGTCGAGTCTGACCCCCGTCCGTGTGTGTGTTCACCAGACCCAGCCGCCCAACTTGGAAGCTGTCATTAGCCTGACACTGCTGTACCAATAAATATTGCCTTATCGATGATTTGCATTTTTATTCTCGTGGGTGATTCTGTAGGCGGGGCCCCAGTGCACTGCATTGCCCGGGGGCCTATAATGCTCTTAAGATGCCACTGGTTTGATTGCTCCATTCTCACTGCAGAGCCAGCGGGGGAAAGATGCATCATTGGATCCATGCTGCATCCACCTAGGTGAGTACATATGTGTGAGTTTGGATGTGGTTTTAACCGCATCCAATTCGCTTGCCATGTGAATGTGACCGGCTCTCAATGGAGTTGCACTTACTCAAAGTTGCACTTACTGGATAAAAAAGCATATCAGTGTGTATCAGCATACAACATAGGCAGAGACAGGGCTGCGGCGTCCCGCAGGTACAATGGAGACTCGGACCAAATGTTAGGGGCGTGGCTGAAACTTTTAAATTAACAGTGTCATACTTTTTAAACGGTATTACACTATGTGCTCCTTTCTTTTCTCCTTGGCCCATACATGGGCTATACTCTTATGAGAACTTCCCACCTCACCATCATTGGAGCCTGGTGCCCTATACATGAGAAGTGTGTTCCTGATGAATCTTTTGCCTATGGCAGGGGTGGCGAACACGCGGCTCTCGAGCCGCATGCGGCTCCCGGCCAAACTGAATGCGGCTCTTTGGTTATCATTATTATTTGGTATACTGTGGCTCTAGTAGTCTTTGCCAAGTTTGGATGCTGCGGGACCTCTGAGGAGAGATCTCCAAGCGCGTAGTCCCGCCCCCAGGCGGCGACATCACGTCTCCCATCTCCCAACACTGCACGGGCCAGAAAGCGTGGGGACCCGTGTGTCTCCCTCCCGCCTCAGCTGCCTGTCACGTGTCTGAGTGACTGACGAGAGCTCAGCTCAGCCGAGACAGCCGCCCGCTGACATCTTCCCCTGCGCATATCAACAGCAGCAGGTGAGGAGGGGGGGTCTCTGATGGGGGACATTTATGTGTGTGGGGGTCTCTGATGGGGGACATTTATGTGTGTGGGGGTCTCTGATAAGGACATTATTGTGCAGGGGTCTCTGATGGGGGACATTTATGTGTATGGGGGTCTCTGATGGGGGACATTTATGTGTGTGGGGGTCTCTGATAAGGACATTATTGTGCAGGGGTCTCTGATGGGGGACATTTATGTGTGTGGGGGTCTCTGATAAGGACATTATTGTGCAGGGGTCTCTGATGGGGGACATTTATGTGTGTGGGGGTCTCTGATGGGGGACATTTATGTGTGTGGGGGTCTCTGATGGGGGACATTTATGTGTGTGGGGGTCTCTGATGGGGGACATTTATGTGTGTGGGGGTCTCTGATAAGGACATTATTGTGCAGGGGTCTCTGATGGGGGACATTTATGTGTGTGGGGGTCTCTGATGGGGGACATTTATGTGTGTGGGGGTCTCTGATAAGGACATTATTGTGCAGGGGTCTCTGATGGGGGACATTTATGTGTGTGGGGGTCTCTGATGGGGGACATTTATGTGTGTGGGGGTCTCTGATGGGGGACATTTATGTGTGTGGGGGTCTCTGATGGGGGACATTTATGTGTGTGGGGGGTCTCTGATGGGGGACATTTATGTGTGTGGGGGTCTCTGATAAGGACATTATTGTGCAGGGGTCTCTGATGGGGGACATTTATGTGTGTGGGGGTCTCTGATGGGGGACATTTATGTGTGTGGGGGTCTCTGATGGGGGACATTTATGTGTGTTTGTCTGTTTTGGCAGATCACTGCATGGTGTGGCTCTCTGACTCTCACTTACTATTTTAATATTTTTTGGTTTCACACGCCAATTGTATATGTATTAGCGCTACACAATTTTTATATTTATATCTGGCTAATCACGCTTCTTTTCGGTTTTGCAAGATGTTTAATGAAAAAAAAAATCCGGTCTGCTCCTCTCACTACAGATGGTCAATTGTGCTCCTTTTTCTGTTATGGAAGCTGTTTAAAAAAAAAAAAAATCCGGCCTCCTCCTCCCCTTACAGCCAGCCAATCACGCTCCTTTTTTGCAAGATGATATTTCACAAAGCTGCCCCTAACCTCCTCTTCTAGGGGCTTCCACCGGTAATCTTGACTCCTCATCCACCAGATATTTAGGCTAAGCGCCTATCGGCGAACCGGAGGCCAGCATGGTGAATGCCACCGGGTAGATGGGAAGGAGATCTGCCAATGTCCATTTGTCGATCTCACCTTCCTGTTAATGGCTCAGATGGTGCATATAAAAGCTACTTCTGGGTTCTTTTGTCTTTCCCCCAGCCAGTATATGATCTGCACTCTATTAGCTTCTTTGGAGGGTAGGTGAGACACCAGGGGCCTTTTAGACCCCCGATGTCTCATTAAAGAGAACCAGCCACCAAAAATAAATGACAGGTGGAACTTTTTGTCCCCTATGTGATGGGAAAAAGGTTTAGAAAAAATCTAAAACAATTTAACAAGTTAAAGTTACACCCAAGCACTTCTGCTGGATCACTTCCACATGCCCCAAAAAATGCAGATTCCCCCCATGCCCCTCCCCTGTTATTTTTTTCTGGACTCTGAGAGCCAATTGACAAACCCAAGACCGGCATGATAGATGCCACCGGGTAGAGGGGAAGGAAATCAGAGAATGGTTTACGGTCTGGTGTCAGGCTCAGATACCACAAGATTTAGCAGTAGAGAGGTTCCCACAGACCCGCAGGATAAGTACACAAGCAAGTCATCCTGGCAGATGACGTGGGCTCACCCAAAGCTCGGGGTCTAAGCACTAACCATTTCTTACCAGAGCTACTGTGGGCAGAGATGGGATTTGCTGCATGCTAGTGCCAGGTTCCGACCTTCAGGTTCGCCCCACCAGGTTTCAGTTCAAGATCAAACAGATGTGTAGTCGGGACATAAGCCCAGGTCAGTAACGAGTGTTAGTAGGAATACGGATGGCAGCAGGAGTGAAAGGATCAAGATATTCACTGGAGAAGAGCACAATAATCTGGCAAACAGGAAGTGCAGAGACATGCCTTATATCAGGAAGTACATGAGAATAGCAAAGAGTTCAAGGTTCCTCAGAAACAAGGTAGCTGACACAGCAAGAGATGCCTCAGCCAGACATTCCAGAGGTCGCAGTTTCAGACCCAGGTCCAAACAAAATGTCCCCTTGCTGATCTCTCTTTCCTGTCAATGGCAGGATATGTCTTTTAGACCCTGATGTCTTATTAAAGGTAACCAGTCACCGAAAAATGCACCCCATCAGCAAACCCAGGACATATATCGTGGGTGCAACCGAGTAAAGGGTGGGGGAAGAAGATTAGCAAACAATTGTTTGCTTATCTCCCTTACCTGTTAACTCAAGTGGGAAGCCTATTTTTTTAATCAAAATAATAAACATGGGCGGGCGTAGCCAGGATGGGCATGTGAGCGGACGTGTCTCCCGTACAGCATCCGGCAGATATCCTCTCCCCAGCCACATACCTGCAATCCGGCAACGCGCACCGCTCACCCCCCACCATGCCTCGCGATAAAAATCGGGGGGAACCAGCGGCTGCAACTGACCAAGATGGCGCCTACCCTCCCCTGCCACAACGTGGCCAGAAGGAGTCTGTGAGTAAAGCCTCCATTAAACCACCAGGGAAAGAGCAGCCGAGGGACATGTTGTACTATGCCCAGAAACTGTCAGGCTGCTAGGTATCCACGGCTGACTCAACCCCCTCCCCCCCCCCCCTTGTCACAGAGCCAGAAATGCCTGAACTGCATGACTTCCACACATTTCCCCCTGCCCTGCATCCATCTGCCACCGACCTCACTGAGCAGGATGCAGAGGACATGTCACAGCCATCATTAAGTGAAATCCTTAAAGTTGTACAAAGATGTACTGCCTCTGTAGGTGATCTTAAAGAGCACTTTGGGGGTTTGAGGGAGGAAGTGTCACTGGTAAGACAAGATCTTCAAAAGATCACCGCAGCAGAAAGCCGCATCAGCGACATAGAAGACCAACTACCCCCACTGATCAGGGATACGAAAATGGCGGCACAACAGGTGGCTGCATCCCATAATAAGACAGACGACATAAGAGAATAGACTGCGCCGTAACAATGTGCGAATAGTGGGTATGCCCGAAAAATCTGAGGGCAGGGACACCACAGACTTTGTGAAACATTGGCTATTAGACACCTTTGGGAAAGAGGCGTTTACTCGACTATTCGCAGTGGAAAGAGCCCACCGTACGCCACTTCGTCCTCTACCACAAGGTGCCCCTCCGAGACCCATACTGGCACGCCTGCTTAACTATAAAGACAGAGAGATAATCCTGAGACTGGCCAGGGAAAAGGCTGACAAAGGTGCCAAAATATACCTGTACCCAGACTTCTCCGCGGAAGTCCAGCGCAAACGCTCCGAAATTCACGAAAGTTAAGGTACGCCTCCGCTGTTTACAGCTCACAAATGCCATGATGTACCCAGCCAAACTTAGGGTCACAGCTGATGGCCAGTAACATTTCTTCGACACTCTGATGAGACAGCCTGGCTGGATCACAATGAGAACAGCTTACGCCAGCGAAGAGACCGTGAAAACGGGGACTAACCACCTCAAGATCCCATTACCATTGTTCTTCAACGGGTGAGTGGGCGCACACACATTTGCTTCCACCACTATCCAATTAGGCTGGGGAGCCAATATATGTAGCACCGACAAATGAGAGGAGTAGACTAGTGCAACACCCATGACCTACACGGAACATGTGTGTTTATCCAGGATCGGAGCTCAGCCTCATTAGCGCAGTTGCGCTCAAAGGTAAAAATGATAAGCTGCAAACTGCATCTGCATCACATAGTTACACTGCATATGTCTCAGTGGTCCTTTGCATGGTCCTGTGAACACCGTATCCTTTACTTTCACCAATGCCCGCGTCATGGGACACGGGCACCACAGACCGCATGGACTGACCCCTGGTATGCTGCCAGGCTTAGCACTTTGACACGGTTTTTCACTTTTGTTAACCACATGTTGATACCCAATGGCTATAACTATTGTTTCATGGAACGTTAGAGGAGTGAACAATCCTCTGAAGCGCACTATGATCTCCATGTGCCTTAGAAAATGTCACCCTGCTATAGCAGGTCTCCAAGAGACCCACTTGACTCATGAAACAACTAGATGCCTACAGTATTCCTGGGCGGGCAAGGTGTATCACTCCACCCATACATAATTTCCTTATTTTCCAGGAATTGGACTCTCGGGTTGATACTGAGGGTCGTTTTGTATTCTTGCACTGCAAACTGTTTGAGTTAACTTTAATTTTAGCATTTGTATATATTCCGCCCCCGTTTTCGAGAGAGGTCCTGCACATCCTCATGTCATACCTAGCTGATAAACCAGACCTCCCACTACTAATATTGGGAGATTTCAATTGCTATCTCAACCTCACTCTGGACCGCCATCCCCCATTGACCGGCAGAGGAGGATCGGGAACTACAGTTCTGGGCAGATTCCTACCAGAAGTTGGTCTACTGGACATATGGCGTGTTAAATTCCCAACTACGAAGACATTCTCCTGTTTTTCCAAGAATCATGGGTCATTGTCCAGGATAGACCTATGCGTGGGCAACACGCATATACTGGGGAGGATCCCTGAATATCACATACCATACAAGAGGGGTCTCAAACCACTTCCCCCTTATTGTAAAACCTGCAGCACACCCCTCAATCACCCATCCTAGACCACCCTGGAAATTAAACGCATACTGGTTGCAGCTGTTCACCACACATGACAGTATAGAGCGCCGTATGGCTGAATTTTTTCATGACCATGAATCCTTTGCGAACCCTCTTCGAAAATGGGAGGCATTTAAAACATTGTTAAGGGGGATATTTATCTCAGACATTTAGACAGTTAAAAATAGATCCTCTGAACTTTTCTCCATTATGGAGGAACAAGTTAAATGGTCTGAACTGGCATACATAGTACAACCCTCTGATTCCGCTCGGGAGGCCTGGGTGTCGGCACAGGACTCTCTGGACCGGCTGAGGGCCGCCAGGGCAGAACGTAAACAGTTCTTCAATAAGGTGGCATTCTTTGAAGAGGGGTCGCCTTCTGGCAAAGATCTCTCAGGCTCAGCAGGTATCCCCAAATATTAGTGCTTTCCAGAATAGTTCAGACAAAATCATTACTTCGCCTGACTTAATTGCAAGAGAACTAACAGAATATTATACAGCCCTTTACCAGACACATAGAACGGGGTCCTTAGAGGACCTTACACGATATGTTCAGGAGATCCCTCTTCCTTCCCTAACGGATACCCAAAGGGAACGGCTGGATGCTCCCATCACCCTACCTGAACTGAAGAGGGCGGCCAGCTCTTTTCCCAATGGTAAAGCCCCAGGAGATGATGGTATACCAATGGAAGTTTATGTCAGATATGGAGAAACTATGCTACCACATTTACTAACAGTGTTTAATGCCTCACTAAAGGAGGGTAGCCTCCCAGAATCCATGACACAAACCTTGGTGATTCTATTGCTGAAGCCTGGCAAGGACCCCCTTGACCCCGGCTCCTACAGACCAATATCCCTACTCATGAGCGATGTCAAGCTTCTAGCCAAAGTCTTGGCACTCAGACTGAATGAAGTGGTGTTGTCAATTGTGCATCAGAATCAGGCGGGATTTATGCCCCGAAAGTCGACCTCGGTCAACTTGTGGAGACTTTTTCTTATTGTACAGACCCCCGCGGATAACAAGGGTGGCAGGGCCTTACTATCCCTAGATGCCCACAAGGCCTTTGATAGTGTTGAGTGGGATTATCTATGGCTGGTGCTAACAAAATTTGGTTTTGGAATGGGCTTTATATCCTGGGTACGGCTCTTATATCACGCCCCCGTAGCATCCATAAGAGTACTAGATAGGGTATCTCCAGCATTTGCATTAGAAAGGGGCACCAGGCAGGGATGCCCCCTATCCCCACTGCTCTTTGCGCTCGCCATAGAGCGGCTGGCTGCTCTCACACGAAACAACCACCTGATCATGGGTTTCCGCTATAGCGAAATCCATGAAAAAATCATGTTATACGCGGACGATATGCTATTAATGCTTGGCGACACAAACTTATCACTACGAACAGTCATGTCGACAATACTTGAATTCGGGATATATTCTGGACTAACTATTAACTGGTCTAAATCAGCACTGCTTCTACTGGATGGTGACTCAAAGCTACCAATTACTCCCAACTGCCCCATACCTATCACAGACAAATTAAAATACCTGGGGATATATATTAGCTCCTCCCCTCTAGATTATAGTGTGCTGAATATTACCCCCCTACTGAATAGACTCAGGGATAAAATAAAAATCTGGAACAGGCTACCACTGCCGGTTGTGGGTAAGGTAAACCTTATAAAAATTATATTAATGCCCCAGCTGCTTTACCCACTGCATAATTCACCTATTGTCATTCCACTAAAAACATTTAGAATAATAAACTCCATCTTCAGAAATTTGCTGTGGGGTCAGTGTCCACCGAGAATTAAGCTTAAACAATTACAAAGGCCCAAAGATGCGGGGGGCTTAGCCCTTCCTAATCCCTGGCTCTATTACATCGCAGCACAACTACAACAGCTTCTTGGCCCTGGCTCCGTACAGGCGCAGGATGCTGATATACCTGTCCCGGCTGCCACCCGTGTTATGCTAGCTCACATTCAGAGAGACTCTGTTTCAGAGGGTCTCGAAGCCTTGAGCTTTGCCAAATCGAATAGGCTCCTACCAACCTACAATCTTATACAAAAAATATGGAACAAAACCAAATATTTACAACAGGTCAACACAGTTACACAAAATATAGCCCGATATGGTGCAACGACAACTACCCGGAGCTTGCTAAATTAGAACATGGCGCCCGCTGGAAAACATATTGTGACAGGAAGTCAGGTAAATCTGGGAATGTAGTCACTGAGAGGAGACACATTCCCACCTGCTTTGAAAGTTCACTGATACTATAGGGTGTTGGCTGCAGAGAGAGCCAGCAGGAAGTTGAAAACCATTCAGCTGTTCAGAATGAGGAGATCAAGGACTCTATAATTTGTCCAGAGAAAATCTATTGAGTGCTGCCTCCTGTCGCTGTGTGAGCTGGGAAGAGGAGGACAGACATACGTGTACCTCCCGACGCCGTGTGACCATGGGAGAAGGACTGCTGCCGCCTGTCGCCGTGTGGGCTGGGAGAGGGGGACAGTCGGATGTGTGCCTCCCGACAAGCTGGTGAGCATGGGAGAAGACCCCCTACAGCGATGTGAAGCTAAGGAGGGTAACCACGAGTGAAGACGTCTCAAAGGTGAGAAGACAAAGTGTTCCATGTGAAGAGTGTGAAGAGAAGTGTTCCATGTGAAGAGTGTGAAGAGTAAAGGGACCTGTTAAATGAACTATGTTCAATGTGAAGAATCTGAAGAGTAAAGGATCCTGTTATAAATGAACATGTGCTGTGTGAAAGAAAACAAAGGGACATGTTCAATGGACAATGTTTGTGCTGTGTGAAAAGCAAACAAATGGACATTTGAGTGTCTGCTGTAGGATCAGCAGTGTCGGCCCAACAGTAGGTTGGAAAGACTTCTTAGGTAGGTTCCAGCTGTGAGAAGGTAGCCGCCCACAGAGGCAAGGATTTATTTTGTCTTTTATTTTATTTTGGCTGTTTTGATGCTTGCAATTGTGTTAAGTAAATTGCATGAATAAATCAGTCTTGTTTTTCAACCTCTAATCGGCTATCTCTGTGAAAACGCACCCCCAAAGGGGTCACCCATACGCCTACCACCGAGCTAATCCCTCACATATGGTGGAGGTATGCAGTGGGCAGAAGCAGCAAGATCCCTGCAAGGAAGTGCAAATGTTTGATGAACTTTGTCTGGTGCATGAGATTGCACAATCTATGTGTGCAGGAGAGAAGATCCTGACAGAAAAAAAAAAAAAAAAAAAAAAAAAAGTGTTTTAAAGAGACAGGGGTCTCAAAATTTTTTTGATGAACTTTGTTGTGTCTGGTGCAAGTGACTGCACAAACTGTGTGCGCAGGAAAAGAGATCCTGCAAGAGAGAGAAAAACTACATGTGTTGAAGAGACAGTGGTCTGAAAATTGTTTGCTGGACTGTGAAAAATTTGTTTGTGGAGTTATTGAAGATGGGGCGGTCCAAACGCCTGAAAAATGCAAAGATAGATGAAATGAGAGACCGGATTCTTTGGATGGAGGGGATGTTGCCGTCTGAACCAGCCCCATCCATGCCTAAAGAGAGTCTACTAAAGAGGAAGGTTGTTGTCCCTAGCAACACTGATGAAACTGCTATGGAGACGCAGTGTGCTCAGATGAAAAGTAAACTCAAAATGGAGGAGATGTTGAAACATCTGATTATATCAAATGCAGCTCAACAGCAAGCAAATGCAGCTCAACAGCAGGCAAATGCGGATTTTCAGCGGAGCTTTGCAGCTCAGCAAAAGGCTCACCAAGAGAGCATGGCAGGCTGGAAACAGAGACGCCAGCAGCCAATGGAGGCCATCGGTTTGGAAGAAACCGAGTATGTGTGCAGGGCTGAGTTGGATGCCTTGCAACGGAAAATGGAAGAAAAGGAACAAGCCTTGGAATTGCTTAAAATGGAGCATAGAAACTTGCAGGAAATGAATGAACTACTCAAGTCTCATGTGTTACAGTGGGAAGAATCCACTGCTCTTCTTTTGGTCGAGTTGCAAAAACGCAGAGAGACTATAATGGAGAAAGATACCATCCTCATGGAAAAGGAAAGTGAAATTCAGACTTTGCAGAAGCAAAGTATGGCTGATATGTTGGAGTTGCGTAATCAGCTGGAAAAAAGTCTTCAGTGTTTGGAAGTTACAAAAATAGACCTGCAGGAGTCGCAGGAACAGAATGTTGCTCTGAAAGCGACATTGTCTCTCAGCGACAAAGAGAAAAGTGAAAGAGAGGCTAAATTACTGAGTACTGTGTATGAGCTCACTACTTTAAGCAATGTGGTAGATGAATGGCGTGCGGACTGTGAAAGTTGGAAAGGGGAAGCCCAACGTGTCCAGCAGCAGTTAAAGGAGAAAGAAGCCTGTGTGGCAGAATTACATTCTTATTCCCAGATGCTAGCCAATGAGGTGAAGGCTCTTATGCAGGGAAAAGAAGATTGTGAACATAAGAGGGAAAAAGTAGAGGCACAGCTTCTGGAATCGCAAGTCAAGGTGTCAGAAGGTGACCGATTGTGTGCTAAGCTGTCAGAGAAGGCAAACCGACTGCAGGTTGAGTTGGACAATGTTACAAATCAGCTTTCTCAAGCAGACAGCAAATCTAGAGAAATTGCGGAAGATTTTTCTATCTTGGAATCGCAGCTGCAAGACACGCAGGAACTCTTACAGGAAGAGAGGTGTCAAAGGCTGAGTTTTAGCACAAAGCTCAAACAAATGGAAGATGAGAAAAATGGCTTCCTGGAACAATTAAAAGAGGAGGCGGAAGCAAAGAAAAACCTATCAGAGCAAGTCGCAACATTGCAAGCTCAGATAGCGGATATGAAAAAACGCATGGAAGAAAGCGTTGGTTCATTACAGTGTGTTGAAGATGTGAAAAAGAAGTTTGATCAGATGCTTGGTGAAGAGAAGACTGTGTCTGCAAAATATGCAGAAGAACGCGCCCGTGCAGAAACGGAGGTGCGTGATAACGAGAGCAAAGCCCTGTTCTTGGCTCGCTCTTTGGAGGAAGCTCTAGAGTGTAAGGCTGAACTAGAAAGTGTTAACAAACAGCTGCGTACAGAAATGGAAGAATTGGTCAGCTCCAAGGATGATGTTGTGAAAAGAGTTCAGGAGCTAGAAAAGTCTAAGCGAGCCTTAGAACAGCAAGTAGAAGAGATGAAGATTCCGTTGCAGGAACTGGAAGAGGAATTCCAGGCAACAGAGGATCTGTCCCAAAGAGGGGATAGTGTGCCTGATGCAGTTTTTAAAAGGATCAGTGTTTTGGGGTCTGTCCTGAGTGAGCCTCAGAAATGTGATGACATGTGGCTTGAATCACCCTTTTGGAATAAACCGTTCCTTCAAAAACTTCAAGCATTGGAAAATGTATCATTAGAGCTTCAGCAAACAAAGGAGCTGAGTAAGAAATGTGATGATTTCTCAGTTCAGGCTGAAAACCTAGTGGGGAAAACTAAGGCTGTTGGTGAAAACGTGAAGCAAATGAATAAGTGCCTTTCAGGGAGTGTTTCCAAAATGGAACTGGTGAAAGACGGGTGGCAGAAGTTTGATCGTGATCTTGAGATGCATTCCATGTGGAATTCAGATAGAGAAAAAGAACTAGGTGACCTTGAGCGGTCAAATAGTTCAGCAGAAAGTGCATTGAAGAAACCTGTAAAAGAATGTGTTGCAGTTCCATGCTTCTTCACTGATGCAGAGAGGAGGTCTATAATGGATACCACCCAGATCGCTGGGTTCAACTGTGTTGTTGCCTTTAACCCCTATGTTGGTGTAAGGAAAGTTGATGATGTTCTGGTTGACTACTTCTGTGAAGAGTTTGGCAAGAAATATAAACTGAATATCAAATCAAATAGTAGGCCTTTACTGCGACTCGCTCAGGAGGGCGAAAAGTTTAAGAAGTTGATGAGTGCAAATGCTTCCGATCTGCCTATGAATATGAAATGTTTGGTGAATGATATTGATATCTCTGGGAAAAGGAACAGGGGTCACTTTGAAGAAATGTGTGACAGCCTGTTGTCTCAATTGGAAAATCCTCTGCACAGCATCTTAGAGCAAGCAAAGCTCAAGAAGGAAGATCATTCCCTTTTACAACAAAAAGTCAATGATTGTGTACAGATGTATGGAGAGGCAACTCAAGTCACAGAGGGATGTCAAGAGTCCCTACTTGGAACAAAGCTTAGTGAAGCAAAGGTTCTCAAAGTTTTGTGGAAAACATTTATGGATTGCAGAGAGAGGCGTCTTAAGAATGTTGAAGACATTAAGACTAGCCCAATTGAGTTGCCTATGGATCACGGTCCTCCATGGTGGATTGGACAGACGGTTATGAGGGACAAGCTGTCTGACATTTATGAGAAAGCTGTCAATGAAGATGACAGAAACGAGAAGGAGCAAAATGATGCCAAAAATGCAGTTGAAGAATGTGTATATGAGATGAGAGACAAACTGTGTGGCAGTTATGAGAAATCTGTCAATGAAGATGACAAAACAGTTTCATCCGGAAGCTTGAGGATAATAGGAGGCTTATCAGTGAGTCAGCAGTGCCTGACACATGCGTGCCTGGAAATATGTGTCCCAACCCTAGGGTTGAAACAAGAGGGGGGGGTATGTGACAGGAAGTCAGGTAAATCTGGGAATGTAGTCACTGAGAGGAGACACATTCCCACCTGCTTTGAAAGTTCACTGATACTATAGGGTGTTGGCTGCAGAGAGAGCCAGCAGGAAGTTGAAAACCATTCAGCTGTTCAGAATGAGGAGATCAAGGACTCTATAATTTGTCCAGAGAAAATCTATTGAGTGCTGCCTCCTGTCGCTGTGTGAGCTGGGAAGAGGAGGACAGACATACGTGTACCTCCCGACGCCGTGTGACCATGGGAGAAGGACTGCTGCCGCCTGTCGCCGTGTGGGCTGGGAGAGGGGGACAGTCGGATGTGTGCCTCCCGACAAGCTGGTGAGCATGGGAGAAGACCCCCTACAGCGATGTGAAGCTAAGGAGGGTAACCACGAGTGAAGACGTCTCAAAGGTGAGAAGACAAAGTGTTCCATGTGAAGAGTGTGAAGAGAAGTGTTCCATGTGAAGAGTGTGAAGAGTAAAGGGACCTGTTAAATGAACTATGTTCAATGTGAAGAATCTGAAGAGTAAAGGATCCTGTTATAAATGAACATGTGCTGTGTGAAAGAAAACAAAGGGACATGTTCAATGGACAATGTTTGTGCTGTGTGAAAAGCAAACAAATGGACATTTGAGTGTCTGCTGTAGGATCAGCAGTGTCGGCCCAACAGTAGGTTGGAAAGACTTCTTAGGTAGGTTCCAGCTGTGAGAAGGTAGCCGCCCACAGAGGCAAGGATTTATTTTGTTTTTTATTTTATTTTGGCTGTTTTGATGCTTGCAATTGTGTTAAGTAAATTGCATGAATAAATCAGTCTTGTTTTTCAACCTCTAATCGGCTATCTCTGTGAAAACGCACCCCCAAAGGGGTCACCCATACGCCTACCACCGAGCTAATCCCTTACAATATGGAATCAACAACATGGCCCAAATTATTAGGGATGGATCCCTATTGCCATTTGAGTCACTTCAGACCATATACACATTACCGCTATATATGCACGTCTACTATTTACAATTAAGACATGCTGTTAAAGCACAAGGGGTTGGAAATGGATGGCACTTGTCACCCACGCCTATTTTCAACCTAATCCAAATAGCGGACAGCTCCAAAGGCTTTATCTCACAGTGTTACAACATGTTACTGTCAGACTTCCATAAGAACACCCCTAACAAGGCACCATCGCTCTGGGAGAGGGACCTGGGCCCAATGACGGGTGAGCAGTGGGAGGAGGCTTACCAGGCAGTTGTTACATGCTCCCTAAACACAGCGCAAAAACTGTCCCAATTATATATCTATCCTTCAGCGTTCACACTACACTCCCCTGAGGCTCTTCAAGATGGGTCATGGCAAGGAACCACACTGCCATAGATGTAAAAGGGACCACGGCGAGTTAATCCATATGCTGTGGCGCTGTCCCAGACTGCACATTTACTGGAAAAGTGTCGTTGATACACTAAACATGGTATTTGGGGTTAGAGTTCCTTTAGATCCCAAATGCTGCCTTTTAAATGTCCTGGAAGACATAATCACAGATGAACATCCTAGGATAGCATTAGGAAGAGCCTTGTTCCAGGCTCGAAGGCTGTAGCTAGTACAGTGGAAATCGCCCACCCCCCCTACACATACGTCTTGGATGGCTGCGGTGGGTCAGGCCTTACTTATGGAAAACCACATCTACAAATGCCGAAGCAGCCCCGGTAAATTTGAAAAGATATGGAAGCTATGGTTAGACGCCCCTGGCCTTAGCCCTCGGGAATTGGTATACCAGAGAGTCTTAGGCGACCCGATCGGAGTATGATTCTATGCTAACTCGGAAGGAGTATGACTTACATTGCTTTTGAATATGTCCTGGTGATGGGGGTATATTGATAGGAAACTACCTGCTGGGCTGGCGCCAGTTAAAAGAGCACATGAATATTAATAACACTATATGCCGGTATGAATATAAAATTCCATAGAACTTGCGAGACAATGTAACATATATAGATGCAATTGCTTTATGAGACACTACTGTTTTGTGATTTGTTATATGATCATTTTAATAAACATTTACCTGATTAAAAAAAAATAATAAACATGTTATACTACCTTCTCTGTGCAGTGGAGTCCCTGCCAGCGATCTTGGCTCCTCTTCCACCAGATTTCCAGGCTCCCTGCCCATTGGAAAACCTGGGACCAGCATGGTGGGTACCACCAGGTAGACGGGAGGGAAATCAGTGAAAGTCCAATTGCTGATCTCCTCTTCCTGTTAATTCTCTGTAAGTGACATTTAAATGTGACTTCTGGGTCCTGGTGTCTAATGGAGTTCGATCTACACTCTTAGTTTCATTGAAGGGCAGGTGAGACTTTAGGGGATCTAAAAGACCCCTCATGTCTCATTAAAGAGAACCAGTCACCATAAATACATTATATTAGAGGATATGTTGAACCCATGTGATGGAAAAAAGAAAATGTTTAGAAAATAAAATGTATGTTAGACCCAGTGCTGTATCTTGGCCTAGGCCAACATGTGGGTTACAACTTTTTTGCGGGGGGCAGCAAAAAAGCTGCAACCCGAACAAAAAAAAAAAACAGCCTCTCCCTGGCCCCCGCACAAAAAGGGTCCTCGCCGGCTTGCTCTAAACCTTTAGTATAGTGCCACTCTTATGGGGCGAATTGGGCCGGAAGGGCAGGGTCCAGGAGGCAAGTCAGTCTGGCAGCCCTATAAAGCGGTCACACTGCTACCTGCCAGTATGATAATACCGGCTGGTGAGGACATTCGGACAGACCGCAGGCTGCCGACCACACCTAATACAACTGGCCCGACGGCAGCCAATGCTAATAAGTGTGGCACTGCAGCCTAATGCTCCACCTACCCTCCTCCGCCCCCAGGTAAGGCAGGCTTTATCTCAATAATATAATTTAATTTCTTTAAACATCCTTGTCCTTGAGCGAGCATACTGAATTGCATCATATACAATTAAGACTTTTAATTTTATATGATGACAATAATAATTTGGACCTGCTCACCTCCATATGTGCTATTGCAATTTGTCACTGGATTAGTAAGATTACTCCTTTCTTTTAGGATATTTGGACTTGTGTTTGCAGCCACTGATTATTTTAATTATTTACATAATGACTGTGGACTTCCTAGTCATTATACAAATAAGTGAAATAATCCTATGATTACAATCAGTGGCAGCAAACACAAGTCCAAATTTTCTTAAAAGAATGGAGTAATCTTACTAATCCCATGACATGAGGCTGTACTAATGGGCACTGATAAGGCTGCACTGATGGCCACTGATGAGGTGGTACTGACATGCTGCACTGATGTACGCTAATAGGCTGCACTGATGGGCACTAATATGCTGCTCTGATGGCCAGTGATGAGGCAGCAGTGGTGCGTACTGAGGGATAAACTGCACTGGTGGGCACTAATGAGGCAGCACTGATATGTACTGATGAGGCTGCACTGATAGGCATGAGGCGGCACTGATAAGCTTCACTGATGGGGCTGCCCTGATATGCTACCCTGATGGGCACTGATCTGTTTCACTGATGGGCACACTTATGGCCACTGATGAGGCTGCGCTGATGGCCTCTGATGAGATGGCACTAAGAAGCTGCACTAATAAGGTAGCACTGATGGGCACTGATATGATGCACTGGTGGCCACTGATGGGGCTGTACTGATGGCCTCTGATGAGGCCACACTGATATGCTGCACTGATGGGTACTGATGAGGCTACACTGATGGGCATGAGGCGGCACTGATAAGCTTCACTGATGGGGCGGCACTGATATGCTACCCTGATGGGCACTGATCTGTTTCACTGATGGCCACACTGATGAGGCTGCGCTAATGGCCTCTGATGAGATGGCACTAAGAAGCTGCACTAATAAGGCAGCACTGATGGGCACTGATATGATGCACTGGTGGCCACTGATGGGGCTGTACTGATGGTCTCTGATGGCCTCGCAATTTGACGCAATTTCCGGTTTACGCTTGAAGTACACGTCACTTCCGGTCGCGGTGGAACGCAAGCCGGGACCAGCGCATCCCGTGCAGACGCCGCAAATCCGGAAGTCTCCTCTGGTATAGGAGATCTTTTACTTTCAAAGGCTTTTCCCATTACTCCGAAATGTGAGTTATATTTTATGCTCTATTCAATAAACTTTTAAAACGGGATTACACTATTTTGAGTCTTCCTTCCTTATGGTCCTATATCCATTGGCCCACCGGTGAGAGATCGACTACTGGAGTCCAAAATATCCCATTCCATTCCGGACTAAGTGAGATTGACCCACATGCAGTATTGCTAAGGGGTCCTGGCAGTCTGGTAAGTGGAAGTGTCCGTAGGGAGTGGACCCTCAAATCATTGCACCTTATTCTTTGGCACGGATGGTCACTGATTTATATTTTAAGGAGCAGTTAAAGCACACTGCACTTTCACTGGATACCTACTTGGAGAACTGAAATATATAAACATTTTGGGACTTTAATTATTTATCTATTCATTCAATAATGATATTTAATGTATTTACATGTGCACATTTTCTGATTCATTGATTTATGCACAATTAGTTACCTTTTTTTTGCATTTCATACTATTTTCATCTGATTTGCACTATTGAAGCACTTCCCCTAATTATCTATGATCGGGTGTAGATGGCTAATAATTAGGTTTGCACATTGCACGTTTTTTCAATTATCTATTTAAGCATCTATGACTTTATTTAGCATACCCCATTTTTGCGCTGTGTAATATTTTCACATCACTTTGAATACTAGTATCTTTGAACAGCAGCATTTTTGGATTGAGGGTATAATTGGATTGAGGTTATACATATATCCATAGCGCAGAGTTATTATTTGGTTTAATACGCTGCAGCCGCTGCTTCCTCCAGCAGTACCCGCATGACCAGCATTACCCGTCAGCAGTACCCACCAGCCACACGGAGTGCCACTCCCTGAAATTAGTTTTTGCAGGTTGGGATGCCAGCGCACTGATGACATGTAACAGAGCCAGTGCTGGAGCTTGTCATCCCCTCACCTTCCTGTCTGAGTAAGCAGGCTGCCTGGCCCCGATCTTCAGAAGAAAGTACAGGCTACTTCTAGAAGCACATGCACACTCTTACAGCCCCTTCTGATGACACCATCACTTGTCTTCAGAGAGAAATCTGTGGCTACCATCCTGCAGCTGCATTTACATGAGGCTTTATGAAAGTTAAAGCTGCTTTCTGGGCCCCTCTCTTAAATTGATGGGACCCGGGCCCCTACAGGAGGCCCATTTATACCCCCTCTTCCAATTCCTGTGGGGACTGGAACAGAGTACTCTCTCTCTCTACAGCTATGTCCAAAGGACAGCACAAATTCCTATTCCCCCCTCACTTACCAGCCAGCCTGCAACAAAATGAATTACCCTGTCCAACAGTTTAGTTTGCACACATTTGCAAATAAATGCTTAAGATAGGCTAAGGGCTCATTTAGAGGTGTGCTGAGACCTGTCCTCTGTGCTAACTTGCTTTTTTCTGTGTTTGCATCCACCTCTAAGCTGCGTGCAGGCAGTCTGTATAGAAGTGGATGCAGACTCAGCGGCTGCATGGAGAGAGTCGCATGTCAACATTTGGGGTGCACATACTTGCCAACTGTCTTGTTTTTGCCAGGACAGTCACGGCAAATAGGAGCCTGTCCCAGGTAATTTATATTGTCCCTGGAAGCGCCCGTTAATCAGGCTGCCCGTAAATGTTACACAGAGGTAGTGCACCTGAATGGGAGAATTATTCCAACTCTGCTACTTTGGCCTTAAGTTTAAAATTCCCTTTTTAATCTCCTGTATTTCTCTCTATATTGAGTAGACCCTATAATCTGATGATAAGTAGGCGGAGATTAATTATGTGGAGTGGGTGGGGCTTCATGGAAGTGGGTGTGGTAAATAATTGATAGCTGTGCTGCAAAGTGTCCCTGGAATTTTTTTCAAATGTTGGCAACTATGGGTGCACAGATCTGAACGCACAGTGCCTGCATTCAGATCCGTGCACTCGCTTCTGCCCTCATGTCAAATTTTCACTACACAAATGTAAAATTTTACTACACACTCCAACAGAGGCCTCTGTCAATCAGAGTACTGACGGGCTTTTGTCTTTCCCCACCTGCTTGACAGCCCTCCAGAGGACACAGGATTGGGACCCCCAGAGAATTGGGAGGGAGCTCATCCTGTGTGAAGACAGAAGTTATCTCCACCTGCGATCACAGAGGGTTGTGCCTTACATCTGATGAGGTTGCAGTCACCCCATGTGGTAAGTCATTATGTTTTTTTTCTTTTTCTATTTAAAAGAAAATGCTTCTATTAAAATGCTGCACCTGTCCCCTGCCTGGCTGTAAGACTGAGAAATGAGCGATCAAACACCGCTGGTCACTCAGTTCTCACTGTTTTGTTAACAGAGAGCTGGTGGCTGTCAGTCACTGGCTCTCTGCTCTGCCCCTCCACTTCTCACTGGAGCACCGGGCTGTGGAGGGGGTAGGAACGGATGGTTCAGGCTCTAAGCAGACTGCTGAGATGCTGAGCCAGCTGGCTAAGTGACATCAGGAGACAGCGAGCTTCAGCTGAAAATTGGTCACATGAGTGCAGAAAGAACTGCACTACAATGATCCACAGGAGATGTAGAACCAAACAAGCTTTGGTTATACTTTTCCTTTAAAGGGTAAATTCACCTCTACAGAAAAAATGTCCCTTGGTTGAACCGGATGGACTTGTCTTTTTTCAACCAAAAAATGATGTAACTATGAACTAACACCGTACACCCTTCCCAACCCTCCAGTCCCTACTCTGCCTATCTCTGCCAATCCTGAGCAGGTCCAGTGATCCAGAGATGTGAAATCCTCACTCTTCTATGTATAGCACTTCCAGGACAGACCAGATCAATTCACTGTGATGACGGTGATCAATCATAATTGCTCTTGTCCCTGAATTCCTGCAGGGAGGAGGAGGAGAAGAGCGGGAATTTCAAATCCCCAGATCGCTGGATCGGCTACAGGAGCCGTGACAGCTCAGAATAGACAGAGGGTGTATACAGCAGGGAATGAGGGAGGGATTGTACAATGTTAGTTCACCTTTACATTTATTCTGTGTAGCACCCTCCTAGGTTGGTAAAAGCTTAGCAGCTCTATCTGCTTATCAGGGGAGCCTGATTGTTAGTTCTGCCTGTTGCATGTGTCCAGGGTGTGATTCATCTGGGCTGAGAGAGTGTCCCCACTGTATCCAATGGGAGAGCCTGTTGGACAGTGGAGGAAACCCAGCTAGTGACACACATGCTTTTGTGGCTGCCCCAGTGGGTTGGCACAACATTGGTGCATTCTGGGATAGGTCATAAAAGCCGGGGGCACATGTGACAGGGCGTCTTTGGGTGGGAAGCCAGGTCCAAGGAGGAGGGTGACGGCTGTCTCTCCTCCTGTCAGCAAGGAAGGTGGTCACAGGCGGTCGGCCTAGTGGACCAAGTATGTGATGCTGAGTCAGGAGGTCCAGGATACTGACGAGTGGAGCTGAAGGCAGAGCAACCCAGGGAAAAACAGTATCCGTGGGTACCGGAAGCTTGCTGGGGGTCTGCCCAGGAAGGGGACCACTCCAGTGGAGAGTCAGTGAACAAGGGCTAGCACACACAGCAAGTGAGAAAGGGGGTGCCAGGTTAGGACCCTAAAGAGGAATTCATTCAGGAAAAAGCTTCTCACTAGGGGGGAAACCTCTGGGTGAATCTAAGATGGAAAAGGACCTGGGGGTCCTAATGGACAACAGGCTTGACAGTGGCATGCAATGCCAAGCCGCTGCAAGCCAACAAAATACTGGCATGTATAAAAAAGGGGATTCACTCCAGAAATAAAGGAATTATTCTCCCACTCTACAAGACTCTGGTCCGGCCACATCTGGAGTATTCCGTCCAGTTCTGGGCACCGGTCCTCAGGAAGGATGTGCTGGAACTGGAGAGAGTCCAGAGAAGGGCAACAAAAATAATTAGGGGGATGGAGGACATCAGTTATGAGGAAAGACTACAAGCACTGAATGTATTCTCTCTGGAGAAGAGACGATTGAGGGGGGATATGATATCAATGTACAAATACTGTACTGGTGATGATCCTAGCATAAGGAACAAACTTTTCAGAGAAAGGGAATCCAATAAGACACGTGGCCACTCACTAAAACTAGAGGAAAAACGGTTTAACCTTAAAATACGTAGGGGGTTCTTCACTGTCAGAGCAGTAAGGATGTGGAATTCTCTTCCACAAGCAGTGGTATCAGCAGGGAGCATCAAAAAACTATTAGATGGGCAGCTTAAAGACCACAACATACAGGGGTATACATTGTACGGTTAACAGCAAACACACACACACATCAAAGGTTGAACTGGATGGACTGATGTCTTCTTTCAACCTCACTAACTATGTAACTATATCTTCTACTTCACTTCAGTGGCAAGGTGAAGCAGCGGCCTTGCCGCACACACTACAGTCAGTTGTCCTCAGAAATTGTGCATAGTTCTAGTTGCAGTATCCCGCTCATCCCTTCTCCCATCCAAGTTCTAAAATAAAACACAAAAAAAAAAAAAGAAATCCCCTGGATTGTTCATTGTCTGAGCCAAGTCTTAAAGTGATCAGTTCTACAGACTGTTGCTATGGGTAACCCAGGGGAATCCACACTCAGCAGCCCCCTAGGGGGCAGTGCTACATCTGTAAAGGTGAACTAACACACTCACACTAAACCTAACCCTTAGGGGCTATAACAAGGGCACTGTTTCAGGCATGCAGAGTTATTCTGAGGCACTTGGAGATCAGAGAACCCCGCACACATATAAAATAATCACTACTGTGCATGGGCAACACACTTAGAATGGAAAAATACATTTACAAACATAGGGGCTGGCCCAATAAAATGGAATAAAAAACTCTGTACTCCTTGGATGGATAACCTGGGCTTAAATCCAATTGACTTGGTAGCAGGCCGGATCCTCTGTAGTTAGGGAGTAATTGTGCTCCTTTTATTGTAATGTATATTAAAGCGATATTAAAGTTTTGTTTTTTAAATAACAAACATGTCATACTTACCTGCTCTGTGCAGTGGTTTTGCACAGAGAAGCCCGGATCATCCTCTTCTCAGGTCCCACGCTAGCACTCCTGGCCCCTCCCTCCTGCCGGGTGCCCCTACAGCAAGCAGCGTGCTGTGGGGGCACCCAAGCTGGCGCACTCCCGAACCGCAGCTCTGTGTGTCCATTCACACACAGAGCCATAGTTTGGCCCCGCCTCCTCCGTCTCCTGTCTGGCTCACTGGCAGTGATTGACAGCAGCAAGACCTGATGGCTCCAGCGGCTGCCAAAAGCCAATCAGAAGTGCGAGTCCCTGGAAAACCAAGGCTCTGGTGGACATGGCATAGAACCCCAGTGTTTATTTTGTTGTGGAATGACTCTGAGCCCATAGGCTGTATATACACTCACCGGACACTTTATTAGGTACATTTTTTCAATTGCTTGGTAACACATAATCAGCCAATCACATGACAGCAACTCAATGCATTTAGGCATCTAGACGTGGTGAAGACAGCTTGCTGAAGTTCAAACCGAACAACAGAATGGAGAAGAAAGGGGATTTAAGTGACTTTGAACAAAGCGTGGTTGTTGGTGCCAGACGAGCTGCTCTGAGTATTTCAAAAACTGCTGATCTGCTTGTATTTTCATGCAAACCCATCTCGCGGGTTTGCAGAGAATGGTCCAAAAAAGAGAAAATATCCAGTGAGCGGCAGTTGTGTGGATGAAAATGCCTTGTTGATGTCAGAGGTCAGAGGAGAATGGGCAGACTGATTCAAGAAAAGCAACAGTAACTTAAATAACCACTCGTCACAACCAAGATATGCAGAATACCATCTCTGAACGCACAACACACCGAGCCTTGAAGAAGATGGGCTACAGCAGCAGAAGACAATACTGGGTGCCCCTCCTGTCAGCTAAGAACAGGAAACTGAGGCTACACTTTTCACAGGCTCACCAGAATTGGACGATAGAATATTGGAAAAACTTTGCCTGGTCTGATGGGTCTCAATTTCAGCTGCGACATTCAGATGATAGGGTTAGAATTTGGTGTAAACAACATGAAAGCATGGATCCATCCTGTCTTTTGTCAATGGTTCAGGCTGGTGGTGGCGGTGTAATGGTGAGGGGGATATTTTCTTGGCACACTTTGTGCCCTTTAGTACCAATTGAGCATCGTTTAAACGTCACGGCTATCTGAGTATTGTTGCTGACCATGTCCACCCCTTTATGACTACAGTGTCCCCATCTTCTGATGGCTCCTTCCAGCAGGATAATGCACCATGTCACAAAGCTCAAATCATCTCACCACTGGTTTCTTCAACATGACAATGAGGTCACTGTACTCCAATGGCCTCCACACTCACCAGATCTCATCCAATAGAGCACCTTTGGGATGTGGTGGAACGGGAGATTTGCATCATGGATGTGCAGACCACAAATCTGCAGCAACTGCATGATGCTATAATTTCACTATGGACCAAAATCTCTGAGGAATGTTTCCAACACCTTGTTGTATCTATGCCACAAAGAATTAGGGAGTTCTGAAGGCAAAAGGGGGTCCAACCCGGTACTAGCAAGGTGTACCTAATAAAGTGTCCGGTGGGTATACACCCTAGCTCTTCCGCTGTATTACTACAACATACCCTGGAAAATGCCGGTCCCCTTCCAAATGCTCTGTCACCATTGGTTTCTGGGCTTCGTGTTCTCATCGGTGAACCGAGATCCTGCATGAAGGTTTCCACTGGGGGGAGGGG
Source organism: Pelophylax lessonae (assembly GCF_965119305.1). Lineage (NCBI taxonomy): Eukaryota > Metazoa > Chordata > Amphibia > Anura > Ranidae > Pelophylax > Pelophylax lessonae. The sequence continues at coordinate 197,194,683 of NC_138777.1, read as the reverse complement.
AAGAGGATCAGCAAATCTCTATTTCTTCTCTCCTTTTCCTGTTTGACGGTTGGAATTCTTTTTTCAAATGAAAATAAGAAACATGTTATACTTCCCTTCTCTCAGCATTGGCATTGTACAGAGTGCCCCTGAACCTCCCCCGCTGGTAGGCTTGTGTCATCTTCCACCTGATTTCCAAGCCCTGCACCCATTGGGAAACCTGGAACAGCATTGCGGGTGCTGCCGGGTAACTATTTTCATGTACTCTGATTAAACCAAGAGTCCTTTGGTGAAATCAATTGGCCAAAAGTGAAGCTCTCTAGAGAGTAGTGATCACTCCCAGTCACTGGCACGCTTTGACCAAGAGATTCCAAGCCTGCCCACCACGACAAGGTAGACTCTTCTAGGGCAGGACCTACACTAACTACACTAAGCTACCCTACTTGATGCTAGTCATCATTTTTTAATGTAGACAGGCTGAGGAAGAAGCTTGGAAACATGTTCCTGTATCCTACTGTGCATGTGAACATCGGCTATAAGGGGGGGGCTCCACTTCTGGGGTTGTGGAATGGTGACAAACATTGGTACTTAAAAATCCCCATAGGCAACATTTTAAAAATTTCTACAGGTTACCAGCTTAGAGTTACAGAGGAGGTCTAGGGCTCAAATTATTTCTCTCGCTCTAACGATCGCGGCGATACCTCACGTGTGTGGTTTGAACACCGTTTACATATGTGGGCGGGACTTGTGTATGCGTTCGCTTCTGTGCTCGAGCTAACGGGGACGGGGCGCTTTAATTTTTTTTTTTCCTATTTACTTTATTTATTATTTTTTATTTTTACACAGTTTAAAAAAAAAATTGTTGATCATTTTTATTCCTATTACAAGGAATGTAAACATCCCTTGTAATATAAATAAGCATGACAGGACCTCTTTATTGTGAGATCTGGGGTCAAAAAGACTAAAAAAAATTGCTGAAAAAAATCTGGTTGCTAGGCAACGATGTTTGACGTCGATCCGGTCCACCAAGACCATAGAGTCGAGTGGGGGCCATCTTGCCCTCACTCCACCTTCTGTCTGTGAGGAGCAGGGACCCGATCATTTTCCTCGCTGCCGGCGGATCCGGTAAGCTGGGAAAACGGCCGGGATGCGGCGGGGGGGGGGCGGCGCACCGTAAGGGTGATCCCACGGCGAATCCCCCGCTGGGACCACTGTTATCTGAAAGCAGAACGCCCGCCGTTTAAAAAAATACCGGGTATTTAGCGTTAAAGGAGCGGCGTATAATGGCGGTGGGCGGTCGGTAAGTGCTAAAGGGGGAGGGGCTTTCTTTCTTTTTTAGGGAAACATCAACTACAACTAATATACACATCCTGTATGAAAAGAAAAGATTGATTAAACAATACATTTACACTTATATAGTTATACATTTTTTTAAGGGGGGGGGGCTTTTTTTTTTTTTTTTTGGGGAAACATCAACTACAACTATATATATAAGTATACACATCCTGTATAAAAAGAAAAAATTGTTATACTATACATTTTTTTTAAATCATTGGGGGGGGGGGGGGTGCACCGTAAGGGTGATCCTACGGCGAATCCCCCGCTGGGACCACTGTTATCTGAAAGCAGATCGCCCGCCGTTTAAAAAAATACCGGGTATTTAGCATTAAAGGAGCGACGTATAATGGCGGTGGGCGGTCGGTAAGTGCTTAAGGGGGGGGGGCTTTCTTTCTTTTTTAGGGAAACATCAACTACAACTAATATACACATCCTGTATAAAAAGAAAAGATTGATTAAACAATACATTTACACTTATATAGTTATACATTTTTTTAAGGGGGGGGGGGCTTTTTTTTTTTTTTTTTTTTTTGGGGGGAAACATTAACTACAACTATATATATATAAGTATACACATCCTGTATAAAAAGAAAAAATTGTTATACTATACATTTTTTTAAAATCATTAGCTATTAAAACACAATTGTAAACCTCCTGGAGGATAATAGCACATACCGGACACCATTTTGATCAACCCATATGGAATAGAAGTTGTTGATCAGGTCTTGATTGGTGATTTCCTCCATCCTGACCAGTCTCACTCTGATGCGCTGCCGTTGTGGGTTGGGAACAGCAGCCCGGCACACTGGACACGTTGCGCTCTGCTGAAGCCATTGTTGGATGCAGCCGGTGTGGAATTGGTGAGCGCAGGTCAGAGTCCTGGTGTCTTCGCCATCTTCATATCCTGAAAGACAAATGGGACAGTTTACCTGCTCCTCGCCGCGTGGCTCCATGGGCGGTGGTGGTGCTGGGTGGTGTTCAGCAGCCCTGTTGCGGTCTCTTGGTGAACGGCTCCTGATGATTGGCTCGTCCTCCTGTCTCCGCCGACGTTGCACTCTGGACCTCGTCCGGTGGGCGATTGGTGACTCTTCGCCTTCCTGACGGGAGCGTCTTTGCCGGAATCGGGGACGTGAAGGACGAGGCATCCTGATGGTATTGGATGCCTGTGTACCTGAAAACGGCTAAAAAAACTGAATATTAATACTAATATACAATACAAACTATAATAATACGATGGTAAGAGCTGTAAATATAAATAAAAGTTATAATATTCGCAGTAAATAGCAGTAAATAGCAGTAAATAGCAATGAATAGCAGTGAATCGCTGGAGCTAGGCCCTGACGATGTCACCTCGGCAACTCGCTATGGAGAAGTGACCTGAGACACCTCAGGCTGCAGGTAAACAACAGAGCCTCACACCAACTGTCACTTTTCAGGCCTACATTTCAGGCCTATATTTTGATTGGCGATATGTCAGTCATACAACACAGTAACCATATAAATTTTATATCATTTTATAGATTTTACATTGAATTATACAGTAATGGGTTATTTGCATGGTTATTTTTCAAATCGGCCAGAAGATGGCGATGTTATTCTACAATGTAATACCGATCCTCACCATAGAGGTCACCCTTCCTGATTACCTGAATAGAAATCAGAGAGAATAGAGAACGATGTGTTATTTCTATCAGACATGTGGATGTGAGGAGGTCGGATGAAAGATTGTGAGGGGGGGGGGGGGGGAGAAAATGGCGGCCGGGGGGAGCAGAGCTGAGCAGGTGAGGAGGAGAGGGAAGGAGAAGGGTGATGGAGGTCGGGGCTTTATGGAAAGACTGGGGGGGGGGGGGTGTAGAAAGGCCTGATAGATAGAGAGGTGATGTCTGGACCCCCCTATTACCCCCCCCCCCCCCTTATTGTTCTCTCATCTGCCAACCCCCTCCCTCCATATATATATATATATATATATATATACAATAACCCCCCCCCCTATTTATACAATAATCTCCCCCTCCTGTATATATAATAATCCCCCCCCCCTGTATATACAATAATGACCCCCCCCCCCCATCCCCCACTGCTCAGATTGTGATCGGTGTCATCCAATCAGTGAGGTCACATCCGGGCGTTTGCAATCGCAGGCAGAATCGCCGCAGTTCTTCCCGCCATCCCAAAACATTCTGCAAAACCGCATCATGCAAGGTTTGACACCCAGAAGAAGCCCCGCCCCTTTCTCAGTGACGCGCTTCGCACGATTTATCACACAACAATGGCGGCAGAACCGCGCCCATGTTTAGGTGACATTGAAAACAAATTTGTAAAAAAAAAAAAATATTTGTCAGCTTTGCAGAGCGTGTTTGGAATGGCGGCAGAATTGCGGTGATTCTTCCCCGGATCGCAGACAGCCGGGTGTGACCGGGGCCTGAAGAATAAAATGATAGCTCCGGGCCGTTCTCACCATAGAAATGCAGTCTGGATGCGTTCCGGATGCGTTTTTGATGCATTCTGGTGCATTTTTTCCGTCCCCTTAAATAAGGACATTGTGTATTCCGATGCGTTTTTGATGCGTTTTACTGCTTTCCAGTTTAGTGCAGAGAAAATGCCGCATGTTCTACTTTATTTTCTGGAACTGGAATGCACTGGTGAGATCCATGCCATTGAAAACCATAGAATCTACTTTACATGCGTTTTTGATGCAGATAAAGAAGCGCACTGGACCGCATGTTGTGTGAAGCGGCTCTAAAGGAAAAACGTATTTTTTATCTTTGGACGGAGTAGAGAGGATTGGAGCCTCTGTCAGGTTTTTATCGCTGTCTGTGTCCCCGTGAGGGGGATTCATCCTCTATTTATCCTGTTTACCATTATCATCCAAAGTGTCCCCAGAAAAGTCATAGAGGAGAAATCGTCCAATGGGGACACTAGTTCTGTCACCTGGGGGGTCCCTAAGGAATCCCCTTATTTGCAGGGATTTCCTCTTCCTGTTTTGGCTATGGGGACAGGAAGTGAAGGGAATTCTGGGACACAGATGGCAGAAAATAATCTGACCGGGGTGACCCCAATAACACGGGGAATCGGTGCGGTCGGCCGGGGAAATTACAGAAGGAAACCCTGTGCAGCTCTCTGCAGCAGCTGAAAGCCAGTTTCTCCCCCTCCTGCCAACTTTCAGCTGCTGCGGGAAAAGAGAGACAGACATAGGGCATCGTTCCGGTAATTTCTTCTCCAGCACTGATCCCCCCCCTCCCTGTTCTGCCTGCTTCTGACCCCCCCCCCCCCCATGTGCCCCCATTTCCCAGTACTTCCTGTGTAACTCCACACTGGTAACCTGTCAGGGCATTGAAGTGTCACCTATGGAGAATTCTAAGCACCGGAGTTTTCCGCCATTCCACAGGCAGACAGAAGTGTAAAGTGTGACATGTTAGGTATCTATTTACTCAGCGTGACTTCATCTTTCCCATCATACTAAATATTGGGCTGACTTTTTTTTTTTCAATTCATGAAAATATGTTTTATAACCCAAAACATTGTGTTTAAAAAAATGCTGCGCGAATACTTTGTGACATAAAGAATTTCAACACCCACTATTTTATTCTAGAGGGCCACTGCTAAAAAAAAATAAATATATATATATGAATGGATATTCACTATTGTCACATGGATTCTTCTCCTGGCCAATCAGGAAGCGGGTCCTGAGACCCTTTTCCCGATTGGCCAAAAGGAGAAGCCATGCCATTGGCCGAGGAGACGCAGGAGACCGATGGGGAAGCCGCCGCTGCTGCCAACTGTCCACCACATGTCCATGGTGAGTGAGCCAGCGACCAGGGGGGGGGGGGGGGGGGAGATTTGGTGGTGTATGATGTGCGGGCTGGTGTGGTCCGTCTGATGCTAAACCCCCCCCCCTGGCTCCAGCCGCCACTGGCTCCAATATTCACACTTCTTCCAGAAGGGTTTCCTCCATAAACAAAGCGCTCCACAACACTCTTCCCTTGTCCTGTACCTCACACGTGTTGGTGAAGGAACCTCTCCCCAATGCAGAGGAACCCCCCCACATATTAAAGGCCTTTATTTCATGTGGGTGTGACACCCCTAACTAATGTCCCCGCAGTGATGACCTCCGTTCCTCCCCGCCACTACAACAACCGCCTCCTTTATTCTCTCCTACCCAGAAAACAGAGGGTCACAAACACAGGTCACAAACGCAGTGCATTTTCCCATAGCTGCCCACACCAGATCACATTATACTTTTGTACCATGCGATTTGGTCGCAGTGCATTTTAGAATGGAGTGCATGCAGTACTTTTGGCGCAGTGCAGTTGTAGGCCAATCAAAGTGAATGGGTTTGAAATGTCTGGCACAGAGTCGCTCAGGAACGCAGAGCTGCGGGGGTGGTGGGAAGCAGCACTCGGTGTACAGACGCCGGCTCCAGGCTGGTGAGCACAGGGGGGTACAGGACAAGGGAAGAGTGTTGTGCAGCACTTTGTTTATGGATTGAAGTCTGAATATTGGAGCACGTTAACCCCTTTTTCACACTGATGCGGTTCTGATGCGTTCCAGAACTCACAGATTTGCCTGTCAAGGGAGATAACATGGCTTTCTATGGAGGTCGTTCACAGCTATGCACTCCAAACGCAATGCGATTTTTTTAAATGGGTGCTGTGCGATTTTTAAACCCCATAGACATATATGGAAACCGCAATGAATCAGTGCAAGATGCACCGATTTGTAATGTCACATAATTGGCTAGAACAGAAATCGCAGCTGTTTAAATTTGCGTCAGAATTGCTACAGAATCGCAGGGGAAGTGCTCCTGAAATCACAGATGAAGACGCATAGAAATTGCTCCTCATCAGTGTGAACCGGGGCTGATACAAGTTGGAGCACTTTGACACGAATTGGATTATTCTGCAGAACTTTGAAACTATTTGGTCATTATTGTTGATTTATTTTATATTTTTAAGGTGATTGAATGAATTACACAGAGGAGTTTATGAAGAGCGGAGGAACGCTCTGCTGGGGTAATGATTGTATGCATTGCTCTCCTTTCCTGACTCTCAGTGCCACTTGCTGGATAAGAGGTGGCTGGAAGCCCTAATAGTGAATGGCAATCCCAACCTTTAGATTATCGCCAATCCTCACATCTGGTGGCTGCATTACATTTCATGTTGGGCTTTTTTAATTAACCACTTGCTGACCGCCGCTGTAATATTACTCATGGCGCTCAGTCACCTAGTACTATGTGACTTTGTGCACGTGGTTTCAGTGGCGCACGCCGCCGTGGCCTCGCTCCTGCTGTGTTTAGACACAGCGGGAGGCGGGCCGTGGGAGGAACGGCGGCCATATTGCCGCTGCCCTCCTGCGATCGTCGGAGAAACTGAGAGAAGATCCGTCTGCTTATGTAAACAAAGCAGGCGGATCTTCTGTCAGACAGGCAGGGAGAGCTAAGCTGAAACCCAATCTATCTGTGCCTGTCACAGAATCCCCCCCCCCCCCCACAGTGAGCAAGCACTTTAGGCATACATTTAACCCCTTCGATCACCCCCAGTATTAACCCCTTCTCTGCCAGTGTCATTTATACAGTAACAGTGCATATTATTTAGCACTGATTACTGTATTAGTGTCACTGGTCCCCAAAAAGTGTCAAAAATGTCAGTTAGGGTTCCAATCTGTCCGCCGTGATGTCGCAGTCCCGATAAAAATCGCTGATCACTGTCATTACTAATTAAAAAAATAAATAAATAAATAAAAAGTCCAAAAATCTATCCCGCAGTTTGTAAACGCTATAACTTTTGCGCAAACCAATCAAAATACGCTTTTTGGGATTTTTTTTACCAAAAATATGTAGCAGAAAACAAATTGGCCTAAACTGATAAAAAAATGTAATTTTTAAAAAATATATTTTATTAGGCATGTTTTATAGCAGAAAGTAAAAAATATGGCTTTTTTTTTTTTCCAAATTATCGCTCTTTTTTTGTTTATAACGCAAAATCTAAAAACCGCAGAGGTGATCAAATACCACCAAAATAAATCTCTATTTGTGGGGAAAAAAGGGCATGAATTGTATTTAGGTACAGCGTCGCACGACCGCACAATTTTCAAAGTAACGCAGTGCCGAATCGCAAAAAATGGCCTGGTCATTAAGGGGGTAAAACCTTCCGGAGCTGAAGTGGTTATTTACTGCAGGTGCTTATATATCGCCGTCACTTTACACAGCGCTTTACATATTCTACATTCACATCAGTCCCTGCCCTCAAAGAGCTTACAATCTAATTCCCATTCATACAAACACATATTAGGGCCAACTAAGACATGAACCAATCAACCTACCAGCATGTCTTTGGAGAGTGGGAGGAAACCGGAGACCCGGAGGAAACGCACGCAGGCACAGGGAGAACATGGAAACTCCAGGCAGGTAGCGCAGTGGTTGGGATTTGAACCGACAACCCTCGTGCTGCTCGGCGGAAGTGCTGGATTTTTTCTTCTTTTCACCGGCTGATCCCTCCAGCATTACACTTTATATCCAGCACTGCAAATACAGAAAGGAGGCGCTAATTAAACTTCTATTTATCTCACATTTATTTATAATAAAAACTGACAGTCAGATTTTAATGAGAGAAGAGATGTTATCGGTCTCTTCTGTCATAAAGCACCCCTGTATACATGTGCAATGCATACACTACATTATGGTATAAACCTGCAGGGGGCTGCTTGGAATATTTTTTTAAAGAGTTTAATACCACTTTAACCACTTGTCTGCTGGGTACTTTTACCCCCTTCCTGCCCAGGCCAATTTTCAACTTCCAGCGTTGTCGCACTTTGAATGACAATTGCACAGTCGTGCAACGCTGTACCCAAACAAAATGTTTATCATTTTTCTCACACAAATAGAACTTTCTTTTAGTGGCATTTAACCACTTCAGCCCCGGAAGGATTTGCCCCCTTAATGACCAGGACCTATTTTGTGATTCTGCACTGCATTACTTCAACGGACAATTGCACAGCCGTGCGACGCTGTACCCAAACAAACTTTCCATCCTTTTTTTCCTACAAATAGAACTTTATTTTGGGGGTATTTGATCACCTGTGCCATTTTTTTTTTTTTTTTTTTTTAAACAAAAAACGAGTGACAATTTTGAAAAAAAAAAAAAACAATATTTTTCACATTCTTTTAAATGACATTCTCAAAAAAATAAATGTAAAAATCAAAATTTTTTAACATTTTAGGACAATTTGTTTTCTGCTACATATTTTGGTAAAAAAAAAAAATCGCAATAAGCGTATTTTGATTGGTTTGCGCAAAAGTTATTTCATCTACTAACTTCGGGAAAGATTTATGTCATTTTTATTGTTTTTTTTTTTTTTTTTACTAGTAATGGCGGCGATCTGCGAATTTGTGCGGGACTGTGACATTGCGGCGGACAGATCAGACACCTTACTGACATTTTTGACACTTTTAGGGGGACCAGTGACATTACTACAGTAATCAGTGCTAAAAATATGCACTGTTACTGTAATAATGACACTGGCAGGGAAGGAGTTAATGCTGTTGGTTGTCAAGGGGTTAAAGGTAAGCCTAGGGGAGTGATTCTAACTGTGGGGGGCAGGGCTTGTGAGATGATCACAGAGACATGTGATCCTATATAACAGGATCACATGGTCTCTGTGATCATCCCAGGAAGAAGGACGGACGGCTTTGTTTACATCAGCCGACCGTCCTTCTCTGTCAGCAGGGAGAGATCGCTGATGTCAGGCAGCAATCGGAGCCGCTTGACACATGCACTGGCTTCCCGGCTGAGGAGCGGGTGCAGGACACGCTCACCCCCTATTCTCCCCAGAGCGAGCGCCGTACATCTGCGGCGGCTGGTCAGAAAGCGGTTAATCACTACTGGGTTTTTTATTGTTTGCTAAAAAAAAAAAGACTGAAAATTTTGAAAAACAAACAATTTCAGAGTTTCTTATAAAAAAACAGGTAATTTTTTTCTCCTTCACTGATGAAGCTGCATTGATGGGCTGCACTGATAGGTGGCACTTATGGGCACTGATGGGTGGCACTGGTAGGCATCACCGATGAGTGACACTGGTGAGGCACGGCTGGGCAATGATAGGTGGCACTGAAAATAAAGAAAAGGTTTGGGACTTAGCATCAGAGACACGACAAACCAAAACTGACAAAAATACCGTATTTATTGATACAACAAAAATCCAAATATGATGAAATGATTACAAACATGATATACAATAGTGTAGAAAGGAAGATTTAAAAGTCAATACATGGACCCAATCTAAGTTAATAAAGACCAGCATGGCAATCAACATGAGTAAGAAAATGATTCAGTAAGGTCATAACATCCATAAACTGACGCATTTCGTGGACTAAATCTCGCCACTTCTTCAAGAGTAGATGTATGATCTGTGTCTGATAAAAAACATACGTATAAGGAATTGCAATAATGTTGGTAAATAAAAACTGGGCAGGGGAGGGAAGGGGAGACAGAATACCACATCCCAAGACTTACATAGAACTCTGGCAGTAACTGGTAACGGAGGTAGAGGCAGGGGCCCAGACGTCTCCCACGGGAGCTGAGGGCACAGAAGGCCCACGGATTTGGCCAAAGATACCACACACAAGGAGAGTGGGGGTTGGAGTGATTGGAGTAGTACTGATAGCACCATAGAAAGGTATCTATAAAAGATAAATAATATTAAGTAGTAAATGAGTATGTAGTATATGGAAAAACATCGTACTACTGAAATGCTATAAGTGGAAAGTGAGAGGATAAAGTATTCTAATGAATCCAAGTGACTGAGAGATGAGGGGAGTGAAGAATGAGGGAAATAAAGAAGGTAGGCTTGAAAGCCAAGTGTGGAGAAATCATGATGGTGGAGAGGTAAACCAAGTGAATAATCACTCAGAAAGAAAAGAAGGTAGATACATGCATCCAAATGACAGCAATGGCAGGAATATTACCAGATGGTGTAAGCTATAATGAAATAAGATGTGCACTAAGGGTAACCAGAGAGAAGTATGTAAGAAGGCAATACCAGAGAAGTAAATCCCAGATTCCAGTGCCAATGTGTCCCGTATTCCCCAAGGCCGCCGGCAGTAGTGCACCCAACGTCACGCCAGTGTATGTGTGGGGACCCGCAGGAACAGCAGGCGGATGGCCGAACCGTTCGGCGAGCCGCCTAATATACACAAGGAATGGGAAACAGCCAGGGCAATGATAGGTGGCACTGATTGGCAGCACTGGTGGGCACTGACTGGCAGCACTGGTGGGCACTGTTGGGACTGATGTCCCTGTAACAGAAGCCGGTTATCGGCTTTCTTCTTTGTCTTCTTCTGACAGCGTAAGGAGAAAATAAAGCAGATCACCGCCTTGTGTTTACTTCCATGATCAGCTGTCATTGGCTGACAGCTGATCACGTGGTAAGGGGCTACTGTGATTGGCCCTTTACCCCGATCTATGGTCATCTGAGTTTGAAGTACTCCACGATCACAGAGCATGCTGCGGCATCACGGGAGGACGCCCTCCCGGCAAAGGAAGACCACGCTGTAGCCATCTTTCAGCTATAGCATGGGCGGGAAGCAGTTAAGTGATTGCACAAACCCCTGTGATGTTGGTTGTCATGTGGTGTTTGAAGGAAGTAAACATAGGAAGGCTTGTGAGAGTGAGTACCTATGTTGTGGAGAGAGAGAACTAATTGATCAGCGGTGTTGATTGCTCCGTTCTCACTGCAGAGCCAGCGGGGTATAGATGCATCATCGGATCCATGCTGCATCCACCTAGGTGAGTATAGGCCGGGTTCACATATGTGTGAGTGTGGATGTGGTTTTAACCGCATCCAATTCGCTTGCCATGTGAATTTGACCGGCTCTCAATGGCACCGGTTCACACATGTCCGGGGCGGCCGCGGTGTTGTTTCTAAAAGGGTCCTGTGCGTTTTTGGGGCCAATTCAGGTTCAGATTCATGCAAAAATTCGGACCTGATTCGCACCTGAACGGGTGAAGAGAAACGCACCGGACCCCGGGCTGTAAACTACGGCCGCACATATGTGATCCCGGCCTCAATGTTCTTTTGTAAGTCCGTACTTCTCTTCTAACAAAGTCTTTGGAAGGTGAGAATAACAGCAGGAAGTAGTATGGAGTCGTTTTGTTCTTGGGATTTGATGTCCTTTATTTCCAAGAACAGGAAATGAAAATATTAACTCTTCCCTGTCCTTACATGCAGGAAATGCGTTCGTTTTCTTTTTTCTGTCATTATTTTCACCTTCAAGTGGTTGTAAACTTCTATCTCATACTTGTACCTATAGGTAGGCCTATAATAAGTCTCACCTATCGGTACTGTAAATATCTCCTATATGTGCACCGTTTAGGAGATATTTATTATATATGCAGCCGATGACGCCATCATTACATGCGCTCTGAAGGAACGGCCACCCGTGCTGTTACTTCCGAATCCTGTGCTGTAAACGGCGGCTCCCCATCGCATGCGTGGGTGTGACATCATCACGGCTCCGGCCAGTCACACAGCTGGATCCCGTGAACCCAGAAGTAAGACGGGTGACGATGGAAGCGGCCTCCAGCGATGGCATCTCTGGAATGCTTCGTTTTCAGGTAAGTTTCACATAATGTAGCATGCGATCCATACTAGCACATTATGGCTTTACCTTGCAGGTCAGAATAAAAATAAAAAAAGGCACCCAGCGGTTTCCAACCGCTTTAACCTGCCCATACGACCCCTCCAATCTTAGGGTGACAATGTGTATATCCTCCTGACGACAGGCAGGCATCCAGAGGGCCGGTGCAGCCCAATATCACTAACTTCTAATGAAAACCTTGAAGCCGCACATAATCAGTCAGCCCAGTAATGACCGAATAAAGATGGACTTCAGCTAGTCTCCTCCCAGAGGGTGTGGCCTGGGAGGAGACTAGATAAAGCTGCTCTGTATACTTTCATTACCAGGCTGACTGGTGTGCAGCTCCACGTTTTTCATTGTAAGTTATGAAAAAGCCGCGTTGTCACTCTAGAATTACCGAACACCTTCTCTTCTCCCTATCTTATAACAGTGGGGGAGGGGTTGTGAAGTCTGGGGAGACCTGGATAGGAATAATACCCCGGCTGGAGATAAGTATGCAGAGTGAGCGGGATAGCACTGGATTTCTGGCAGGATCATCAGATGTTTTTCTCACACTTATTGAGCATATAAAAAACTTTCAGTGATATTCACCAGACCAAAAGGGAGAAAACAAAGTTCATTGTTGGGGGTTGACATTCATGATAACTTAACCCCTTACCTACTGAGCACTTATACCCCCTTCCTGCCCAGGACAATTTTTAGTTTTTAGCGCTGTCGCACTTTGAATGACAGTTGAACGGCCGTGCAACATTGTACCCAAATTACATTTTTATCACACAAATAGAGCTTTCTTTTGGTGGTGTTTAACCGCTTCCTGACCACACGCCGCAGATGTACTGCGGCAGGCTGGCTCCTACAGGCAAATCGCCGTACATGTACGGCGCTCACTCTGGGGAGTCCCGCCCCCTTTTGTCAGGCGGGAAGCCAGTGCGTGTGTCAGGCGGCTCCGATTGCCGCCTGACACCGGCGATCTCTCCCCGCTGAGAGAAAAGGATGGTCGGCTGTTGTAAACCCAGCCGTCCGTCCTTCTCCCTGGGATGATCAGAGACCATGTGACCCTGCTATATAGGATCACATGTCTGTGATCATTTCACAAGCCCAACCCCCCCACAGTTAGAATCACTACCCTAGGCTTAATTTTAACCCCTTGATCACCAACACTGTTAACCTCTTCCCTGCCAATAGCATTATTACAGTAATAGTGCATATGTTTAGAACTGATTACTGTAGTAATGTGACTGGTCCCCCCAAAAGTGTAAAAAATGGCAGTTAGAGGTCCGATCTGTCCTCTGCAATGTCGCAGTCCCGCAAAAAATTGCAGATCGCCGCCATTACTAGTAAAAAAAAAAAGAAAAACAGTTTTTGCGCAAACCAGTCAAATTTTGTCACATTTTGAATTGAGCGCAGCTCTGCAGGACTCCGTCCACACAACCACGTCATTTATTCACAGGAATCTGAGAGAAGAAATTACAAGTCTTGCTTCAAATTAGTTGTGCCATGTCCCGCATAGGCATGGCTAAAGCCTAGTACACACGGGCAGATTGCTGGGCAACATCGGCTGATTCAATAAAAACCGGCTGACATTCGGCCCGTTTTGTATGGCAGCTGGTCCGACAAAATCCAGGCGTTCAACCAGCTTCTGTCGGTAGAAATGTTGGAAAACTAGCAGCCGATTGGCTCCCAATCAGCGCTCTCAGCCAGTAGCAGAGAGCACAGACCGGAGTGTTCTGACGAGAGGGACGTCCCCCTGTCAGAGCGCAATATCTCAGTGGGGGGAGATCGCCATACTAACATCTCATTGTTGCATAGTTAGTTAGGTTGAAAAAAGACATCAGTCCATCCAGTTCAACCTATGATGCGTGTGTGTGTTTGCTTTTAACCGTACATTGTATACCCCTGTATGTTGTGGTCTTTAAGGTGTCCATCTAATAGTTTTTTGAAACTATCAATGCTCCCTGCTGATACGACTGCTTGTGGAAGAGAATTCCACATCCTTACCGCTCTTTCAGTGAAGAACCCCTTATGCACTTTTAAGGTTAAACCTCTTTTCCTCTAGTTTTAGTGAGTGGCCACGTGTCTTATTGTATTGCCTTTCTCTGAATAGTTTATTCCTTATGCTCGGGTCACCAGTACAGTATTTGTACATTGATATCATATCCCCCCTCAATCGTCTTTTCTCCAGAGAGAAAAGGTTTAGTGCTTGTAGTCTTTCCTCATAGCTGATGTCCTCCATTCCCCTAATTATTTTTGTTGCCCTTCTCTGGACTTTCTCCAATTCCAGCACATCTTTCCTGAGGACCGGTGCCCAGAACTGGACAGCATACTCCAGATGTGGCCGGACCAGAGTCTTGTAGAGTGGGAGAATAATCTCTTTATTTCTGGAGTGAATCCCCTTTTTTATACAACCCAGTATTCTGTTGGCTTTGCTTGCGGCGGCTTGGCATTGCATGCCACTGCCAAGCTTGTTGTCTACCAGTACCCCCAAGTCCTTTTCCATCCTAGACTCACCCAGAGGTTCCCCCCCTAGTGAGTAGCTTGCTTTCTGGTTTCTGGCCCCCAAGTGCATTACTTTACATTTATCAACATTAAACCTCATCTGCCATGTAGTTGCCCACCCCGTTATTTTGTTCAGCTCTGCTTGCAAGGTTTCCACATCCTGCATAGAAGATATTGGCATGCCTAGTTTAGTATCATCTGCAAATACTGAGATTGTACTCGATATCCCCTCCTCTAGATCATTTATGAACAAACTAAACAGGATTGGTCCCAGGACAGAACCCTGGGGGACCCCACTTTCCACACCCGCCCAATCCGAGTACTCCCCATTAATCACCACCCTCTGTACTCTCCCCTGGAGCCAGTTCTCTATCCAGATACTCACCTTATGATCCATACCTACCTTCCTTAGTTTGTACAGTAATCGTTTGTGGGGAACGGTGTCAAAGGCCTTTGCAAAGTCCAGATACACCACATCCACAGGCTTACCTTTATCTAGGTGGCTGCTCACTTCATCGTAGAAGGTTAATAGATTGGTTTGGCAAGAACGATTTTTCATGAATCCATGCTGATTACTACTTATAATACCTTTTTTATTACTAAAGTCTTGTATGTGGTCCCTTAACATCCCCTCCAAAATTTTGCAGACTACCGATGTTAGGCTGACCGGCCTATAGTTACCCAGGATATATCTCGGCCCCTTCTTAAATATTGGTACCACGTTGGCTTTTTTCCAATCAGCTGGCACCATACCCGTCTGTAAACTATCCTTAAAGATCAAGAATAATGGTCTGGCAATCACCTGGCTGAGCTCATTAAGAACCCTCGGGTGCAAGCCATCCGGTCCTGGGGATTTATTTATGTTAAGTTTCTCTAGTTTAGCTCTAAGTCTATCTTCTGTTAACCATGGCGGCACTTCCTGAGGTGTATTATTTAGTTCGGCCTTACAAGCTAGGTTCGTGTAGCCCCCCGATTCTTTTGTGTAGACTGAAGAGAAGAAATTATTTAACACTTCCGCCTTTTCTCTGTCCTCAGTGGCCATATTTCCTTTATCATCTTTTATGGGGCCAATGTGTTCTGGCCTCGCTTTCTTACTGTTTATATACTTAAAGAACTTCTTGGGGTTCTATTTACTCTCCTCCGCTATATGTCTCTCGTGTTCTATTTTAGCCGCCCTGATTTCATCTTTACATTTCTTATTACACTCTTTGTAATGCTTAAATGCTGCCAATGACCCCTCAGTCTTGTATTTTTTGAAGGCCTTTTCTTTAGCACTAATATACATTTTTATGTTGGAGTTTAGCCACCCAGGGTTTATTTTTGCTCTTTTAAATTTATTTCCCTTTGGAATGCACTGGCCAATCCCCCTGTTTAGTATGCTCTTGAAGCACTCCCATTTTTCCTCAGTGTTCTTTGTTTCCAGGGTTCTATCCCAATTGATATTTTCTAGCAGCAAGCGCAGTTTAGGGAAATTGGCTCTTTTGAAATTCAGTGTCCTTATATTACCCCTCTGCTTCCTATTACTGTAATTAATACTGAAACTTATTGACCTATGGTCACTGTTTCCTAAGTTGTCCCGTATCTCTATATCCGTGAGCAGGTCTGTATCGTTGGTAATCAGTAGGTCAAGTACCGCATTGTTTCTTGTCGGTGCATTCACCATCTGACCCATAAAATTGTCCTGCAAAACATTTAGGAAGTTCCTAGCCTTGGCTGAGTGTGTGGTTCCTTCTGCCCAGTCTATATCCGGATAATTAAAGTCCCCCATTATAATGACATTTCCCATCCTTGCTGCTAATCCTATCTGTAAAAGGAGGTCCGCCTCACCCTCCTCCCTCTGGTTGGGGGGCCTATAGCATACGCCCAATATTACCTTCCCCGCCGTGCCATCCCTTTGAAGCTCTACCCATAGGGATTCTGCCTCATCCATAGCTCCATTATTAATATCATCCCTCATATTTACCTGTATACTGTTCTTAATATACAGACATACCCCTCCCCCTTTTTTACCCTCTCTATCTCTGCGATAAAGGGAATACCCCTGAATGGTCGCCATCCAATCATGAGAGCTGTCAAACCAAGTCTCAGTTATCCCCACAAAATCTAAGTCTTCCTCAAACATCAGCAGCTCCAGCTCTCCCATCTTGTTTGCCAGGCTTCTGCTAAAGCTTCAGGCTTCTTCACCCTACCGCTAAACCCCCCATTTCTGCCCTCTGAAACTTGCTTTCCACTGGCTAATTCTACATCTGTACCCTCCCCCCCATTCCCTAGTTTTAAAGCCCCTCTAACTTTTTGGCCATCTTCGCACCCAGTACGGCTGCACCCACCCCATTTAGGTGCAATCCGTCCCTACCAAAGAGCTGGTGACTGACTGAGAAGTCAGCCCAGTTCTCCAGGAACCCGAAACCCTCCTTACTACACCAGCTCCTCAGCCACTTGTTAACTTCCCTAATCTCCCGCTGCCTCTCTGGTGTGGCTCGAGGTACAGGTAGTATTTCGGAAAATACTACCTTGGAGGTCCTAGTCCTCAACTTAGCGCCTAAGTCCCTGAAATAGTTTAGGACTCTCCGT
The DNA here is from genome assembly GCF_965119305.1 of Pelophylax lessonae. Classification (NCBI taxonomy): domain Eukaryota; kingdom Metazoa; phylum Chordata; class Amphibia; order Anura; family Ranidae; genus Pelophylax; species Pelophylax lessonae. Next base: position 197,177,666 of record NC_138777.1, on the reverse strand, counting down.
CTTCCTCTGCCTATGTCATTGGTACCCACGTGTACTATGACAGCTGGGTCTTCCCCAGCCCCACCCAATAATCTGTCCATCCGATCCGCAATGTACAGCAGCTCCGACCTGAGCTGTTTTTTTTTTTTTCGTTCATCGCCTGAAAGAATAACAATATTTTTCAAATTCTTTTATTTGAAATTCTCAAAAAAAAAAAAGTAAAAATCTAATTTTTTTAACATTTTAGGCCAATTTCTTTTCTGCTACATATTTTTGCGCAATAAGCGTATTTTTATTGGTTTGCACAAAAGTTATTGCGTTTACTAACTACGGGAAAGATTTATGTCATTTTTTAAATTTTTTTTTTTACTGGTAATGGCGTCGCCCCAGAAGTGACGAGCGGGGCCGGTGCCGTCGCATTGATTCCTGGGAGCGATGACGTTCAGCTCCCAGGAATCATCACAAGACAGGAAGTGACGGCGGAGCCGCGGCGCTGAGGGAGGAAGTGAAGAATAGGTGAGTATATTCTATCTAAAATTACAAGGTGAGTGTAAAAAAAAAAAAAAAAACCTAACTATCCAATTCCTTTTCAGGTTAAGAAGACCAAGCGGACGGGCACACAAAAAAAGGTTGTTTTTGTGCCCGAACTCCGCTTTAAGGTGAGCGCTATATTTTTTAATTTTTCAACAGGTTTGAAAAATATATCATTGTTAAAGTGGTTGTAAAGTCTGAAAGGTTTTTTTTTTTTTTTTTTTTTTTTTTTACCTTTATACATTCTATGATTGAAGGTAAAAAACCTTCAGTGTGCATCTCCCCCCCTAAGCCCCCCCAATACTTACCTGAGCATAATCCTGATCCAGTAATGTGCCAGGGAGAGCTGAGGCTCTCCCAAGCCTCTCCCTGCTGATTGGCTGGGATGCAGCAGCAGGACCCATTGGCTCCCGCTTCTGTCAATCACAGCCCGTGAGGTGGGGTTGAATTGTGCTCTATGTGTCTTATGGACACAGAGAGCCGGCTTGGGAGCAAGCATGCTTGTGTGCCGCCATAACAAGCAGGTTGCTTTTAGGGAATTCGGCAAGGGGGAGGGGCCTAGAGCGCTGGCGAGGGACCTGAGAAGAGGAGGATGGGGGCTGCTCTGTGCAAAACCACTTCACAGAGCAGGTATGACATGTTTTTTTTTTTTTTTTATAAAATGTTTCTTTAAAATCAATTAAGGATTAATTAAAAGAGAAGTATGGGTTTTGTTTTGTTTTTATAAAATCATATTTACCTAGGAGGATGCAGCATTGACCCAGTGCTCCCCCTCTGCTTCTAAGTCAGAACTGAGCCATCCAAAACCGCTGATCACTCAGTTTTTCACTGGGCTGACAGTCATTGACTGTCAGTTGCAGCTCTCTACTCTGCCCCTCCAGTGCTCACTGGAATGCTGGGCTGTGGAGGGGGCGGGAGCGGCTGGCTCAGACTCTCAGTAGTGCACTGAGAGGTTGAGCCAACTCCCAGTCCCGGAATCTAGGTGGATGGGGACTTTAAAGCGGTAGTATAAAAAAAAAACCTGCAAGACAAAGGCATAATGAGCTAGTAGGCATCGCATACTACCTCATTATGAATTACTTACCTTAGAACGAAGCCCTGACACGGACCCCCGGACACCGCTGTGGGAGCGGACATGATCCCTCGGCGTCTCTTCTGCGTTCCGCGGCTCCGACGCTGTGAGTGGCCAGAGCCGCGATGACGTCACTCCCACGCATTGCGCGCGGGAATAATTTTCCGGCAATTCCCGGCAAGGAGCTCTTGTCAGCGGCTGCATGCAGTGGTAATATCTCCTAAACCGTGCAAGTTTAGGAGATATTAATTGTACCTACAGGTCAGCCTTATTATAGGCTTACTTGTAGTTAAAAGTCAAAAAAAGCGGTATACTTCCGCTTTAAAGTTGGGATTTTTTTCCAGCCTGGACCGGCTAAGTGATGTCAGCCAATAGTGGGATTTGGCCTGCTGTCCACTGAAAACGGGTCACAGTAATGCAGTGCGAATTGTACTCCTGTCATCCACAGGAGAAACCAACAAATGGCCCTTGCCCCCACCTATAACTGGCCTTCACATCAAGGAGCACAAGCGCCACGCATGTAAAACAAAACCAAATAAAACTCCCAGCTCAACTCCCCTACCAGTCTGCTACCAACCAAATTACTTTTGTAAATTTATGAGAGCCTCCATAGTAAAAGCACTTTCATTCCAATGGATAGATAGAGGGCAGGTGAGCCTGGAGGGAAAAAGTGGTTGTAAAGGCAGAAGGCATTCTATGCATTAGTTTAAAAAAAAAACCTTCTGTGTGCAGTAGCCCCCCTCAGTCCCCTAATACTTACCTGAGCCCATCTCGATCCAGCAATGTTTAGAGACTTTGCTGTTCGGGACTCTCCCTTCTGATTGGCTGAGACATAGCAGTGGGTGCCATTGGCCCCCACTGCTGTCAATCAAACTCAGTGAGCGAATGAGGAGAAGGGGGGGGCGAGTTGGGAGCTCCGTGTCTGAATGGACACATGGAGCTCTACTTGGGTGCACCAATAGCAAGCTGCTTGCTGTGGGGGTACTCAGCAGGAGGGAGGGGCCAGGAGCGCTGAAGAGGGACCCGAGAATAGGAGGATCAGGGCTGTTCTGTGCAAAACCAACTGCATAGAGCAGGTAAGTATGACAAGTTTGTTATTTTTATACAAAAAAAAGAAACAAGACTTTAGTATCACTTTAACCACTTGCCGACCGGCCGCCATACTTATACAGCGGCAGGTCGGTTCTGTCCCCTGAAATTACGTAGTTTCGTGGGACAGCTAGTGGGGGCAGGTGCATGCCCATTGGCCACAGGGGGAGCCAATCAGTGGGTCCACGGGACGCAATGTCCGCCGGGGACCTGTGATTGCTTCCCGTGAAGACAGAACGGCAGTCGGCCAATGTAAACACAGCAGACCGCTGTTCTGTTAGTGATGAACACAGGAATCCTGTGTTCTTCCTATTTAGGAATACAGGTCTCTGTGTTCATCCAGCAAGTCCATCCCCCACACAGTTAGAAAGAACCCCATAGGGACACATTTAACACCTGTCATCGCCCCTGGTGTTAACCCCTTCCCTGCCAGTGTCATTAGTGCAGTAACTGTGCATATTTTTAGCACTGATTACTGTAGTAATGTTGCTGGTCCCCCCAAAAGTGGCAAAAGGTGTCCGATCTGTCCGCCGCAATGTCGAAGTCCCGCTAGAAACCGCTGATCACCGCTATTACTAGTACAAATAAAAAAATAAATAAAAATGACATAAATCTTTACCCTAGTTTGTAGACGCAATAACTTATGCAAGCTTTTGCATACCCGAGCCAGCAGTATATATGCAGCGGAGGGTCGGCAAGCGGTTAAAGGGAACAGTGCATAAAAATATTTTTACAAATTTTTTAAATGGACTTACCAGTCCTGCCGCAGGATTCTATAACAATTATCCAATCTTTACCCATCACGGTGAGTTTCTGTCATTTTTCGACCTTTAAGGACTGGGTCCCCTTGCTTTTGAGGGGCCACTCCCTTGGACCTGTAGAGCACCCTGCCAGAGCGCCTTTGGGAGTTGGTTTTACTAAGGGTCCGGATCCCAGGGTCCAGTGCCTAAAAAGAATAACATTAGAGGGAAAACCTTGTATCTCCTTTCCCAGACGACCGTGCAATTCTCAGTTAAAGTAACGCAGTGCCGTATCGCAAAAAATGGCCTGGTCATTAAGGGGGTAAAACCTTCCGATCTGGAAGTGGTTAAAGGCATAGGGGCACACTCGCGGGGGGGGGGGGTCCGCCGGGCACATGCGCGGGGGGTCCGTGACCGCGCGGGAGCGTGCCTCAGGCGGCGCGCGCTCGTTCCCTAGAGCCTCACAGGCTAGCGACGTAGTACTACATCGCTTTGCCTGTGAGGGGCTGACCGCCGCAGTAAATTGTCATGCGGCGGTTGGCAAGCGGTTAACCAACATGTCATACTTACCTGCTCTGTGTAATGGTTTTGCACAGAACGCCCCCGATCTCCTCCGGTCCCTCCTGACTCCACCCCCTTGACAAATGCTCCCAATAGCAAGACCCCCCCCACTCTCTCCTCATTGGCTTACTGACTGCTGTCTCAGCCAATGAGGAGAGAGGGACCGGGGACAGCCAAGGCTCCCATGCACATTGTTGGCTCGGGAGGGGGCTCAGGAGAGTATACGAGACGGGCTGTGTGCGGAGCTGCATAGAGAAGTTTTTTTACCTTCTTGCATAGGTAAAAATCCTTCAGTCAACCACTTTAAACCACTTTGAATAACTGAAGGAATCAGCTAACGAGCTATAGAAGAGGTATATTTTTATTCTTTTCTAAAAAAAAAAAAACAACCCCCAGCATGATGACATACGCGAGACCCTGGAATAAATATCACAAATAAAGCCGTGTGTGTGTGTGTTTTTTTTTTTTTTAACTACTGCAGCCAAATGGACGTTCCAGGATGTCCTTGGTTTTCAGTTACACCGGGATGATAACCGGCACCTACAGGCATCATCCCGATATCATTCTTTTCAGCCGGCAACTCTGAGTAAGGCAAAAGTGATCCGAGTGGCTAATTAGACACTCGGTCACTTCTCAGGGTGGCGGAAGCAGGTCCCACCCTTGTCCCGCCGTCACTTCTCCCAGCCTGCGGTGATTGCTGCCCTGTACAGAGAGAGGAACTGACGTCATTCCCCTCAGTAACCCTGGAAACCGGGAGCAATGAGGAGTTTGTCACTTCTGATTTCGCCTCTTTATTTACCTGACCACCAGCGGCCAGAGAAGCAACCGATCGGACCGATCTCATTCTGATCGGCTGCATGGGGGGGCCAGAGGAGAGATATGGGGTCTAATAGACCCCAAATCTCTCTATAAAGAGGACCTGTCACGGCTTATGCTGATGTGAACAACATCCCTTGTGATAACATTAAAGTTCGTACAAAAAGAAGTGTAAAAAAAAAAAAAAAATGTTGTATAAAATAAATAACAGTAAAAAAAAAAAAATTTAAAGCACCACGGTCCCACTGTGCCTACACACAAATATTTTACTCCGGCATGCTTATGTAAATGGTGCCCACACCACACATCTGAGGTATTTTCGCGAACGTCAGTGCGAGAGCTCCTTTTTCTCTTTTGCGAGATGTTTAAAAAAAAAGAAATAACAATCCGGCCTCCTACTCTCCTTACAGCCGGCCAATCCCGCTCCTTTTTCTCTTTTGCAAGATGTTAAAAAAAAAAATCTGGCTTCTTTCTCCCTTTACTGCTGGCCAATCACGCTCCTTTTTCTGTTTTTTAGGATGTTTAAAAAGAAATCCGGCCTCCTCCACATACAGCCAGCCAATCATGCTCCTTTTTTCTCTTTTGCAAGATGTTACAAAAAAAAAATCTGGCCTCCTTCTCCCTTTACAGCCAGCCAATCACGCTCCTTTTTCTGTTTTGTAAGATATTCAGAAAAGAAAATCCGGCTTCCTGCTACTCTTACAGCCGGCCAATCACACTCCTTTTTTCTGTTTTGCAAGATTTTTAAAAAAGAAAAAAATCCGGCCTCCTCCTCCCCTTACAGCCAGCAAATGCCAGATAATGCCAGTCCCCCCCTCACATGCTCCATGACTATTTTTTTTTCTTCTTTATGTGCCCATTGGTATACTGGGGGTGTCGTTAAGATTACATTGACACCCCCAGCGTACCGCATATGGCAGTGTGAACTGCCAGGGGTGCGTTTGCGATGCGGGAACAGGCTGCGAATTCGCAGCCTTCCCGCATTGCATAAGTGTGAACCGGGGCTAAAAAGAAAAAATCTGTTCCACTATAGGGATTAATAGCAGATACGGAACATCGTTTTCATCAGCCTCAATGGTAAACCTGTAGTTGAGCAGGTCTTGAATGCTGAATGCCTCCTCCCTGTATGGTCTCCGGTACGGTTGTGGGTTGGGAACAGCAGCCCGGCACAGTGGACACGTTGCGCTTTGCTGAAGCCATTGTTGGATGCAGCCGGTGTGGAATTGGTGAGCGCAGGTCAGAATCCTGGTGTCTTCGCCATCTTCATATCCTGAAAGACAAATGGTACAGTTTACCTGCTCCTCACCGCGCGGCTCCTTGGCAGATGAGCCACAGATGAGCCACACGTTTTTACCACTCCCCACCTCCCCAAACACAAGTGTAAGGGCCAATTGGCACAGGGAGTAGATGTGTCTTCCGTGCACGGCCCTCTTTTACTGATATGGGATGCACAGGTGTTGTGCATGCATCCCCATGTCAGTGTCCTATTCATTTGCATTGGGACACGCAGCTGCAGGGACACATGTGTCACAATATAACATGCGGGTGCGAGTCCCCAAACACACTCTGTATGCGTTCAGGGATATGTATCCGTGTAAATGGATCCTAAATGAGGCCTAAAGACGCATTTCACTGTCCTTCTATGGTCATCATCATTATCATCCTGATAATCACACAGTACAATGTTGTAGCTGTACCATTAGATTAACCACTTGTCTACTGCGCTGACGCGCTTTGAATGACAGTTGCACAGTCATACAACACAGTACCCATATGAAATATTTATAATTTTTTTTCACACAAATAGAGCTTTTTTTTGGTGGTATTCAATCACCGCTGAATTTATTTTTTATAATTTGCTAAATAAACAAAAAAGAACGAAAATTTTGAATATAAAAAAAACTTTTTCATAGTCCGTTATAAAATTTTGGAAAAAGGAAATTTGTCTCCTTCAATGACATGTGCTGATGAGACTGCACTGATGGGCACTGATGAGACGGCACTGATAGGCTGCACTGATAGGTGGCACTAATGGGCACTGATATGTGGCAGATGGGCACTGATAGGTGACACTGATGGGCACTGATAGGTGGCACTAATGGGCACTGATATGTGGCAGATGGTCACTGATAGGTGACACTGATGGGCAATGATAGGCAGCACTGATGGGCACTGATAGGTGACACTGATGGGCACTGGTAGGCAGCAGTGATAGATGACACTGATGAGGAGACACTGGTGGGCACCGATTGGCAGCACTGATGGGCACTGATTGGCAGCACTGGTGGGCACTTTTTTGACTGCACTGATAATCACTGCCCCGATTATCAGTGTACATGTCCCTTTTAGCAAAGCCGGGTATTGGCTACCTTCTCCTCTCATGCATGTCAGCATGAGGAAAGGAATACTGATAACCGTCTTCTATTTACATACAATGTGATTGGACACAACTGATCATGTGGTAAAGAACCACTGATTGGCTGTTTGCCCCAAACTGTGATCAGCAGTGTCCTCCGGACACTGTAATCACGGAGCGCGCCACCTGTGCGTGGCAGCGGGCGCGGTCACAGGAGGACGTCTTATGACGTCATATATAGTGACCACATCACCCCCACCATCAGCAGCCATGTAGTGACCATATTACCCACACCCTCAGCAGACATATAGTGACCACATCACCCCCCACCATCAGCAGCCATGTAGTGACCATATCACCCCCCACCATCAGCAGCCATGTAGTGACCATATCAGCCCCACCCTCCGTAGCCATATAGTGACCAAATTCACCCCCACCCTCAGCAGCCATGTAGTGACCACATTCACCACCACCCTCAGAAGCCATATAGTGACCACATCACCCCCACCCTCAACAGCCATGTAGTGACCACATTCACCACCACCCTCAGAAGCCATATAGTGACCACATCACCCCAACCCACAGCAGCCATATAGTGACCATATCAGCCCCACCATCAGCAGCCATATAGTGACCACATCACCCCCACCCACAGCAGCCATGTAGTGACCATATCACCCCCACCCTCAGCAGCCATATAGTGACCACATTACCCCCACCATCAGCAGCCATATAGTGACCATATTACCCCCACCCTCAGCAGCCATATAGTGACCAAATTCACCCCCACCCTCAGAAGCCATATAGTGACCACATCAGCCCCCACCATCAGCAGCCATGTAGTGACCATTACAGCCCCACCCTCCACAGCCATATAGTGACCATTACAGCCCCACCCTCCGCAGCCATATAGTGACCAAATTCACCCCCACCCTCAGCAGCCATGTAGTTACCACATCACCCCCCCCCCTCAGAAGCCATATACTGACCACATCACCCCCACCCACAGCAGCCATATAGTGACCACATTACCCCCACCATCAGTAGCCATATAGTGACTATATCAGCATCACCATCAGCAGCCATATAGTGACCATATCACCCCCACCATCAGCAGCCATTTAGTGACCACATCACCCCCACCCTCAGCAGCCATATAGTTACCATATTACCTCCACCCTCAGTAGCCATATAGTGACCACATCACCCCCACCATCAGCGGCCATATAGTGACCATATCAGCCCCACCATCAGCAGCCATATAGTGGCCACATCCCCCCCCCCCACCATCAGCAGCCATATAGTGACCATATCACCCCCACCCTCAGCAGCCATATAGTAACTATATCACCCCTACCCTCCGCAGCTATGTAGTGACCACATCACCCCCACCCTCAGAAGCCATATAGTGGCCACATCCCCCCCACCTTCAGCAGCCATATAGTGACCACATCACCCCCACCCTCAGCAGCCATATAGTGACCACATCACCCCCACCCTCAGCAGCCATATAGTGACCATATCACCCCCACCCTCTGCAGCCATATAGCGACCATATCACCCCCACCCTCAGCAGCCATATAGCGACCATATCACCCCCACCCTCAGCAGCCATATAGTGACCATATCAGCCCCCACCCTCCGCAGCTATGTATTGGCCACATCATATCCACCCACCGCAGCCATATAGTGACCATATCACCCCCACCCTCCACAGCCATGCAGACTATATTACCTAACATGAACAATCATTTAGTTTAGCTTATGGGAGTACCACTTTCAACATGCATTTGCAGCTCTAATACTGGATGGGGGAGACACAGAGAGGGTTTACTTAGTTCTCAAATACAGGCAGAGCCATAACTTCTCCCTGCTGTTCTCTATCCAGTTCATGATTCTTCCATTCACCAAACAGGACATGTGCATTCGGCTGCCCACTATCAGTGCCGGCACACAGCTCCTCCCTGCACACTATCAGTGCCTGCACACAGCTCCTCCCTGCACACTATCAGTGCCTGCACACAGCTCCTCCCTGCACACTATCAGTGCCTGTACACAGCTCCTCCCTGCCCACTATCAGTGCCGGCACACAGCTCCTCCCTTCCCACTATCAGTGCCTGCACACAGCTCCTCCCTGCCCACTATCAGTGCCTGCACACAGCTCCTCCCTGCACACTATCAGTGCCTTCCCCCAGCTCCTCTCTGCACACTATCAATACATGCACACAGCTCCTCCCTGCACACTATCAGTGCCTGCACACAGCTCCTCCCTGCACACTATCAGTGCCTGTACACAGCTCCTCCATGCACACTATCAGTGCCTGCACACAGCTCCTCCCTGCCCACTATCAGTGCCTGCACACAGCTCCTCACTGCCCACTATCAGTGCCTGCGCACAGCTCCTCCCTGCCCACTATCAGTGCCTGCACACAGTTCCTCCCTGCCCCCTATCAGTGCCTGCACACAGCTCCTCCCTGCCCGCTATCAGTGCCTGCACACAGCTCCTCCCTGCCCACTATCAGTGCCTGCACACAGCTCCTCCCTGCCCACTATCAGCGCCTGCGCACAGCTGCCCACTATCAGTGCCTGCACACAGCTCCTCCCTGCACACTATCAGTGCCTGCACACAGCTCCTCCCTGCCCACTATCAGTGCCTGCACACAGCTCCTCCCTGCACACTATCAGTGCCTGTACACAGCTCCTCCCTGCACACTATCAGTGCCTGCACACAGCTCCTCCCTGCACACTATCAGTGCCTGCACACAGCTCCTCCCTGCCCACTATCAGTGCCTGCACACAGCTCCTCCCTGCCCACTATCAGTGCCTGCGCACAGCTGCCCACTATCAGTGCCTGCACACAGCTCCTCCCTGCACACTATCAGTGCCTGCACACAGCTCCTCCCTGCCCACTATCAGTGCCTGCACACAGCTCCTCCCTGCACACTATCAGTGCCTGTACACAGCTCCTCCCTGCACACTATCATTGCCTGTACACAGCTCCTCCCTGCACACTATCAGTGCCTGCACACAGCTCCTCCCTGCCCACTATCAGTGCCTGCACACAGCTCCTCCCTGCACACTATCAGTGCCTGTACACAGCTCCTCCCTGCACACTATCATTGCCTGTACACAGCTCCTCCCTGCACACTATCAGTGCCTGCACACAGCTCCTCCCTGCCCACTATCAGTGCCTGCACACAGCTCCTCCCTGCACACAGCTCCTCCCTGTACGGACACACTCAGACATCCCAAGTCTCCGGCGACTTACGGGAGTCTCCCGCCTTTGGCCGGCGGCTCTCGGACACCCGCATGTGCCATGCGATCTCCCGGCTGCCACCGGAAACTTAGGATGTCTGCAGTCAGTGACAGAACTGCTGCTTCCTGTATAGTTTTGGCTCTGTCACAGGCGGACTGATATGAAATGCACTTCGCCTGTGACCAGAGCCATACAGGAAGCAGCGGCTCTGCTATCTACTGCAGCCGCTGCTTCCTCCAGCAGTACCAGCATTACCCGCCAGCAGTACCAGCATTACCCGCCAGCAGTGCCAGCAGTACCCATCAGCAACGCGGAGTGCCACCTCCCTGAAATTAGTTTTTGCAGGTTGGGATGCCTGCGCACTGATGACATGTAACAGAGCCAGTGCCGGAGCTTGTCATCCCCTCACCTTCCTGTCTGAGTAAGCAGGCTGCCTGGCCCCGATCTTCAGGAGAAAGTACAGGCTACTTCTAGAAGCACATGCACACTCTTACAGCCCGCCGCTTCTGATGACACCATCACTTGTCTTCAGAGAGAAATCTGTAATTACCATCCTGCAGCTGCATTTACATGAGACTTCATGAAAGTTAAAGCTGCTTTCTGGGCCCCTCTCTTAAATTGATGGGACCCGGGCCCTACAGGAGGCCCATTTATACCCCCTCTTCCAATTCCTGTGGGGACTGGAACAGAGGACTCTCTCTCTCTCTACAGCTATGTCCAAAGGACAGCACAAATTCCTATTCCCTCCTCACTTACCAGCCAGCCTGCAACAAAATGAATTACCCTGTCCAACAGTTTAGTTTGCACACATTTGCAAATAAATGCTTAAAATAGGCTAAGGGTTCATTTAGAGATGTGCTGAGACCTGTCCTCTGTGCTAACTTGCTTTTTTCTGTGTGTGCATCCACCTCGAAGCTGCGTGCAGGCAGTCTGTATAGAAGTGGATGCAGACTCAGCGGCTGCATGGAGAGAGTCACAAGTCAACATTTGGGGTGCACATACTTGCCAACTGTCTTGTTTTTGCTGGGACAGTCACGGCAAATAGGAGCCTGTCCCAGGTAATTTATATTGTCCCTGGAAGCACCCGTTAATCGGGCTGCCCGTAAATGTTATGCAGAGGTAGTGCACCTGAACGGGAGAATTATTCCAACTCTGCTACTTTGGCCTTAATTTTAAAATTCCCTTTTTAATTTCCTGTAATTCTCTCTATATTGAGTAGACCCTATAATCTGATGATAAGTAGGCGAAGGTTAATTATGTGGAGTGGGTGGGGCTTCATGGAAGTGGGTGTGGTAAATAATTGATAGCTGTGCTGCAAAGTGTCCCTGGAATTTTTTTCAAATGTTGGCAACTATGGGTGCACAGATCTGAAAGCACAGTGCCTGCATTCAGATCCGTGCACTCGCTTCTGCCCTCATGTCAAATTTTCACTACACAAATGTCAAATTTTACTACACACTCCAACAGAGGCCTTTGTCGATCAGAATACTGACGGGCTTTTTGTCTTTCCCCACCTGCTTGACAGCCCTCCAGAGGACACAGGATTGGGACCCCCAGAGAATTGGGAGGGAGCTCATCCTGTGTGAAGACAGAAGTTATCTCCACCTGCGATCACAGAGGGTTGTCTTACATCTGATGAGGTTGCAGTCACCCAATGGGGTAAGTCATTTTGTTTTTTTCTTTTTCTACTTAAAAGAGAAGTATGGTGCACCTGTCCCCTGCCTGGCTGTAAGACTGAGAAATGAGCGATCAAACACCGCTGGTCACTCAGTTCTCACTGTTTTGTTAACAGAGAGCTGGTGGCTGTCAGTCTCTGGCTCTCTGCTCTGCCCCTCCAGTTCTCACTGGAGCACCGGGCTGTGGAGGGGGTAGGAACGGATGGTTCAGGCTCTAAGCAGACTGCTGAGATGCTGAGCCAGCTGGCTAAGTGACATCAGGAGACAGCGAGCTTCAGCTGAAAATTGGTCACATGAGTGCAGAATGAACTGCACTACAATGATCCACAGGAGATGTAGAACCAAACAAGCTTTGGCTATACTTTTCCTTTAAAGGGTAAATTCACCTCTACAGAAAAAAATGTCCCTTGGTTGAACTGGATGGACTTGTCTTTTTTCAACCAAACAATGATGTAACTATGAACTAACACCGTACACCCTTCCCAACCCTCCAGTCCCTTCTCTGCCTATCTCCGGCAATCCTGAGCAGGTCCAGTGATCCAGAGATGTGAAATCCTCACTCTTCTATGTATAGCACTTCCAGGACAGACCAGATCAATTCACTGTGATGGCGGTGATCAATCATAATTGCTCTTCTCCCTGAATTCCTGCAGGGAGGAGGAGGAGAAGAGCGGGAATTTCAAATCCCCAGATCGCTGGATCGGCTACAGGAGCCCTGACAGCTCAGAATAGACAGAGGGTGTATACAGCAGGGAATGAGGTAGGGATCGTACAATGTTAGTTCACCTTTACATTTATTCTGTGTAGCACCCTCCTAGGTTGGTAAAAGCTTAGCAGCTCTATCTGCTTATCAGGGGAGCCTGATTGTTAGTTCTACCTGTTGCATGTGTCCAGGGTGTGATTCATCTGGGCTGAGAGAGTGTCCCCACTGTATCCAATGGGAGAGCCAGTTGGACAGTGGAGGCAACCCAGCTAGTGACACACAGGCTTTTGTGGCTGCCCCAGTGGGTTGGCACAACAGCGGTGCATTGTGGGATAGGTCATAAAATCCAGGGGCACATTTGACAGGACGTCTTTGGGTGGGAAGCCAGGTCCCAGGAGGAGGGTGTCAGCTGTCTCTCCTCCTGTCAGCAAGGAAGGTGGTCTAGTGGAACAAGTGTGTGATGCTGAGTCAGGAGGTCCAGGATACTGGCGAGTGGAGCTGAAGGCAGAGCAACCCAGGGAAAAACCGTATCCGTGAGTACCGGAAGCTTGCCAGGGGTCTTCCCAGGAAGGGGACCACTCCAGCGGAGAGTCAGTGAACAAGGGCTAGCACACACAGCAAGTGAGAAAGGGGGTGCCAGGTTAGGACTCTGAAAAGGAATCCATTCAGGAAAAAGCTTCTCACTAGGGGGGAAACCTCTGGGTGAATCTAAGATGGAAAAGGACCTGGGGGTCCTAGTGGACAACAGGCTTGACAGTGGCATGCAATGCCAAGCCGCTGCAAGCAAAGCCAACAAAATACTGGCATGTATAAAAAAGGGGATTCACTCCAGAAATAAAGGAATTATTCTCCCACTCTACAAGACTCTGGTCCGGCCACATCTGGAGTATGCTGTCCAGTTCTGGGCCCCGGTCCTCAGGAAGGATGTGCTGGAACTGGAGAGAGTCCAGAGAAGGGCAACAAAAATAATTAGGGGGATGGAGAACATCAGCTATGAGGAAAGACTACAAGCACTGAACTTATTCTCTCTGGAGAAGAGACGATTAAGGGGGGATATGATATCAATGTACAAATACTGTACTGGTGATGACCCTAGCATAAGGAACAAACTATTCAGAGAAAGGGAATACAATAAGACACGTGGCCACTCACTAAAACTAGAGGAAAAACGGTTTAACCTTAAAATACGTAAGGGGTTCTTTACTGTCAGAGCAGTAAGGATGTGAAATTCTCTTCCACAAGCAGTGGTATCAGCAGGGAGCATCAAAAAACTATTAGATGGGCACCTTAAAGACCACAACATACAGGGGTATACAATGTACAACATACAGGGGTATACAATGTATGGTTAACAGCAAACACACACACACATCATAGGTTGAACTGGATGGACTGATGTCTTTTTATAACCTCACGAACTATGTAACTATATCTTCTACTTCACTTCAGTGGCAAGGTGAAGCAGCGGCCTTGCCGCACACACTACAGTCAGTTGTCCTCAGAAATTGTGCATAGTTCAAGTTGCAGTATCCTACTCATCCCTTCTCCCATCCAAGTTCTAAAAAAAAAACACAAAAAAAAAAAACAAATCCCCTGGATTGTTCATTGTCTGAGCCAAGTCTTAAAGTGATCAGTTCTACAGACTGTTGCTATGGGTAACCCAGGGGAATCCACACTCAGCAGCCCCCTAGGGGGCAGTGCTACATCTGTAAAGGTGAACTAACACACTCACACTAAACCTAACCATTAGGGGCTATAACAAGGGCACTGTTTCAGGCATGCAGAGTTATTCTGAGGCACTTGGAGATCAGAGAACCCCGCACACATATAAAATAATCACTACTGTGCATGGGCAACACACTTAGAATGGAAAAATACATTTACAAACATAGGGGCTGGCCCAATAAAATGGAATAAAAAACTCTGTACTCCTTGGATGGATAACCTGGGCTTGAATCCAATTGACTTGTTAATAGGCCGGATCCTCTGTAGTTAGGGAGTAATTGTGCTCCTTTTATTGTAATGTATATTAAAGCGATATTAAAGTTTTATTTTTTAAATAACAAACATGTCATACTTACCTGCCCTGTGCAGTGGTTTTGCACAGAGAAGCCCGGATCATCCTCTTCTCAGGTCCCACGCCAGCACTCCTGGCCCCTCCCTCCTGCCGGGTGCCCCTACAGCAAGCAGCGTGCTGTGGGGCACCCAAGCTGGCGCACTCCCGAACCGCAGCTCTGTGTGTCCATTCACACACAGAGCCATAGCTTGGCCCCGCCTCCTCCATCTCCTCTCTGGCTCACTGGCAGTGATTGACAGCAGCGAGAGCCAATGGCTCCAGCGGCTGCCAAAAGCCAATCAGGAGTGCGAGTCCCTGGAAAACCAAGGCTCTGGTGGACATGGCATAGAACCCCAGTGTTTATTTTGTTGTGGAATGACTCTGAGCCCATAGGCTGTATATACACTCACCGGACACTTTATTAGGTACATTTTTTCAATTGCTTGGTAACACAAATTTCTAATCAGCCAATCACATGACAGCAACTCAATGCATTTAGGCATCTAGACGTGGTGAAGACAGCTTGCTGAAGTTCAAACCGAACAACAGAATGGGGAAGAAAGAGGATTTAAGTGACTTTGAACGTAGCATGGTAGTTGGTGCCAGACGAGCTGGTCTGAGTATTTCAAAAACTGCTGATCTGCTGGTATTTTTGACGCAAACCCATCTCGCGGGTTTGCAGAGAATGGTCCAAAAAAGAGAAAATATCCAGTGAGCGGCAGTTGTGTGGATGAAAATGCCTTGTTGATGTCAGAGGTCAGAGGAGAATGGGCAGACTGATTCAAGAAAGGCAACAGTAACTCAAATAACCACTCCTCACAACCAAGATATGCAGAATACCATCTCTGAACGCACAACACACTGAGCCTTGAAGCATATGGGCTACAGCAGCAGAAGACAATACTGGGTGCCCCTCCTGTCAGCTAAGAACAGGAAACTGAGGCTGCACTTTTCACAGGCTCACCAGAATTGGACGATAGAATATTGGAAAAACGTTGCCTGGTCTGATGGGTCTCAATTTCAGCTGCGACATTCAGATGATAGGGTTAGAATTTGGTGTAAACAACATGAAAGCCTGGATCCATCCTGTCTTCTGTCAACGGTTCAGGCTGGTGGTGGTGGTGTAATGGTGAGGGGGATATTTTCTTGGCACACTTTGGGCCCTTTAGTACCAATTGAGCATCGTTTAACGTCACGGCTATCTGAGTATTGTTGCTGACCATGTCCATCCCTTTATGACTACAGTGTCCCCATCTTCTGATGGCTCCTTCCAGCAGGATAATGCACCATGTCACAATGCTCCAATCATCTCACCACTGGTTTCTTCAACATGACAATGAGGTCACTGTACTCCAATGGCCTCCACACTCACCAGATCTCAATCCAATAGAGCACCTTTGGGATGTGGTGGAATGGGAGATTTGCATCATGGATGTGCAGCCGAGAAATCTGAAGCAACTGCATGATGCTATCATTTCAATATGGACCAAAATCTCTGAGGAATGTTTCCAACACCTTGTTGTATCTATGCCACAAAGAATTAGGGCAGTTCTGAAGGCAAAAGGGGGTCCAACCCGGTACTAGCAAGGTGTTCCCTAATAAAGTGTCCGGTGGGTATACACCCTAGCTCTTCCGCTGTATTACTACAACATACCCTGGAAAATGCCGGTCCCCTTCCAAATGCTCTGTCACCATTGGTTTCTGGGCTTCGTGTTCTCATCGGTGATCCTAGATCCTGCATGAAGGTTTCCACTGGGGGGAGGGGAAGAGGATCAGCAAATCTCTATTTCTTCTCTCCTTTTCCTGTTTGACGGTTGGAATTTATTTTTCAAATGAAAATAATAAACATGTTATACTTCCCTTCTCTCTGCATTGGCATTGTACAGAGTGCCCCTGAACCTCCCCCGCTGGTAGGCTTGTGTCATCTTCCACCTGATTTCCAAGCCCTGCACCCATTGGGAAACCTGGAACAGCATTGCGGGTGCTGCCGGGTAACTATTTTCATGTACTCTGATTAAACCAAGAGTCCTTTGGTGAAATCAATTGGCCAAAAGTGAAGCTCTCTAGAGAGTAGTGATCACTCCCAGTCACTGGCACGCTTTGACCAAGAGATTCCAAGCCTGCCCACCACGACAAGGTAGACTCTTCTAGGGCAGGACCTACACTAACTACACTAAGCTACCCTACTTGATGCTAGTCATCATTTTTTAATGTAGACAGGCTGAGGAAGAAGCTTGGAAACATGTTCCTGTATCCTACTGTGCATGTGAACATCGGCTACATGGGGGGGCTCCACTTCTGGGGTTGTGGAATGGCGACAAACATTGGTACTTAAAAATCCCCATAGGCAACATTTTAAAAATTTCTACAGGTTACCAGCTTAGAGTTACAGAGGAGGTCTAGGGCTCAAATTATTTCTCTCGCTCTAATGATCGCGGCGATACCTCACGTGTGTGGTTTGGACACCGTTTACATATGTGGGCGGGACTTGTGTATGCGTTCGCTTCTGTGCTCGAGTTAACGGGGACGGGGCGCTTTAATTTTTTTTTTTCCTATTTATTTTATTTATTATTTTTTATTTTTACACAGTTTAAAAAAAAAAATGTTGATCATTTTTATTCCTATTACAAGGAATGTAAACATCCCTTGTAATATAAATAAGCATGACAGGACCTCTTTATTGTGAGTTCTGGGGTCAAAAAGACTAAAAAAAATTGCTGAAAAAAATCTTGTTGCTAGGCAACGATGTTTGACGTCGCTCCGGTCCACCAAGACCATAGAGTCGAGTGGGGGCCATCTTGCCCTCACTCCACCTTCTGTCTGTGAGGAGCGGGGACCGGATCGTTTTCCTCGCTGCCGGCGGATCCGGTAAGCTGGGAAAACGGCCGGGATGCGGCGGGGGGGGGCGCACCGTAAGGGTGATCCCACGGCGAATCCCCCGCTGGGACCACTGTTATCTGAAAGCAGAACGCCCGCCGTTTAAAAAAATACCGGGTATTTAGCGTTAAAGGAGCGGCGTATAATGGCGGTGGGCGGTCGGTAAGTGCTAAAGGGGGGGGGGCTTTCTTTCTTTTTTAGGGAAACATCAACTACAACTAATATACACATCCTGTATAAAAAGAAAAGATTGATTAAACTATACATTTACACTTATATAGTTATACATTTTTTTAAGGGGGGGGGCTTTTTTTTTTTTTTTTTTGGGAAACATCAACTACAACTATATATATATAAGTATACACATCCTGTATAAAAAGAAAAGATTGATTAAACAATACATTTACACTTATATAGTTATACATTTTTTTAAGGGGGGGGCTTTTTTTTTTTTTTTTTTTTTGGGAAACATCAACTACAACTATATATATAAGTATACACATCCTGTATAAAAAGAAAAAATTGTTATACTATACATTTTTTTTTAAATCATTAGGGGGGGGGGTGGGGGTGCACCGTAAGGGTGATCCTACGGCGAATCCCCCGCTGGGACCACTGTTATCTGAAAGCAGATCGCCCGCCGTTTAAAAAAATTCCGGGTATTTAGCATTAAAGGACCGGCGTATAATGGCGGTGGGCGGTCGGTAAGTGCTTAAGGGGGGGGGGCTTTCTTTCTTTTTTAGGGAAACATCAACTACAACTAATATACACATCCTGTATAAAAAGAAAAGATTGATTAAACAATACATTTACACTTATATAGTTATACATTTTTTTAAGGGGGGGGGGGGGGGCTTTTTTTTTTTTTTTTTTTTTTTTGGGAAACATCAACTACAACTATATATATAAGTATACACATCCTGTATAAAAAGAAAAAATTGTTATAATATACATTTTTTTAAAATCATTAGCTATTAAAACACAATTGTAAACCTCCTCGAGGATAATAGCACATACCGAACACCATTTTGATCAACCCATATGGAATAGAAGTTGTTGATCAGGTCTTGATTGGTGATTTCCTCCATCCTGACCAGTCTCACTCTGATGCGCTGCCGTTGTGGGTTGGGAACAGCAGCCCGGCACACTGGACACGTTGCGCTCTGCTGAAGCCATTGTTGGATGCAGCCGGTGTGGAATCGGTGAGCGCAGGTCAGAGTCCTGGTGTCTTCGCCATCTTCATATCCTGAAAGACAAATGGGACAGTTTACCTGCTCCTCGCCGCGTGGCTCCATGGGCGGTGGTGGTGCTGGGTGGTGTTCAGCAGCCATGTTGCGGTCTCTTGGTGAACGGCTCCTGTTGATTGGCTCGTCCTCCTGTCTCCGCCGATGTTGCACTCTGGACCTCGTCCGGTGGGCGATTGGTGACTCTTCGCCTTCCTGACGGGAGCGTCTTTGCCGGAATCGGGGACGTGAAGGACGAGGCATCCTGATGGTATTGGATGCCTGTGTACCTGAAAACGGCTAAAAAAACTGAATATTAATACTAATATACAATATAAACTATAATAATACGATGGTAAGAGCTGTAAATATAAATAAAAGTTATAATATTCGCAGTAAATAGCAGTAAATAGCAGTAAATAGCAATGAATAGCAGTGAATCGCTGGAGCTAGGCCCTGACGATGTCACCTCGGCAACTCGCTATGGAGAAGTGACCTGAGCCACCTCAGGCTGCAGGTAAACAACAGAGCCTCACACCAACTGTCACTTTTCAGGCCTACATTTCAGGCCTATATTTTGATTGGCGATATGTCGGTCATACAACACAGTAACCATATAAATTTTATATCATTTTATAGATTTTACATTGAATTATACAGTAATGGGTTATTTGAATGGTTATTTTTCAAATCTGCCAGAAGATGGCGATGTCATTCTACAATGTAATACCGATTCTCGCCATAGAGGTCACCCTTCCTGATTACCTGAATAGAAATCAGAGAGAATAGAGAACAATGTGTTATTTCTATCAGACATGTGGATGTGAGGAGGTCGGATGAAAGATTGTGAGGGGGGGGGGGGGAGAAAATGGCGGCCGGGGGGAGCAGAGCTGAGCAGGTGAGGAGGAGAGGGAAGGAGAAGGGTGATGGAGGTCGGGGGCTTTATGGAAAGACTGGGGGGGGGGGGTATAGAAAGGCCTGATAGATAGAGAGGTGATGTCTGGAGAAAGGGGACCCCCCTATTACCCCCCCCCCCTTATTGTTCTCTCATCTGCCAACCCCCTCCCCCCCATATATATATATATATATATATATATATATATACAATAATCCCCTCCTCCTATATATATAATATATATATATATATATATATATATATATATATATGTTGTATATATTCAATGACCCCCCCCCCCCTCCATCCCCCCACTGCTCAGATTGTGATCGGTGTCATCCAATCAGTGAGGTCACATCCGGGCGTTTGCAATCGCAGGCAGAATCGCCGCAGTTCTTCCCGCCATCCCAAAACATTCTGCAAAACCGCATCATGCAAGGTTTGACACCCAGAAGAAGCCCCGCCCCTTTCTCAGTGACGCGCTTCGCACGATTTATCACACAACAATGGCGGCAGAACCGCGCCCATGTTTAGGTGACATTGAAAACGAATTTGTAAAAAAAAAAAAAAAAAAGATTTGTCAGCTTTGCAGAGCGTGTTTGGAATGGCGGCAGAATTGCGGTGATTCTTCCCCGGATCGCAGACAGCTGGGTGTGACCGGGGCCTGAAGAATAAAATGATAACTCAGGGCCTGTTCTCACCATAGAAATGCAGTCTGGATGCGTTCCGGGCGCGTTTTCGATGCATTCTGGTGCATTTTTTCCCTTCACCTTAAATAAGGACATTGTGTATTCCGATGCGTTTTTGATGCGTTTTACTGCTTTCCAGTTTAGTGCAGACAAAATGCCGCATGTTCTACTTTATTTTCTGGAACTGGAATGCACTGGTGAGATCCATGCCATTGAAAACCATAGAATCTACTTTACATGCGTTTTTGATGCAGATAAAGAAGCGCACTGGACCGCATGTTGTGTGAAGCGGCTCTAAAGGAAAAACGTATTTTTTATCTTTGGACGGAGTAGAGAGGATTGGAGCCCCTGTCAGGTTTTTATCGCTGTCTGTGTCCCCGTGAGGGGGATTCATCCTCTATTTATCCTGTTTACCATTATCATCCAAAGTGTCCCCAGAAAAGTCATAGAGGAGAAATCGTCCAATGGGGACACTAGTTCTGTCACCTGGGGGGTCCCTAAGGAATCCCCTTATTTGCAGGGATTTCCTCTTCCTGTTTTGGCTATGGGGACAGGAAGTGAAGGGAATTCTGGGACACAGAGAGCAGAAAATAATCTGACCGGGGTGACCCCAATAACACGGGGAATCGGTGCGGTCGGCCGGGGAAATTACAGAAGGAAACCCTGTGCAGCTCTCTGCAGCAGCTGAAAGCCAGTTTCTCCCCCTCCTGCCAACTTTCAGCTGCTGCGGGAAAAGAGAGACAGACATAGGGCATCGTTCCGATAATTTCTTCTCCAGCACTGATCCCCCCTCCCTGTTCTGCCTGCTTCTGATCCCCCCCCCCCCCATGTGTCCCCATTTCCCAGTACCTCCTGTGTAACTCCACACTGGTAACCTGTCAGGGCATTGAAGTGTCACCTATGGAGAATTTTCTTCCATTCTACAGGCAGACAGAAGTGTAAAGTGTGACATGTTAGGTATCTATTTACTCAGCGTGACTTCATCTTTCCCATCATACTAAATATTGGGATAATTATTTTTTTTTTTTTCAATTCATGAAAATATGTTTTTTAACCCAAAACATTGTGTTTAAAAAAATGCTGCACGAATACTTTGTGACATAAAGAATTTCAACACCCACTATTTTATTCTAGAGGGCCTCTGCTAAAAAAAAAAAATATATATATGAATGGATATTCACTATTGTCACATGGATTCTTCTCCTGGCCAATCAGGAAGCGGGTCCTAAGACCCTTTTCCCGATTGGCCAAAAGGAGAAGCCATGCCATTGTCCGAGGAGACGCAGGAGACCGATGGGGAAGCCGCCGCTGCTGCCAACTGTCCACCACATGTCCATGGTGAGTGAGCCAGGGACCGGGGGGGGGGTTTGGTGGTGTATGATGTGCGGGCTGGTGTGGTCCGTCTGATGCTAAACCCCCCCCGGGCTCCAGCCGTCACTGGCTCCAATATTCACACTTCTTCCAGAAGGGTTTCATCCATAAACAAAGCGCTCCACAACACTCTTCCCTTGTCCTGTACCTCACACGTGTTGGTGAAGGAACCTCTCCCCAATGCAGAGGAACCCCCCCACATATTAAAGGCCTTTATTTCATGTGGGTGTGACCCCCCTAACTAATGTCCCCGCAGTGATGACCTCCGTTCCTCCCCGCCACTACAACAACCGCCTCCTTTATTCTCTCCTACCCAGAAAACAGAGGGGGGTCATAGCGGGAAACCTTTTTATGGAGACAGCTTAAAGCAATTTCCCGCACATTAGTCGGTGCCTTTAGGGCCGCTCACACCATGCCCGCATCTGAATCGCACAGAAATGTGCCATGCGTTCCTCTGCGATTCATCCCGCATGCAAAACACACAGATTTGTGATTTGCAGCGAGTGTCCTAAGAATTAAACGACACCCCAAACACAGGTCACAAACGCAGTGCGTTTTCCCATAGCTGCCCACACCAGATCACATAATACTTTTGTACCATGCGATTTGGTCGCAGTATGGAGTGCATGCAGTAGTTTTGGCGCAGTGCAGTTGTAGGCCAATCAAAGTGAATGGGTTTGAAATGTCTGGCACAGAGCCGCACAGGAACGCAGAGCTGCGGGGGTGGTGGGAAGCGGCACTCGGTGTACAGACGCCGGCTCCAGGCTGGTGAGCACAGGGGGGTACAGGACAAGGGAAGAGTGTTGTGCAGCACTTTGTTTATGGATTGAAGTCTGAATATTGGAGCACGTTAACCCCTTTTTCACACTGATGCGGTTCTGATGCGTTCCAGAACGCACAGATTTGCCTGTCAAGGGAGATAACATGGCTTTCTATGGAGGTCGTTCACAGCTATGCACTCCAAACGCAATGCGATTTTTTTAAATGGGTGCTGTGCGATTTTTAAACCCCATAGACATATATGGAAACCGCAATGAATCAGTGCAAGATGCACCGATTTGTAATGTCACATAATTGGCTAGAACAGAAATCGCAGCTGTTTAAATTTGCGTCAGAATTGCTACAGAATCGCACGGCAAGTGCTCCTGAAATCACAGATGAAGACGCATAGAAATTGCACCTCATCAGTGTGAACCGGGGCTGATACAAGTTGGAGCACTTTGATGTGAATTGGATTATTCTGCAGAACTTTGAAACTATTTGGTCATTATTGTTGTTTTATTTTATATTTTTAAGGTGATTGAATGAATTACACAGAGGAGTTTATGAAGAGCGGAGGAACGCTCTGCTGGGGTAATGATTGTATGCATTGCTCTCCTTTCCTGACTCTCATGTGCCACTTGCTGGATAAGAGGTGGCTGGAAGTCCTAATAGTGAATGGCAATCCCAACCTTTAGATTATCGCCGATCCTCACATCTGGTGGCTGCATTACATTTCATGTTGGGCTTTTTTAATTAACCACTTGCTGACCGCCGCTGTAATATTACAGCGCTCAGTCACGTAGTACTATGTGACTTTGTGCACGCGGTTTCAGTGGCGCACGCCGCCGGGGCCTCGCTCCTGCTGTGTTTAGACACAGCAGGAGGCGGGCTGCGGGAGGAGCGGTGGCCATTGCCGCTGCCCTCCTGCGATCGTCGGAGAAACTGAGAGAAGACCCGTCTGCTTATGTAAACAAAGCAGGCGGATCTTCTGTCAGACAGGCAGGGAGAGCTAAGCTGAAACCCTAATCTCTCTGTGCCTGTCACAGAATCCCCCCCCCCCCACAGTGATCAAGCACTTTAGGCATACATTTAACCCCTTCGATCACCCCCAGTATTAACCCCTTCCCTGCCAGTGTCATTTATACAGTAGCAGTGCATATTATTTAGCACTGATCACTGTATTAGTGTCACTGGTCCCCAAAAAGTGTCAAAAATGTCAGTTAGGGGTCCGATCTGTCCGCCGCGATGTCGCAGTCCCGATAAAAATCGCTGATCGCCGTCATTACTAATTAAAAAAATAAATAAAAAGTCCAAAAATCTATCCCGCAGTTTGTAAACGCTATAACTTTTGCGCAAACCAATCAAAATACGCTTTTTGGGATTTTTTTTACCAAAAATATGTAGCAGAAAACAAATTGGCCTAAACTGATAAAAAAATGTAATTTTTAAAAAATATATTTTATTGGGAATGTTTTATAGCAGAAAGTAAAAAATATGGCTTTTTTTTTTTTTAAATTATCGCTCTTTTTTTGTTTATAGCGCAAAATCTAAAAACCGCAGAGGTGATCAAATATCACCAAAATAAATCTCTATTTGTGGGAAAAAAAGGCATGAATTGTATTTAGGTACAGCGTCGCACGACCGCACAATTTTCAAAGTAACGCAGTGCCGAATCGCAAAAACTGGCCTGGTCATTAAGGGGATAAAACCTTCCGGAGCTGAAGTGGTTATTTACTGCAGGTGCTTATATATCGCCGTCACTTTACACAGCGCTTTACATATTCTACATTCACATCAGTCCCTGCCCTCAAAGAGCTTACAATCTAATTCACATTCATACAAACACATATTGGGGCCAACTAAGACATGAACCAATCAACCTACCAGCATGTCTTTGGAGAGTGGGAGGAAACCGGAGTACCCGGAGGAAACGCACGCAGGCACAGGGAGAACATGGAAACTCCAGGCAGGTAGTGCAGGGGTTGGGATTTGAACCGACAACCCTCGTGCTGCTCGGCGGAAGTGCCGGCTTTTTTCTTCTTTTCACCGGCTGATCCCTCCAGCATTACACTTTATATCCAGCACTGCAAATACAGAAAGGAGGCGCTAATTAAACTTCTATTTATCTCACATTTATTTATAATAAAAACTGACAGTCAGATTAATGAGAGAAGAGATGTTATCGGTCTCTTCTGTCATAAAGCACCCCTGTATACATGTGCAATGCATACACTACATTATGGTATAAACCGGCAGGGGGCTGCTTGGAATATTTTTTTAAAGAGTTTAATACCACTTTAACCACTTGTCTGCTGGGTACTTTTACCCCCTTCCTGCCCAGGCCAATTTTCAACTTCCAGCGTTGTCGCACTTTGAATGACAATTGCACAGTCGTGCAACTCTGTACCCAAACAAAATGTTTATCATTTTTCTCACACAAATAGAACTTTCTTTTAGTGGCATTTAACCACTTCAGCCCCGGAAGGATTTGCCCCTTAATGACCAGGCCCTATTTTGTGATTCGGCACTGCATTACTTTAACGGACAATTGTGCAGCTGTGTGACGCTGTACCCAAATGAAATTTCCGTCTTTTTTTTTCTACAAATAGCTTTCTTTTGGTGGTATTTAATCACCTGTGCCATTTTTTTTTTTTTTTTTTTTTTTTTTTTTTTTATGCGCTATAAACAAAAAATGAGTGACAATTTTGAAAAAAAAAAAAACAATATTTTTCACATTCTTTTAATTGACATTCTCAAAAAAATAAATGTAAAAATCAAAATGTTTTAACATTTTAGGACAATTTGTTTTCTGCTACATATTTTGGTAAAAAAAAAAAATCGCAATAAGCGTATTTTGATTGGTTTGCGCAAAAGTTATCCTGTCTACTAACTACGGGAAAGATTTATGTAATTTTTATTGTTTTTTTTTACTGCGAATTTGTGCGGGACTGCGACATTGCAGCAGACAGATCGGACACCTTACTGACATTTTTGACACTTTTGGGGGGACCAGTGACATTACTACAGTAATCAGTGCTAAAAATATGCACTGTTACTGTAATAATGACACTGGCAGGAAAGGGGTTAATGCTGTTGGTTGTCAAGGGGTTAAAGGTAAGCCTAGGGGAGTGATTCGAACTGTGGGGGGCGGGGCTTGTGAGATGATCAGAGACATGTGATCCTATATAACAGGATCACATGGTCTCTGTGATCATCCCAGGAAGAAGGACGGACGGCTTTGTTTACATCAGCCGACCGCCCTTCTCTGTCAGCAGGGAACGATCGCCAGTGTCAGGCGGCAATCGGAGCCTCCTGACACATGCACTGGCTTCCCGGCTGAGGAGCGGGTGCGGGACGCGCTCACCCCCTATTCTCCCCAGAGCAAGCGCAGTACATCTGCGACGGCTGGTCAGAAAGCGGTTAATCACTACTGGGTTTTTTATTGTTTGCTAAAAAAAAAAGACTGAACATTTTGAAAAACAAACAATTTCAGAGTTTCTTATAAAAAACAGGTAATTTTTTTCTCCTTCACTGATGTGCGCTGATGAAGCTGCATTGATGGGTGGCACTGATGGGTGGCACTGATGGGTGGCACTGGTAGGCAGCACTGATAAGTGACACTGGTGAGGCACGGCTGGGCAATGATAGGTGGCACTGAAAATAAAGAAAAGGTTTGGGACTTTACATGAGAGACACGACAACCCAAAACTGACAGGACAAAAATACCGTATTTATTGATACAACAAAAATCCAAATATGATGAAATGATTACAAACATGATATACAATAGTGTAGAAAGGAAGATTTAAAAGTCAATACATGGACCCAATCTAAGTTAATAAAGACCAGCATGGCAATCAACATGAGTAAGAAAATGATTGAGTAAGGTCATAACATCCATAAACTGACGCATTTCGTGGACTAAATCTCGCCACTTCTTCAAGAGTAGATGTATGATCTGTGTCTGATAAAAAACATACGTATAAGGAATTGCAATAATGTTGGTAAATAAGAACTGGACAGGGGAGGGAAGGGGAGACAGAATACCACATCCCAAGACTTACATAGAACTCTGGCAGTAACTGGTAACGGAGGTAGAGGCAGGGGCCCAGACGTCTCCCACGGGAGCTGAGGGCGCAGAAGGCCCACGGATTTGGCCAAAGACGCCACACACAAGGAGAGTGTGGGTTGGAGTGATTGGAGTAGTACTGATAGCACCATAGAAAGGTATCTATAAAAGATAAGTAATATTAAGCAGTAAATGAGTATGTAGTATATGGAAAAACATCGTACTACTGAAATGCTATAAGTGGAAAGTGAGAGGATAAAGTATTCTAATGAATCCAAGTGACTGAGAGATGAGGGGAGTGAAGAATGAGGGAAATAAAGAAGGTAGGCTTGAAAGCCAAGTGTGGAGAAATCATGATGGTGGAGAGGTAAACCAAGTGAATAATCACTCAGAAAGAAAAGAAGGTGGATACATGCATCCAAATGACAGCAATGGCAGGAATATTACCAGATGGTGTAAGCTATAATGAAATAAGATGTGCACTAAGGGTAACCAGAGTGGAAGTAGTAAGAAGGCAATACCAGAGAAGTAAATCCCAGATTCCAGTGCCAATGTGTCCCGTATTCCCCAAGGCCGCCGGCAGTAGTGCACCCAACGTCACGCCAGTGTATGTGTGGGGACCCGCAGGAACAGCAGGCGGATGGCCGAACCGTTCGGCGAGCCGCCTAATATACACAAGGAATGGGAAACAGCCAGGGCAATGATAGGTGGCACTGATTGGCAGCACTGGTGGGCACTGACTGGCAGCACTGGTGGGCACTGTTGGGACTGATGTCCCTGTAACAGAAGCCGGTTATCGGCTTTCTTCTTTGTCTTCTTCTGACAGCGTAAGGAGAAAATAAAGCAGATAACCGCCTTGTGTTTACTTCCATGATCAGCTGTCATTGGCTGACAGCTGATCACGTGGTAAGGGGCTACTGTGATTGGCCCTTTACCCCGATCTATGGTCATCTGAGTTTGAAGTACTCCACGATCACAGAGCATGCTGCGGCATCACGGGAGGACGCCCTCCCGGCAAAGGAAGACCACGCTGTAGCCATCTTTCAGCTATAGCATGGGCGGGAAGCAGTTAAGTGATTGCACAAACCCCTGTGATGTTGGTTGTCACGTGGTGTTTGAAGGAAGTAAACATAGGAAGGCTTGTGAGAGTGAGTACCTATGTTGTGGAGAGAGAGAACTAATTGATCAGCGGTGTTGATTGCTCCGTTCTCACTGCAGAGCCAGCGGGGTATAGATGCATCATCGGATCCATGCTGCATCCACCTAGGTGAGTATAGGCCGGGTTCACATATGTGTGAGTGTGGATATGGTTTTAACCGCATCCAATTCGCTTGCCATGTGAATGTGACCGGCTCTCAATGGCACCGGTTCACACATGTCCGGGGCGGCCGCGGTGTTGTTTCTAAAAGGGTCCTGTGCGTTTTTGGGGCCAATTCAGGTTCAGATTCATGCAAAAATTCGGACCTGATTCGCACCTGAACGGGTGAAGAGAAACGCACCGGACCCCGGGCTGTAAACTACGGCCGCACATATGTGATCCCGGCCTCAATGTTCTTTTGTAAGTCCGTACTTCTCTTCTAACAAAGTCTTTGGAAGGTGAGAATAACAGCAGGAAGGAGTATGGAGTCGTTTTGTTCTTGGGATTTGATGTCCTTTATTTCCAAGAACAGGAAATGAAAATATTAACTCTTCCCTGTCCTTACATGCAGGAAATGCGTTCGTTTTCTTTTTTCTGTCATTATTTTCACCTTCAAGTGGTTGTAAACTTCTATCTCATACTTGTACCTATAGGTAGGCCTATAATAAGTCTCACCTATCGGTACTGTAAATATCTCCTATATGTGCACCGTTTAGGAGATATTTATTATATATGCAGCCGATGACGCCATCATTACATGCGCTCTGAAGGAACGGCCACCCGTGCTGTTACTTCCGAATCCTGTGCTGTAAACGGCGGCTCCCCATCGCATGCGTGGGTGTGACATCATCACGGCTCCGGCCAGTCACACAGCTGGATCCCGTGAACCCAGAAGTAAGACGGGTGACGATGGAAGCGGCCTCCAGCGATGGCATCTCTGGAATGCTTCGTTTTCAGGTAAGTTTCACATAATGTAGCATGCGATCCATACTAGCACATTATGGCTTTACCTTGCAGGTCAGAATAAAAATAAAAAAAGGCACCCAGCGGTTTCCAACCGCTTTAACCTGCCCATACGACCCCTCCAATCTTAGGGTGACAATGTGTATATCCTCCTGACGACAGGCAGGCATCCAGAGGGCCGGTGCAGCCCAATATCACTAACTTCTAATGAAAACCGTGAAGCCGCACATAATCAGTCAGCCCAGTAATGACCGGATAAAGATGGACTTCAGCTAGTCTCCTCCCAGGGGGTGTGGCCTGGGAGGAGACTAGATAAAGCTGCTCTGTATACTTTCATTACCAGGCTGACTGGTGTGCAGCTCCACGTTTTTCATTGTAAGTTATGAAAAAGCCGCGTTGTCACTCTAGAATTACCGAACACCTTCTCTTCTCCCTATCTTATAACAGTGGGGGAGGGGTTGTGAAGTCTGGGGAGACCTGGATAGGAATAATACCCCGGCTGGAGATAAGTATGCAGAGTGAGCGGGATAGCACTGGATTTCTGGCAGGATCATCAGATGTTTTTCTCACACTTATTGAGCATATAAAAAACTTTCAGTGATATTCACCAGACCAAAAGGGAGAAAACAAAGTTCATTGTTGGGGGTTGACATTCATGATAACTTAACCCCTTACCTACTGAGCACTTATACCCCCTTCCTGCCCAGGACAATTTTTAGTTTTTAGCGCTGTCGCACTTTGAATGACAGTTGAACGGCCGTGCAACATTGTACCCAAATTACATTTTTATCACACAAATAGAGCTTTCTTTTGGTGGTGTTTAACCGCTTCCTGACCACACGCCGCAGATGTACTGCGGCAGGCTGGCTCCTACAGGCAAATCGCCGTACATGTACGGCGCTCACTCTGGGGAGTCCCGCCCCCTTTTGTCAGGCGGGAAGCCAGTGCGTGTGTCAGGCGGCTCCGATTGCCGCCTGACACCGGCGATCTCTCCCCGCTGAGAGAAAAGGATGGTCGGCTGTTGTAAACCCAGCCGTCCGTCCTTCTCCCTGGGATGATCAGAGACCATGTGACCCTGCTATATAGGATCACATGTCTGTGATCATTTCACAAGCCCAACCCCCCCACAGTTAGAATCACTACCCTAGGCTTAATTTTAACCCCTTGATCACCAACACTGTTAACCTCTTCCCTGCCAATAGCATTATTACAGTAATAGTGCATATGTTTAGAACTGATTACTGTAGTAATGTGACTGGTCCCCCCAAAAGTGTAAAAAATGGCAGTTAGAGGTCCGATCTGTCCTCTGCAATGTCGCAGTCCCGCAAAAAATTGCAGATCGCCGCCATTACTAGTAAAAAAAAAAAGAAAAACAGTTTTTGCGCAAACCAGTCAAATTTTGTCACATTTTGAATTGAGCGCAGCTCTGCAGGACTCCGTCCACACAACCACGTCATTTATTCACAGGAATCTGAGAGAAGAAATTACAAGTCTTGCTTCAAATTAGTTGTGCCATGTCCCGCATAGGCATGGCTAAAGCCTAGTACACACGGGCAGATTGCTGGGCAACATCGGCTGATTCAATAAAAACCGGCTGACATTCGGCCCGTTTTGTATGGCAGCTGGTCCGACAAAATCCAGGCGTTCAACCAGCTTCTGTCGGTAGAAATGTTGGAAAACTAGCAGCCGATTGGCTCCCAATCAGCGCTCTCAGCCAGTAGCAGAGAGCACAGACCGGAGTGTTCTGACGAGAGGGACGTCCCCCTGTCAGAGCGCAATATCTCAGTGGGGGGAGATCGCCATACTAACATCTCATTGTTGCATAGTTAGTTAGGTTGAAAAAAGACATCAGTCCATCCAGTTCAACCTATGATGCGTGTGTGTGTTTGCTTTTAACCGTACATTGTATACCCCTGTATGTTGTGGTCTTTAAGGTGTCCATCTAATAGTTTTTTGAAACTATCAATGCTCCCTGCTGATACGACTGCTTGTGGAAGAGAATTCCACATCCTTACCGCTCTTTCAGTGAAGAACCCCTTATGCACTTTTAAGGTTAAACCTCTTTTCCTCTAGTTTTAGTGAGTGGCCACGTGTCTTATTGTATTGCCTTTCTCTGAATAGTTTATTCCTTATGCTCGGGTCACCAGTACAGTATTTGTACATTGATATCATATCCCCCCTCAATCGTCTTTTCTCCAGAGAGAAAAGGTTTAGTGCTTGTAGTCTTTCCTCATAGCTGATGTCCTCCATTCCCCTAATTATTTTTGTTGCCCTTCTCTGGACTTTCTCCAATTCCAGCACATCTTTCCTGAGGACCGGTGCCCAGAACTGGACAGCATACTCCAGATGTGGCCGGACCAGAGTCTTGTAGAGTGGGAGAATAATCTCTTTATTTCTGGAGTGAATCCCCTTTTTTATACAACCCAGTATTCTGTTGGCTTTGCTTGCGGCGGCTTGGCATTGCATGCCACTGCCAAGCTTGTTGTCTACCAGTACCCCCAAGTCCTTTTCCATCCTAGACTCACCCAGAGGTTCCCCCCCTAGTGAGTAGCTTGCTTTCTGGTTTCTGGCCCCCAAGTGCATTACTTTACATTTATCAACATTAAACCTCATCTGCCATGTAGTTGCCCACCCCGTTATTTTGTTCAGCTCTGCTTGCAAGGTTTCCACATCCTGCATAGAAGATATTGGCATGCCTAGTTTAGTATCATCTGCAAATACTGAGATTGTACTCGAT
Organism: Pelophylax lessonae; assembly: GCF_965119305.1. Classification (NCBI taxonomy): domain Eukaryota; kingdom Metazoa; phylum Chordata; class Amphibia; order Anura; family Ranidae; genus Pelophylax; species Pelophylax lessonae. The sequence goes on along the minus strand of NC_138777.1, from coordinate 197,146,107 downwards.
ATCCCCTCCTCTAGATCATTTATGAACAAACTAAACAGGATTGGTCCCAGGACAGAACCCTGGGGGACCCCACTTTCCACACCCGCCCAATCCGAGTACTCCCCATTAATCACCACCCTCTGTACTCTCCCCTGGAGCCAGTTCTCTATCCAGATACTCACCTTATGATCCATACCTACCTTCCTTAGTTTGTACAGTAATCGTTTGTGGGGAACGGTGTCAAAGGCCTTTGCAAAGTCCAGATACACCACATCCACAGGCTTACCTTTATCTAGGTGGCTGCTCACTTCATCGTAGAAGGTTAATAGATTGGTTTGGCAAGAACGATTTTTCATGAATCCATGCTGATTACTACTTATAATACCTTTTTTATTACTAAAGTCTTGTATGTGGTCCCTTAACATCCCCTCCAAAATTTTGCAGACTACCGATGTTAGGCTGACCGGCCTATAGTTACCCAGGATATATCTCGGCCCCTTCTTAAATATTGGTACCACGTTGGCTTTTTTCCAATCAGCTGGCACCATACCCGTCTGTAAACTATCCTTAAAGATCAAGAATAATGGTCTGGCAATCACCTGGCTGAGCTCATTAAGAACCCTCGGGTGCAAGCCATCCGGTCCTGGGGATTTATTTATGTTAAGTTTCTCTAGTTTAGCTCTAAGTCTATCTTCTGTTAACCATGGCGGCACTTCCTGAGGTGTATTATTTAGTTCGGCCTTACAAGCTGGGTTCGTGTAGCCCCCCGATTCTTTTGTGTAGACTGAAGAGAAGAAATTATTTAACACTTCCGCCTTTTCTCTGTCCTCAGTGGCCATATTTCCTTTATCATCTTTTATGGGGCCAATGTGTTCTGGCCTCGCTTTCTTACTGTTTATATACTTAAAGAACTTCTTGGGGTTCTATTTACTCTCCTCCGCTATATGTTTCTCGTGTTCTATTTTAGCCGCCCTGATTTCATCTTTACATTTCTTATTACACTCTTTGTAGTGCTTAAATGCTGCCAATGACCCCTCAGTCTTGTATTTTTTGAAGGCCTTTTCTTTAGCACTAATATACATTTTTATGTTGGAGTTTAGCCACCCAGGGTTTATTTTTGCTCTTTTAAATTTATTTCCCTTTGGAATGCACTGGCCAATCCCCCTGTTTAGTATGCTCTTGAAGCACTCCCATTTTTCCTCAGTGTTCTTTGTTTCCAGGGTTCTATCCCAATTGATATTTTCTAGCAGCAAGCGCAGTTTAGGGAAATTGGCTCTTTTGAAATTCAGTGTCCTTATATTACCCCTCTGCTTCCTATTACTGTAATTAATACTGAAACTTATTGACCTATGGTCACTGTTTCCTAAGTTGTCCCGTATCTCTATATCCGTGAGCAGGTCTGTATCGTTGGTAATCAGTAGGTCAAGTACCGCATTGTTTCTTGTCGGTGCATTCACCATCTGACCCATGAAATTGTCCTGCAAAACATTTAGGAAGTGCCTAGCCTTGGCTGAGTGTGTGGTTCCTTCTGCCCAGTCTATATCCGGATAATTAAAGTCCCCCATTATAATGACATTTCCCATCCTTGCTGCTAATCCTATCTGTAAAAGGAGGTCCGCCTCACCCTCCTCCCTCTGGTTGGGGGGCCTATAGCATACGCCCAATATTACCTTCCCCGCCGTGCCATCCCTTTGAAGCTCTACCCATAGGGATTCTGCCTCATCCATAGCTCCATTATTAATATCATCCCTCATATTTACCTGTATACTGTTCTTAATATACAGACATACCCCTCCCCCTTTTTTACCCTCTCTATCTCTGCGATAAAGGGAATACCCCTGAATGGTCGCCATCCAATCATGAGAGCTGTCAAACCAAGTCTCAGTTATCCCCACAAAATCTAAGTCTTCCTCAAACATCAGCAGCTCCAGCTCTCCCATCTTGTTTGCCAGGCTTCTGCTAAAGCTTCAGGCTTCTTCACCCTACCGCTAAACCCCCCATTTCTGCCCTCTGAAACTTGCTTTCCACTGGCTAATTCTACATCTGTACCCTCCCCCCCATTCCCTAGTTTTAAAGCCCCTCTAACTTTTTGGCCATCTTCGCACCCAGTACGGCTGCACCCACCCCATTTAGGTGCAATCCGTCCCTACCAAAGAGCTGGTGACTGACTGAGAAGTCAGCCCAGTTCTCCAGGAACCCGAAACCCTCCTTACTACACCAGCTCCTCAGCCACTTGTTAACTTCCCTAATCTCCCGCTGCCTCTCTGGTGTGGCTCGAGGTACAGGTAGTATTTCGGAAAATACTACCTTGGAGGTCCTAGTCCTCAACTTAGCGCCTAAGTCCCTGAAATCGTTTAGGACTCTCCGTCTTCCTCTGCCTATGTCATTGGTACCCACGTGTACTATGACAGCTGGGTCTTCCCCAGCCCCACCCAATAATCTGTCCATCCGATCCGCAATGTACAGCAGCTCCGACCTGAGCTGTTTTTTTTTTTTTCGTTCATCGCCTGAAAGAATAACAATACTTTTCAAATTCTTTTATTTGAAATTCTCAAAAAAAAAAAAAGTAAAAATCTAATTTTTTTAACATTTTAGGCCAATTTCTTTTCTGCTACATATTTTTGCGCAATAAGCGTATTTTTATTGGTTTGCACAAAAGTTATTGCGTTTACTAACTACGGGAAAGATTTATGTCATTTTTTAAATTTTTTTTTTACTGGTAATGGCGTCGCCCCAGAAGTGACGAGCGGGGCCGGTGCCGTCGCATTGATTCCTGGGAGCGATGACGTTCAGCTCCCAGGAATCATCGCAAGACAGGAAGTGACGGCGGAGCCGCGGCGCTGAGGGAGGAAGTGAAGAATAGGTGAGTATATTCTATCTAAAATTACAAGGTGAGTGTAAAAAAAAAAAAAAAAACCTAACTATCCAATTCCTTTTCAGGTTAAGAAGACCAAGCGGACGGGCACACAAAAAAAGGTTGTTTTTGTGCCCGGAACTCCGCTTTAAGGTGAGCGCTATATTTTTTAATTTTTCAACAGGTTTGAAAAATATATCATTGTTAAAGTGGTTGTAAAGTCTGAAAGGTTTTTTTTTTTTTTTTTTTTTTTTTTTTTTTTACCTTTATACATTCTATGATTGAAGGTAAAAAACCTTCAGTGTGCATCTCCCCCCCTAAGCCCCCCCAATACTTACCTGAGCATAATCCTGATCCAGTAATGTGCCAGGGAGAGCTGAGGCTCTCCCAAGCCTCTCCCTGCTGATTGGCTGGGATGCAGCAGCAGGACCCATTGGCTCCCGCTTCTGTCAATCACAGCCCGTGAGGTGGGGTTGAATTGTGCTCTATGTGTCTTATGGACACAGAGAGCCGGCTTGGGAGCAAGCATGCTTGTGTGCCGCCATAACAAGCAGGTTGCTTTTAGGGAATTCGGCAAGGGGGAGGGGCCTAGAGCGCTGGCGAGGGACCTGAGAAGAGGAGGATGGGGGCTGCTCTGTGCAAAACCACTTCACAGAGCAGGTATGACATGTTTTTTTTTTTTTTTTATAAAATGTTTCTTTAAAATCAATTAAGGATTAATTAAAAGAGAAGTATGGGTTTTGTTTTGTTTTTATAAAATCATATTTACCTAGGAGGATGCAGCATTGACCCTGTGCTCCCCCACTGCTTCTAAGTCAGAACTGAGCCATCCAAAACCGCTGATCACTCAGTTTTTCACTGGGCTGACAGTCATTGACTGTCAGTTGCAGCTCTCTACTCTGCCCCTCCAGTGCTCACTGGAATGCTGGGCTGTGGAGGGGGCGGGAGCGGCTGGCTCAGACTCTCAGTAGTGCACTGAGAGGTTGAGCCAACTCCCAGTCCCGGAATCTAGGTGGATGGGGACTTTAAAGCGGTAGTATAAAAAAAAAAACCTGCAAGACAAAGGCATAATGAGCTAGTATGCATCGCATACTACCTCATTATGAATTACTTACCTTAGAACGAAGCCCTAACACGGACCCCCGGACACCGCTGTGGGAGCGGACATGATCCCTCGGCGTCTCTTCTGCGTTCCGCGGCTCCGACGCTGTGAGTGGCCAGAGCCGCGATGACGTCACTCCCACGCATTGCGCGCGGGAATAATTTTCCGGCAATTCCCGGCAAGGAGCTCTTGTCAGCGGCTGCATGCAGTGGTAATATCTCCTAAACCGTGCAAGTTTAGGAGATATTAATTGTACCTACAGGTCAGCCTTATTATAGGCTTACTTGTAGTTAAAAGTCAAAAAAAGCGGTATACTTCCGCTTTAAAGTTGGGATTTTTTTCCAGCCTGGACCGGCTGAGTGATGTCAGCCAATAGTGGGATTTGGCCTGCTGTCCACTGAAAACGGGTCACAGTAATGCAGTGCGAATTGTACTCCTGTCATCCACAGGAGAAACCAACAAATGGCCCTTGCCCCCACCTATAACTGGCCTTCACATCAAGGAGCACAAGCGCCACGCATGTAAAACAAAACCAAATAAAACTCCCAACTCAACTCCCCTACCAGTCTGCTACCAACCAAATTACTTTTGTAAATTTATGAGAGCCTCCATAGTAAAAGCACTTTCATTCCAATGGATAGATAGAGGGCAGGTGAGCCTGGAGGGAAAAAGTGGTTGTAAAGGCAGAAGGCATTCTATGCATTAGTTTAAAAAAAAAACCTTCTGTGTGCAGTAGCCCCCCTCAGTCCCCTAATACTTACCTGAGCCCATCTCGATCCAGCAATGTTTAGAGACTTTGCTGTTCGGGACTCTCCCTTCTGATTGGCTGAGACATAGCAGTGGGTGCCATTGGCCCCCACTGCTGTCAATCAAACTCAGTGAGCGAATGAGGAGAAGGGGGGGGCGAGTTGGGAGCTCCGTGTCTGAATGGACACATGGAGCTCTACTTGGGTGCACCAATAGCAAGCTGCTTGCTGTGGGGGTACTCAGCAGGAGGGAGGGGCCAGGAGCGCTGAAGAGGGACCCGAGAATAGGAGGATCAGGGCTGTTCTGTGCAAAACCAACTGCATAGAGCAGGTAAGTATGACAAGTTTGTTATTTTTATACAAAAAAAAGAAACAAGACTTTAGTATCACTTTAACCACTTGCCGACCGGCCGCCATACTTATACAGCGGCAGGTCGGTTCTGTCCCCTGAAATTACGTAGTTTCGTGGGACAGCTAGTGGGGGCAGGTGCATGCCCATTGGCCACAGGGGGAGCCAATCAGTGGGTCCACGGGACGCAATGTCCGCCGGGGACCTGTGATTGCTTCCCATGAAGACAGAACGGCAGTCGGCCAATGTAAACACAGCAGACCGCTGTTCTGTTAGTGATGAACACAGGAATCCTGTGTTCTTCCTATTTAGGAATACAGGTCTCTGTGTTCATCCAGCAAGTCCATCCCCCACACAGTTAGAAAGAACCCCATAGGGACACATTTAACACCTGTCATCGCCCCTGGTGTTAACCCCTTCCCTGCCAGTGTCATTAGTGCAGTAACGGTGCATATTTTTAGCACTGATTACTGTAGTAATGTTGCTGGTCCCCCCAAAAGTGGCAAAAGGTGTCCGATCTGTCCGCCGCAATGTCGAAGTCCCGCTAGAAACCGCTGATCACCGCTATTACTAGTAAAAATAAATAAAAATGATATAAATCTTTACCCTAGTTTGTAGACGCAATAACTTATGCAAGCTTTTGCGTACCCGAGCCAGCAGTATATATGCAGCGGAGGGTCGGCAAGCGGTTAAAGGGAACAGTGCATAAAAATATTTTTACAAATATTTTTTAAATGGACTTACCAGTCCTGCCGCAGGATTCTATAACAATTATCCAATCTTTACCCATCACGGTGAGTTTCTGTCATTTTCCGACCTTTAAGGACTGGGTCCCCTTGCTTTTGAGGGGCCACTCCCTTGGACCTGTAGAGCACCCTGCCAGAGCGCCTTTGGGAGTTGGTTTTACTAAGGGTTCGGATCCCAGGGTCCAGTGCCTAAAAAGAATAACATTAGAGGGAAAACCTTGTATCTCCTTTCCCAGACGACCGCGCAATTCTCAGTTAAAGTAACGCAGTGCCGTATCGCAAAAAATGGCCTGGTCATTAAGGGGGTAAAACCTTCCGATCTGGAAGTGGTTAAAGGCATAGGGGCACACTCGCGGGGGGGTCCGCTGGGCACACGCGCGGGGGGTCCGTGACCGCGCGGGAGCGTGCCTCAGGTGGCGCGCGCTCGTTCCCTAGAGCCTCACAGGCTAGCGACGTAGTACTACGTAGCTTTGCCTGTGAGGGGCTGACCGCCGCAGTAAATAGTCATGCGCCGGTCGGCAAGCGGTTAACCAACATGTCATACTTACCTGCTCTGTGTAATGGTTTTGCACAGAACGCCCCCGATCTCCTCCGGTCCCCCGCTGTCCCTCCTGGCTCCACCCCCTTGACAAATGCTCCCAATAGCAAGACCTCCCCCACTCTCTCCTCATTGGCTTACTGACTGCTGTCTCAGCCAATGAGGAGAGAGGGACCGGGGACAGCCAAGGCTCCCATGCACATTGTTGGCTCGGGAGGGGGCTCAGGAGATTATACGAGACGGGCTGTGTGCGGAGCTGCATAGAGAAGTTTTTTTACCTTCTTGCATAGGTAAAAATCCTTCAGTCAACCACTTTAAACCACTTTGAATAACTGAAGGAATCAGCTAACGAGCTATAGAAGAGGTATATTTTTATTCTTTTCTAAAAAAAAAAAAAAACAACCCCCAGCATGATGACATACGCGAGACCCTGGAATAAATATCACAAATAAAGCCGTGTGTGTGTGTTTTTTTTTTTTTTTTTAACTACTGCAGCCAAATGGACGTTCCTGGATGTCCTTGGTTTTCAGTTGTTATACTGGGATTATAACCGGCACCTACAGGCATCATCCCGATATCACTCTTTTCAGCCGGCAATTCTGAGTAAGGCAAAAGTGATCTGAGTGGCTAATTAGACACTCGGTCACTTCTGAGGGTGGCGGAAGCAGGTCCCACCCTTGTCCCGCCGTCACTTCTCCCAGCCTGCGGTGATTGCTGCCCTGTACAGAGAGAGGAACTGACGTCATTCCCCTCAGTAAACCTGGAAACCGGGAGCAACGAGGAGTTTGTCACTTCTGATTTCGGCTCTTTATTTACCTGACCACCAGCGGCCAGAGAAGCAACCGATCGGACCGATCTCATTCTGATCGGCTGCATGGGGGGGGCCAGAGGAGAGATATGGGGTCTAATAGACCCCAAATCTCTCTATAAAGAGGACCTGTAACGGCTTATGCTGATATGAATAACATCCCTTGTGATAACATTAAAGTTCGTACAAAAAGAAGTGTAAAAAAAAAAAATGTTGTATAAAATAAATAACAGTAAAAAAAAAAAAAATTTAAAGCACCACGGTCCCACTGTGCCTACACACAAATATTTTACTCCGGCATGCTTATGTAAATGGTGCCCACACCACACATCTGAGGTATTTTCGCGAACGTCAGTGCGAGAGCTCCTTTTTCTCTTTTGCGAGATGTTTAAAAAAAAAGAAATAAAAATATGGCCTCCTCCTCTCCTTACAGCCGGCCAATCCCGCTCCTTTTTCTCTTTTGCAAGATGTTAAAAAAAAAAAATCTGGCTTCTTTCTCCCTTTACTGCTGGCCAATCACGCTCCTTTTTCTGTTTTTTAGGATGTTTAAAAAGAAATCCGGCCTCCTCCACATACAGCCAGCCAATCATGCTCCTTTTTTCTCTTTTGCAAGATGTTACAAAAAAAAAATCTGGCCTCTTTCTCCCTTTACCGCCTGCCAATCACGCTCCTTTTTCTGTTTTGTAAGATATTCCGAAAAAAAATCCGGCTTCCTGCTACTCTTACAGCCGGCCAATCACACTCCTTTTTTCTATTTTGCAAGATTTTTAAAAAAGAAAAAAATCCGGCCTCCTCCTCCCCTTACAGCCAGCAAATCATGCTTCTTTTTCTACATATATAGAAATATCACTAAATGAAAACCAAATAAATAGTTAATATTGTGATCCACTGCGCTTCAGGATAAATGGAAAACAAAAACACCTTAAAGAAAGGTGATATATAAATAAATAGATAAATGAATATGTTGCTGCTACTTAAATGAATATAAATGTAAAATAAAATTCACCAAAAAAAAAAGGAACCGGCTCTTTGACTGGAGTTTTAGTAGCGCAGGGATGGTGATGACCTCCCACTAAATCACACTGCCAATCCAATGTGATGACTAAAATACTGACAAGATGCATAAATATGAAATAAATACATAAAATCACATAAATTGACATCCATAAAAGTCCATAAAGACCATTAATAAGGTGCATAAAGCATATTTTAAGGTGCAATCATGAGGAGTCCAAAGTGCAGAGTGCAAACATGCAGGATCATTAGTGTGGATTAAAAGACCACCATTGCTTGCCACTACCTTCAGTGCCGGGATAAATGTCTAAAATACACACTCACCGAAAATCAGTGCCTATCCACTCTCATGGAATAGGCTACCACAGCATTAGACAAATAAGCAAGATTCATCCAGATCCCTGCCCTGTGCTGCAGACACTCCTCTCATAAAGTATATGTGGAAGATATAAACAGAAACACTAAAATTACAAATTTATTCAAAATCTTCAAGTATCACACTCACTTTTATACAGAACAAATACACATGGCTTTATGTATAGGGATAAGGGCGCTGGTAACCTGTACAGTTGTCCGTGGCAAGAACCCGACTCAGCGGTCTCCAGACAGTCCTCTCCCTACCTTGGATTAAAGATTGTGGATGCCATATAGCCACGCCCCAACGCGTTTTGTCATTTCCGACTTCGTCGCGTCTCATTAAAGGGAACCATTTACCAAAAAATGCACCCCATCAGCAAACCCAGGACATATATTGTAGGTGCCACCGGGTAAAGGGTGGGGGAAGGAGATTAGCAAACGATTGTTTGCTTATCTCCCTTACCTGTCAACTCAAGTGTGAACCCTATTTGTTTTTAATTAAAATAATAAACATGGTATACTTAACCTTCTCTGTGCAGTGGGATCCCTGCCAGCGATCTTGGCTCCTCTTCCACCAGATTTCCAGGCTCCCTGCCCATTGGAAAACCTGGGACCATCATGGTGGGTGCCACCAGGTAGATGGGAGGGAGATCAGTGAAAGTCCAATTGCTGATCTCCTCTTCCTGTTAATTCCCTGTAAGTGACATTTAAATGTGACTTCTGGGTCCTGGTGTCTAATGGAGTTCGATCTACACTCTTAGTTTCATTGAAGGGCAGGTGAGACTTTAGGGGTCTAAAAGACCCCCCTAATGTCTCATTAAAGAGAACCGGTCACCAAAAATGCATCACATAGAGGACCTTTTGAACCCATATAATGGAGAAAGAAAACGTTTCGAAAATAAAATGTAAGTTACACCCAGTGCTGTATCTTGCCCTAGGCCGACAAGGCCCAGGTCTAGGGCGGCACTTTGCAGGGGGCAGCAAAAAAGCTGCAACCCGCACACAAAACAACAGCCTCCTCCTGGCTCCCGCACAAAAAGGGTCCCTGCCGGCTTGCTCTACACCTTTAGTATAGTGCCACTCTTATGGGGCGAATTGGGCCAGAGGGCAGGGTCCAGGAGGCAAGTCAGTCTGGCAGCCCTATAAAGCGGTCACACTGCTACCTGCCGGTATGATAATACCGGCCAGTGAGGACATTCGGACAGACCGCAGGCCGCCGACCACACCTAATACAACTGGCCCGACAGCAGCCAATACTAATAAGTGTGGCACTGCAGCCTAATGCTCCACCTACCCTCCTCCGCCCCCAAGTATGGCAGGCATTATCTCAATAATATAATTTAATTTCTTTAAACATCCTTGTCCTTGAGCGAGCATATTGAATTGCATCATATACAATTAAGACTTTTAATTGTATATGATGGCAATAATATTTTGGACCTGCTCACCTCCATATGTGCTATCGCAATATGTCACTGGATTAGTAAGATTACTCCTTTCTTTTAGGATATTTGGACTTGTGTTTGCAGCCATTGATTATTTCACTTATTTATATAATGACTGTGGACTTCCTAGTCATTATACAAATAAGTGAAATAGTCCTATGAGTGCCGGTTCACACTAGGGCGACCTGTAAAGCGACCTGGTCGCCTCACAGGTCGCCTCCCATAGGGAAGCTGCTGTGTTCTAATAGGAGCGACACAAGTCGCTCCGACCTAGAAAAAGGGTCCGGAGCTTCTTTGGGGCGACCCGGAGGCGACCGCCATAGACTTCAATGTTATGAAGTCCGTGGCGGCCGCTCCGAGGTCGCCACACGAAATTAAAATCAGTGGCAGCAAACACAAGTCCAAATTTTCTTAAAAGAAAGGAGTAATCTTACTAATCCAGTGACATGAGGCTGTACTAATGGGCACTGATAAGGCTGCACTGATGCCCACTGATGAGGTAGCCCTAATAAGCTGCACTGATGGTGCTGCACTGATATGCTGCACTGAAGGGCACTGATATGCTGCACTGAAGGGCACTGATATGCTGCACTGATGTGCGTTAATAGGCTGCACTGATGGGCACTAGTATGCTGCTCTGATGGCCACTGATGAGGCAGCAGTGGTGCGTACTGAGTGATGAACTGCACTGCTGGGCACTAATGAGGCAGCAATGATAAGGCAGCACTGATATGCTGCACTGATAGGCACTGATGAGACAGCAGTGGTGCGTACTGAGTGATGAACTGCACTGCTGGGCACTAATGAGGCAGCAATGATAGGGCAGCACTGATATGCTGCCCTGATGGGCACTGATCTGTTTTACTGATGGGCACATTGATGGCTACTGATGAGATGGCACTGAGAAGCTGCACTGGTAAGTCAGCACTGATGGGCACTGATATGATGCACTGGTGGCCACTGATGGGGCTGTACTGATGGGCAGTAATGAGGCTGCACTGATGGGCGCTGATGAGGCTGAAATTATGGGCACTGGTAGACTGTGGTTGTGGTCTGTGGTTTACAGATGACAGGGCAGGTCATAAACAGGAAGGGGTGTGGCCTTTACAGAAATGGGTTTGTCATATTTAAATTAGGGGATGCCCATGTTTAGTCAGGCCTAGGGCAGCACAAACCCTAAATACACCACTGGTTACACCCTAGCTCTTCCGCTGTATTACTACAACATACCCTGGAAAATGCCGGTCCCCCTTCCAAATGCTCTGTCACCATTGGTTTCTGGGCTTCGTGTTCTCATCGGTGAACCGAGATCCTGCATGAAGGTTTCCACTGGGGGGAGGGGAAGAGGATCAGAAAATGTCTATTTCTTCTCTCCTTTTCCTGTTTGACGGTTGGAATTTTCTTTTTTTAAATGAAAATAAGAAACATGTTATACTTCCCTTCTCTCTGCATTGGCATTGTACAGAGTGCCCCTGAACCTCCTCTTCTTGTGTCCCCCGCTGGTAGGCTTGTGTCATCTTCCACCTGATTTCCAAGCCCTGCACCCATTGGGAAACCTGGAACAGCATTGCGGGTGCTGCCGGGTAACTATTTTCATGTACTCTGATTAAACCAAGAGTCCTTTGGTGAAATCAATTGGCCAAAAGTGAAGCTCTGTAGAGAGTAGTGATCACTCCCAGTCACTGGCACGCTTTGACCAAGAGATTCCAAGCCTGCCCACCACGACAAGGTAGACTCTTCTAGGGCAGGACCTACACTAACTACACTAAGCTACCCTACTTGATGCTAGTCATCATTTTTTAATGTAGACAGGCTGAGGAAGAAGCTTGGAAACATGTTCATGTATCCTACTGTGCATGTGAACATCGGCTACATGGGGGGGCCTCCACTTCTGGGGTTGTGGAATGGTGACAGTGTTCCTTCAGTGACAGCAGCCCTGCACCCATTGGGAAACCTGGAACAGCATTGCGAGTGCTGCCGGGTAGATGGAAGGGAGATCAGCAAACTTCTGTTTGCTGATCTTCCCTTTCTGTTAATAACCCAGAAGTGACATATAAACGTCCCTTCCGGGTCCTGGTGCAATCTGCACTCTGTAGCTTCTGTTGGATCGCTTCCATGCACCGCGGAAAATGCCAGTCCCCCCCTCACATGCTCCATGACTATTTTTTTTTCTTCTTTATGTGCCCATTGGTATACCCAGAACCTTCATTGTGGGTTCCACTGTCTAGAGCAGGATTTCCCAAACTGTTGGTCGTGAGCTGCATTTCAGTGGGTCGCCGGCAGATTTTGTGCCAGAGCTGCCCAGACATCGCCAGCACACTGTGTTACGAGCAGGCAGACGGGGCCATGAGCTCTACTGATACTCCGGCCCCGCCTCTTGCCGTGCGCGCTGTTCTGTACGGGAGGTGGCGCCTCGGGGTAGGAGTCTGACTGAGTGGAGCCGTTATCAGAGTGCAGTGCATCGCATCGGAGCTGAGCACCAGGACCATAAGCCTTGATGGCTTATTTTAGGCCTGGTTGGCGACCCACATTTGCACAGGTATAGCAGCCCATTGATTCGAATAGGTTGCTTTGCCTGCGTTTTCCGCTGAAAAAAGGTGCATGCAGAATTTAAAAAAATTCCAGTGGCCTTGAAATCCATCCTGCTTTTGCACCATGCAACTTACCTGCAGTTCCTGCACATGCAAACTGTGTTTTTAAATGCTGGGGCCGCGTATATAAAAAAGCAGAAAACTTGCCAGTGCAGGAACTGCAGGTAAGTCGCATGGTGCAAAAGCAGAATGGATTTCACAGCCCCTGCATTTTTTTAAATGCTGCATGCACCTTTTTTCAATCAGCTGCTATGCCTGTGCAAATGTGGGCCGCCAACCCGCAGACATGTGAACCAGGCCTAAAGCATTAGTAAAGTAATTTACGAACAAAAACTGCGACGTGCAGTCGGGGACCAGTTAAGTCATACCGCACTAGTATAACACTGTGATGTGTAAAGGAGCACTATGACGTGAAAATGGCTACAGTGTAATGGGACGCTGCGATGTGTAAAGGAGCACTATAACGGGAAAATGGCTGCAAGTGGGTCCCGAAAAATAACTGTATTTAGAAGGGGCCTAAAAATGTTTGGGAATCCCAAGTCTAGAGGGGAAGAAATACAACAAACAGCTGTTTGGTCATCTCTCTTTCCTGTTAAACGGCTGCAATTTTTTTTTTTTTTTTTTTTTAATTAAAATAACATATAACATATTTACATGTAACATATTTATATATTAATATATATATATATATTTTTTTTTTTTTTGGGGGGGGGGGAGAGGGAGGTTGGGAAACAACTACTACACACATCATGTATAAAAAGAAAAGATCCATTAAACTATACATTTCCATTTAAACATCTATACTTTTTTTTTGGGGGGGGGGGGGGAGGGGGAAGGGGAAGGGGCTTGGAGGTTGGTTTTTTTTTGTTTTTTTGGAAACATCAACTACAACTACTACACACATCCTGTATAAAAAGAAAAAACGTGTTATACTATACATTAATACATTTACATTTATAGACATTTTTTTTTCTTTCAGATCATTGACTATTAACTACTTAAGGACCGGGCCTATTTCTGACACTGGTTGTTTGCAAGCTAAAATCATTTTTTTTTGCTGGAAAACTCCTTAGAATCCCAAAACATTATATATATATATATTTTTTTTTTAGCAGAGACCTTAGAGAATAAAATGGAGATTGTTGCAATATTTTTTATCACACCATATTTGCGCAGAGGTCTTCCAAACGTAATTTTTTGGGGAAAAAAATTCAATTTTTTGAATTAAAAATAAGAAAACAGTAAAGTTAGCCCAATTTTTTTCTATAATGTGAAAGACGATGTTACGCCGAGTAAATAGGTACCCAACATGTCATGCTTCAAAATTGCGCACGCACGTGGAATGGCGACAAACATTGGTACTTAAAAATCCCCATAGGCGACACTTTAAAATTTTTTTACAGGTTACCAGCTTAGAGTTACAGAGAAGGTCTAGGGCTCAAATTATTGCTCTCGCTCTAACGATCGCGGCGATACCTCACATGTGTGGTTTGGACACCGTTTACATATGTGGGCGGGACTTGTGTATGCGTTTGCTTCTGTGTAAAATTGTTATACTATACATTTTTTTAAATCATTAGCTATTAAAACACAATAATAAAGATCCTGTATAAAAAGAAAAAATCTGTTCCACTATAGGGATTAATAGCAGATACGGAACGTCGTTTTCATCAGCCTCAATGGTAAACCTGTAGTTGAGCAGGTCTTGAATGCTGAATGCCTCCTCCCTGTATGGTCTCCGGTACGGTTGTGGGTTGGGAACAGCAGCCCGGCACAGTGGACACGTTGCGCTTTGCTGAAGCCATTGTTGGATGCAGGCGGTGTGGAATTGGTGAGCGAGGTCAGAATCCTGGAGTCTTCGCCATCTTCATATCCTGAAAGACAAATGGTACAAATCACCTGCTCCTCGCCGCGTCGCTCCTGGGCAGATGAGCCACAGATGAGCCACACGTTTTTACCACTCCCCACCTCCCCAAACACAAGTGTAAGGGCCAATTGGCACAGGGAGTAGATGTGTCTCCCGTGCACGGCCCTCTTTTACTGACATGGGATGCACAGGTGTTGTGCATGCATCCCCATGTCAGTGTCCTATTCATTTGCATTGGGACACGCAGCTGCAGGGACACATGTGTCACAATATAACATGCGGGTGCGAGTCCCCAAACACACTCTGTATGCGTTCAGGGATATGTATCCGTGTAAATGGATCCTAAATGAGGCCTAAAGACGCATTTCACTGTCCTTCTATGGTCATCATCATTATCATCCTGATAATCACACAGTACAATGTTGTAGCTGTACCATTAGATTAACCACTTGTCTACTGCTCTGACGCGCTTTGAATGACAATTGCGCGGTCATACAACACTGTACCCATATGAAATATTTATAATTTTTTTTCACACAAATAGAGCTTTTTTTTGGTGGTATTCAATCACCGCTGAATTTATTTTTTATAATTTGCTAAATAAACAAAAAAGAACGAAAATTTTGAATATAAAAAAAACTTTTTCATAGTCCGTTATAAAATTTTGGAAAAAGGAAATTTGTCTCCTTCACTGACATGTGCTGATGAGACTGCACTGATGGGCACTGATGAGACGGCACTGATAGGTGGCACTAATGGGCACTGATAGGTGGCAAATAGGCACTGATAGGTGACACTGATGGGCACTGATATGTGGCAGATGGGCACTGATAGGTGACACTGATGGGCACTGATAGGTGGCACTAATGGGCACTGATATGTGGCAGATGGTCACTGATAGGTGACACTGATGGGCAATGATAGGCAGCACTGATGGGCACTGATAGGTGACACTGATGGGCACTGGTAGGCAGCAGTGATAGATGACACTGATGAGGAGACACTGGTGGGCACTGATTGGCAGCACTGGTGGGCACTGATTGGCAGCACTGGTGGGCACTGTTTGGACTGCACTGATAATCACTGCCCCGATTATCAGTGTACATGTCCCTTTTAGCAAAGCCGGGTATTGGCTACCTTCTCCTCTCATGCATGTCAGCATGAGGAAAGGAATACTGATAACCGTCTTCTATTTACATACATTGTGATTGGACACAACTGATCATGTGGTAAAGAACCGCTGATTGGCTGTTTGCCCCAAACTGTGATCAGCAGTGTCCTCCGGACATTGTAATCATGGAGCGCACCACCCGTGCGGGCGCGGTCACAGGAGGCCGTCTTATGAGTCATATATAGTGACCACATCACCCCCACCATCAGCAGCCATATAGTGACCATATTACCCCCACCCTCAGCAGCCATATAATGACCACATCACCCCCCCCCACCATCAGCAGCCTTGTAGTGGCCATATTACCCCCACCCTCAGCAGCCATGTAGTGACCACATTCAACCCCACCCTCAGAAGCCATATAGTGACCACATCACCCCCACCCACAGCAGCCATATAGTGACCACATTACCCCCCACCCACAGCAGCCATGTAGTGACCATATCACCCCAACCCACAGCAGCCATGTAGTGACCATATCAGCCCCACCATCAGCAGCCATATAGTGACCACATTACCCCCACCATCAGCAGCCATATAGTGACCAAATTCACCCCCACCCTCAGCAGCCATATAGTGACCACATCACCCCCACCCACAGCAGCCATGTAGTGACCATATTACCTCCACCCTCAGCAGCCATATAGTGACCACATCACCCCCACCCTCAGCAGCCATATAGTGATCATATCAGCCATGAAGTGACCACATCACCCCCACCATCAGCAGCCATGTAGTGACCACATTACCCCCACCAATCAGTACCTAACATGAACAATCATTTAGTTTAGCTTATGGGAGTAAAACTTCCAACATGCATTTACAGCTCTAATACTGGATGGGGGAGACACAGAGAGGGTTTACTTAGTTCTCAAATACAGGCAGAGCCATAACTTCTCCCTGCTGTTCTCTATCCAGTTCATGATTCTTCCATTCACCAAACAGCTCCTCCTTTCCCACTATCAATGCCTGCACACAGCTCCTCCCTTCCCACTATCAGTGCCTGCACACAGCTCCTCCCTGCCCCCTATCAGTGCCTGCACACAGCTCATCGCTGCCCCCCTATCAGTGCCTGCACACAGCTCCTCCCTGCCCACTATCAGTGCCTGCACACAGCTCCTCCTTTCCCACTATCAGTGCCTGCACACAGCTCCTCCCTGCCCACTATCAGTGCCTGCACACAGCTCCTCCCTGCCCCCCTATCAGTGCCTGCACACAGCTCCTCCCTGCCCACTATCAATGCCTGCACACAGCTCCTCCCTGCCCACTATCAATGCCTGCACACAGCTCCTCCTTTCTCACTATCAGTGCCTGCACACAGCTCCTCCTTTCCCACTATCAATGCCTGCACACAGCTCCTCCCTGCACACTATCAGTGCCTGCACACAGCTTATCCCTGCCCCCCTATCAGTGCCTGCACACAGCTCCTCCCTGCCCACTATCAGTGCCTGCACACAGCTCCTCCCTGCCCCCCTATCAGTGCCTGCACACAGCTCCTCCCTGCCCACTATCAGTGCCTGCACACAGCTCCTCCTTTCCCACTATCAATGCCTGCACACAGCTCCTCCCTGCACACTATCAGTGCCTGCACACAGCTCCTCCCTGCACACTATCAGTGCCTGCACACAGCTCTTCCCTGCACACTATCAGTGCCTGCACACAGCTCCTCCCTGCACACTATCAGTGCCTGCACACAGCTCCTCCCTGCCCACTATCAGTGCCTGTACACAGCTCCTCCCTGCACACTATCAGTGCCTGTACACAGCTCCTTCCTGCCCCCTATCAGTGCCTGCACACAGCTCCTCCCTGCACACTATCAGTGCCTGCACACAGCTCCTCCCTGCCCCCTATCAGTGCCTGCACACAGCTCCTCCCTGCACACTATCAGTGTCTGCACACAGCTCCTCCCTGCCCACTATCAGTGCCTGTACACAGCTCCTCCCTGCACACTATCAGTGTCTGCACACAGCTCATCCCTTCCCACTATCAGTGCCTGCACACAGCTCCTCCCTGCCCACTATCAATGCCTGCACACAGCTCCTCCCTGCCCACAATCAATGCCTGCACACAGCTCCTCCTTTCTCACTATCAGTGCCTGCACACAGCTCCTCCTTTCCCACTATCAATGCCTGCACACAGCTCCTCCCTGCACACTATCAGTGCCTGCACACAGCTCATCCCTGCCCCCCTATCAGTGCCTGCACACAGCTCCTCCCTGTCCACTATCAGTGCCTGCACACAGCTCCTCCCTGCCCCCCTATCAGTGCCTGCACACAGCTCCTCCCTGCCCACTATCAGTGCCTGCACACAGCTCCTCCTTTCCCACTATCAATGCCTGCACACAGCTCCTCCCTGCACACTATCAGTGCCTGCACACAGCTCCTCCCTGCACACTATCAGTGCCTGCACACAGCTCTTCCCTGCACACTATCAGTGCCTGCACACAGCTCCTCCCTGCACACTATCAGTGCCTGCACACAGCTCCTCCCTGCCCACTATCAGTGCCTGTACACAGCTCCTCCCTGCACACTATCAGTGCCTGTACACAGCTCCTTCCTGCCCCCTATCAGTGCCTGCACACAGCTCCTCCCTGCACACTATCAGTACCTGCACACAGCTCCTCCCTGCCCCCTATCAGTGCCTGCACACAGCTCCTCCCTGCACACTATCAGTGCCTGCACACAGCTCCTCCCTGCCCACTATCAGTGCCTGCACACAGCTCCTCCCTGTACGGACACACTCCAACATCCCAAGTCTCCCGCGACTTTCGGGAGTCTCCCACCTTTGGCCGGCGGCTCTCGGACACCCGCATGTGCCATGCGATCTCCCGGCTGCCGCCAGAAACTTAGGATGTCTGCAGTCAGTGACAGAACTGCTGCTTACTGTATCGTTTTGGCTCTGTCACAGGTGGACTGATATGAAATGCACTTTGCCTGTGACAGGAGCCATACAGGAAGCAGCGGCTCTGCTATCTACTGCAGCCGCTGCTTCCTCCAACAGTACCAGCATTACCCGCCAGCAGTGCCAGCAGTACCCACCAGCGACGCGGAGTGCCACCTCCCTGAAATTAGTTTTTGCAGGTTGGGATGCCTGCGCACTGAGGACATGTAACAGAGCCAGTGCTGGAAATTGTCATCCCCTCTCCTTCCTGTCTGAGTAAGCAGGCTGCCTGGCCCTGATCTTCAGGAGAAAGTACAGGCTACTTCTAGAAGCACATGCACACTCTTACAGCCCCTTCTGATGACACCATCACTTGTCTTCAGAGAGAAATCTGTGGTTACCATCCTGCAGCTGCATTTACATGAGACTTCATGAAAGTTAAAGCTGCTTTCTGGGCCCCTCTCTTAAATTGATGGGACCCGGGCCAATACAGGAGGCCCATTTATACCCCCTCTTCCAATTCCTGTGGGGACTGGAACAGAGTACTCTCTCTCTACAACTATGTCCAAAGGACAGCACAAATTCCTATTCCCTCCTCACTTACCAGCCAGCCTGCAACAAAATGAATTACCCTGTCCAACAGTTTAGTTTTCACACATTTGCAAATAAATGCTTAAGATAGGCTAAGGGCTCATTTAGAGGTGTGCTGAGACCTGTCCTCTGTGCTAACTTGCTTTTTTCTGTGTGTGCATCCACCTCGAAGCTGCGTGCAGGCAGTCTGTATAGAAGTGGATGCAGACTCAGCGGCTGCATGGAGAGAGTCTCATGTCAACATTTGGGGTGCACATACTTGCCAACTGTCTTGTTTTTGCCAGGATAGTCACGGCAAATAGGAGCCTGTCCCAGGTAATTTATATTGTCCTTGGAAGCGCCCGTTAATCAGGCTGCCCGTAAATGTTACGCAGAGGTAGTGCACCTGAATGGGAGAATTATTCCAACTCTGCTACCTTGGCCTTAATTTTAAAATTCCCTTTTTAATTTCCTGTAATTCTCTCTATATTGAGTAGACCCTATAATCTGATGATAAGTAGGTGAAGGTTAATTATGTGGAGTGGGTGGGGCTTCATGGAAGTGGGTGTGGTAAATAATTGATAGCTGTGCTGCAAAGTATCCCTGGAATTTTTTTCAAATGTTGGCAACTATGGGTGCACAGATCTGAACGCACAGTGCCTGCATTCAGATCCGTGCACTCGCTTCTGCCCTCATGTCAAATTTTCACTACACAAATGTCAAATTTTACTAAACACTCCAACAGAGGCCTTTGTCGATCAGAATACTGACGGGCTTTTTGTCTTTCCCCACCTGCTTGACAGCCCTCCAGAGGACACAGGATTGGGACCCCCAGAGAATTGGGAGGGAGCTCATCCTGTGTGAAGACAGAAGTTATCTCCACCTGCGATCACAGAGGGTTGTCTTACATCTGATGAGGTTGCAGTCACCCCATGTGGTAAGTCATTTTGTTTTTTTCTTTTTCTACTTAAAAGAGAAGTATGCTGCACCTGTCCCCTGCCTGGCTGTAAGACTGAGAAATGAGCGATCAAACACCGCTGGTCACTCAGTTCTCACTGTTTTGTTAACAGAGAGCTGGTGGCTGTCAGTCACTGGCTCTCTGCTCTGCCCCTCCAGTTCTCATTGGAGCACCGGGCTGTGGATGGGGTAGGAACGGATGGTTCAGGCTCTTAGCAGACTGCTGAGATGCTGAGCCAGCTGGCTAAGTGACATCAGGAGACAGCGAGCTTCAGCTGAAAATTGGTCACATGAGTGCAGAAAGAACTGCACTACAATGATCCACAGGAGATGTAGAACCAAACAAGCTTTGGCTATACTTTTCCTTTAAAGGGTAAATTCACCTCCTATAGAAAAAAATGTCCCTTGGTTGAACTGGATGGACTTGTCTTTTTTCAACCAAACAATGATGTAACTATGAACTAACACCGTACACCCTTCCCAACCCTCCAGTCCCTTCTCTGCCTATCTCCGGCAATCCTGAGCAGGTCCAGTGATCCAGAGATGTGAAATCCTCACTCTTCTATGTATAGCACTTCCAGGACAGACCAGATCAATTCACTGTGATGGCGGTGATCAATCATAATTGCTCTTGTCCCTGAATTCCTGCAGGGAGGAGGAGGAGAAGAGCGGGAATTTCAAATCCCCAGATCGCTGGATCGGCTACAGGAGCCCTGACAGCTCAGAATAGACAGAGGGTGTATACAGCAGGGAATGAGGTAGGGATTGTACAATGTTAGTTCACCTTTACATTTATTCTGTGTAGCACCCTCCTAGGTTGGTAAAAGCTTAGCAGCTCTATCTGCTTATCAGGGGAGCCTGATTGTTAGTTCTACCTGTTGCATGTGTCCAGGGTGTGATTCATCTGGGCTGAGAGAGTGTCCCCACTGTATCCAATGGGAGAGCCAGTTGGACAGTGGAGGAAACCCAGCTAGTGACACACAGGCTTTTGTGGCTGCCCCAGTGGGTTGGCACAACAGCGGTGCATTGTGGGATAGGTCATAAAATCCAGGGGCACATTTGACAGGACGTCTTTGGGTGGGAAGCCAGGTCCCAGGAGGAGGGTGTCGGCTGTCTCTCCTCCTGTCAGCAAGGAAGGTGGTCACAGGCGGTCGGTCTAGTGGAACAAGTGTGTGATGCTGAGTCAGGAGGTCCAGGATACTGGCGAGTGGAGCTGAAGGCAGAGCAACCCAGGGAAAAACCGTATCCGTGGGTACCGGAAGCTTGCCAGGGGTCTTCCCAGGAAGGGGACCACTCCAGCGGAGAGTCAGTGAATAAGGGCTAGCACACACAGCAAGTGAGAAAGGGGGTGCCAGGTTAGGACTCTGAAAAGGAATTCATTCAGGAAAAAGCTTCTCACTAGGGGGGAAACCTCTGGGTGAATCTAAGATGGAAAAGGACCTGGGGGTCCTAGTGGACAACAGGCTTGACAGTGGCATGCAATGCCAAGCCGCTGCAAGCAAAGCCAACAAAATACTGGCATGTAGAAAAAAGGGGATTCACTCCAGAAATAAAGGAATTATTCTCCCACTCTACAAGACTCTGGTCCGGCCACATCTGGAGTATTCCGTCCAGTTCTGGGCACTGGTCCTCAGAAAGGATGTGCTGGAACTGGAGAGAGTCCAGAGAAGGGCAACAAAAATAATTAGGGGGATGGAGAACATCAGCTATGAGGAAAGACTACAAGCACTGAACCTATTCTCTCTGGAGAAGATACGATTAAGGGGGGATATGATATCAATGTACAAATACTGTACTGGTGATGACCCTAGCATAAGGAACAAACTATTCAGAGAAAGGGAATACAATAAGACGCGTGGCCACTCACTAAAACTAGAGGAAAAACGGTTTAACCTTAAAATACTTAAGGGGTTCTTCACTGTCAGAGCAGTAAGGATGTGAAATTCTCTTCCACAAGCAGTGGTATCAGCAGGGAGCATCAAAAAACTATTAGATGGGCACCTTAAAGACCACAACATACAGGGGTATACAATGTATGGTTAACAGCAAACACACACACACATCATAGGTTGAACTGGATGGACTGATGTCTTTTTATAACCTCACGAACTATGTAACTATATCTTCTACTTCACTTCAGTGGCAAGGTGAAGCAGCGGCCTTGCCGCACACACTACAGTCAGTTGTCCTCAGAAATTGTGCATAGTTCTAGTTGCAGTATCCCACTCATCCCCTCTCCCATCCAAGTTCTAAAAAAAAACACAAAAAAAAAAAAGAAATCCCCTGGATTGTTCATTGTCTGAGCCAAGTCTTAAAGTGATAAGTTCTACAGACTGTTGCTATGGGTAACCCAGGGGAATCCACACTCAGCAGCCCCCTAGGGGGCAGTGCTACATCTGTAAAGGTGAACTAACACACTCACACTAAACCTAACCATTAGGGGCTATAACAAGGGCACTGTTTCAGGCATGCAGAGTTATTCTGAGGCACTTGGAGATCAGAGAACCCCGCACACATATAAAATAATCACTACTGTGCATGGGCAACACACTTAGAATGGAAAAATACATTTACAAACATAGGGGCTGGCCCAATAAAATGGAATAAAAAACTCTGTACTCCTTGGATGGATAACCCGGGCTTGAATCCAATTGACTTGGTAGTAGGCCGGATCCTCTGTAGTTAGGGAGTAATTGTGCTCCTTTTATTGTAATGTATATTAAAGCGATATTAAAGTTTTATTTTTTAAATAACAAACATGTCATACTTACCTGCTCTGTGCAGTGGTTTTGCACAGAGAAGCCCGGATCATCCTCTTCTCAGGTCCCACGCCAGCACTCCTGGCCCCTCCCTCCTGCCGGGTGCCCCTACAGCAAGCAGCGTGCTTTGGGGGCACCCAAGCTGGCGCACTCCCGAACCGCAGCTCTGCGTGTCCATTCACACACAGAGCCATAGCTTGGCCCGCCTCCTCCATCTCCTCTCTGGCTCACTGGCAGTGATTGACAGCAGCGAGAGCCAATGGCTCCAGCGGCTGCCAAAAGCCAATCAGGAGTGCGAGTCCCTGGAAAACCAAGGCTCTGGTGGACATGGCATAGAACCCCAGTGTTTATTTTGTTGTGGAATGACTCTGAGCCCATAGGCTGTATATACACTCACCGGACACTTTATTAGGTACATTTTTTCAATTGCTTGGTAACACATAATCAGCCAATCACATGACAGCAACTCAATGCATTTAGGCATCTAGAGGTGGTGAAGACAGCTTGCTGAAGTTCAAACCGAACATCAGAATGGAGAAGAAAGAGGATTTAAGTGACTTTGAACGAAGCATGGTAGTTGGTGCCAGACAAGCTGGTCTGAGTATTTCAAAAACTGCTGATCTGCTGGTATTTTTGACGCAAACCCATCTCGCGGGCTTGCAGAGAATGGTCCAAAAAAGAGAAAATATCCAGTGAGCGGCAGTTGTGTGGATGAAAATGCCTTGTTGATGTCAGAGGTCAGAGGAGAATGGGCAGACTGATTCAAGAAAGGCAACAGTAACTCAAATAACCACTCGTCACAACCAAGGTATGCAGAATACCATCTCTGAACGCACAACACACCGAACCTTGAAGCAGATGGGCTACAGCAGCAGAAGACCATACTGGGTGCCCCTCCTGTCAGCTAAGAACAGGAAACTGAGGCTACACTTTTCACAGGCTCACCAGAAATGGACGATAGAATATTGGAAAAACGTTGCCTGGTCTGATGGGTCTCAATTTCAGCTGCGACATTCAGGTGATAGGGTTAGAATTTGGTGTAAACAACATGAAAGCCTGGATCCATCCTGTCTTTTGTCACCGGTTCAGGCTGGTGGTGGCGGTGTAATGGTGTGGGGGATATTTTCTTGGCACACTTTGGGCCCTTTAGTACCAATTGAGCATCGTTTAAACGTCACGGCCAACCTGAGTATTGTTGCTGACCATGTCCATCCCTTTATGACTACAGTGTCCCCATCTTCTGATGGCTCCTTCCAGCAGGATAATGCACCATGTCACAATGCTCCAATCATCTCACCACTGGTTTCTTCAACATGACAATGAGGTCACTGTACTCCAATGGCCTCCACACTCACCAGATCTCAATCCAATAGAGCACCTTTGGGATGTGGTGGAATGGGAGATTTGCATCATGGATGTGCAGCCGAGAAATCTGAAGCAACTGCATGATGCTATCATTTCAATATGGACCAAAATCTCTGAGGAATGTTTCCAACACCTTGTTGTATCTATGCCACAAAGAATTAGGGCAGTTCTGAAGGCAAAAGGGGGTCCAACCCGGTACTAGCAAGGTGTTCCCTAATAAAGTGTCCGGTGGGTATACACCCTAGCTCTTCCGCTGTATTACTACAACATACCCTGGAAAATGCCGGTCCCCTTCCAAATGCTCTGTCACCATTGGTTTCTGGGCTTCGTGTTCTCATCGGTGAACCGAGATCCTGCATGAAGGTTTCCACTGGGGGGAGGGGAAGAGGATCAGCAAATCTCTATTTCTTCTCTCCTTTTCCTGTTTGACGGTTGGAATTTATTTTTCAAATGAAAATAATAAACATGTTATACTTCCCTTCTCTCTGCATTGGCATTGTACAGAGTGCCCCTGAACCTCCCCCGCTGGTAGGCTTGTGTCATCTTCCACCTGATTTCCAAGCCACCCATTGGGAAACCTGGAACAGCATTGCGGGTGCTGCCGGGTAACTATTTTCATGTACTCTGATTAAACCAAGAGTCCTTTGGTGAAATCAATTGGCCAAAAGTGAATCTCTGTAGAGAGTAGTGATCACTCCCAGTCACTGGCACGCTTTGACCAAGAGATTCCAAGCCTGCCCACCACGACAAGGTAGACTCTTCTAGGGCAGGACCTACACTAACTACACTAAGCTACCCTACTTGATGCTAGTCATCATTTTTTAATGTAGACAGGCTGAGGAAGAAGCTTGGAAACATGTTCCTGTATCCTACTGTGCATGTGAACATCGGCTACATGGGGGGGGGGGGGCCTCCACTTCTGGGGTTGTGGATTGGTGACAAACATTGGTACTTAAAAATCCCCATAGGCAACATTTTAAAAATGTCTACAGGTTACCAGCTTAGAGTTACAGAGAAGGTCTAGGGCTCAAATTATTTCTCTCGCTCTAACGATCGCGGCGATACCTCACGTGTGTGGTTTGGACACCGTTTACATATGTGGGCGGGACTTGTGTATGCGTTCGCTTCTGTGCTCGAGCTAACGGGGACGGGGCGCTTTACTTTTTTTTTTTCCTATTTACTTTATTTATTATTTTTTATTTTTACACAGTTTAAAAAAAAAAATGTTGATCATTTTTATTCCTATTACAAGGAATGTAAATATCCTTTGTAATATAAATAAGCATGACAGGACCTCTTTATTGTGAGTTCTGGGGTCAAAAAGACTAAAAAAAATTGCTGAAAAAAAATCTGGTTGCTAGGCAACGATGTTTGACATCGCTTCGGTCCTCCAAGACCATAGAGTCGAGTGGGGGCCATCACTCCACCTTCTGTCTGTGAGGAGCGGGGACCGGATTGTTTTCCTCGCTGCCGGCGGATCCGGTAAGCTGGGAAAACGGCCGGGATGCGGCGGGAGGGGGGGGGGCAGCGCACCGTAAGGGTGATCCCACGGCGAATCCTCCGCTGGGACCACTGTTATCTGAAAGCAGATCGCCCGCCGTTTAAAAAAATACCGGGTATTTAGCATTAAAGGAGCGGCGTATAATGACGGTGGGCGGTCGGTAAGTGCTTAAGGGGGGGGGGGGCTTTCTTTCTTTTTTAGGGAAACATCAACTACAACTAATATACACATCCTGTATAAAAAGAAAAGATTGATTAAACTATACATTTACACTTATATAGTTATACATTTTTTTAAGGGGGGGGGGCTTTTTTTTTTTTTTTTTTTTTTTTTGGGAAACATCAACTACAACTATATATATATATATATAAGTATACACATCCTGTATAAAAAGAAAAAAATGATTAAACTATACATTTACACTTATATAGTTATAGGGGGGGGCTTTTTTTTGTTTGTTTTTTTTTTTTTTTTTTATTGGGAAACATCAACTACAACTATATATATAAGTATACACATCCTGTATAAAAAGAAAAAATTATTATACTATACATTTTTTTAAAATCATTAGCTATTAAAACACAATTGTAAACCTCCTGGAGGATAATAGCACATACCGAACACCATTTTGATCAACCCATATGGAATAGAAGTTGTTGATCAGGTCTTGATTGGTGATTTCCTCCATCCTGACCAGTCTCACTCTGATGCGCTGCCGTTGTGGGTTGGGAACAGCAGCCCGGCACACTGGACACGTTGCGCTCTGCTGAAGCCATTGTTGGATGCAGCCGGTGTGGAATTGGTGAGCGCAGGTCAGAGTCCTGGAGTCTTCGCCATCTTCATATCCTGAAAGACAAATGGGACAGTTTACCTGCTCCTCGCCGCGTGGCTCCATGGGCGGTGGTGGTGCTGGGTGGTGTTCAGCAGCCCTGTTGCGGTCTCTTGGTGAACGGCTCCTGTTGATTGGCTCGTCCTCCTGTCTCCGCCGACGTTGCACTCTGGACCTCGTCCGGTGGGCGATTGGTGACTCTTCGCCTTCCTGACGGGAGCGTCTTTGCCGGAATCGGGGACGTGAAGGACGAGGCATCCTGATGGTATTGGATGCCTGTGTACCTGAAAACGGCTAAAAAAACTGAATATTAATACTAATATACAATACAAACTATAATAGTACGATGGTAAGAGCTGTAAATATAAATAAAAGTTATAATATTCGCAGTAAATAGCAGTAAATAGCAGTAAATAGCAGTGAATCGCTGGAGCTAGGCCCTGACGATGTCACCTCGGCAACTCGCTATGGAGAAGTGACCTGAGACACCTCAGGCTGCAGGTAAACAACAGAGCCTCACACCAACTGTCACTTTTCAGGCCTACATTTCAGGCCTATATTTTGATTGGCGATATGTCGGTCATACAACACAGTAACCATATAAATTTTATATCATTTTATAGATTTTACATTGAATTATACAGTAATGGGTTATTTGAATGGTTATTTTTCAAATCGGCCAGAAGATGGCGATGTCATTCTACAATGTAATACCGATTCTCGCCATAGAGGTCACCCTTCCTGATTACCTGAATAGAAATCAGAGAGAATAGAGAACGATGTGTTATTTCTTTCAGACATGTGGATGTGAGGAGGTCGGATGAAAGATTGTGAGGGGGGGGGGGGG
Organism: Pelophylax lessonae; assembly: GCF_965119305.1. NCBI lineage: Eukaryota > Metazoa > Chordata > Amphibia > Anura > Ranidae > Pelophylax > Pelophylax lessonae. The sequence goes on along the minus strand of NC_138777.1, from coordinate 197,118,832 downwards.
AGAAAATGGCGGCCGGGGGGAGCAGAGCTGAGCAGGTGAGGAGGAGAGGGAAGGAGAAGGGTGATGGAGGTCGGGGGCTTTATGGAGAGACTGGGGGGGGATAGAAAGGCCTGATAGATAGAGAGGTGATGTCTGGAGAAAGTGGACCCCCCTATTACCCCCCCCCCTTATTGTTCTCTCATCTGCCAACCCCCTCCCCCCCATATATATATACAATAATCCCCTCCTCCTATATATACAATATATATATATGTTGTATATATTCAATGACCCCCCCTCCTGTATATACAATAATGACCCCCCCATCCCCCACTGCTCAGATTGTGATCCGTGTCATCCAATCAGTGAGGTCACATCCGGGCGTTTGCAATCGCAGGCAGAATCGCCGCAGTTCCTCCGCCACCCCAAAACATTCTGCAAATCCGCATCATGCAAGGTTTGACACCCAGAAAAAGCCCTGCCCCTTTCTCAGTGACGCGCTTCGCACGATTTATCACACAACAATGGCGGCAGAACCGCGCCCATGTTTAGGTGACATTGAAAACGAATTTGTAAAAAAAAAAAAAGATTTGTCAGCTTTGCAGAGCGTGTTTGGAATGGCGGCAGAATTGCGGTGATTCTTCCCCGGATCGCAGACAGCCGGGTGTGACCGGGGCCTGAAGAATAAAATGATAACTCCGGGCCGGGTCACACCATAGAAATGCAGTCTGGATGCGTTTTTGATGCGTTTTACTGCTTTCCAGTTTAGTGCAGACAAAATGCCGCATGTTCTACTTTATTTTCTGGAACTGGAATGCACTGGTGAGATCCATGCCATTGAAAACCATAGAATCTACTTTACATGCGTTTTTGATGCAGATAAAGAAGCGCACTGGACCGCATGTTGTGTGAAGCGGCTCTAAAGGAAAAACGTATTTTTTATCTTTGGACGGAGTAGAGAGGATTGGAGCCCCTGTCAGGTTTTTATCGCTGTCTGTGTCCCCGTGAGGGGGATTCATCCTCTATTTATCCTGTTTACCATTATCATCCAAAGTGTCCCCAGAAAAGTCATAGAGGAGAAATCGTCCAATGGGGACACTAGTTCTGGTCACCTGGGGGGTCCCTAAGGAATCCCCTTATTTGCAGGGATTTCCTCTTCCTGTTTTGGCTATGGGGACAGGAAGTGAAGGGAATTCTGGGACACAGAAAATAATCTGACCGGGGTGACCCCAATAGCACGGGGAATCGGTGCGGTCAGCCGGGGAAATTACAGAAGGAAACCCTGTGCAGCTCTCTGCAGCAGCTGAAAGCCAGTTTCTCCCCCTCCTGCCAACTTTCAGCTGCTGCGGGAAAAGAGAGACAGACATAGGGCATCGATCCGGTAATTTCTTCTCCAGCACTGATCCCCCTCCCCCCCTTCCTGTTCTGCCTGCTTCTGATCCCCCCCATGTGCCCCCATTTCCCAGTACCTCCTGTGTAACTCCACACTGGTAACCTGTCAGGGCATTGAAGTGTCACCTATGGAGAATTTTCCGCCATTCCACAGGCAGACAGAAGTGTAAAGTGTGACATGTTAGGTATCTATTTACTCAGCGTGACTTCATCTTTCCCATCATACTAAATATTGGGATAATTATTTTTTTTTTTTCAATTCATGAAAATATGTTTTTTAACCCAAAACATTGTGTTTAAAAAAATGCTGCGCGAATACTTTGTGACATAAAGAATTTCAACACCCACTATTTTATTCTAGAGGGCTCTGCTAAAAAAAAAGTAATAATATTAATATATTACGCAGGAGACCGATGGGGAAGCCGCCGCTGCTGCCAACTGTCCACCACATGTCCAGGGTGAGTGAGCCAGCAACCAGGGGGGGGGGGGGGAGGTTTGGTGGTGTATGATGTGCGGGCTGGTGTGGTCAGTCTGATGCTAAACCCCCCCGGCTCCAGCCGCCACTGGCTCCAATATTCACACTTCTTCCAGAAGGGTTTCATCCATAAACAAAGCGCTCCACAACACTCTTCCCTTGTCCTGTACCTCACACGTGTTGGTGAAGGAACCTCTCCCCAATGCAGAGGAACCCCCCCACATATTAAAGGCCTTTATTTCATGTGGGTGTGACACCCCTAACTAATGTCCCCGCAGTGATGACCTCCGTTCCTCCCCGCCACTACAACAACCGCCTCCTTTATTCTCTCCTACCCAGAAAACAGAGGGGGGTCATAGCGGGAAACCTTTTTATGGAGACAGCTTAACCACTTTACCACCGGAGGATTTTGCTGTCTTTCGTCTGAGCCACTTTTTGCGATTCGGCGCTGTGTGACTTTAACTGACAATAGCGCGGTCGTGCGACGCCGTACCCAAACGAAATTTATGTCTTTTTTTTCTCACAAACAGAGCTTTCTTTTGGTGGTATTTGATCACCTGTGCGATTTTTACTTTTTGCGCTATAAACAAAAATAAGAGCGTAAATTTTGAAAAAATAACAATATTTTTCACTTTTTTATATGAAATTCCCCCCCAAAAAAATGTAAAAATCAAAATTTTTTTAAAATTTTTGGCCAATTTGTTTTCTGCTACCTATGTTTGGTAAAAAAAATCATAATAAGCGTATTTTGATTGGTTTGCGCAAAAGTTATTGCATTACTAACTAAGGGAAAGATTTCTGTCATTTTTGGTGTTTTTTTTTTTTTTTAACAAGTAATGGCAGCGATCTGCGATTTTTTTATTTTTTTTTATTTTTTGCGCTTTAAACAAAAAAGGAGCGACAATTTTGGAAAAAAAAACAACATTTTTCACATTCTGCTATATGACATTATCAAAAAAAATAAAAAAAATTAAAAATCCAATTTTTTTTTTTAACATTTTAGGCCAATTTGTTTTCTGCTAAATATTTTTGGTAAAAAAAATCACAATAAGCGTATTTTGGTTGGGTTGCGCTAAAGTTTTCGCGTCTACTAACTACGGGAAAGATTTATGTCATTTTTATTTATTTTTTTTACTAGTAATGGCGGTGATCTGCATTTTTTTTCTTTTGCGGGACTGCGACATTGCGGCTGACAGATCGGACCCCTCACTAACATTTTGACACTTTTGGGGAGACCAGTGACATTACTACAGTAATCAGTGCTAAAAATATGTACTGTTACTGTAATAATGACAGTGGGAGGGAAGGGGTTAACAGTATAGGTGATCAAGCGGTTAAATGGGACCCTAGGGGAGTGATTCTAACTGTGGGGGGGCGTGGCTTCTGAGAAGACCATAGAGACATGTTCCTATATAGAAGGATCACAGGGGCTCTGTGATCATTTCAGGGAGAAGGACGGTCAGCTGTGTTTACAACAGCCGACCGTCCTTCTCTCTCTGCGGGGAACGATCGCGGGTGTCAGGTGGCAATCGGAGCCACCTGACACACGTGTCGGCTTACCCGCTGATGATCGGGGGTGGGAGCGCGTCCCCTAGCTCCTCCCAGACGAGTGACGTAGATGTACGTCGTCTTGCCTGTATGAGCCAGCCTGCCGCAGTAAATATACAGGAACTGGTCAGCAACTGGTTAATTCATGAAAATTGTATTTTCCCCCAAAAAATTGCGTTTGAAAAACCGCTGCGCAAATACCTTGGGACATAAAAATTCCAACACCCAGCATTTTATTCTAGAGGGCCTCTGCTATAAATATATATATATATAATGTTTGGGGGTTGTAGCAGAAGTTGGAGTGAAGTGTCAGAATCGGCCCGGATAGGAAGAGGAGAACAGAAATGTCCGGATAGTTTCCCAGTGCTGCACAACAATCCAGTTGGTGTGAAAGTGTCTCAGCTTGTATGGCAGCGCTCCAATATTCACACTTCTTCCAGAAGGGTTTCATCCATAAACAAAGCGCTCCACAACACTCTTCCCTTGTCCTGTACCTCACACGTGTTGGTGAAGGAACCTCTCCCCAATGCAGAGGAACCCCCCCACATATTAAAGGCCTTTATTTCATGTGGGTGTGACACCCCTAACTAATGTCCCCGCAGTGATGACCTCCGTTCCTCCCCACCACTACAACAACCGCCTCCTTTATTCTCTCCTACCCAGAAAACCAAGGGGGGGGGTCATAGCGGGAAACCTTTCTATGGAGACAGCTTAACCACTTTACCACCGGAGGATTTTGCTGTCTTACGTCTGAGCCACTTTTTGCGATTCGGCGCTGTGTGACCTTAACTGACAATTGCGCGGTCGTGCAACGCCGTACCCAAACAAAAATTACGTCCTTTTTTTCCCACAAACAGAGCTTTCTTTTGGTGGTATTTGATCACCTGTGCGATTTTTTACTTTTTGCTCTATAAACAAAAAAAGAGCGTCAATTTTGAAAAAATAACCAGATTTTTCACTTTTTTATATGAAATTCCCCCCCAAAAAAATGTAAAAATCAAAATTTTTTTAAAATTTTTGGACAATTTGTTTTCTGCTACCTATGTTTGGTAAAAAAAAATCATAATAAGCGTATTTTGATTGGTTTGCGCAAAAGTTATTGCATTACTAACTAAGGGAAAGATTTCTGTCATTTTTGGTCTTTTTTTTTTTTAACAAGTAATGGCGGCGATCTGCGATTTTTTTTTTTTTTTTTTTTTTTTGCGGGACTGCGACATTTCAGTGGACAGATCGGACCCTTGACTGACATTTTTGACACTTTTGGGGGTACCAGTGACATTACTACAGTAATCAGTGCTATACATATGCGCTGTTACTGTAAAAATTACACTGGCAGGGAAGGGGTTAATTTTATTGGAGAGGGAGGGGTTAATGTATGCCTGGTGCTTACTGACGTGTGTGGGGGGAGGTGACTGAGTGACACAGGGACAGATGGCAGGTTCAGCTATGCTGAACCCTGCAATCTGACCCTGCCTGTCACTTAGGAGATCCGCCCGCTCTGTTTACACAAGCGGGCGGATCTCCACACTCGATTCCCCGATGATCGGGGAAGAGCGGCGGTGATCGCTGCTGCTCCTCCCCTGGCCCGACTCCCGCTGTGACTGAAAACAGCAGGAGCGAGCGCCGTCAACAAGGGAAGGAGTCCAGCGTAGGTCTACGTCGCTGGACAGAATCGAGCCACTTTGCCACAGTACAGTCCCAGTGACTGGTCGGCAAGTGGTTATAGCAATTTCCCGCACATTAGTCGGTGTCTTTAGGGCCGCTCACACCATGCCCGCATCTGAATCGCACAGAAATGTGCCATGCGTTCCTCTGCAATTCATCCCGCATGCAAAACACGCAGATTTGTGATCTGCAGCGAGTGTCCTAAGAATTAAACCACACCCCAAACACAGGTCACAAACGCAGTGCGTTTTCCCATAGCTGCCCACACCAGATCACATTATACTTTTGTACCATGCGATTTGGTCGCAGTGCATTTTAGAATGGAGTGCATGCAGTAGTTTTGGCGCAGTGCAGTTGTAGCCCAATCAAAGTGAATGGGTTTGAAATGGCTGGCACAGAGCCGCACAGGAACGCAGAGCTGCGGGGGTGGTGGGAAGCGGCACTCGGTGTACAGACGCCGGCTCCAGGCTGGTGAGCACAGGGGGGTACAGGACAAGGGAAGAGTGTTGTGCAGCACTTTGTTTATGGATTGAAGTCTGAATATTGGAGCACGTTAACCCCTTTTTCACACTGATGCGGTTCCGATGCGTTCCAGAACGCACAGATTTGCCTGTCAAGGGAGATAACATGGCTTTCTATGGAGGTCGTTCACAGCTATGCACTCCATACGCAATGCGATTTCCAAATGGGTGCTGTGCGATTTTTAAACCCCATAGACATACATGGAATCCGCAATGAATCAGTGCAAGATGCACCGATTTGTAATGTCACATAATTGGCTAGAACAGAAATCGCAGCTGTTTAAATTTGCGTCAGAATTGCTACAGAATCGCAGGGGAAGTGCTCCTGAAATCGCAGAAGAAGACGCATAGAAATTGCACCTCATCAGTGTGAACCAGGGCTGATACAAGTTGGAGCACTTTGATGTGAATTGGATTATTCTGCAGAACTTTGAAACTATTTGGTCATTATTGTTGATTTATTTTTATTTTTTTAAGGTGATCGAATGAATTACACAGAGGAGTTTATGAAGAGCGGAGGAACGCTCTGCTGGGGTAATGATTGTATGCATTGCTCTCCTTTCCTGACTCTCAGTGCCACTTGCTGGATAAGAGGTGGCTGGAAGTCTGATGATCCGGCCCTAATAGTGAATGGCAATGCCAACCTTTAGATTATCGCCGATCCTCACATCTGGTGGCTGCATTACATTTCATGTTGGGCTTTTTTAATTAATCACTTGCTGACCACCGCCGTAATATTACTCATGGCGCTCAGTCACGTAGTACTATGTGACTTTGTGCACGTGGTTTCAGTGGCGCACGCCGCCGTGGCCTCGCTCCTGCTGTGTTTAGACACAGCGGGAGGCGGGCTGCGGGAGGAGTGGCCTCCATTGCCGCTGCCCTCCTGCGATCGTCGGAGAAACTGAGAGAAGATCCGTCTGCTTATGTAAACAAAGCAGGCGGATCTTCTGTCAGACAGGCAGGGAGAGCTAAGCTGAAACCCTAATCTCTCTCTGCCTGTCACAGAATCCCCCCCCCCCCCCACAGTGAGCAAGCACTTTAGGCATACATTTAACCCCTTCGATCACCCCCAGTATTAACCCCTTCTCTGCCAGTGTCATTTATACAGTAGCAGTGCATATTATTTAGCACTGATTACTGTATTAGTGTCACTGGTCCCCAAAAAGTGTCAAAAATGTCAGATAGGGGTCCAATCTGTCCGCCGTGATGTCGCAGTCCCGCTAAAAATCGCTGATCGCTGTCATTACTAATTAAAAAAATAAATAAATAAATAAAAAGTCCAAAAATCTATCCCGCAGTTTGTAAACGCTATAACTTTTGCGCAAACCAATCAAAATACGCTTTTTGGGATTTTTTTTACCAAAAATATGTAGCAGAAAGCAAATTGGCCTAAACTGATAAAAAAATGTAATTTTTAAAAAATATATTTTATTGGGAATGTTTTATAGCAGAAAGTAAAAAATATGGCTTTTTTTTTTTTTTAAATTGTCGCTCTTTTTTTGTTTATAGCGCAAAATCTAAAAACCGCAGAGGTGATCAAATACCACCAAAATAAAACCCCATTTGTGGGAAAAAAAGGGCATGAATTGTATTTGGGTACAGCGTCGCACGACCGCACAATTTTCAAAGTAACGCAGTGCCGAATCGCAAAAACTGGCCTGGTCATTAAGGGGGTAAAACCTTCCGGAGCTGAAGTGGTTATTTACTGCAGGTGCTTATATATCGCCGTCACTTTACACAGCGCTTTACATATTCTACATTCACATCAGTCCCTGCCCTCAAAGAGCTTACAATCTAATTCACATTCATACAAACACATATTGGGGCCAACTAAGACATGAACCAATCAACCTACCAGCATGTCTTTGGAGAGAGGGAGGAAACCGGAGATCCGGAGGAAACGCACGCAGGCACAGGGAGAACATGGAAACTCCAGGCAGGTAGCGCAGGGGTTGGGATTTGAACCGACAACCCTCGTGCTGCTCGGCGGAAGTGCCGGCTTTTTTCTTCTTTTCACCGGCTGATCCCTCCAGCATTACACTTTATATCCAGCACTGCAAATACAGAAAGGAGGCGCTAATTAAACTTCTATTTATCTCACATTTATTAAATAAAAACTGACAGTCAGATTTTAATGAGAGAAGAGATGTTATCGGTCTCTTCTGTCATAAAGCACCCCTGTATACATGTGCAATGCATGCACTACATTATGGTATAAACCTGCAGGGGGCTGCTTGGAATATATTTTTAAAGAGTTTAATACCGCTTTAACCACTTGTCTGCTGGGCACTTTTACCCCCTTCCTGTCCAGGCCAATTTTCAACTTTCAGCGTTGTCACACTTTGAATGACAATTGCACAGTCGTGCAACTCTGTACCCAAACAAAATGTTTATAATTTTTCTCACACAAATAGAACTTTCTTTTAGTGGCATTTAACCACTTCAGCCCCGGAAGGATTTTCCCCCTTAATGACCAGACCCTATTTTGTGATTCGGCACTGCATTACTTTAACGGACAATTGTGCAGCCGTGTGACGCTGTACCCAAATAAAATTTCCATCCTTTTTTTCCTACAAACAGAGCTTTCTTTTGGTGGTATTTGATCACCTGTGCCATTTTTTTTTTTTTTTTATTTTTTTTTTATTTATTTTTTTAATGCGCTATAAACAAAAAATGAGTGACAATTCTGAAAAAAAAAACAATATTTTTCACATTCTTTTAAATGACATTCTCAAAAAAAATAAATGTAAAAATCAAAATTTTTTAACATTTTAGGACAATTTGTTTTCTGCTACATATTTTGGTAAAAAAAAAAAAATCGCAATAAGCGTATTTTGATTGGTTTGCGCAAAAGTTATTGCATCTACTAACTACGGGAAAGATTTATGTAATTTTTATTGTTTTTTTTTTACTGCGAAATTGTGCGGGACTGCGACATTGCGGCGGGCAGATCGGACACCTTACTGACATTTTTGACACTTTTGGGGGGACCAGTGACATTACTACAGTAATCAGTGCTAAAAATATGCACTGTTACTGTAATAATGACACTGGCAGGGAAGGGGTTAATACTGTTGGTTGTCAAGGGGTTAAATGTAAGCCTAGGGGAGTGATTCTAACTGTGGGGGGCGGGGCTTGTGAGATGATCACAGAGACATGTGATCCTATATAACAGGATCACATGGTCTCTGTGATCATCCCAGGAAGAAGGACGGACGGCTTTGTTTACATCAGCCGACCATCCTCTGTCAGCAGGGAGAGATCGCCGGTGTCAGGCGGCAATCGGAGCCTCCTGACACACGCACTGGCTTCCCGGCTGAGGAGCGGGTGCGGGACGCGCTCACCCCCTATTCTCCCCAGAGCGAGCGCAGTACATCTGCGGCGGCTGGTCAGAAAGCGGTTAATCACTACTGGGTTTTTTATTGTTTGCTAAAAAAAAAAGACTGAAAATTTTGAAAAACAAACAATTTCAGAGTTTCTTATAAAAAACAGGTAATTTTTTTCTCCTTCACTGATGTGCACTGATGAAGCTGCATTGATGGGCTGCACTGATAGGTGGCACTGATGGGTGGCACTGGTAGGCAGCACTGATAAGTGACACTGATGGTGATGCACGGCTGGGCAATGATAGGTGGCACTGAAAATAAAGAAAAGGTTTGGGACTTAGCATCAGAGACACGACAACCCAAAACTGACAGGATAAAAATACCGTATTTATTGATACAACAAAAATCCAAACATGATGAAATGATTACAAACATGATATACAATAGTGTAGAAAGGAAGATTTAAAAGTCAATACATGGCCCCAATCTAAGTTAATAAAGACCAGCATGGCAATCAACATGAGTAAGAAAATGATTCAGTAAGGTCATAACATCCATAAACTGACGCATTTCGTGGACTAAATCTCGCCACTTCTTCAAGAGTAGATGTATGATCTGTGTCTGATAAAAAACATACGTATAAGGAATTGCAATAATGTTGGTAAATAAATACTGGGCAGGGGAGGGAAGGGGAGACAGAATACCACACCCCAAGACTTACATAGAACTCTGGCAGTAACTGGTAACGGAGGAAGAGGCAGGGGCCCAGACGTCTCCCACGGGAGCTGAGGGCGCAGAAGGCCCACGGATTTGGCCAAAGATGCCACACACAAGGAGAGTGGGGGTTGGAGTGATTGGAGTAGTACTGATAGCACCATAGAAAGGTATCTATAAAAGATAAGTAATATTAAGTAGTAAATGAGTATGTAGTATATGGAAAAACATCGTACTACTGAAATGCTATAAGTGGAAAGTGAGAGGATAAAGTATTCTAATTAATCCAAGTGACTGAGAGATGAGGGGAGTGAAGAATGAGGGAAATAAAGAAGGTAGGCTTGAAAGCCAAGTGTGGAGAAATCATGATAGTGGAAAGGTAAACCAAGTGAATAATAACTCAGAAAGAAAAGAAGGTAGATACATGCATCCAAATGACCACAATGGCAGGAATATTACCAGATGGTGTAAGCTATAATGAAAAAAGATGTGCACTAAGGGTAACCAGAGTGGAAGTAGTAAGAAGGCAATACCAGAGAAGTAAATCCCAGACTCCAGTGCAAATGTGTCCCGTATTCGCCAAGGCCGCCGGCAGTAGTGCACCCAACGTCACGCCAGTGTATGTGTGGGGACCCGCAGGAACAGCAGGCGGATGGCCAAACCGTTCGGCGGGCCGCCTAATATACACAAGGAATGGGAAACAGCCAGGGCAATGATAGGTGGCACTGATTGGCAGCACTTGTGGGCACTGACTGGCAGCACTGGTGGGCACTGACTGGCAGAACTGGTGGGCACTGTTGGGACTGATGTCCTTGTAACAGAAGCCGGTTATCGGCTTTCTTCTTTGTCTTCTTCTGACAGCGTAAGGAGAAAATAAAGCAGATAACCGCCTTGTGTTTACTTCCATGATCAGCTGTCATTGGCTGACAGCTGATCACGTGGTAAGGGGCTACTGTGATTGGCCCTTTACCCCGATCTATGGTCATCTGAGTTTGAAGCACTCCACGATCACAGAGCATGCCGCGGCATCACGGGAGGACGCCCTCCCGGCAAAGGAAGACCACGCTGTAGCCATCTTTCAGCTATAGCGTGGGCGGGAAGCAGTTAAGTGATCGCACAAACCCCTGTGATGTTGGTTGTCATGTGGTGTTTAGAGGAAGTAAATATAGGAAGGCTTGTGAGAGTGAGTACCTATGTTGTGGAGAGAGAGAACTAATCGATCAGCGGTGTTTGATTGCTCCGTTCTCACTGCAGAGCCAGCGGGGTATAGATGCATCATCGGATCCATGCTGCATCCACCTAGGTGAGTATAGGCCGGGTTCACATATGTGTGAGTGTGGATGTGGTTTTAACCGCATCCAATTCGCTTGCCATGTGAATGTGACCGGCTCTCAATGGAGTTGGTTCACACATGTCCGGGGCGGCCGCGGTGTGGTTTCTAAAAGGGTCCTGTGCGTTTTTGGGACCAATTCAGGTTCAAATTCATGCAAAAATTCGGACCTGATTCGCACCTGAACGGGTGAACAGAAACGCACCGGACACGGGGCTGTAAACCACGGCCGCACATATGTGATCCCGGCCTCAATCTTCTTTTGTAAGTCCGTACTTCTCTTCTAACAAAGTCTTTGGAAGGTGAGAATAACAGCAGGAAGGAGTATGGAGTCGTTTTGTTCTTGGGATTTGATGTCCTTTATTTCCAAGAACAGGAAATGAAAATATTAACTCTTCCCCGTCCTTACATGCAGGAAATACGTTAGTTTTATTTTTTTCCTGTCATTATTTTCACCTTCAAGTGGTTGTAAACTTCTATCTCATACTTGTACCTATAGGTAGGCCTATAATAAGTCTCACCTATCGGTACTGTAAATATCTCCTATATGTGCACCGTTTAGGAGATATTTATTATATATGCAGCCGATGACGCCATCAGTACATGCGCTCTGAAGGAACGGCCACCCGTGCTGTTACTTCCGAATCCTGTGCTGTAAACGGCGGCTCCCCGGCGCATGCGTGGGTGTGACATCATCACGGCTCCGGCCAGTCACACGCTGGATCCCGCAAACCCGGAAGTAAGACGGGTGACGATGGAAGCGGCCTCCAGCGATGGCATCTCTGGAATGCTTTGTTTTCAGGTAAGTTTCACATAATGTAGCATGCGATTCATACTAGCACATTATGGCTTTACCTTGTAGGTCAGAATAAAAATAAAAAAAGGCACCCAGAGGTTTCCAACCGCTTTAACCTGCCCATACGACCCCTCCAATCTTAGGGTGACAATGTGTATATCCTCCTGACGAAAGGCAGGCATCCAGAGGGCTGGTGCAGCCCAATATCACTAACTTCTAATGAAAACCGTGAAGCCGCACATAATCAGTCAGCCCAGTAATGACCGAATAAAGATGGACTTCAGCTAGTCTCCTCCCAGAGGGTGTGGCCTGGGAGGAGACTAGATAAAGCTGCTCTGTATACTTTCATTACCAGGCTGACTGGTGTGCAGCTCCACGTTTTTCATTGTAAGTTATGAAAAAGCCGCGTTGTCACTCTAGAATTACCGAACACATTCTCTTCTCCCCATCTTATAACAGTGGGGGAGGGGTTGTGAAGTCTGGGGAGACCTGGATAGGAATAATACCCCGGCTGGAGATAAGTATGCAGAGTGAGGAGGATAGCACTGGATTTCTGGCGGGATCATCAGATGTTTTTTTCACACTTATTGAGCATATAAAAAACTTTCAGTGATATTCACCAGACCAAAAGGGAGAAAACAAAGTTCATTGTTGGGGGTTCACATTCATGATAACTTAACCCCTTACCTACCTTACCTTACCCCTTCCTGCCCAGGACAATTTTTAGTTTTTAGCGCTGTCGCACTTTGAATGACAGTTGAACGGCCGTGCAACATTGCACCCAAATTACATTGTTATCACACAGATAGAGCTTTCTTTTGGTGGTGTTTAACCGCTTCCCGACAACACGCCGCAGATGTACTACGGCAGGCTGGCTCCTACAGGCAAATCGCCGTACATGTACGGCGCTCGCTCTGGGGAGTCCCGCCCCCCGCCCCCCCCGTTCGTCAGGCGGGAAGCCGATGCGTGTGTCAAGCGGCTCCAATTGCCACCTGACACTGGGGATCTCTCCCCGCTGAGAGAAAAGGATGGTCGGCTGTTGTAAACCCAGCCGTCCGTCCTTCTCCCTGGGATGATCACAGAGACCATGTGATCCTGCTATATAGGATCCCATGTCTCTGTGATCATTTCACAAGCCACGCCCCCCATTTAGAATCACTACCCTAGGCTTCATTTTAACCCCTTGATTACCTCTTCCTTGCCAATGGCATTATTACAGTAACAGTGCATATGTTTAGTACTGATTATTGTAGTAATGTCTCTGGTCCCCCCCCCAAAAGTGTCAAAAATGGCAGTTAGAGGTCCGATCTGTCCTCTGCAATGTCGCAGTCCTGCAAAAAATCGCAGATCGCCACCATTACTAGTAAAAGAAAAACTGTTTTTGCGCAAACCAGTCAAATTTTGTCACATTTTGAATTGTGCACAGCTCTGCAGGACTACGCCCACACAACACGTCATTTATTCACAGGAATCTGAGAGAAGAAATTACAAGTCTTGCTTTGAGTTGGTTGTGCCATGTCCCGCATAGGCTTGGCTAAAGCATAGTACACACCGGCAGATTGCTGGGCAACATCGGCTGATTCAATAAAAACCGGCTGACATTCGGCCCGTTTTGTATGGCAGCTGGTCCGACAAAATCCAGGCGTTCAACCAGCTTCTGTCGGTAGAAATGTTGGAAAACTAGCAGCCGATTGGCTCCCAATCAGCGCTCTTAGCCAATAGCAGAGAGCACAGACCGGAGTGCTCTGACGAGAGGGACGTCCCCCTGTCAGAGCAGAATATCTCAGTGGGGAGGGGGGGGGGGGGGGGAGATCGCCATACTAACATCTCATTGTTAGTACAGCAGCTCCGACCTGAGCTGTTTTTTTTTTTTTCGTTCATCGCCTGAAAGAATAACAATATTTTTCAAATTCTTTTATTTGAAATTCTCAAAAAAAAAAAGTAAAAATCTAATTTTTTTAACATTTTAGGCCAATTTCTTTTCTGCTACATATTTTTGGTAAAAAAAAAAAAAAAACGCAATAAGCGTATTTTTATTGGTTTGCACAAAAGTTATTGCGTTTACTAACTACGGGAAAGATTTATGTCATTTTTTTTTTATTTTTTTTTTTTACTGGTAATGGCGTCGCCCCAGAAGTGACGAGCGGGGCCGGTGCCGTCGCATTGATTCCTGGGAGCGATGACGTTGAGCTCCCAGGAATCATCGCAAGACAGGAAGTGACGGCGGAGCCGCGGCGCTGAGGGAGGAAGTGAAGAATAGGTGAGTATATTCTATCTAAAATTACAAGGTGAGTGTAAAAAAAAAAAAAAAAACCTAACTATCCAATTCCTTTTCAGGTTAAGAAGACCAAGCGGACGGGCACACAAAAAAAGGTTGTTTTTGTGCCCGGAACTCCGCTTTAAGGTGAGCGCTGTATTTTTTAATTTTTCAACAGGTTTGAAAAATATATCATTGTTAAAGTGGTTGTAAAGTCTGAAAGTTTTTTTTTTTTTACCTTTATACATTCTATGATTGAAGGTAAAAAACCTTCAGTGTGCATCTCCCCCCTAAGCCCCCCCAATACTTACCTGAGCATAATCCTGATCCAGTAATGTGCCAGGGAGAGCTGAGGCTCTCCCAAGCCTCTCCCTGCTGATTGGCTGGGATGCAGCAGCAGGACCCATTGGCTCCCGTTTCTGTCAATCACAGCCCGTGAGGTGGGGTTGAATTGTGCTCTATGTGTCTTATGGACACAGAGAGCCGGCTCGGGAGCAAGCATGCTTGTGTGCCGCCATAACAAGCAGGTTGCTTTTAGGGAATTCGGCAAGGGGGAGGGGCCTAGAGCGCTGGCGAGGGACCTGAGAAGAGGAGGATCGGGGCTGCTCTGTGCAAAACCACTTCACAGAGCAGGTATGACATGTTTTTTTTTTTAATAAAATGTTTCTTTAAAATCAATTAAGGATTAATTAAAAGAGAAGTATGGGTTTTGTTTTGTTTTTATAAAATCATATTTACCTAGGAGGATGCAGCATCCATCCAGTGCTCCCCCACTGCTTCTAAGTCAGAACTGAGCCATCCAAAACCGCTGATCACTCAGTTCTCACTGGGCTGACAGTCATTGACTGTCAGTTGCAGCTCTCTACTCTGCCCCTCCAGTGCTCACTGGAATGCTGGGCTGTGGAGGGGGCGGGAGCGGCTGGCTCAGACTCTCAGTAGTGCACTGAGAGGTTGAGCCAACTCCCAGTCCCGGAATCTAGGTGGATGGGGACTTTAAAGCGGTAGTATAAAAAAAAAAACCTGCAAGACAAAGGCATAATGAGCTAGTATGCATCGCATACTACCTCATTATGAATTACTTACCTTAGAACGAAGCCCTGACACGGACCCCCGGACACCGCTGTGGGAGCGGACATGATCCCTCGGCGTCTCTTCTGGGTTCCGCGGCTCCGGCGCTGTGAGTGCCCAGAGCCGCGATGGCATCACTCCCACGCATGCGCGCGGGAGTAATTTTCCGGCAATTCCCGGCAAGGAGCTCTTGTCAGCGGCTGCATGCAGTGGTAATATCTCCTAAACCGTGCAAGTTTAGGAGATATTAATTGTACCTACAGGTAAGCCTTATTATAGGCTTACTTGTAGTTAAAAGTCAAAAAAAGCGGGATACTACCGCTTTAAAGTTGGGATTTTTTTCCAGCCTGGACCGGCTAAGTGATGTCAGCCAATAGTGGGATTTGGCCTGCTGTCCACTGAAAACGGGTCACAGTAATGCAGTGCGAATTGTACTCCTGTCATCCACAGGAGAAACCAACAAATGGCCCTTGCCCCCACCTATAACTGGCCTTCACATCAAGGAGCACAAGCGCCACGCATGTAAAACAAAACCAAATAAAACTCCCAACTCAACTCCCCTACCAGTCTGCTACCAAACCGAATTACTTTTGTAAATTTATGAGAGCCTCCATAGTAAAAGCACTTTCATTCCAATGGATAGATAGAGGGCAGGTGAGCCTGGAGGGAAAAAGTGGTTGTAAAGGCAGAAGGCATTCTATGCATTAGTTTAAAAAAAAAACCTTCTGTGTGCAGTAGCCCCCCTCAGTCCCCTAATACTTACCTGAGCCCATCTCGATCTGAGACACAGCAGTGGGTGCCATTGGCCCCCACTGCTGTCAATCAAACTCAGTGAGCGAATGAGGAGAAAGGGGGGGGGCGAGTTGGGGGCTCCGTGTCTGAATGGACACATGGAGCTCTACTTGGGTGCACCAATAGCAAGCTGCTTGCTGTGGGGGTACTCAGCAGGAGGGAGGGGCCAGGAGCGCTGAAGAGGGACCCGAGAATAGGAGGATCAGGGCTGTTCTGTGCAAAACCAACTGCATAGAGCAGGTAAGTATGACAAGTTTGTTATTTTTATACAAAAAATAGAAACAAGACTTTAGTATCACTTTAACCACTTGCCGACCGGCCGCCATACTTATACAGCGGCAGGTCGGTTCTGTCCCCTGAAATTACGTAGTTTCGTGGGACAGCTAGTGGGGGCAGGTGCATGCCCATTGGCCACAGGGGGAGCCAATCAGTGGGTCCACGGGACGCAATGTCCGCCGGGGACCTGTGATTGCTTCCCATGAAGACAGAACGGCAGTCGGCCAATGTAAACACAGCAGACCGCTGTTCTGTTAGTGATGAACACAGGAATCCTGTGTTCTTCCTATTTAGGAATACAGGTCTCTGTGTTCATCCAGCAAGTCCAACCCCCACACAGTTAGAAAGAACCCCATAGGGACACATTTAACACCTGTCATCGCCCCTGGTGTTAACCCCTTCCCTGCCAGTGTCATTAGTGCAGTAACGGTGCATATTTTTAGCACTGATTACTGTAGTAATGTTGCTGGTCCCCCCAAAAGTGGCAAAAGGTGTCCGATCTGTCCGCCGCAATGTCGAAGTCCCGCTAGAAACCGCTGATCACCGCTATTACTAGTACAAATAAAAAAAATAAATAAAAATGACATAAATCTTTACCCTAGTTTGTAGACGCAATAACTTATGCAAGCTTTTGCATACCCGAGCCAGCAGTATATATGCAGCGGAGGGTCGGCAAGCGGTTAAAGGGAACAGTGCATAAAAATATTTTTACAAATTTTTTAAATGGACTTACCAGTCCTGCCGCAGGATTCTATAACAATTATCCAATCTTTACCCATCACGGTGAGTTTCTGTCATTTTCCGACCTTTAAGGACTGGGTCCCCTTGCTTTTGAGGGGCCACTCCCTTGGACCTGTAGAGCACCCTGCCAGAGCGCCTTTGGGAGTTGGTTTTACCAAGGGTCCGGATCCCAGGGTCCAGTGCCTAAAAAGAATAACATTAGAGGGAAAACCTTGTATCTCCTTTCCCAGACGACCGTGCAATTCTCAGTTAAAGTAACGCAGTGCCGTATCGCAAAAAATGGCCTGGTCATTAAGGGGGTAAAACCTTCCGATCTGGAAGTGGTTAAAGGCATAGGGGCACACTCGCGGGGGGGGGGGGTCCGCCGGGCACATGCGCGGGGGGTCCGTGACCGCGCGGGAGCGTGCCTCAGGCGGCGCGCGCTCGTTCCCTAGAGCCTCACAGGCTAGCGACGTAGTACTACATCGCTTTGCCTGTGAGGGGCTGACCGCCGCAGTAAATAGTCATGCGGCGGTTGGCAAGCGGTTAACCAACATGTCATACTTACCTGCTCTGTGTAATGGTTTTGCACAGAACGCCCCCGATCTCCTCCGGTCCCCCGCTGTCCCTCCTGACTCCACCCCCTTGACAAATGCTCCCAATAGCAAGACCCCCCCCACTCTCCTCATTGGCTTACTGACTGCTGTCTCAGCCAATGAGGAGAGAGGGACCGGGGACAGCCAAGGCTCCCATGCACATTGTTGGCTCGGGAGGGGGCTCAGGAGAGTATACGAGACGGGCTGTGTGCGGAGCTGCATAGAGAAGTTTTTTTACCTTCTTGCATAGGTAAAAATCCTTCAGTCAACCACTTTAAACCACTTTAAATAACTGAAGGAATCAGCTAACGAGCTATAGAAGAGGTATATTTTTATTCTTTTCTAAAAAAAAAAAAAAACAACCCCCAGCATGATGACATACGCGAGACCCTGGAATAAATATCACAAATAAAGCCGTGTGTGTGTGTTTTTTTTTTAACTACTGCAGCCAAATGGACGTTCCAGGATGTCCTTGGTTTTCAGTTACACCGGGATGATAACCGGCACCTACAGGCATCATCCCGATATCATTCTTTTCAGCCGGCAACTCTGAGTAAGGCAAAAGTGATCTGAGTGGCTAATTAGACACTCGGTCACTTCTGAGGGTGGCGGAAGCAGGTCCCACCCTTGTCCCGCCGTCACTTCTCCCAGCCTGCGGTGATTGCTGCCCTGTACAGAGAGAGGAACTGACGTCATTCCCCTCAGTAACCCTGGAAACCGGGAGCAATGAGGAGTTTGTCACTTCTGATTTCGCCTCTTTATTTACCTGACCACCAGCGGCCAGAGAAGCAACCGATCGGACCGATCTCATTCTGATCGGCTGCATGGGGGGGCCAGAGGAGAGATATGGGGTCTAATAGACCCCAAATCTCTCTATAAAGAGGACCTGTCACGGCTTATGCTGATGTGAACAACATCCCTTGTGATAACATTAAAGTTCGTACAAAAAGAAGTGTAAAAAAAAAAAAAATGTTGTATAAAATAAATAACAGTAAAAAAAAAAAAATTTAAAGCACCACGGTCCCACTGTGCCTACACACAAATATTTTACTCCGGCATGCTTATGTAAATGGTGCCCACACCACACATCTGAGGTATTTTCGCGAACGTCAGTGCGAGAGCTCCTTTTTCTCTTTTGCGAGATGTTTAAAAAAAAAGAAATAACAATCCGGCCTCCTACTCTCCTTACAGCCGGCCAATCCCGCTCCTTTTTCTCTTTTGCAAGATGTTAAAAAAAAAAAATCTGGCTTCTTTCTCCCTTTACTGCTGGCCAATCACGCTCCTTTTTCTGTTTTTTAGGATGTTTAAAAAGAAATCCGGCCTCCTCCACATACAGCCAGCCAATCATGCTCCTTTTTTCTCTTTTGCAAGATGTTACAAAAAAAAAATCTGGCCTCTTTCTCCCTTTACAGCCAGCCAATCACGCTCCTTTTTCTGTTTTGTAAGATATTCAGAAAAGAAAATCCGGCTTCCTGCTACTCTTACAGCCGGCCAATCACACTCCTTTTTTCTGTTTTGCAAGATTTTTAAAAAAGAAAAAAATCCGGCCTCCTCCTCCCCTTACAGCCAGCAAATGCCAGATAATGCCAGTCCCCCCCTCACATGCTCCATGACTATTTTTTTTTCTTCTTTATGTGCCCATTGGTATACCCAGAACCTTCATTGTGGGTTCCACTGTCTAGAGCAGGATTTCCCAAACTGTGGGTCGTGAGCTGCATTTCAGTGGGTCGCCGGCGGATTTTGTGCCAGAGCTGCCCAGACATCGCCAGCACACTGTGTTACGAGCAGGCAGACGGGGCCATGAGCTCTACTGATACTCCGGCCCCGCCTCTTGCCGTGTGCGCTGTTCTGTACGGGAGGTGGTGCCTTGGGGTAGGAGTCTGACTGAGTGGAGCCGTTATCAGAGTGCAGTGCATCGGAGCTGAGCACCAGGACCATAAGCCTTGATGGCTTATTTTAGGCCTGGTTGGCGACCCACATTTGCACAGGCATAGCAGCCCATTGATTGGAATAGGTTGCTATGCCTGCGTTTTCCGCTGAAAAAAGGTGCATGCAGAATTTAAAAAAATGCAGTGGCCTTGAAATCCATCCTGCTTTTGCACCATGCAACTTACCTGCAGTTCCTGCACATGCAAACTGTGTTTTTAAATGCTGGGGCCGCGTATATAAAAAAGCAGAAAACTTGCCAGTGCAGGAACTGCAGGTAAGTCGCATGGTGCAAAAGCAGAATGGATTTCACAGCCACTGCATTTTTTTAAATGCTGCATGCACCTTTTTTCAATCAGCTGCTATGCCTGTGCAAATGTGGGCCGCCAACCCGCAGACATGTGAACCAGGCCTAAAGCAGTAGTAAAGTCATTTCCAAACAAAAACTGCGACGTGCAGTCGGGAACCAGTTAAGTCATACCGCACTAGTATAACACTGTGATGTGTAAAGGGGAACTATAACGGGAAAATGGCTGCAAGTGCGTCCCGAAAAATAACTGTATTCAGAAGGGGGTCTCGGGCCTAAAAACGTTTGGGAATCCCAAGTGTAGAGGGGAAGAAATACAACGAACAGCTGTTTGGTCATCTCTCTTTCCTGTTAAACGGCTGCAAATTTTTTTTTTTTTTATTAAAATAACATATAACAAATTTACATGTAACATATTTATATATTAATATATATATTTTTTTTTTTGGGGGGGGGGGGGAGGTTGGGAAACAACTACTACACACATCATGTATAAAAAGAAAAGATCCATTAAACTATACATTTCCATTTAAACATCTATACTTTTTTTTTGGGGGGGGGGGGGGGAAGGGGCTTGGAGGTTGTTTTTTTTTTTTTGTTTTTTTTGGAAACATCAACTACAACTACTACACACATCCTGTATAAAAAGAAAAAAAGTGTTATACTGTACATTAATACATTTTACATTTATAGACCTTTTTTTTTCATTCAGATCATTAACTATTAACCACTTAAGGACCGGGCCTATTTCTGACACTTGTTGTTTGCAAGCTAAAATCATATTTTTTTGCTGGAACACTCCTTAGAATCCCCAAACATTATATATATATATATATATATATATATATATATATATATATTTTTTTAGCAGAGACCTTAGAGAATAAAATAAGGATTGTTGCAATATTTTTTATCACACCATATTTGCGCAGAGGTCTTCCAAACGTAATTTTTTGGGGAAAAAAATTCAATTTTTTTAATTAAAAAATAAGAAAACAGTAAAGTTAGCCGAATTTTTTTCTATAATGTGAAAGACGATGTTACGCTGAGTAAATAGGTACCCAGCATGTCATGCTTCAAAATTGCGCACGCACGTGGAATGGCGACAAACATTGGTACTTAAAAATCCCCATAGGCAACACTTTAAACATTTTCTACAGGTTACCAGCTTAGAGTTACAGAGGAGGTCTAGGGCTCAAATTATTGCTCTCGCTCTAACGATCGCGGCGATACCTCACATGTGTGGTTTGGACACCGTTTACATATGTGGGCGGGACTTGGGTATGCGTTTGCTTCTGTGTAAAATTGTTATACTATACATTTTTTTTAAATCATTAGCTATTAAAACACAATAATAAACATCCTGTATAAGAGCCGGTTCACACTGATGCGGCTGCGGCGATCGCATGTAATGTCGGAGCGCACTGCTCCTTCATTACATGCGATCGGCTGTGCGGTGCGAGTTTAGCCATACACTTTGTATGGCTCAATTCGCACCGCACCCGCAGCAAAGACGCACAGGACCCTTTTTGGCAGCCGCATCAGGATCGGATCGCACATCGGTTCACACTTGTGCGATCCGATCCTGTGCGAACTGCAAGATCGCACTGCGATATGCGATCAAACTGGGGGTGTCGTTAAGATTACATTGACACCCCCAGCGTACCGCATATGGCAGTGTGAACTGCCAGGGGTGCGTTTGCGATGCGGGAACAGGCTGCGAATTCGCAGCCTTCCCGCATTGCATAAGTGTGAACCGGGGCTAAAAAGAAAAAATCTGTTCCACTATAGGGATTAATAGCAGATACGGAACATCGTTTTCATCAGCCTCAATGGCAAACCTGTAGTTGAGCAGGTCTTGAATGCTGAATGCCTCCTCCCTGTATAGTCTCCGGTACGGTTGTGGGTTGGGAACAGCAGCCCGGCACAGTGGACACGTTGCGCTTTGCTGAAGCCATTGTTGGATGCAGCCGGTGTGGAATTGGTGAGCGCAGGTCAGAATCCTGGTGTCTTCGCCATCTTCATATCCTGAAAGACAAATGGGACAGTTTACCTGCTCCTCACCGCGCGGCTCCTTGGCAGATGAGCCACAGATGAGCCACACGTTTTTACCACTCCCCACCTCCCCAAACACAAGTGTAAGGGCCAATTGGCACAGGGAGTAGATGTGTCTCCCGTGCACGGCCCTCTTTTACTGATATGGGATGCACAGGTGTTGTGCATGCATCCCCATGTCAGTGTCCTATTCATTTGCATTGGGACACGCAGCTGCAGGGACACATGTGTCACAGTATAACATGCGGGTGCGAGTCCCCAAACACACTCTGTATGCGTTCAGGGATATGTATCCGTGTAAATGGATCCTAAATGAGGCCTAAAGACGCATTTCACTGTCCTTCTATGTTCATCATCATTATCATCCTGATAATCACACAGTACAATGTTGTAGCTGTACCATTAGATTAACCACTTGTCTACTGCGCTGACACGCTTTGAATGAGAGTTGCACAGTCATACAACACTGTACCCATATGAAATATTTATAATTTTTTTTCACACAAATAGAGCTTTTTTTTTGGTGGTATTCAATCACCGCTGAATTTATTTTTTATAATTTGCTAAATAAACAAAAAAGAACGAAAATTTTGAATATAAAAAAAACTTTTTCATAGTCCGTTATAAAATTTTGGAAAAAGGAAATTTGTCTCCTTCAATGACATGTGCTGATGAGACTGCACTGATGGGCACTGATGAGACGGCACTGATAGGCTGCACTGATAGATGGCACTAATGGGCACTGATATGTGGCAGATGGGCACTGATAGGTGACACTGATGGGCACCGATAGGTGGCACTAATGGGCACTGATATGTGGCAGATGGTCACTGATAGGTGACACTGATGGGCAATGATAGGCAGCACTGATGGGCACTGATAGGTGACACTGATGGGCACTGGTAGGCAGCAGTGATAGATCACACTGATGTGGAGACACTGGTGGGCACCGATTGGCAGCACTGATGGGCACTGATTGGCAGCACTGGTGGGCACTTTTTTGACTGCACTGATAATCACTGCCCCGATTATCAGTGTACATGTCCCTTTTAGCAAAGCCGGGTATTGGCTACCTTCTCCTCTCATGCATGTCAGCATGAGGAAAGGAATACTGATAACCGTCTTCTATTTACATACAATGTGATTGGACACAACTGATCATGTGGTAAAGAACCACTGTTTGGCTGTTTGCCCCAAACTGTGATCAGCAGTGTCCTCCGGACACTGTAATCACGGAGCGCGCCACCTGTGCGTGGCAGCGGGCGCGGTCACAGGAGGCCGTCTTATGACGTCATATATAGTGACCACATCACCCCCACCATCAGCAGCCATGTAGTGACCATATTACCCACACCCTCAGCAGCCATATAGTGACCACATCACCCCCCACCATCAGCAGCCATGTAGTGACCATATCACCCCCCACCATCAGCAGCCATGTAGTGACCATATCAGCCCCACCCTCCGTAGCCATATAGTGACCAAATTCACCCCCACCCTCAGCAGCCATGTAGTGACCACATTCACCACCACCCTCAGAAGCCATATAGTGACCACATCACCCCAACCCACAGCAGCCATATAGTGACCATATCAGCCCCACCATCAGCAGCCATATAGTGACCACATCACCCCCACCCACAGCAGCCATGTAGTGACCATATCACCCCCACCCTCAGCAGCCATATAGTGACCACATTACCCCCACCATCAGCAGCCATATAGTGACCATATTACCCCCACCCTCAGCAGCCATATAGTGACCAAATTCACCCCCACCCTCAGAAGCCATATAGTGACCACATCAGCCCCCACCATCAGCAGCCATGTAGTGACCATTACAGCCCCACCCTCCACAGCCATATAGTGACCATTACAGCCCCACCCTCCGCAGCCATATAGTGACCAAATTCACCCCCACCCTCAGCAGCCATGTAGTTACCACATCACCCCCCCCCCCCTCAGAAGCCATATACTGACCACATCACCCCCACCCACAGCAGCCATATAGTGACCACATTACCCCCACCATCAGTAGCCATATAGTGACTATATCAGCATCACCATCAGCAGCCATATAGTGACCATATCACCCCCACCATCAGCAGCCATTTAGTGACCACATCACCCCCACCCTCAGCAGCCATATAGTTACCATATTACCTCCACCCTCAGTAGCCATATAGTGACCACATCACCCCCACCATCAGCGGCCATATAGTGACCATATCAGCCCCACCATCAGCAGCCATATAGTGGCCACATCCCCCCCCCCACCATCAGCAGCCATATAGTGACCATATCACCCCCACCCTCAGCAGCCATATAGTAACTATATCACCCCTACCCTCCGCAGCTATGTAGTGACCACATCACCCCCACCCTCAGAAGCCATATAGTGGCCACATCACCCCCACCTTCAGCAGCCATATAGTGACCATATCACCCCCACCCTCAGCAGCCATATAGTAACTATATCACCCCTACCCTCCGCAGCTATGTAGTGACCACATCACCCCCACCTTCAGCAGCCATATAGTGACCACATCACCCCCACCCTCAGCAGCCATATAGTGACCACATCACCCCCACCCTCAGCAGCCATATAGTGACCATATCACCCCCACCCTCTGCAGCCATATAGCGACCATATCACCCCCACCCTCAGCAGCCATATAGTGACCATATCAGCCCCCACCCTCAGCAGCCATATAGCGACCATATCACCCCCACCCTCAGCAGCCATATAGTGACCATATCAGCCCCCACCCTCCGCAGCTATGTATTGGCCACATCATATCCACCCACCGCAGCCATATAGTGACCACATCACCCCCACCCTCCACAGCCATGCAGACTATATTACCTAACATGAACAATCATTTAGTTTAGCTTATGGGAGTACCACTTTCAACATGCATTTGCAGCTCTAATACTGGATGGGGGAGACACAGAGAGGGTTTACTTAGTTCTCAAATACAGGCAGAGCCATAACTTCTCCCTGCTGTTCTCTATCCAGTTCATGATTCTTCCATTCACCAAACAGGACATGTGCATTCGGCTGCCCACTATCAGTGCCTGCACACAGCTCCTCCCTTCCCACTATCAGTGCTTGCACACAGCTCCTCCCTGCACACTATCAGTGCCTGCACACAGCTCCTCCCTGCACACTATCAGTGCCTGTACACAGCTCCTCCCTGCACACTATCAGTGCCTGCACACAGCTCCTCCCTGCCCCCTATCAGTGCCTGCACACAGCTCCTCCCTGCACACTATCAGTGCCTTCACACAGCTCCTCCTTTCCCACTATCAATGCCTGCACACAGCTCCTCCCTGCCCACTATCAGTGCCTGCACACAGCTCCTCCCTGCCCACTATCAGTGCCTGCACACAGCTCCTCCCTGCACACTATCAGTGCCTTCCCCCAGCTCCTCTCTGCACACTATCAATACATGCACACAGCTCCTCCCTGCACACTATCAGTGCCTGCACACAGCTCCTCCCTGCACACTATCAGTGCCTGTACACAGCTCCTCCATGCACACTATCAGTGCCTGCACACAGCTCCTCCCTGCCCACTATCAGTGCCTGCACACAGCTCCTCACTGCCCACTATCAGTGCCTGCGCACAGCTCCTCCCTGCCCACTATCAGTGCCTGCACACAGTTCCTCCCTGCCCCCTATCAGTGCCTGCACACAGCTCCTCCCTGCCCCCTATCAGTGCCTGCACACAGCTCCTCCCTGCCCACTATCAGTGCCTGCACACAGCTCCTCCCTGCCCACTATCAGTGCCTGCGCACAGCTGCCCACTATCAGTGCCTGCACACAGCTCCTCCCTGCACACTATCAGTGCCTGCACACAGCTCCTCCCTGCCCACTATCAGTGCCTGCACACAGCTCCTCCCTGCCCACTATCAGTGCCTGCGCACAGCTGCCCACTATCAGTGCCTGCACACAGCTCCTCCCTGCACACTATCAGTGCCTGCACACAGCTCCTCCCTGCACACTATCAGTGCCTGTACACAGCTCCTCCCTGCACACTATCATTGCCTGTACACAGCTCCTCCCTGCACACTATCAGTGCCTGCACACAGCTCCTCCCTGCCCACTATCAGTGCCTGCACACAGCTCCTCCCTGCACACAGCTCCTCCCTGTACGGACACACTCAGACATCCCAAGTCTCCGGCGACTTACGGGAGTCTCCCGCCTTTGGCCGGCGGCTCTCGGACACCCGCATGTGCCATGCGATCTCCCGGCTGCCACCGGAAACTTAGGATGTCTGCAGTCAGTGACAGAACTGCTGCTTCCTGTATAGTTTTGGCTCTGTCACAGGCGGACTGATATGAAATGCACTTCGCCTGTGACCAGAGCCATACAGGAAGCAGCGGCTCTGCTATCTACTGCAGCCGCTGCTTCCTCCAGCAGTACTAGCATTACCCGCCAGCAGTGCCAGCAGTACCCACCAGCGACGCGGAGTGCCACCTCCCTGAAATTAGTTTTTGCAGGTTGGGATGCCTGCGCACTGATGACATGTAACAGAGCCAGTGCCGGAGCTTGTCATCCCCTCACCTGTCTGAGTAAGCAGGCTGCCTGGCCCTGATCTTCAGGAGAAAGTACAGGCTACTTCTAGAAGCACATGCACACTCTTACAGCCCGCCCCTTCTGATGACACCATCACTTGTCTTCAGAGAGAAATCTGTGGCTACCATCCTGCAGCTGCATTTACATGAGGCTTCATGAAAGTTAAAGCTGCTTTCTGGGCCCCTCTCTTAAATTGATGGGACCCGGGCCCCTACAGGAGGCCCATTTATACCCCCTCTTCCAATTCCTGTGGGGACTGGAACAGAGAACTCTCTCTCTCTACAGCTATGTCCAAAGGACAGCACAAATTCCTATTCCCCCCTCACTTACCAGCCAGCCTGCAACAAAATGAATTACCCTGTCCAACAGTTTAGTTTTCACACATTTGCAAATAAATGCTTAAGATAGGCTAAGGGTTCATTTAGAGGTGTGCTGAGACCTGTCCTCTGTGCTAACTTGCTTTTTTCTGTGTGTGCATCCACCTCGAAGCTGCGTGCAGGCAGTCTGTATAGAAGTGGATGCAGACTCAGCGGCTGCATGGAGAGAGTCACATGTCAACATTTGGGGTGCACATACTTGCCAACTGTTTTGTTTTTGCTGGGATAGTCACGGCAAATAGGAGCCTGTCCCAGGTAATTTATATTGTCCCTGGAAGCACCCGTTAATCAGGCTGCCCGTAAATGTTATGCAGAGGTAGTGCACCTGAATGGGAGAATTATTCCAACTCTGCTACTTTGGCCTTAATTTTAAAATTCCCTTTTTAATTTCCTGTAATTCTCTCTATATTGAGTAGACCCTATAATCTGATGATAAGTAGGCGAAGGTTAATTATGTGGAGTGGGTGGGGCTTCATGGAAGTGGGTGTGGTAAATAATTGATAGCTGTGCTGCAAAGTGTCCCTGGAATTTTTTTCAAATGTTGGCAACTATGGGTGCACAGATCTGAAAGCACAGTGCCTGCATTCAGATCCGTGCACTCGCTTCTGCCCTCATGTCAAATTTTCACTACACAAATGTCAAACCTTACTACACACTCCAACAGAGGCCTTTGTCGATCAGAATACTGAAGGGCTTTTTGTCTTTCCCCACCTGCTTGACAGCCCTCCAGAGGACACAGGATTGGGACCCCCAGAGAATTGGGAGGGAGCTCATCCTGTGTGAAGACAGAAGTTATCTCCACCTGCGATCACAGAGGGTTGTCTTACATCTGATGAGGTTGCAGTCACCCAATGGGGTAAGTCATTTTGTTTTTTTCTTTTTCTACTTAAAAGAGAAGTATGGTGCACCTGTCCCCTGCCTGGCTGTAAGACTGAGAAATGAGCGATCAAACACCGCTGGTCA
The DNA here is from genome assembly GCF_965119305.1 of Pelophylax lessonae. NCBI lineage: Eukaryota > Metazoa > Chordata > Amphibia > Anura > Ranidae > Pelophylax > Pelophylax lessonae. Next base: position 197,091,167 of record NC_138777.1, on the reverse strand, counting down.
CTCAGTTCTCACTGTTTTGTTAACAGAGAGCTGGTGGCTGTCAGTCACTGGCTCTCTGCTCTGCCCCTCCAGTTCTCACTGGAGCACCGGGCTGTGGAGGGGGTAGGAACGGATGGTTCAGGCTCTAAGCAGACTGCTGAGATGCTGAGCCAGCTGGCTAAGTGACATCAGGAGACAGCGAGCTTCAGCTGAAAATTGGTCACATGAGTGCAGAATGAACTGCACTACAATGATCCACAGGAGATGTAGAACCAAACAAGCTTTGGCTATACTTTTCCTTTAAAGGGTAAATTCACCTCTACAGAAAAAAATGTCCCTTGGTTGAACTGGATGGACTTGTCTTTTTTCAACCAAACAATGATGTAACTATGAACTAACACCGTACACCCTTCCCAACCCTCCAGTCCCTTCTCTGCCTATCTCCGGCAATCCTGAGCAGGTCCAGTGATCCAGAGATGTGAAATCCTCACTCTTCTATGTATAGCACTTCCAGGACAGACCAGATCAATTCACTGTGATGGCGGTGATCAATCATAATTGCTCTTGTCCCTGAATTCCTGCAGGGAGGAGGAGGAGAAGAGCGGGAATTTCAAATCCCCAGATCGCTGGATCGGCTACAGGAGCCCTGACAGCTCAGAATAGACAGAGGGTGTATACAGCAGGGAATGAGGTAGGGATTGTACAATGTTAGTTCACCTTTACATTTATTCTGTGTAGCACCCTCCTAGGTTGGTAAAAGCTTAGCAGCTCTATCTGCTTATCAGGGGAGCCTGATTGTTAGTTCTACCTGTTGCATGTGTCCAGGGTGTGATTCATCTGGGCTGAGAGAGTGTCCCCACTGTATCCAATGGGAGAGCCAGTTGGACAGTGGAGGAAACCCAGCTAGTGACACACAGGCTTTTGTGGCTGCCCCAGTGGGTTGGCACAACAGCGGTGCATTATGGGATAGGTCATAAAATCCAGGGGCACATTTGACAGGACGTCTTTGGGTGGGAAGCCAGGTCCCAGGAGGAGGGTGTCGGCTGTCTCTCCTCCTGTCAGCAAGGAAGGTGGTCTAGTGGAACAAGTGTGTGATGCTGAGTCAGGCGGTCCAGGATACTGACGAGTGGAGCTGAAGGCAGAGCAACCCAGGGAAAAACCGTATCCGTGAGTACCGGAAGCTTGCCAGGGGTCTTCCCAGGAAGGGGACCACTCCAGCGGAGAGTCAGTGAACAAGGGCTAGCATACACAGCAAGTGAGAAAGGGGGTGCCAGGTTAGGACTCTGAAAAGGAATCCATTCAGGAAAAAGCTTCTCACTAGGGGGGAAACCTCTGGGTGAATCTAAGATGGAAAAGGACCTGGGGGTCCTAGTGGACAACAGGCTTGACAGTGGCATGCAATGCCAAGCCGCTGCAAGCAAAGCCAACAAAATACTGGCATGTAGAAAAAAGGGGATTCACTCCAGAAATAAAGGAATTATTCTCCCACTCTACAAGACTCTGGTCCGGCCACATCTGGAGTATGCTGTCCAGTTCTGGGCACCGGTCCTCAGGAAGGATGTGCTGGAACTGGAGAGAGTCCAGAGAAGGGCAACAAAAATAATTAGGGGAATGGAGGACATCAGCTATGAGGAAAGACTACAAGCACTGAACTTATTCTCTCTGGAGAAGAGACGATTAAGGGGGGATATGATATCAATGTACAAATACTGTACTGGTGATGACCCTAGCATAAGGAACAAACTATTCAGAGAAAGGGAATACAATAAGACGCGTGGCCACTCACTAAAACTAGAGGAAAAACGGTTTAACCTTAAAATACGTAAGGGGTTCTTCACTGTCAGAGCAGTAAGGATGTGAAATTCTCTTCCACAAGCAGTGGTATCAGCAGGGAGCATCAAAAAACTATTAGATGGGCACCTTAAAGACCACAACATACAGGGGTATACAATGTATGGTTAACAGCAAACACACACACACACATCATAGGTTGAACTGGATGGACTGATGTCTTTTTATAACCTCACGAACTATGTAACTATATCTTCTACTTCACTTCAGTGGCAAGGTGAAGCAGCGGCCTTGCCGCACACACTACAGTCAGTTGTCCTCAGAAATTGTGCATAGTTCAAGTTGCAGTATCCCACTCATCCCTTCTCCCATCCAAGTTCTAAAATAAAACACAAAAAAAAAAAAAACAAATCCCCTGGATTGTTCATTGTCTGAGCCAAGTCTTAAAGTGATCAGTTCTACAGACTGTTGCTATGGGTAACCCAGGGGAATCCACACTCAGCAGCCCCCTAGGGGGCAGTGCTACATCTGTAAAGGTGAACTAACACACTCACACTAAACCTAACCATTAGGGGCTATAACAAGGGCACTGTTTCAGGCATGCAGAGTTATTCTGAGGCACTTGGAGATCAGAGAACCCCGCACACATATAAAATAATCACTACTGTGCATGGGCAACACACTTAGAATGGAAAAATACATTTACAAACATAGGGGCTGGCCCAATAAAATGGAATAAAAAACTCTGTACTCCTTGGATGGATAACCCGGGCTTGAATCCAATTGACTTGGTAGTAGGCCGGATCCTCTGTAGTTAGGGAGTAATTGTGCTCCTTTTATTGTAATGTATATTAAAGCGATATTAAAGTTTTGTTTTTTAAATAACAAACATGTCATACTTACCTGCCCTGTGCAGTGGTTTTGCACAGAGAAGCCCGGATCATCCTCTTCTCAGGTCCCACGCCAGCACTCCTGGCCCCTCCCTCCTGCCGGGTGCCCCTACAGCAAGCAGCGTGCTTTGGGGGCACCCAAGCTGGCGCACTCCCGAACCGCAGCTCTGTGTGTCCATTCACACACAGAGCCATAGCTTGGCCCGCCTCCTCCATCTCCTCTCTGGCTCACTGGCAGTGATTGACAGCAGCGAGAGCCAATGGCTCCAGCGGCTGCCAAAAGCCAATCAGGAGTGCGAGTCCCTGGAAAACCAAGGCTCTGGTGGACATGGCATAGAACCCCAGTGTTTATTTTGTTGTGGAATGACTCTGAGCCCATAGGCTGTATATACACTCACCGGACACTTTATTAGGTACATTTTTTCAATTGCTTGGTAACACAAATTGCTAATCAGCCAATCACATGACAGCAACTCAATGCATTTAGGCATCTAGACGTGGTGAAGACAGCTTGCTGAAGTTCAAACCGAACATCAGAATGGGGAAGAAAGAGGATTTAAGTGACTTTGAACGAAGCATGGTAGTTGGTGCCAGACGAGCTGGTCTGAGTATTTCAAAAACTGCTGATCTGCTGGTATTTTTGATGCAAACCCATCTCGCGGGTTTGCAGAGAATGGTCCAAAAAAGAGAAAATATCCAGTGAGCGGCAGTTGTGTGGATGAAAATGCCTTGTTGATGTCAGAGGTCAGAGGAGAATGGGCAGACTGATTCAAGAAAGGCAACAGTAACTCAAATAACCACTCGTCACAACCAAGGTATGCAGAATACCATCTCTGAACGCACAACACACCGAACCTTGAAGCAGATGGGCTACAGCAGCAGAAGACCATACTGGGTGCCCCTCCTGTCAGCTAAGAACAGGAAACTGAGGCTACACTTTTCACAGGCTCACCAGAAATGGACGATAGAATATTGGAAAAACGTTGCCTGGTCTGATGGGTCTCAATTTCAGCTGCGACATTCAGATGATAGGGTTAGAATTTGGTGTAAACAACATGAAAGTATGGATCCATCCTGTCTTTTGTCACCGGTTCAGGCTGGTGGTGGTGGTGTAATGGTGTGGGGGATATTTTCTTGGCACACTTTGGGCCCTTTAGTACCAATTGAGCATCGTTTAAACGCCACGGCCAACCTGAGTATTGTTGCTGACCATGTCCATCCCTTTATGACTACAGTGTCCCCATCTTCTGATGGCTCCTTCCAGCAGGATAATGCACCATGTCACAACGCTCCAATCATCTCACCACTGGTTTCTTCAACATGACAATGAGGTCACTGTACTCCAATGGCCTCCACACTCACCAGATCTCAATCCAATAGAGCACCTTTGGGATGTGGTGGAATGGGAGATTTGCATCATGGATGTGCAGCCGAGAAATCTGAAGCAACTGCATGATGCTATCATTTCAATATGGACCAAAATCTCTGAGGAATATTTCCAACACCTTGTTGTATCTATGCCACAAAGAATTAGGGCAGTTCTGAAGGCAAAAGGGGGTCCAACCCGGTACTAGCAAGGTGTACCTAATAAAGTGTCCGGTGGGTATACACCCTAGCTCTTCCGCTGTATTACTACAACATACCCTGGAAAATGCCGGTCCCCTTCCAAATGCTCTGTCACAATTGGTTTCTGGGCTTCGTGTTCTCATCGGTGAACCGAGATCCTGCATGAAGGTTTCCACTGGGGGGAGGGAAAGAGGATCACAGGGCCATCTTACCGAATGGGCACACTGGGCAGTTGCCCAGGGGCCCCACTTTCCCGGGGGGCCCCACCTTACCAGTGGCTCAGCCCGGGCCAAGCATTAGTCCCGATTCCCGTGTGCATTCCCGCCTCCAAACTTAGGTGGCAAGCGCCTGTCGCCCTGTGCTACTGTCAGGCCAATTGGGCTGTGGAGGGGGAGCCCACAACTGCAGGAATGCCTGTCCGCCTCCACGGGAACAGGCACACACAGGACAGTCGAGTTTGTCTCCCGTCCGTGTGTGTGTTCACCGGACCCAGCCGCCAAACTTGGTAGCTGTCATTAGCCTTGCACTGCTGTACCAATAAATATCGCCTTATCGATAGTTTGCATTTTTATTCTTGTGGGTGATTGTGTAGGCAGGGCCCCAGTGTACTGCATTGCCTGGGGGCCTATAATGCTCTTAAGATGCCACTGGAGGATCAGCAAATGTCTATTTCTTCTCTCCTTTTCCTGTTTGACAGTTGGAATTCTTTTTTCAGATGAAAATAACAAACATGTTCTACTTCCCTTCTCTCTGCATTGGCATTGTACAGAGTGCCCCTGAACCTCCCCCGCTGGTAGGCTTGTGTCATCTTCCACCTGATTTCCAAGCCCTGCACCCATTGGGAAACCTGGAACAGCATTGCGGGTGCTGCCGGGTAACTATTTTCATGTACTCTGATTAAACCAAGAGTCCTTTGGTGAAATCAATTGGCCAAAAGTGAAGCTCTCTAGAGAGTAGTGATCACTCCCAGTCACTGGCACGCTTTGACCAAGAGATTCCAAGCCTGCCCACCACGACAAGGTAGACTCTTCTAGGGCAGGACCTACACTAACTACACTAAGCTACCCTACTTGATGCTAGTCATCATTTTTTAATGTAGACAGGCTGAGGAAGAAGCTTGGAAACATGTTCCTGTATCCTACTGTGCATGTGAACATCGGCTACATGGGGGGGCTCCACTTCTGGGGTTGTGGAATGGTGACAAACATTGGTACTTAAAAATCCCCATAGGCAACATTTTAAAAATGTCTACAGGTTACCAGCTTAGAGTTACAGAGGAGGTCTAGGGCTCAAATTATTTCTCTCACTCTAACAATCGCGGCGATACCTCACGTGTGTGGTTTGGACACCGTTTACATATGTGGGCGGGACTTGTGTATGCGTTCGCTTCTGTGCTCGAGCTAACGGGGACAGGGCGCTTTAATTTTTTTTTTTCCTATTTATTTTATTTATTATTTTTTATTTTTACACAGTTTAAAAAAAAAAAATGTTGATCATTTTTATTCCTATTACAAGAAATGTAAATATCCCTTGTAATATAAATAAGCATGACAGAACCTCTTTATTGTGAGATCTGGGGTCAAAAAGACTAAAAAAAATTGCTGAAAAAAATCTGGATGCTAGGCAACGATGTTTGACGTCGCTCTGGTCCACCAAGACCATAGAGTCGAATCCCCCGCTGGGACCACTGTTATCTGAAAGCAGAACGCCCGCCGTTTAAAAAAACGCCGTTTAAAAAAATACCGGGTATTTAGCGTTAAAGGAGCGGCGTATAATGGCGGTGGGCGGTCGGTAAGTGCTAAAGGGGGAGGGGCTTTCTTTCTTTTTTAGGGAAACATCAACTACAACTAATATACACATCCTGTATAAAAAGAAAAGATTGATTAAACTATACATTTACACTTATATAGTTATACATTTTTTTAAGGGGGGGGGGCTTTTTTTTTTTTTTTTTTTTTGGGAAACATCAACTACAACTATATATATAAGTATACACATCCTGTATAAAAAGAAAAAATTGTTATACTATACATTTTTTTTTAAATCATTAGGGGGGGGTGGGGGTGCACCGTAAGGGTGATCCTACGGCGAATCCCCCGCTGGGACCACTGTTATCTGAAAGCAGATCGCCCGCCGTTTAAAAAAATACCGGGTATTTAGCATTAAAGGAGCGACGTATAATGGCGGTGGGCGGTCGGTAAGTGCTTAAGGGGGGGGGGCTTTCTTTCTTTTTTAGGGAAACATCAACTACAACTAATATACACATCCTGTATAAAAAGAAAAGATTGATTAAACAATACATTTACACTTATATAGTTATACATTTTTTTAAGGGGGGGGGGGCTTTTTTTTTTTTTTTTTTTTTTTTTTTTTTGGGAAACATCAACTACAACTATATATATAAGTATACACATCCTGTATAAAAAGAAAAAATTGTTATAATATACATTTTTTTAAAATCATTAGCTATTAAAACACAATTGTAAACCTCCTCGAGGATAATAGCACATACCGAACACCATTTTGATCAACCCATATGGAATAGAAGTTGTTGATCAGGTCTTGATTGGTGATTTCCTCCATCCTGACCAGTCTCACTCTGATGCGCTGCCGTTGTGGGTTGGGAACAGCAGCCCGGCACACTGGACACGTTGCGCTCTGCTGAAGCCATTGTTGGATGCAGCCGGTGTGGAATTGGTGAGCGCAGGTCAGAGTCCTGGTGTCTTCGCCATCTTCATATCCTGAAAGACAAATGGGACAGTTTACCTGCTCCTCGCCGCGTGGCTCCATGGGCGGTGGTGGTGCTGGGTGGTGTTCAGCAGCCATGTTGCGGTCTCTTGGTGAACGGCTCCTGTTGATTGGCTCGTCCTCCTGTCTCCGCCGACGTTGCACTCTGGACCTCGTCCGGTGGGCGATTGGTGACTCTTCGCCTTCCTGACGGGAGCGTCTTTGCCGGAATCTGGGACGTGAAGGACGAGGCATCCTGATGGTATTGGATGCCTGTGTACCTGAAAACGGCTAAAAAAACTGAATATTAATACTAATATACAATACAAACTATAATAGTACGATGGTAAGAGCTGTAAATATAAATAAAAGTTATAATATTCGCAGTAAATAGCAGTAAATAGCAGTGAATAGCAATGAATAGCAGTGAATCGCTGGAGCTAGGCCCTGACGATGTCACCTCGGCAACTCGCTATGGAGAAGTGACCTGAGCCACCTCAGGCTGCAGGTAAACAACAGAGCCTCACACCAACTGTCACTTTCAGGCCTACATTTCAGGCCTATATTTTGATTGGCGATATGTCGGTCATACAACACAGTAACCATATAAATTTTATATCATTTTATAGATTTTACATTGAATTATACAGTAATGGGTTATTTGAATGGTTATTTTTCAAATCGGCCAGAAGATGGCGATGTCATTCTACAATGTAATACCGATCCTCGCCATAGAGGTCACCCTTCCTGATTACCTGAATAGAAATCAGAGAGAATAGAGAACGATGTGTTATTTCTATCAGACATGTGGATGTGAGGAGGTCGGATGAAAGATTGTGAGGGGGGAGAAAATGGCAGCCGGGGGGAGCAGAGCTGAGCAGGTGAGGAGGAGAGGGAAGGAGAAGGGTGATGGAGGTCGGGGGCTTTATGGAAAGACTGGGGGGGGGGGGGGTATAGAAAGGCCTGATAGATAGAGAGGTGATGTCTGGACCCCCCTATTACCCCCCCTCCCTTATTGTTCTCTCATCTGCCAACCCCCTCCCTCCATATATATATATATACAATAACCCCCCCCCCTATTTATACAATAATCCCCCCCTCCTGTATATATAATAATCCCCTCCCCTCCTGTATATACAATAATGACCCCCCCCCCCTGTATATACAATAATGACCCCCCCCCCCATCCCCCACTGCTCAGATTGTGATCCGTGTCATCCAATCAGTGAGGTCACATCCGGGCGTTTGCAATCGCAGGCAGAATCGCCGCAGTTCTTCCGCCACCCCAAAACATTCTGCAAATCCGCATCATGCAAGGTTTGACACCCAGAAAAAGCCCTGCCCCTTTCTCAGTGACGCGCTTCGCACGATTTATCACACAACAATGGCGGCAGAACCGCGCCCATGTTTAGGTGACATTGAAAACGAATTTGTAAAAAAAAAAAAAGATTTGTCAGCTTTGCAGAGCGTGTTTGGAATGGCGGCAGAATTGCGGTGATTCTTCCCCGGATCGCAGACAGCCGGGTGTGACCGGGGCCTGAAGAATAAAATGATAACTCCGGGCCGGTTCTCACCATAGAAATGCAGTCTGGATGCGTTCCGGATGCGTTTTTGATGCATTCTGGTGCATTTTTTCCCTTCACCTTAAATAAGGACATTGTGTATTCCGATGCGTTTTACTGCTTTCCAGTTTAGTGCAGACAAAATGCCGCATGTTCTACTTTATTTTCTGGAACTGGAATGCACTGGTGAGATCCATGCCATTGAAAACCATAGAATCTACTTTACATGCGTTTTTGATGCAGAAAAAGAAGCGCACTGGACCGCATGTTGTGTGAAGCGGCTCTAAAGGAAAAACGTATTTTTTATCTTTGGACGGAGTAGAGAGGATTGGAGCCTCTGTCAGGTTTTTATCGCTGTCTGTGTCCCCGTGAGGGGGATTCATCCTCTATTTATCCTGTTTACCATTATCATCCAAAGTGTCCCCAGAAAAGTCATAGAGGAGAAATCGTCCAATGGGGACACTAGTTCTGGTCACCTGGGGGGTCCCTAAGGAATCCCCTTATTTGCAGGGATTTCCTCTTCCTGTTTTGGCTATGGGGACAGGAAGTGAAGGGAATTATGGGACACAGAAAATAATCTGACCGGGGTGACCCCAATAACACGGGGAATCGGTGCGGTCGGCCGGGGAAATTACAGAAGGAAACCCTGTGCAGCTCTCTGCAGCAGCTGAAAGCCAGTTTCTCCCCCTCCTGCCAACTTTCAGCTGCTGCGGGAGAAGAGAGACAGACATAGGGCATCGTTCCGGTAATTTCTTCTCCAGCACTGATCCCCCCCCCCCCATGTGCCCCCATTTCCCAGTACTTCCTGTGTAACTCCACACTGGTAACCTGTCAGGGCATTTAAGTGTCACCTATGGAGAATTCTAAGCACCGGAGTTTTCCGCCATTCCACAGGCAGACAGAATAGTAAAGTGTGACATGTTAGGTATCTATTTATCCAGCGTGACTTCATCTTTCCCATCATACTAAATATTGGGCTGACTTTTTTTTTTTTTTTCAATTCATGAAAATATGTTTTTTAACCCAAAACATTGTGTTTAAAAAAATGCTGCGCGAATACTTTGTGACATAAAGAATTTCAACACCCACTATTTTATTCTAGAGGGCCTCTGCTAAAAAAAAAAAAAAAATATATATATATGAATGGATATTCACTATTGTCACATGGATTCTTCTCCTGGCCAATCAGGAAGCGGGTCCTGAGACCCTTTTCCCAATTGGCCAAAAGGAGAAGCCATGCCATTGTCCGAGGAGACGCAGGAGACCGATGGGGAAGCCCCCGCTGCTGCCAACTGTCCACCACATGTCCAGGGTGAGTGAGCCAGGGACCGGGGGGGGGGGGGGGGTTTGGTGGTGTATGATGTGCGGGCTGGTGTGGTCCGTCTGATGCTAAACCCCCCCGGGCTCCAGCCGTCACTGGCTCCAATATTCACACTTCTTCCAGAAGGGTTTCATCCATAAACAAAGCGCTCCACAACACTCTTCCCTTGTCCTGTACCTCACACGTGTTGGTGAAGGAACCTCTCCCCAATGCAGAGGAACCCCCCCACATATTAAAGGCCTTTATTTCATGTGGGTGTGACCCCCCCTAACTAATGTCCCCGCAGTGATGACCTCCGTTCCTCCCCGCCACTACAACAACCGCCTCCTTTATTCTCTCCTACCCAGAAAACAGAGGGGGGTCATAGCGGGAAACCTTTTTATGGAGACAGCTTAAAGCAATTTCCCGCACATTAGTCGGTGCCTTTAGGGCCGCTCACACCATGCCAGCATCTGAATCGCACAGAAATGTGCCATGCGTTCCTCTGCGATTCATCCCGCATGCAAAACACACAGATTTGTGATCTGCAGCGAGTGTCCTAAGAATTAAACGACACCCCAAACACAGGTCACATACGCAGTGCGTTTTCCCATAGCTGCCCACACCAGATCACATAATACTTTTGTACCATGCGATTTGGTCGCAGTATGGAGTGCATGCAGTACTTTTGGCGCAGTGCAGTTGTAGCCCAATCAAAGTGAATGGGTTTGAAATGTCTGGCACAGAGCCGCACAGGAACGCAGAGCTGCGGGGGCGGTGGGAAGCGGCACTTGGTGTACAGACGCCGGCTCCAGGCTGGTGAGCACAGGGGGGTACAGGACAAGGGAAGAGTGTTGTGCAGCACTTTGTTTATGGATTGAAGTCTGAATATTGGAGCACGTTAACCCCTTTTTCACACTGATGCGGTTCTGATGCGTTCCAGAACGCACAGATTTGCCTGTCAAGGGAGATAACATGGCTTTCTATGGAGGTCGTTCACAGCTATGCACTCCAAACGCAATGCGATTTTTTTAAATGGGTGCTGTGCGATTTTTAAACCCCATAGACCTACATGGAATCCGCAATGAATCAGTGCAAGATGCACCGATTTGTAATGTCACATAATTGGCTAGAACAGAAATCGCAGCTGTTTAAATTTGCATCAGAATTGCTACAGAATCGCACGGCAAGTGCTCCTGAAATCACAGAAGAAGACGCATAGAAATTGCACCTCATCAGTGTGAACCGGGGCTGATACAAGTTGGAGCACTTTGATGTGAATCGGATTATTCTGCAGAACTTTGAAACTATTTGGTCATTATTGTTGTTTTATTTTATATTTTTAAGGTGATTGAATGAATTACACAGAGGAGTTTATGAAGAGCGGAGGAACGCTCTGCTGGGGTAATGATTGTATGCATTGCTCTCCTTTCCTGACTCTCATGTGCCACTTGCTGGATAAGAGGTGGCTGGAAGCCCTAATAGTGAACGGCAATCCCAACCTTTAGATTATCGCCGATCCTCACATCTGGTGGCTGCATTACATTTCATGTTGGGCTTTTTTATTTAACCACTTGCTGACCGCCGCCGTAATATTACTCATGGTGCTCAGTCACGTAGTACTACATGACTATGTGCACGTGGTTTCAGTGGCGCACGCCGCTGGGGGCCTCGCTCCTGCTGTGTTTAGACACAGCGGGAGGCGGGCCGCGGGAGGAACGGTGGCCATTGCCGCTGCCCTCCTGCGATCGTCGGAGAAACTGAGAGAAGATCCGTCTGCTTATGTAAACAATGCAGGCGGATCTTCTGTCAGACAGGCAGGGAGAGCTAAGCTGAAACCCTAATCTCTCTGTGCCTGTCACTGAACCCCCCCCCCCCCCCACAGTGAGCAAGCACTTTAGGCATACATTTAACCCCTTCGATCACCCCCAGTATTAACCCCTTCCCTGCCAGTGTCATTTATACAGTAACAGTGCATAATATTTAGCACTGATCACTGTATTAGTGTCACTGGTCCCCAAAAAGTGTCAAAAATGTCAGTTAGGGGTTCAATCTATCCGCCGCGATGTTGCAGTCCCGATAAAAATCGCTGATCGCTGTCATTACTAATTAAAAAAATAAATAAATAAATAAAAAGTCCAAAAATCTATCCCGCAGTTTGTAAACGCTATAACTTTTGCGCAAACCAATCAAAATACGCTTTTTGGGATTTTTTTTACCAAAAATATGTAGCAGAAAACAAATTGGCCTAAACTGATAAAAAAATTTAATTTTTAAAAAATATATTTTATTGGGCATGTTTTATAGCAGAAAGTAAAAAATATGGCTTTTTTTTTTTCAAAATTATCGCTCTTTTTTTGTTTATAGCGCAAAATCTAAAAACCGCAGAGGTGATCAAATATCACCAAAATAAATCTCTATTTGTGGGAAAAAAAGGGCATGAATTGTATTTGGGTACAGCGTCGCACGACCGCACAATTTTCAAAGTAACGCAGTGCCGAATCGCAAAAAATGGCCTGGTCATTAAGGGGGTAAAACCTCCCGGAGCTGAAGTGGTTATTTACTGCAGGTGCTTATAGATCGCCATCACTTTACACAGCGCTTTACATATTCTACATTCACATCAGTCCCTGCCCTCAAAGAGCTTACAATCTAATTCCCATTCATACAAACACATATTAGGGCCAACTAAGACATGAACCAATCAACCTACCAGCATGTCTTTGGAGTGTTGGAGGAAACCGGAGACCCGGAGGAAACGCACGCAGGCACAGGGAGAACATGGAAACTCCAGGCAGGTAGTGCAGTGGTTGGGATTTGAACCGACAACCCTCGTGCTGCTCGGCGGAAGTGCCGGATTTTTTCTTCTTTTCACCGGCTGATCCCTCCAGCATTACACTTTATATCCAGCACTGCAAATACAGAAAGGAGGCGCTAATTAAACTTCTATTTATCTCACATTTATTTATAATAAAAACTGACAGTCAGATTATTAATGAGAGAAGAGATGTTATCGGTCTCTTCTGTCATAAAGGACCCCTGTATACATGTGCAATGCATACACTACATTATGGTATAAACCTGCAGGGGGCTGCTTGGAATTTTTTTTAAAGAGTTTAATACCGCTTTAACCACTTGTCTGCTGGGCACTTTTACCCCCTTCCTGCCCAGGCCAATTTTCAACTTTCAGCATTGTCACACTTTGAATGACAATTGCACAGTTGTGCAACTCTGTACCCAAACAAAATGTTTATCATTTTTCTCACACAAATAGAACTTTCTTTTAGTGGCATTTAACTACTTCAGCCCCGGAAGGATTTTCCCCCTTAATAACCAGGACCTATTTTGTGATTCGGCACTGCATTACTTTAACGGACAATTGTGCAGCCGTGCGACGCTGTACCCAAACGAAATTTCCATCCTTTTTTTCTAAAAATAGAGCTTTCTTTTGGTGGTATTTAATCACCTGTGCGATTTTTTTTTTTTTTTTTTTTTTTTTTTTTTATGCGCTATTAACAAAAAATGAGTGACAATTTTGAAAAAAAAAAAAAAAACCAATATTTTTCACATTCTTTTAAATGACATTCTCAAAAAAATAAATGTAAAAATCAAAATGTTTTAACATTTTAGGACAATTTGTTTTCTGCTACATATTTTGGTAAAAAAAAAAAAAATCGCAATAAGCGTATTTTGATTGGTTTGCGCAAAAGTTATTGCATCTACTAACTACGGGAAAGATTTATGTAATTTTTATTGTTTTTTTTTTACTGCGAAATTGTGCGGGACTGCGACATTGCGGCGGGCAGATCAGACACCTTACTGACATTTTTGACACTTTTGGGGGGACCAGTGACATTACTACAGTAATCAGTGCTAAAAATATGCACTGTTACTGTAATAATGACACTGGCAGGGAAGGGGTTAATACTGTTGGTTGTCAAGGGGTTAAATGTAAGCCTAGGGGAGTGATTCTAACTGTGGGGGGCGGGGCTTGTGAGATGATCACAGAGACATGTGATCCTATATAACAGGATCACATGGTCTCTGTGATCATCCCAGGAAGAAGGACGGACGGCTTTGTTTACATCAGCCGACCGTCCTTCTCTGTCAGCAGGGAGAGATCGCCGGTGTCAGGCGGCAATCGGAGCCGCTTGACACATGCACTGGCTTCCCGGCTGAGGAGCGGGTGCGGGACGCGCTCACCCCCTATTCTCCCCAGAGCGAGCGCAGTACATCTGCGGCGGCTGGTCAGAAAGCGGTTAATCACTACTGGGTTTTTTATTGTTTGCTAAAAAAAAAAAGACTGAACATTTTGAAAAACAAACAATTTCAGAGTTTCTTATAAAAAACAGGTAATTTTTTTCTCCTTCACTGATGAAGCTGCACTGATAGGTGGCACTTATGGGCACTGATGGGTGGCACTGGTAGGCATCACCGATGAGTGACACTGGTGAGGCACGGCTAGGCAATGATAGGTGGCACTGAAAATAAAGAAAAGGTTTGGGACTTAGCATGAGAGACACGACAACCCAAAACTGACAGGACAAAAATACCGTATTTATTGATACAACAAAAATCCAAACATGATGAAATGATTACAAACATGATATTCAATAGTGTAGAAAGGAAGATTTAAAAGTCAATACATGGACCCAATCTAAGTTAATAAAGACCAGCATGGCAATCAACATGAGTAAGAAAATGATTCAGTAAGGTCATAACATCCATAAACTGACGCATTTCGTGGACTAAATCTCGCCACTTCTTCAAGAGTAGATGTATGATCTGTGTCTGATAAAAAACATACGTATAAGGAATTGCAATAATGTTGGTAAATAAGAACTGGACAGGGGAGGGAAGGGGAGACAGAATACCACATCCCAAGACTTACATAGAACTCTGGCAGTAACTGGTAACGGAGGTAGAGGCAGGGGCCCAGATGTCTCCCACGGGAGCTGAGGGCGCAGAAGGCCCACGGATTTGGCCAAAGATGCCACACACAAAAGAGAGTGGGGGTTGGAGTGATTGGAGTAGTACTGATAGCACCATAGAAAGGTATCTATAAAAGATAAGTAATATTAAGTAGTAAATGAGTATGTAGTATATGGAAAAACATCGTACTACTGAAATGGTATAAGTGGAAAGTGAGAGGATAAAGTATTCTAATTAATCCAAGTGACTGAGAGATGAGGGGAGTGAAGAATGAGGGAAATAAAGAAGGTAGGCTTGAAAGCCAAGTGTGGAGAAATCATGATGGTGGAAAGGTAAACCAAGTGAATAATACCTCAGAAAGAAAAGAAGGTAGATACATGCATCCAAATGACCGCAATGGCAGGAATATTACCAGATGGTGTAAGCTATAATGAAAAAAGATGTGCACTAAGGGTAACCAGAGTGGAAGTAGTAAGAAGGCAATACCAGAGAAGTAAATCCCAGACTCCAGTGCAAATGTGTCCCGTATTCGCCAAGGCCGCCGGCAGTAGTGCACCCAAAGTCACGCCAGTGTATGTGTGGGGACCCGCAGGAACAGCAGGCGGATGGCCAAACCGTTCGGCCGGCCGCCTAATATACACAAGGAATGGGAAACAGCCAGGGCAATGATAGGTGGCACTGACTGGCAGCACTGGTGGGCACTGACTGGCAGCACTGGTGGGCACTGTTGGGACTGATGTCCCTGTAACAGAAGCCGGTTATCGGCTTTCTTCTTTGTCTTCTTCTGACAGCGTAAGGAGAAAATAAAGCAGATAACCGCCTTGTGTTTACTTCCATGATCAGCTGTCATTGGCTGACAGCTGATCACGTGGTAAGGGGCTACTGTGATTGGCCCTTTACCCCGATCTATGGTCATCTGAGTTTGAAGTACTCCACGATCACAGAGCATGCAGCGGCATCACGGGAGGACGTCCTCCCGGCAAAGGAAGACCACGCTGTAGCCATCTTTCAGCTGATAATGAGAGTGATTGCACAAACCCCTTTGATGTTGATTGTCACGTGGTGTTTCAAGGAAGTAAACATAGGAAGGCTTGTGAGAGTGAGTACCTGTGTTGTGGAGAGAAAGAACTAATCGATCAGCGGTGTTTGATTCAGGGCCATCTTACCGAATGGGCATGCTGGGCAGTTGCACGGGGGCCCCACTTGCCCGGGGGGCCCAGCCCCAGTCAAGCATTTATTCCCGATTCCTGTGTGCATTCCGCCACCAAACTTAGCAGGTGGCAAGCGCCTGTCGGCCATGTGCTGCTGCCAGGCCACTTGGCCCGTGGAGGGGGAGCCCACAACTACAGAAATGCCTGTCCACCTCCACGGGAACAGGCACACAGAGGACAGTCGAGTCTGACCCCCGTCCGTGTGCGTGTTCACCAGACCCAGCCGCCCAACTTGGAAGCTCTCATTAGCCTGACACTGCTGTACCAATAAATATCGCCTTATCGATGATTTGCATTTTTATTCTCGTGGGTGATTCTGTAGGCAGGGCCCCAGTGCACTGCATTGCCCGGGGGCCTATAATGCTCTTAAGAAGCCTTTTCCTGCCAACTAAGTCAATTGCTTCAAAAAGAGGCTGAATGTGTTTCTAAATGTACAAAAAAAGCATATCAGCAAGAAACAGAACTTCCTGAAAGGGCTTACTGGTGCATTTGAGCGTTGATTTTGTTCTTCAACTGAGCTTCTTCTTATTTGGATATGCCAAGAACAGCCCCAGATGCAGATTTTGAGATGAAGTTCAAATAAAATTCTCTAGCCATCTCACCTGGTTGCTCTTGACTTCAAAGCACAGGCTGTTTACCTTCAAATTGCTAAGCTCATTTTAACAGAAAGTATAGTCTCTGTTGACTGGGTAAACTTATCTCCTTATTTTGTAAATATGTAAATGAATAGTATGAAGGCTAGGGATGTTTGTAGAACAGTTTGGTAAATCTTGCTTGAAGTTCACAAACATTGCAGTGAACCCCACTGAATATTATGGTGGTCTAATCTTGTTATTTCTCGTTCAATACTTTTATTGAGTTTTATAAAACAGCCATAAAGCAAGTAACAAAACAAAAACAGAAGCAGAAATACTGTTATTGTTACAGAAGTATTATAAATGTTATACTGTATAGTGAAGTTTGCACAAAAGGAAGGAACAAAAGAAAAAGGTAGAATTATTAATATGATATTCTGAGATATTAAGATTTTGAGAAGGTTTTCAGAACATGGCTGTGGGGGAAAAAAAAAAAAGGGAAAAGGAAGAAGTCAGCAGGGTGTGGGTAGGGTAAAGTGGGTAAAGGAGAGGGCATCGAGAATAGAACTTGTACCACAAAAGTTAATACAAAGTAAATAAAATATAAGTCTTAACTACCAAGCATTCAGAACCTGTTCCTCAAAACCCGGTGATAGGCCATGTTTAATCCAAGGGTCCCAAATGCTTACAAAAGTACAAAATTTATCGCAATCCATGGCTTCCATTTTTGCATGTAATAATGCATTATTCATCCTATGTTTAACTTCTACAAGATTCAAAGTTGTAGTCTTCCAAGCTTTGGCTATGGTTTGTTTAGCGGCATTAAGAAGCTGAAGGAATAATTTGAATTGTTTTCGTGTCAGGCATGCAGGTTGTAAATTTAAAATGGCAATTACCGGATCTGGAGTAATATCTATTTCAAACATTTTAGATGCTAGAGAGACTATTTATTTCCAAAAAACTGTAGCAATTGAGCAATTCCACCATATATGAACATGCGTACCTATTTCCGTACAACCTCTAAAACAAAAGGCCGGATAGTTTGGTGTGAACTTGGCGATTCTAGCTGGTACCAAGTACCATCATGAAAGAACCTTGTATGATGATTCAATTGCGATAATATTTGAAGAAGATTTTGTTACAGACCAGATTTCAGACCATTCTGATTGGTTAAGTGTACGGCCAAGGTCTGTTTCCCATTTCCTGACATAGTTTGGGGTATCTCTACGTCTGGATTGTTAAGCAATTGAGAATATAGGCTAGAAATTAGACCTCTGGAGTGTGGGTTGTTGATACAGATACGCTCAGATTGAGAGAGCTGATTCAGAATGGTACCATTTGTTATAAATGGGGTATAGAAATTTTTAATTTGGAGATATCGAAAAAGTTCTGAATGTGGTAAATGATGTGATTCACAAAGTTCAGGAAAACTTAAGATAGAAGAGCTAGAGACCAGATTAAATAGCCTTGACAGGCCTGACCTAGACCATGCCCGAAATGAATTTGGGAATTCCCAAGCTGGATAAAAGGCTGGATTTCTCAGAAAAGATTGTAGTGGATTGTGTTTAGACTGTAAATTATAATTAGTCTTTAGTCTATCCCATAAAGAGAGAGAATGCTTTGTAATTGGATTAGTAATATGTTTTCGATCTGATGGTTGTAACCATAAGAGATTGGAAATTGAGATGGGGTCACATTCGACAGATTCTATCGTGACCCATAAGGAAATTTCAGTAGTGGCATGATACTTAGTTAATTGTGCCAATTGCGCAGCTTTGTAATATGTGGCAAAATTGGGGAGACCCAGTCCACCCCTTGTTTCGGGGAGAATCAATGTGGATTCGGGCAATCTAGGTTTGATTGAACCCCAGGTGAATTTAATTATTTTACGTTGTAAGATTCGAAGAAAATGTGCAGGTATATGAATTGGCAGGACCCTAAATAAATATAAAAATTTGGGTAGAATAACCATTTTGATTGCATTTATCTTCCCAAACCACGACAATGGAAGCGATGCCCATTTCGTCAGTAGTTCAGTAACTTTTTTCAATAATGGAGTAAAATTGGCTGCATAAAGATCAGAATGGTTGGGAGTAAATTTTATACCCAAATATGGAATGTGCTTCAAAGACCATGAAAATGGTAACGCATTCTGTGCTAAATTTAACTCAAATTCACTCAATGAGATATTAAGGGCCGTGGATTTTTGAAAATTTATATTTAGTCCTGAAATAGCAGCAAATTTATTAAGGGTAGCAATGAGATTAGGGGCTGATATATGGGGAGATGATAGAAAAAGAAGAATGTCATCTGCAAATAAACACAACTTATGATGGTGACCACCTAGTTCTATACCAGAAATTGAGGGATTACTTCTAATACTGTGTGCTAGAGGTTCTATGAGAAGGGCAAATAAGAGAGGGGAGAGAGGGCACCCCTTACGCGTGCCTCTCTCTATGTTAAACAAGTCTGATTTATAGCCTGCATATTTAATATATGCTTTAGGTTTGTTATAAAGCGCAGAGATCCATTTTAAAAAATTTGGGCCAAAACCCCATTTACTAAGAGTATATTGCATATATGGCCAGGATATGGTATCAAAGGCTTTTTTAATGTCTAGTGATAGGAAGCACGAGGGGATGCTGCGTGTTTTAGCTATATGAGATAACAGAGTTGCACGTCTGATGTTGCCAATAGCTTGGCGAATAGGTATGAAACCTACTTGATCCCTATGAATGAGTTGTCCTATGAAGTTATTTAGTCTGGAAGCTATAATTTTGGCTAAAATTTTAATATCTAAATTTAATAAGGAAATGGGTCGATAGTTCGACCAAATCGTCTCATCAGTTTGAGGCTTCGGGAGCATACAGATGATTGCTGTTAAAGTTTCCTGTTTAAAGGATTGGCCATTAAGAAGTGTATTGAAAGCATTAGCTAGGATAGGCGAAAGGGAATCGGAAAAACCCGGTAGTATAATGCCGAAAAAACATCAGGGCCTGGTCTTTTATTTAATTTTAGTGATTTTATAACTTGGGACACTTCATCTGGTGTTATTGATTTTTCCATAATTTCCATCTGAGACTGAGAAAGAGTCGGTAGTGATAGTTGAGCAAAAAATTAATTTGCCGCAGAAAAATTCAAATTGTTTTCAGATGAATATAGAGTAGCTAGGTGTGTTTTAAATTTCTTAAGAATTTTTATAGGGTTGTTGGAAAATGTATCTCTCGAGATTTTAAGACGTATGGGCTTAAATGGTTTATGGAGTGACGCGAGCATACGGGCCATGGGTGAATCTGGTTTATTTGCTTTAATGTAAAAATTGTGACGCGATCTCCGAAGTCTCTTATCTGCAGATTCTGTAAGAAATAGATCAAATTCAAGCCTAACTTTATCAAGATTGGTTTTATTAGAAGAAGTAGGATTATTTTGATATACTGTGTAGCATGTATTACAGTTTGTTTCTAATTTCTGGCTAAGTGTTTTACGTTCACGTCTAAAGAGTGCAGCCTGTCTCAAACAAATACCACGAATAACTGGTTTGTGTGCCTCCCATAAAGTAAGGGGAGACACATCTGGCGTTGAATTATGTAATAGATATTCAGAGAGAGCATTTTTAATATCCAGACAGTGAGATGTATTTTTTAATGAAGAGTCATTAAGGCACCACGTAGTGTCATGTGCTTTAGGAATAATTGAAGCAATAACTGTGCATGCTGCATTATGGTCAGACCATGTGATTGGTATGACCATAGATGCAATCGTTTCAGGTATGAGACCTATAGTGAGAAATATATGGTCTATGCGGGAGAAATTTTTATGAGGGTGTGAATAATATGTGTATCTACGCTTGTTTGGATTCACCTCTCTCCAAGAATCTACCATATTATGTTTTGCAAGCAGTTGTGAGAATGAGAGTTTATTAGGGCTGCTCGAAGAAGATATAGGGGATTTATCCAGAAATGGGAAAATAACTTGATTTGAATCACCACAAATCATAACTACACCCATTCTCTGAGAATCCACAACCTGAAAAAGATGCGAAAGAAATGGAATAGGATTTTTGTTGGGAGCATAATATGACACTATAGTGATAGCGGAGTCAATAAGGTATCCCGTGAGAATCAGATACCTGCCCTCAGGGTCCTTGATTTCATGTACAAGAGTAAATGGAGTAGACCGATGAAAGGCCACTAGCACACCTCGTTGTTTTGTAGAGGCAGAGGCAGTGAAATTTGAGGATATTTAGGACTAAAATATTTGGGAGTGGATTGTAAGGTGAAGTGTGTCTCTGGAAGACACAAAATGTGTGCTTTTAATGATGCAAAGTTGCGAAAAGCTTTAGTACTTTTGTTTGGGTTATTTAGTCCCTGAACATTCAAGGACATTATGTTTAGGGGGGCCATAAGATTGTATATAAACGATGTCTAGCATACCCTACCATTGTGGAATTTGTTGATTGTTTCATACTCGATGTGGGAAGGGGGAGGAAATGTATAGAGAAAAAGGAAGAACTAAACAGAAGGGACAATTGTGTGCTTAGCATAGAAGGTAATATATAAAACAAATAGTTAAGGCACAACCAATAGGAACGTATGCCGTTGATGGGAGATGGAAATCCCCCAACAAAGGCTAAATAGCTACCGTCAGTAGTCTCTGAAAGGGAGAGGCCACCGAGGGTAACAAATTGAGGACGCACGGAACAACCTAGGAAGGTACAGAAAACCACAAGTTAATAATCACTAAAAAATATACAGTAGTAGAAGCGACTTATGCCATAATAACGAGCAGAAATCACAGTACTCCTGCCAGTAGTAGCTGTGCAAGATACTGTGAATCTAAGAATTCATTTCATAGGAATGAGTATCAACTATAAAGAACTTTATAGAGCTCTAAAGGAAGTTATCCATGTCTTCTAGCACATATTATAGATAGGAAAGGATGTAGCACAGTGAAACTGAATAATAACCATATTCAAAAAAGCTGCAAATCTGGAACTCTTTATTGAACAAGAATACAGGCTTTTTATACACTTGAAAAGAATGTCACTGACCACCCAAATGTTCACCCAAAACATCAGATAATGGTTTAGATAACAAGGTAGGGCTGACTCATGGCTAATCCCCCTCTAGCAACTACTAGCTGACAATGATATAATTAACAGGCTAACTAACTCAGCACTCAAACCAGCCTAGGTGGAGTACACAGAATACTAGCAGGCAAACAATAGTTGACACAATTAACCACCTGGGCAATCAGGGATCTCATTCCAGGTCAGACTTGCCGGCATCAAGCTCCCAAAGAACAATATGCATTATTATAAGTGTAAACACATCCCCTAGCAGGCAAAAGGTGAGGTAATTAACAATGTGTGGAAGACAGGTGGTTGAGCTGAAGATATTAGCATCTGATATGAACCTAACTGTGTGGAGCCGTCCTTATTGGTAATGGGAAGCTAGGCCTTAACAGGGACCCCTGGCCTAGACTCCCAGAGTCTATGTGTCTTGGGGAGACATGGACTTAAATCCAAAATAACATTACTCCAAGGCCCCCCCCCCCCCAGCATACACCTAAAAAAGAGTAGTGTCCCTTTAAAAGCCAGGGCCCATAGTCATTCGGCAAGAGGCTAGCCTGCAGTCCCCTCCTAAAGCCTTTTTCCCGGGTGAGTCTATCACAATAGCCTTTTACTATTTGGCAGGAAATGGTGGGCATAGTCAAGCTCTCTTGATGAGAGCTCCTGACAGCCCTTTAGTTGAATTCCTTTTTTTAATTATGAATACTGCAACCCTTCTGAATTTATTAACAAATTCTCAAACAAAATAATGAAATGGTCTTTCAAATTCTGACCAGAAAGCGAATTCACTTAGTTTACACTTAAGAAAATAAATCCCTTAGGCAACATATCAACAAAATCAGAGGTCCAAAGAAACCCAATAATAATTCAAATTGGGTGGAAAAGTGTTTTTTTTTATGTACAAATAAATTTTGGTAGATTGACGTATATTCACCAGGGGATTGGAATGCAAGAACAGATCACAGGTGGCTTACACTTTGAATAATTTATTCATCTCCAACCATGGTAATACTATATAGATAATCAATGTTGCATGTTTAAATTCCCTGATGAAGGATGCTACAATGTGAAACAGTTGCTGGTTTGGAGGAACTTTGCTTTTGATCATCTGATTATCTTGCACCTGCAGTTTGTGATATAATCTGAAATAATTATGCTGAAATAATTATACCTCAATGTGAAGTATAATATGTTCTTATGTTGTATGAATGTATGAATTCTTTCCTATAAAAAAGTATGAAACAGATATCCACATTAAAATGTCCATAAATGTGACCAAAGGATCGAAACAGAATCATCCAATGCTGAGAGAACAAATTATCCTGTGTGGCATAAGTATTATAGGCTTCTAAATGTAGAGGCCACCATAACTAATGGAATATAAACACAAAAAAGACAAAACAACCTAGTACTAAGTATCCTGACCAGTGGAATGTTTCCCATAATTCTGCTGCTCACAAATGGAATTTGTAAGAGACGTTCAGCTGGACCCAAACAGGTGTTGGCGCACATACCCAGGCACATTAGTGTGTGCACCGGAAGAAATGCACACGCGCATGCATTGACGCTAAACGGCCTATTTAAACTAAGCAATGACAGGAGCACATTGGTGAGTGGTCTTTCAGCTTGTTCCTGTTCACCTGTGCCCTGACCTGCTTCTGGTTTACCTGTGCTGACTCGGCTTGTCTTTGACTCTCTTTTGGATTCATACCTGCCTACCTGTGACCCCGGCCTGTGATTGACCCTGCTCCTGTCTTATGACTTTGTACCTCGCTGCCAGACTGCGTACCGACTTCGGCTTGTATCTTGACTCCACTTCTGTCTCATTTTCTTGTACCCATACTGCCCGGCTGTTGATGACTCCTTGTCTTGTGTTCTGGCTACGCTCCTGCCTTCTCATCCAGCATTACAGAGTTCCAGCTCCAGGTGCTCATCCGGTGATCCACGGCCACCAGTCTCCTGCCAAGGCGCAGCCAGTGCCACCTGCTATAACTGCCCTCGTGCCACTCTGTGCCCCACACCCCCTGTCATCTCTATCAGGGGTGTTGGACAGGAGGTGCAAGAGAAGCCCCCTTTACAGCTTGATCTCCACCAGGTACATGATAGAATTATTCCACCTACCCAGGACTCGTATAAGAGATGCTGGGGTTTGTTGCCTTTTTTTGCTGTTGTTAAGTTCTTTGATGCTCTTCATCATGATCAGCAGTGCACTGCTAATAGTAAAACTACCACCAGGGCCAGGACCAAGGGGACGGCAGGAGGGGCGGCTGCCCTGGGCACAAGTAGATTGAGGGGGAGAATATTTCTGGTAGGAGAGGGAATTTGTGCTAGGAAGGGATTTGAAGTGAGGGGGTGAAGATGTTTACTTGAGGGTAAAATTTTAGGGGTAGAGGATTTGTGCTAGGAGGGGTGAATTTTTATTTTGGGGGTGGGGACATTTGAGCTGGGGGGATTTGAGGGATGGGGGGCAAATATTTGTGCTTAGAGGGGGGATTTCAGCAGGGGGGCGGGTTTGTACTGGGGGGGAGGGAGGGTTTCTGCTTAGAGAATAAGCATTCAGATTAGTGTTTAGTGTTTTTCTGGGGAGAAATTTTGCTGACACATAATACAGCTTGGGAGGGGTGCACAGTTTGGCATGTTCGCCCTGGGCTCTAGATGACCTTGTCCCTCCCAGCACTGGCTACTACTACTACTAGTAATAATACTTTGCAAAGATCATCTCCAAAAGAAGAAGGAACACATTGAACCATATACACATAACATTGTAGGTAAATAATCAATACCCTAGCTTTTTAATGCGATCCATGACCTTTGCTGGACTGGAATACCTATACAGCACCATTTAGCCTTTTAGCCCTATTAGTACAGGGATGTTGGTTCTAGACAGCAATGATACACCACAAAGGGATCAACATATGAATAGAATGTAAAAGTACTTTAGACAATGATTTATGCAAATAACTTTGCCCTAAAGGAGGAAGGATTCTTAAGGAATGCTAATTTTACATGATAACTATACACTATTGTAGTGCAATTTTGTGCATAATAATATAGTATTTGTCATGAACTTGCCTACTGTGGGCCATCCATCAGGATTATACAGTAGATGGTTGTCTATGTTGCAGTCTATGTTGGTTGTCTATGTTGCAGTCAGCCTCTTTGCTGTTACTGGTGTTGATCAGATAACAGTGAGTTCAGTTACTCCACTTTATCCTCCAGATGCCTCCTCTTTACTTCCTATGCGCTCTTTCCCCCTCATCAATGTACTAGTCTCTTCAGGTTCTCCTGCTGTGTTCTCCTTCATTGCAGACTCCTACTCAGATTCCAGATAGCTGTTTCAGCATTCCCTTTATGCCCTTATATATTCTGTCCTTCTGAAGTGTGGTAGGCCACAAACACAAGCTGGGTATAACTGATTATTCAAGCTCACTGTTCAAAGCAACTTGTTCCTCTCTCAAATTGACAGTTGTTTTTTTAATGGTCTTTATTGAGTTTAAGATTGGCTTAATTTACCTTGTTTGTCCTGAACTCATATTAGCTCTACCTGACACTTACTGAGTTTCCTTACAATATATTTGTTCCTTATTTTGATTATGGTATTTGTATTTGGCATTCTTGTTCTAAACTTTAGTTTTTCCCTTCAGCTCACACCTCCAAATACTTGTACAATATCCGAGACTACTTAACCTAATGCAGATCTTCACCCTTAAAAAGGACTTCCGGGGGAGGGAGGAGGGCATGGTCGCCGCGTAGCCGCATGGATGCTCAAGCTCACAGCTCCGCCAGACCAGGGAGTACATCCGAATCCATCGACACCCCAGCACAGCTTGTCACAGATATTTTTTCCCCAACGGCACCTCTCTCACTCCCTGCTACCCCCACGATGGCTAAAAATAAGAAGGAAGGCGGACAACCGCGGCAATTACAGCACTTCTTCATGGCCCAGAAAATCTGTTCTGTTATACTGATGTTGTACCTTGAAAACCTTTTTAATAAAAATTTAATGGAAAAAAAAAATACTTCCATCCTATTCAACCCTTTGATTTCTGATTAGAGCTGTATTTAGAATTTTTTTTAAATTACAAAATGCAGAACCCGACCCCTTTGCACGTCGGGGCAAAGGACGGGCAATGTCCTACCTCTGCTTTTTGGAATATGCACTGTATGTCATATATCCCAGAAGCAAAGAGCTTCATTCACAAAGGAGGAGTGTGGGGGGGGGGGGTACCAACCAACTGAACCAGGAAGAGCCAGATGGACTTTTAATAATGTCATAATCAATATGGCATCGCTGGACCGAGAGGCAGCAGGGAGCCAGAGGGTCTAAGCTGTACAACGCTGGATCCTTTGGACGTGTGAGTATCGGTTATGGAAGCAATAGACAACTTGCTAAGTGGGAAGGAGGGGACGGTGTGGCAAGGGAAGATCCCCTTAAAGTGTAAACCCCCAAAACTAACATTTATTACTGCATATTGCAGCTAACCAGTCCCTAGATGTGGCTGCATTATTTTTCATTCTGCAGCTAATTTCTTTACTTGCTGAAAATGTTCTTGGCCTTAATAAAATGAATGCAGCCATCACATCTAATGACTAGTAAGCTGCAATATGTAACATTTTTGTCCTGGGTTTTTTTATCCTTTGATGTCAATCTCCCTTCTTTCTACCACTCATGAATAAAATTCAGGTACCCAAAATGCCTATGTTTTAAAAAAATATGAGTGAATTAATTCACTAAAACTAGAATTTTCACAAACTGTTAGGATGTTAAGATATAGCTGCAGTATATATCCATGACTGTTTCTCGAACCACTGGCCAAAACTGATCCCTTTAATATGTAAACTGTTCACTCCCTGACTATGCTTAAACCGTATGGTACTGCCACCATCCAGCTGTAAATGACGCTTGATGACCCCAGTCTCAACCCTTGAAGATTCCAAATACTAACTTGGCCAACAACTGGTAGTCTGCTTAGGTCTGGTCTAGCTGACAGTTTCCCCAGTTGAGGCCTTCACAATGACTAACCTCTGTGGCTGATCACTCCACTAACATCTCAAGCCCTGCCATCAGGGGTTCTGTTGAAAATAAGAAACTTTTAGAGACTGTATATTGCCAAGAGACTGGGTCCCCTGCACCGAATATCCTCTACTTAGTCTACTGGACCTAGTCTACCTCCAAATCAACAGCCAGGATACTTACAGTACTGAATTATTTATCTCCCTCATTATAAATTGAATGGTATGGGGGGAGTAAAGGATAAGGTGCACAGACTCTAAGAATAATAACTTTTTTTTGTAAATGTTGATTTGCTACATAAAATATAATGAGTTCCCTCATTTACACTTTAACATCTAGAAATAATGTTAAGGCAAACATAAGAAAGGTACTTTTAGCTTTAAGATATTGAATGCAGGGCGCATTCCTGGCTAACAAACAGGTGTGCGCAATTACGGGAAAAATAATATTTCAATTCAAGTTGCA
Organism: Pelophylax lessonae; assembly: GCF_965119305.1. Lineage (NCBI taxonomy): Eukaryota > Metazoa > Chordata > Amphibia > Anura > Ranidae > Pelophylax > Pelophylax lessonae. Next base: position 197,064,084 of record NC_138777.1, on the reverse strand, counting down.
GTCAAGATAATTGCAATTCAGCAAGTTAATTTTTGCTACTGCTCCTCAGGACTGTGAATTCATTATTTCTTGAATATATTCAGCCGTGATCTGATATTCCTCATATCTTACAAGCCTCTTCTTTTTTACAACAGCTGCAAATGCTTTTTTTTTAATTAGTTTCCAATTTTTAAGATTTTGAAACCAATGACCAAAACAATCTTTCTTTTCCAGTGCTTGAAATAGTTCAAAGACTGGAAAAACTGGTAAAGGCTTTTTCTGTTTTTTTTTTTAAATAACAAACTTTATACTTACCTGCTCTGTGCAGTGGTTTTGCACAGAGAAGCCCAGATCCTCCTCTTCTCGGGTCCCTCGCCTGTGCTCCATCCCTCCTGCCGAGTGCCCCCACAGCCCTTCCATCCTTTCCCTCTTCTCATTAGCTCACTGACTTTGATTGACAGCAACAGGAGACAATGGCACCCGCTGCTGTCTCAGCCAATGAGGAGGGAGAGTCCCAGACAGCCAAGGATGACGCTAAAGCGAGATAAGGCTCAGGTAAGTATTAGGCCTCATGCACTCTGGACATTTTTACAGCTGCTGTTTTTGGCTGCAGGCATTTTTTTTTCTGCTGCCAGGAAAATCTCTAGCATGTTATCATATGTGTCCGTGCACACATAGGCTTTTATCAGTGTTTTTTGGTAGGTGCATTTTGTGGCTGAAAAAAACGTCAGAACTAGGGGATTTGAAGAGGAGTTTTTCAGCTCTAAGAATGCTCTAACTCTGAAAAACATGGCTAGTCTCCTTTTATGAGAGTTTTTGAGCCATGGGCATTTGTGGGTATATGGTTTTGCTAAAAAAAAGCACTGTATAATGTGGCAAAGCCATGTTTTTACCTTTACATTCCAGAGATAAAGCTATTGGTGTTTTAATAACATCCAGTGTGCATGGGCCTAAGGGAGGCTGAGGGGGCTTCTGCACACAGAGCAGTTCCTGGTCATCCTTGACATGTGTGCAGTTTTGGATCTTACTTGCAATACTGCCAACTGTCAAAATCTTATGGTAAATCGACTACAAAACTGTGACTCCCAAGGAGAACCAATAAGAAGAAGGACGTAAATGCACAAAAATAATTTGGTCCCATTGAAGGGTTTGGTTCAGAGTAGTTTAATTTTGTTTAGGTTTATTTTTTCTTTATCTATCTATCTATCTGAAAACAACCAAAAAAGTCCTGGTGCTTGACCTCCGGACAACCTCCTATAGAAGAACTGGAGCCATACCCTCAATAGGTAATTGATAGAGGTAATAAAGAAATTGTAGCTAATGGTTGCCACACACAGTGCTGCCAAAACCCTTAGCACAGGATGGAATGCATTGGGTAAAGGAACTGGAAGGAGGGATGGCGCATAGCAGTGATGTGGAACTGATCATTGATCATTTTTATTCCTATTACAAGGAATGTAAACATCCCTAGTAATAGCAATAGGCATGACAGGTACCCTTTATTGTAAGATCTGGGGTCAAAAAGTCCTCACAACTACACTAAAAAAGAAAAAAAAAAAACATTGAAAAAAAAAATCAACCCTTTAAACCGGTTGCTAGGCAACAACGTTTGACGTCGCTCCGGTCCTCCATAGAGTTGAGTGAGGGCCATCTTCCCCTTACTCGACTTCCTGTTTCAGAGGATCCGGGACGGGATCATTTTCCCCACTGACGGCAGGTCCGGTAAGTGGGGAAAATGGCTGGGACGTGGCGGGAGGGGGGGCACCTTTTCCATCACACCATAAGTGTGATCCCGCAGTGAGTCCATCGCTGGGACCACCCTTACCTGAAAGCCGATCGCCTACCGTTTTAAAAAATACTAGGGTTATGGCAGCTATCTGCAGCCATAACCCCAGTATTTAGCGTCAAAGGACCGATGTAAAACTGCAGTGGGCGGTCGGTAAGTGGTTAAAAAAACTTCTGACCTTACAACCCCTTTAAATTGTCCAATAAACTGTTACGTGAGAAACTGGGTCCCTGATCTTCTTTCTTCCCTTTTTGGTGACATTAACACTGCTTATTGACTGCCAAAAGTGTCAGTCACTGAGTCCTAAAGCATTTCAACAATAAATCATGATGAGGGGTGGATGTCATTGTCACAAAGGATCACAAAACACAGAAATCTGGTGACTTTTTTGGGCTTTAGAGACTAAAAAAACATATTGGGGTAATAAACTTTATTCTTCTGTGGCTATTGTCTTCTCTCCAATCATCTCCTTCAGTTGTTATCTTCTCTCTTACCATCTCCTCCAACTTTTCTTCTCTCCAAACATCTCTTCCAACTGTTTCCTTCTCTCTTACCATCTCCTCCAACTGTTTCCTTCTCTCTTACCATCTCCTCCAACTGTTTCATTCTCTCTTACCATCTCCAACTGTTTTCTTCTCTCCAAACATCTCTTCCAACTGTTTCCCTCTCTCTTAAGCCCCGTACACACGTTCAGATAATCGGACTACTTATCATTCGCATTTTGTTGCATGATACTAACATCAAATTCAACAATGCGTACAAACCGTAAGATTTTTGTCGTACGATTCGGGATAAGCTTCCTGGTTGCTTAGCTACGTATCAGATGGTGCAAAACAAAAACAATGGCAGCCAGGCTTTTTCCGTGCTATTTCAGTGTTTTTGATCATGCACGGTCTTTGTCGAACGATTTTTAGCGGACGCATAGTGTACTGATGAAACGATTGTCGTTTGTGGGGCTATCGTACAACAGAAGTTTTCCTGTTTGTCCCTTCAGATTTTGCTGGATAAACTGTCGTGATCGGCTGTCGAAAGCTGTGTACTAACGATCAGATTATCGTACGATCAGGTCGAAAGCGAGTTTTATCGCACGATTATCGGAACGTGTGCACATGGCATTACCATCTTCTCCAACTGTTGTCTTCTCTTTTCTTTTCTTCTCTCTTACCATCTCTTCCAACTGTTTTCTTTTCTCCAAACATCTCCAACTGTTTCCTTCTCTCTTACCATCTCCTCCAACTGTTGTCTTCTCTTTTCTTTCCTTCTCTCTTACCATCTCCTCCAACTGTTGTCTTCCTTCTTACCATCTCCTCCAACTGTTTTCTTCTCTCCAAACATCTCCTTCAACTGTTTCTTTCCTTCTTATGATCTCCTCCAAGTGTTGTTTTCTCTCTTACCATCCCTTCCAGCTGTTGTCTTATCTTTTATCATCTTCTCCAGCGGTTTGCCTCTCTCTTACCATATCCTCCAGTTTTTGTCTTCTCTCTTACCATCTCCCCCGGCTGTTGCCTGGATCATTAAATGTTCGTATATGTTATGACTAGAACTTGTATCGAACAGCACCCCTTATTTTACATCTCTAACTGATGCAGGCACCTCAAAAGTCCAAAAACCAGCTTCTCATATTCAAGGCACCAACTGTCTTTTTTGTCCCTATATTTCTGTGAGAAATAAACACCTTAAAACTGCAATAGCTCATCTAATTATTTCACTGTTAAAACAGTACTGTTAACAATACAAAGTTCAAAGAAGAACATTATTAGTTCAAAGAAAATACAGACAAGAAAAAAAAAACTTACATTGCAGGAATAATCTACTCTGTGTCCTCATTTGTACTCTTCAGATGAATATGGATTAGTAATTAAGCATGACAACACTCAGGGCTAAAATATATGACAAGAATAAGTTCAAGTGTGGATTATGTGTTGTGTACTATTATTGATTAGCAAGCTAATGGTGACCTTTCCTGAGCAGATTCCCGCTGTTCTATGCTTTAATATTTTTCTTCAAGGGATTTTTCTGAAAATTCTATTAAACTGCATTCAGATTGTTGGCTTCTGAAATGTGAGTGCTAATTAATACAATATATTTCCATAAATGTAGTAACTCTAAACACAGGATTCCTGGACACAGAATGAGTCAGACTATGGTGTTTTGTAATAATTGGGAGAAAAAAAGAGTGAAGAGAAGGGAAGCATCACTGTGGGGGGGGGGGGGGGTTTAACATGGGGGGAAGCCTCGGCAGTACAGGGAGTTGGCATCACACAGATTGAGGATGTACTCAGGCACACTTGGCATAACCCCTGCACATGCCTATGCTTACAATTATTTAGAGCCAGTTGCATTTTGTACATTTAGGTCTGTTAGTTAGTCAAGAAGCAAAACTGAAAACAATAGAGAGTTAAACTTGTTTTCTGTGTGTCCTCTATCAACAAGGTCCCAGAGCACTGTCTGGATGGTGACAGATTCTAGAAATAGTGCCCGGCTGAGTGATAGGCCAGTAGGTGTAAAAACCGTATCATGGGAGAAGGCCACATGCTTCCCCATACCCAGAAGCACCTGTTATTTTCCTGTTCAAATGTTTTATTGAAGTATAAAAAAGTACATGACAAAGTAATTGACAAAAAACCAAGTCAAGGAAATTCAGAGTACAAGCTATCAACATATACCTTACTGGAAAAACACCAAAGAAGAAGCGGTTTCCAGATATGCAGAGCTATAAAATATATGACAAAAGAGAACAGACCCCACACAGAAGAAGTACCGTAGGTTACAGACGAGGCTTCATATTTAAATTGACATCAAATAAACCAGTTGGGGAGGGACATTCACAAACAATGGTTCAGATAGGAGTCTCAGCATATGATGATGGAGATATAATTCTGTGTGTTTCTCCAGACTGATTTTTCGATAATGCAGGAGGGAAATACCAGTGGATTGGTACTAAGATCAGTCCCAAAAAGGAGAAAGGGGGGGAAGGATGTGGCCTTATTATATCTAGGCCAAATACAGAAAGAGTGCACAGTAGTTTGGAGGAAAAAGAAGTAGAAGACAGTAACAAATAGGGAAAAGGAAATAAGGCAAGGGGACCTAGGAACATCAAGAGGGGTGGCGGGAGAGGGGGTATAGAGTAGGGAGGGGAGAACAGAGGGGTAAGGGACCCCTAGAGAGGAACATGAAATAGTTACACTGAGGTGGGTGTCATGAATTACTGTAGGCACAGTAGCACATCCCAAAACTATTCAGAAGACAAGAGAAGATAGGAGCCCCATAGGGATTTTTTAGGTATAGGCCAACCAGATAGAGTAGACAGAAGAGTAGCAACAGTATAAAATCAAAAAAATTTTGAAGAAAATATATTTCCAACAATCGTAAAATGTGAAACATTCACCAAAGGTAATATTAAAACATCAAATAAATATGGTTACAAGTACAGTATATAAGTATAAATTGTCAGATATGCTCTGATTCTGGAGCATAGGATTGGTCTTTGTACAGTAGAAGGTTAACCTAGTTCATAGTGTACATACATCACAACATGTTTTCGAAATGTACAATAATTTCTTCTTCAGGAGTAGGAGAAAGGTAGACCAAAGTCTCTTTTCTACAAATGTAGATGTAAATGTAGATGTACCTCTATTTTGAGGGGGCAGGGGAATGCCGAGGATTTTTTTGTTGTATACCAGTGGGGTGATTAGGTAGATTATACAAGATATAGGCACACCGTATGGTCCCAAAAGCGTACCAACTAGAAAGGAGGGGAGGGGAGGCTGCTCACATGGATCACCACAAAGGGTGAGCTGTCCTGGGGAGAAAAAAAAAAGGGAGGAGGAGCCACCAGAATGAATATAAATCTACTAGTATAATAGATAACCCCCTTTGTGGGTCTCCTCTCCCCTTCTTTCTAGTTGGTGCACTTTTGGGACCATACGGTGTGCCTATATCTTGCATAATCTACCTGATCGGCCCAGTGGTATCCAACAAAAAAAGCCTGGGCATCCCCTGCCCCCTCAATATAAATAGAGGTACATCTAGGTACTGCAAGCTATCATATACAGCTACGCATTTGAGATATCCGTACAGTGGGAGTATGGCAGACTGACTCTATCTCTATTGGATGCTATATATATATATATATATATATATATATATATATATATATATATTTTATTGTATGTTAACATATATTTACATTACATTTGTAGAAAAGAGACTATTCTGTACCTTCCTCCTTCTCCTGAAGAAGAAATTATTGTAAATTTCGAAACATGTTGGGATGTATGTACACTATGAACTAGGTTGGCCTTCTACTGTGCAAAGACCTATGTTCCAGAATTAGAGCATATCTGACAATTTATACGTTATACACTGTACTTGTAACCATATTCCTTTGCTATTTTTATATTACCCTTGGTGAATTTTTCACCTTTTACGATTGTTGGAAATATATTTTCTTAATAAAATTGTTGATTTTGTACTGTTGTTACTCTTCTGTCTACTCTATCTGGTTGGCCTATACCTAAAAAATCCCTATGGGGCTCCTATCTTCTCTTGTCTAGAGAGGACCATGGCCAGTGTAACTAGCAAATCATGGTAGTAAGAGTGAGTCATATCAAGATCAGGAGGCAGGTAGTGGGTGATCCAAGGCCTCCAAGGTTTTTCATAAGAGGAAACTATCCAATATGACTGCCTTATTTTGCACCAGCTATTACAGAGAAAGGGGATTGCTCGAAAGGTATCAGTAGGATGAAAAGCAGCTTTAAACAAACAATGTTACTTTGCTTCGAAGGAATAAGTCTCAAGCTAGAGTTTTTTCTTCTGACTTTTTAAAGGGTCATTGGCTTTAAAATAGGTATATATATATATATATATATATATACACTACATTGTCGAAAGTTTTGTGATGCCTCCTGCCTTTACACTCACATGAACTTTGATGGCACCCCAGTCTTAGCTGTAAGGTTCAATATCGAGTTCCCCCCCCCTTTTGCAGCTTCAGTTCTTCTGGGAAGGCAGTCCACAAGGTTTAGGAGTGTGTCTATGGGAACTTTTGACCATTCCTCCAGAAGCGCACTTGTGAGGTCAGGCACTGATGTTGGACAATAAGGCCTAGCTCGCAGTCTCCGCTCTAATTCATCCCAAAGGTGTTCTTTGGGGGTGAGGTCAGGTCTCTGTGCAGACCAGTCAAGTTCCCCCACCCCATATTGCTCATTCATGTCTTTATGGACCTTGCTTTGTGCACTGGTCTAAGTTATTTGGTGGAGGGGGGATTATGGTGTGGGGTTGTTTTTTAAGGGTTTGGCTTGACCCCTTAGTTCCAGTAAAGAAAATGTTTTAGGTGTCAGCATACCAAAACATTTTGGACAATTTCCTGTGCCCAATTTTGTGGGAACAGTTTGGAGATAGACCCTTCCTGTTCCAACATGACTAGGCACCAGTGCACAAATCAATGTCAATAAAGACATGGATGAGAGAGTTTGCGGGATAGAACACCTTTGGGATAAATTAGAGTGGAAACTGCGAAACAGGCCTTCTCGTCCAACATCAGTGCCTGACCTCACAAATGCGCTTCTGCAAGAATGGTCAAACATTCCCATAGACATTCTCTTAAACCTTGTGGACAGCCTTGACAGAAGATTTGAAGCTGTTATAGCTGCAAAGGGTGGGCCAACTCAATATTGAACCCTATGGACTAAGATCGGGATGCCACTAAAATTCATGTGCGTGTAAAGGCAGGCGTCCCAATACTTTTGGCAACATAGTGTATGTATCCAAGAGATGCAGCATTGGTCTTGTGTTCGGACTCATTGTGTGCGGCTCTCATAATAAGAGATATTTATGTCATTCGATATGGTAATTGGTCACCCAAATTTTGGATACTAAGAGGGGGATAAGCGCAGAATATATTCTTTAATATGAAAAACTGCTCAATTACACTCACAAAAAATATGGTATAATTACTGGTGGCATCTATCCCAAATTATTTATAGAAAAACAGGAAATAAATCCCTCTAAGGGATTTCCCCAAGAAGACGGGGGAAAGGGGATGTTTTAGATGTCTGGAAAGTGGAAATCTGTATGAAATGTATGAAGCAAAACATATATATAAAAAATAACTTTATTTCACAATTACAAAAATAATCTTATATATGACTTCCAAACACAACTTTTTTAAAAACAACATATATTAGTAAAAAACCTCAGTACACGGTCAAAAAAGAGGTGAGAAGGCAGATATCACATAAACATATATGTAAAGGCAAGGAGTAAATTTTGTATAGGACCCCAAACCCTACGCGTTTCAACTTAATAAAATCTTCCTCAGCGGGTATATTGGTCCGCAGCTCCTTTAACGCACATCTGCATGCATAGTACAGAAAACAAGTAAGTAATATACATATACATCATACAGAAGATATATCTGGAGTACATACACAGATAGATCTGTCTGTGTATATAAATTTTTGGAGGGGGAGAGGAGAGGCTGGAACACCGCTTTCAAATCAGAAAAGAAATCAGCCTTGCTGAAGTTCTCTCCTGCTGGACTGTAGAACACCTCCCCTTTTCTTCATCTTCAAAACATAAAGGAAAATTGTTCTGTAGTCCAGAGGGCAGCGGTCAGAGCAGGCTGACAATACTGCTTGATATTTCAGTGCAGAAGGTGCAGCGCTGTCCACTCCCTACCCAGTGGCGACTGGTGCATGATAATTTGGGGGAGGCGGCAAAACCCACACCCCCGCGGGGCGGACAGACGGCCAGCTGGACAGCCAGCATTCTTACCTCCTTCCCGGATGGCTGAGTGGCTGTGATTCTCCTCTGGCCGGCCGTGTGTCTCCTACCTCTTCCTGGCCAATGGCCAGTAAAATCGCTTCTCTTTTCAGCCAAGCGGGAAAGGGGTCTCACGACCCCCTTCCTGATTGGCTTGGAGGCCGTGGTGTATTTTGGTTTTGTGCTGCCCTAGGCAAGACTAAAATCGGGCGCCCCCTCCCCCTCCAAAGTAAATTTGCCCCACTCCTTCCTTAAGGGATGTGACTCCCTCCAAAATTGAAGTCAAGTCCCAGCATGAACCCCTGAGATCTCACGAGAGGGGGGGGGGTTGTGAGAGAGAGAGAGAGAGGGGGTGGGTAAAGGAGGGAGAGAGAGAGGGGGGTGAGAGAGAGGGGGGGTGAGCGGGAGAGAGAGGAGGGGGGGTGAGAGAGAGAGAGGGGTGAGAGAGGCGGCTCTAGCAACCAGTGGCCAATAGAGTCTCAGGTGGAGGGGGGGCTGCTTTTTTGCTGCCCCCCTGCAAAGTGCCGCCCTAGGCCTGGGCCTTGTCGGCCTAGGCCAAAATACAGCACTGCTTGGAGGAGAGTCAGTGTGATAATAGCGAATAATCATTTGCTATTGTCATACAACTGGGTGGGCTGGGAGCACAGTGCTTTGTGCCCCAAGCCCACCCTTTTTTGAAGCCTATTAGAGCCTCTTGCTCTAATCAGGTGTTAAAAAAAAAACCAAAACATTGGAATCCATGCATTTGGCGCCTTGCATGTAGATTAGGAGGCCGGATTCATGGATGGGGGAGCGGCGCCTCTGTCAGTACCAGAGCTCACTGGGTTTTTTAAATGATCAGCAGTACTTTTTTTGTCCATTAATCATTTTTTTATTTATGATATATTCTATATTTCTTTTTTATTAGTAGCTGCCCTGCCAGCTCTGTTGGAGTGTCTAACTTTCTTCCCCTCTTTAAATGCTGCGTTGTTGATGCCTCTAAATATGTTATAGTAGCAGCCCATGGGTATACCTAATGTGCATTTTTATGACTTACAACATTTATTGTCCAGACAAGATACAGATAAATATATTTATTTCCTAGTCATATTTTGCCAAAACAGCAAAGAGATTTTATATGTAATAACATCGCCATAATGCAATGCATTGCAAATAAAATATCAAAGGCGACTGCTATATAACTTTCTTCTAAATAAACAATCAGATTCAACTCAACCTTTACTTTCTTATTTGAATAAAATTTTAGGTTTAATATATTCCTCGCACTGGCAAAAGACATGAACGAAACACAATAATTTAATCAATTCTTTACTGATCTGTGCAGCAGCCCTTCTATTTTAAAAGATAATTAAATGTCTAAAACAGCAATGATATTGAACCAATGCAGTTCAATCCTCTGGAGGAACATAATATGCTTTAAGTTCTTATCTGGCTTTTGCTTTTGAGCCAGAAATTCATGAAAATGTCATTCACTGGTCGTGCAGAAATCATTCAGAGACTCACTGATTTCACAGGTTGCTAGTTTCTGTCAATACAAGTCAGAGTTACCTAGATAACTCTGCGTGAAGCATGGATCAAATTTACCAAATGCTTAAATTTTCTCATCAGATAGTAAATTGGTTGCAGTAATGCATCGTGGAGAAATATCTATTCATCATATACAATGTGTAAAAGACAGTTCTTTTTTGAAATTATTGGAAGTATTGAGGATAGTTTTCAACCTGTGGGATTGATAAGGGCCAGCGGGTTCAAATTGGTGCCCACATACATTTTCACTTTTAACTTAAATGACAAATAACATGCTGGGTGGCTGATTTGGGAAATCAAAGGGTTTTGTTCGATTATGCTGCAGAGTGTTAGGAAGTGTTTGTGAGCCATCCGCTCCCTATGGCAGCACCATGTTGGGAAAGAGAACAAAATGTAAGACAAACTTATTCTTCATGGTGTTGTTTATATTGCAAAAAAACGATCAATGCTCCTGGAAGTATTGGTTTCTGAACAGACTTCAGGCAATGAGTTATCTTGATTAGAGCAGTGTTTGGCCGCATGGGCAGCAGGACAGGTAAGTATTTGCTATCTTATTTATAAAGAAGGCCTTTATTCAAAGTTTGACTTTTGTGACAGAGATACTTTAAACACTTGCCCCCTGCCCGCCCCATATATACTGCGGCAGGCTGGCTCGGCTGCGCGAATCGACATATGGCTACATCAGTCCGCAGGAGCGGTGTTGGGGGTGAGCACGCACCGCCGCCAGTGCGCTCCTGCCCCCACTAGGCAGCGAGGATGCTGATCCACGATTGCCGCCGGGCACCTGCGATCGCTCCCCGCTGAGAGAGAACACCGGTCAGCTGTTGTAAACACTGCAGACCGTTTTGAAAATACTGTCCTCCTAAATTATATTCACACCCTTATTATATTTAACCACTTGCCGACTGCCCGCCGCATATATACTGCGGCAGGCTGGCTTGGCGCGTGCTCCCATTCGCCAGCGGGAAAGCTGATTCACAGGGCCTGCAGCCACGATTGCCGTCAGGCACCCGCGATCGCTCCCCGCTGACAGGGAACACAGGTCAGCTGTTGTAAACACAGCAGACCGTTGTCCTCTGAAATGATCACAGAGCGCCTGTGATCCTTCTATAAAGGATCACAGGTCTCTATGGTCATTTCACAAGCCCATCCCCCATACAGTTAGAATACACCCCCTAGGCTCACAATTAACTCTTTGATCACCCCTAGGTTAACACCTTCCCTGCCAGTGTCAATATTACAGTAACAGTGCATATTTTTAGCACTGATTACTATAGTAATGTCACTGGTCCCCCCAAAAGTGTCAAAAATGTCAGTTAGGGGTCCAATCTGTCCGCCGCAATGTCGCAGTCCTGCTAAAAATTGCATATCGCCGCCATTACTAGTGAAAATTAAAAATAATGCCCGGAATTGCTCCCTCCAAAAACTAATGTAGTGATTAACCTATCTCTCTTGACCAACACGGTCTTTCCCCTCCCCCTTTTCCCTTCCCTACCCTTATAGACTGTCTACGTGAAACATAATATATCGTGCTTTGTATTATTCTTATCCCTCGCCTACTTGAGAGATCCACAAAACATGTATCCCACTGGCACAGGTTTGGGGGGCATTCAACCAGTACTATTTTCATTGTTTTCGGCTACATTTGGAGTTGGGATGTGTCATCTCCATGCTACCCTGCTATCTTATTTGTACTGTATATACATTTTATATACTTTAAGCCCAGGCTTTAATACTGGCTGTACAAATGCATCATAATTCATAAAAAAAATCACAAATAATTACTCTATTACTAATGTTTTTATTATGTGCAAAATGTTATATTTGATATTTAAATAGAGGGGTCACCAACAGAAAGAAGGAGGTCCTGATTCTCCTATATAGATCTTTAGTGAGACCTCATTTAGAATACTGTGTCCAGTTCTGGAGACCTCACTTACAGAAAGATATTGATAAGATAGAACAAGTCCAGAGAAGTATAACAAAAATAGTGAAAGGTCTGGGGGATAAAACATATTTGGAACGACTTTAGGAACTTAATAGGTACAGTCGGGAAGAAAGAAGGCACAGGGAAGACATGATTGAAACCTTTAAATACATCAAGGGGGTGAATAAGGTTCAGGAGGGCAGTTTTTTCAATATGAAACCAAAATCAAGATCACGGGGACATAACCTCAAACTAACTGGATGAAAGTTCAAAACTAATCTTGGAAAGTATTATTTTAGTGAAAGGGTAGGTAATGCTTAGAATAAACTACCAGCAGAGGTAGTGAGACAGTCAACAGTAAATGGCCTCAAACATTCTTGGGACAAACATACCTTTAAATCTTTAGACAATAAAGTTAATGAAAAAAACAAAACAAAAATGGCCAGACTCAATGGACTACTCGGTCATTTTCTGCCATCTTTTTTTAATGTTTCTAAGTGTTCTTTTAAACAGGCAAATGTAACAGTTGTGTGGTGCATCCTGTTTGCCATCATTTATTAGGCATGCTATTGTATGAGTTCTCTTCAAATATAAGCGGTACAGGATGCAACTTATTCGAAAAACATTTTTTCTAATAGAAAATATCCTAAAAACAAAGCATACCCTAATTGGATTTGTGACCTTCTTAAACAGGATTACCCAAAATTCAAGAATTGTACAATAGAAACAGTAATGTACACCATATAAAATCTGAAAACATTCAACGATGTATGTCCTAATTATTACATTTCTGAATCATTGAATATCATTAAATATCAAAGAACATTCACCCAACTGATGAATGATAGTGGCCCCCTTTGTCATGCAGACCTGTCATGCAAATCTGGCAAACATCTAAGGACATTTGACCACCAAGTATCTCGCAAAAAGGACTAATTAAATTTTCAGGTATCACTGACTGCCTATGAGATGTTATCTAACAGCATTTGTTTTCCATTTGTACATGAACCAATATTAACATTTAGGCAAACATTCAAATTTGCCCCTTTGGCCCAACAGCAACATATAATAAAAATACTATTAAAAATAGCTACTTCTACCTGTTGTTATATTAATCTCACATGTGTCATTTCTTTATGACAGGTTCCCTTTAATATTTTAGGTGAATTGTATTGTCAAAAGAATCCCAGCCAGAGCTCTGAAATTCTCCTAGAATATCATTTAATGCCACTGGCAACACTTACCAAGCAATGCCATTGTTAAGACAGTTAAATGTTAAGATAGGAATTAATGTAAGAATGTCATAATCATTTCAAACACAGAATTGAAGAAGACGTTCACAATGAACATATTTCCTTTATAACAGGCTCATGTTAAATAACCATCACAATAATGGTTTTTAATGTCATGTGACATCATCAGTATGTCATCAGGTTATACACTTGCAGATTTAGATGGTTCTCTAAATGAAATAGGTATTATTGCTTGCTGGATGATAATCTGTCAAAAATGGGGCATTTCTGTTCTAAAAAATAAATTGCTATGTAGCCACCTGTCAGCTTTTCATCAAGTGTCTTCACTTTCGATGGTGATAGAGAAATGGAATTGGATCACTGAAATATAGTTATTTATTTTTACTAGGACCTTTTCTAGCTGAAATTTAACCTTATATTCTAGACAGAAAATGTATGTTTGCTGCAGAAAAGAGATTATTGCTATTTTTTGAAAGTCCATGTCCATAAATGTATGCTAATATTCATAAATACTCATATAACTTGAAGTGGAACCTCAGCTTAGACATGAATTCTTACGAGAAAAAGTTTTATCTTGTCAGTTATGTTAAATGTTCAGATCTGTTTCATCTACTATATAATTCATTCATTAGTATATGCTGGATAATACAACCATTATACTACTGTATAATAAAAGTTATAATAAAATCCTTTTCCCTTGTCCATTCACAGAACCCCTTGCATTTTGCAACACTTTCATTCCCCCCATTCAGATTTCAGAACTCAAATTCAGCAAGCATCTAACTTCCTCTATCGGTTTACTGCTCTTGAGGCAGCCAGTTATAGACAAACTCACTGGAGACCAGTGGCAACTCTAGGAACAATATATAGGGGGGGGGCACATGAAATACCACAGTCAAAACTAGGGGGGCACTCATAATTTTCACCACTATATCAATCATAGCACTGACAAAAACTAAATAGGTATATATAAATATGGTTATGCGATGATACATTTTTATTGTACTACCTATCACCTTAAATAGAAGCTTTCAAGAGTTTTCCTTTCTTCCTCAGGTATTGCTTCAGACCTGAAAAAGAGGAAAACTCTTAAAAGCTTATCTTTATAGTTTAAAGCAATTTCAGCAAACAGTTTACCCAGTAAAAACCCCTAGTATTGGTGCCAGTTTATGCATTTATAGCCCCCAGTATTGGTTCCAGTTTACACAGCAATAGCCCATAGTATTGGTGCCAGTTTACACAGTAATAGCCCATAGTATTGGTGCCAGTTTACACAGTATTAACACCTAGTAATGGTGCCAGTTGATGTCGTAATATACCCTAGTATTGGTGCCAGTTTATGCAGTAATAGCCCCTAGTATTGGTGCCAGTTTACACCGTAATAACACCTAGTAAGGGTGCCAGTTTATGCAGTAATAGCCCCTAGTATTTGTGCCAGTTTATGCAGTAATAACCCCTAGTATTGGTTCCAGTTTTTGCAGTAATAACCCCTAGTATTGGTGCCAGTTTACACAGTATTAGCCCCTAGTAATGGTGCCAGTTTATGTAGTTATAACCCCTACTAATGATGGCAGTTTAAGCAGTAATAGCCCCTAGTATTGGTGGCATTTTATGCAGTACCAACCCCTAGTATTGGTGCCAGTTTATGCAGTATTGGTGCCAGTTTAGGCAGTAATAGTCCCTAGTACTGGTGCCAGTTTACGCAAAAATAACCCCTATTATTGGTGCCGGTTTCTGTAGTAATAAAGCCTAGACGTTGTAACAAAACTGCAACCCACACTGTACTTGTGGACTTCCATTAGTATACAGCTTCCTCCCAGTCGTGAACATACGAGAGCAATTCATTATGCAATTATACATTTTTATTGTACTAACCTATCACCTTAAATAGAAGCTTTCAAGAGTTTCCCTTTCTTCCTCAGGTATTGCTTCAGACCTGAAAAAGAGGAAAACCCTTAAAAGCTTATCTTTATAGTTTAAAGCAATTTCAGCAAACAGTTTACCCAGTAATAACCCCTAGTATTGGTGCCAGTTTATGCATTTCTAGCCCCTAATATTGGTTCCAGTTTACACAGCAATAGCCCATAGTATTGCTGCCTGTTTACACAGTAATAGCCCATAGTATTGGTGCCAGTTTACACAGTAATAGCCCATAGTATTGGTGCCAGTTTACACAGTATTAACACCTAGTAATGGTGCCAGTTGATGCAGTAATAGCCCCTAGTATTTGTGCCAGTTTATGCAGTAATAACCCCTAGTATTGGTGCCAGTTTTTGCAGTAATAACCCCTAGTATTGGTGCCAGTTTGCACAGTATTAGCCCCTAGTAATGGTGCGAGTTTATGTAGTTATAACCCCTACTAATGATGGCAGTTTAAGCAGTAATAGCCCCTAAAATTGGTGGCATTTTATGCAGTATCAACCCCTAGTATTGGTGCCAGTTTATGCAGTAATAGTCCATAGTATTGGTGTCAGTTTAGGCAGTAATAGTCCCTAGTACTGGTGCCAGTTTATGCAAAAATAACCCCTATTATTGGTGCCAGTTTCTGCAGTAATAAAGCCTAGACTTTGTAATGAAACCGCAACCCACACTGTACTTGTGGACTTCCGTCAGTATACAGCTTCCTCCCAGTCGTGAACATACTGTAGATATCAGATTTTCCCAGCCGCCCCCATGCAAAGCTAGCCGACAACTTAGCTTGTATAAGTTTTGGAACCTTCCAGAAAAAGAACTGTTTATTCAAACACAGGCACAAAGAGATATACACTGTGGGATAACCCCCCCCCCCCCTTAGCAGCCAATCCACATATACATCCCATAATAGGTTGATCTTAAGGCAGACAGGAACAATAGGACAATTGGACACAGGCACTTACCGATAACAAACCCCACCCCACCTCACTATCCAGCAAGGGTCTATGAGAGACTCCAACAATATTCAAGCAATCTGAAAAGTCAAATTGTTTATATTTATATATTTCTTGAGAGATATTGTTCAGAAATATTATTGTCCCAAAGTGAAAGAGGCTCTTCATTCTTTCAATACAAACCACACATATAGAAGCCAGGATAACCGGGGTAACACAAAATGCGGTGTGGTTGTACAGCAAGTCTGATTAGTGCAGACCCGACTGGGGTTCTTGGTCTCCCTGTGCCCCTAATAGACACAGGGTGACTTACACAAGAGGGGCTGGGGAAACTGGATAAGGAGTTTCCCGACCTCTCTAAAGTAATCTGGGTCCCACAAGCCCTCCACCCGAAGTGACTCCTACCACAGTATTGGTGCCAGTTTACGCAGTAATAAAGTCTAGTATTGTGCAATTTGGGTGGGTGGTGCGCTTCAGAAGTGGAAATGTAACTTATAAGGGTGTGGCTTAAAACATGGCTTAAAATGGTGAATATATAAAATAAAGACGTGTTCCTGTGATAAAATTGTGTATTCGTTAAATTATGCCGTGGTGATCAAACAAATTAAAATGTAAATCCGGCCCGGGATAGCCAGATTACAGATTACACCCCAAAAGCTGAAAGGACAGGACAGGAAAACACCCGGAGGTCGAAACAGGAGACTGGAATTAGCAAAAGCCTACATGTTACCCGGAGGCTAAGCTTTACATACAGGCGCAATATACACCTTATTGAGGTGAGAATATAGAACACCTAGATGTGACACCTGGTGGAGGCAGCAAGTCACAACACCCTTATTTCTTGCATGAGAGCACGTTTACTATTCTTTGAAGCTATTGAAGGGAATTGTACCTGATTTTTGGATTTTTATAAATGGACACCTTGAACAGTGCACTTTATTTATTTATTTCAGAAAGCACAAAGCACCTTTAATTGGTTTTGAAACTCCATCTATATATTTATACTTTATTAACGGATTATTTATTTACTGATTTTTTATGAAATTGAAGTACTCAGCACTTTTTTTGTATAGAAGATATATTGTAATGGTTTATTTACATTTTAATTTGTTTGATCACCACGGCATAATTTAACGAATACACAATTTTATCACAGGAACACGTCTTTATTTTATATATTCACCATTTTAAGCCATGTTTTAAGCCACACCCTTATAAGTTACATTTCCACTTCTGAAGCGCACCACCCACCCAAATTGCACTATTGTATTGACTGGTTCCTGGTACCAGTATTGTGGTGCAGCAGCAGGAAGGGAAACATATACGACCTCGGATAGCGCAGGAACCACCCATACATATAAGAAAGTCTAGTATTGATGCCATGCTCTCAGCATGGAGGAGGTAGGGAAGAATAGTGAGACTTTCCAGCCACAGTGATGAAAGTGTTAGGGCCAGCCATGACAGTGGCGGCGGTCTTAACACTTTTATCAACTTCATGGGAGATCTTTATGATTTCCCCGCGGGTCTCCTGATGCGCTACAGTACAGCACACCCCTCCATCCAGGACTCCTTCCCTCCGCCACACACCGCGTTAAAACCAAGGGGAAAGGCTGCTACAGCGCACTTCTCCACCCAGGACTCATGCCCGTACTGCAGGGGTGCCCAACCTTTTGAGGAGTGAGCGACTTGGAAACTGGTTGTGGGCCACAATGAGTGGAGCCGGCAGATGACAGGTCCGTGTTCACCCAGCATATGCAGAGCAGACTCTATGGACCCTCTCAACAGATCCACCCAGACAGAAGGGGCGGATCCCCTTCTGTTTTTTTAAGTGGATCGGATTGGAGATAGGTAGGTGTAAACAGACACAAGTTCTTTTACATCTGCCGTTCTTTAGAGGTGAATGGAGGGTCCGATTGGGTCTACCTAAAAAACAGACAGAGGGACCCGATGGGACCGATTGTGTGAAAGGGGCCTAAGGCTGCTTTCACATGGATGCACTGCAGTTTACCTGCACCTTAACTGACCTCAATCTTCACTTCTTCCTCAGGATTGCTGCAGGTATCGCTGTCCCCCAGGCGGATATGGCTGGTGGCTGCTGCTGGCTGTCCTCCAGGGCTGGTACTACTGGTGGGTACTACTGGTGGGTACTGCTGGCTGGTACTGCTGGCGGGTAGGGATGATCGAACGGCTCGGGTCAAACACTGGTTCAACCCGAACATTGGCTGTTTGAAAATCGGCCGAATTCCGAACTTTTTGCGGTAAAAGTTCGGTATTTGGCACCAGAACCACCCAAAATGCAATGGGACAGGAATCGGGCTTTAAAAGCCCGTGAATGGACCAGAAACGTGAGTAAAAGCCAATGAAGGGGGCAGGAGTCTGCTAGGAATGTGATTGGAGTGACTACGGGGTCCAGAGGCAAATCAGGAGTAAATAAGCCCCCCAGTATATAATATAGCCCCGCCTAACCTCTAGCACTGTAATACAGAGGCTTTTGAAGAGAGTGGTTGTGTGTTTCTTCTGCTGTATGGAGCTGTTCTTTTAGTGTGAGGAAAGGGATATGCAATGTAGTTAGGGTACTATATACCACTATAGTTAGATTCAATAATTTAGTTTCTGTAGGGATACTTTTAAGTGTCAGGGTGACCGGAGTTTAGGTTGACCTAACTCTGCCATGCCTGGGTGACCGAACTCTGCCATGTCAGGGTGACCGTAGTGTATTTTAGCTGACTCTGCCTGCCATGCCAGAGTGACCGAACTCTTCCATGTCAGGGTGACCCCGTAGTGTAGTTTAGCTGACTCTGCCTGCCAATGCCATACCAGGGTGACCGAACTCTTCCATGTCAGGATGACCCCACTATGCAGATTTTGGGTTAGGGGTATACATATACATATATATATATGTATATATATACACATACACACACATATACAGTATATATATATATATATATATACATATGTATGTATATATATATATATATATAATATATATATATATATATATATATATATATATATATATATACCCCTATACAGAAGTTTAGATGTCATGCCTGCCTCCAAACACCCAAAAAATGCCTGAAAAACACCTGAAACAAAAATGCCCAGGTGTGAAAGGAGGGTAACACCTGTAACAATCTTTTTTTTTTTTTTCTGGTTCTGGACATGCTAGAGAGGTGAAACTTCACAGGTACTCTTTTTAGACCCCCCAGACACTAAATCCAAAGAAATCTCTAAATCCAAATTGAAAATCTTTTTTTTTTTTTTTTCAATAATTTTTTCAATAATTGACTCTCTATCAAAAACGACAATTTTTAAGAACTTTTTTTTGCCTGATTCATAGTCCCTGGGGCATGACCCAGAACCCTAGGCACTTTTTAGGGGCATTTATTGGGTTTTAGAGCTTCAAAATTGTGTTTTTTTATTACCAAAGTTCGGGTCCCATCGATTTCAATTGGGTTCTGGAATCCGAACCGAACTTTCGGGAAATTCGGATGTTCTGGTCGAACCGAACTTTTCAAAAGTTCGTTCATCCCTACTGACCACATCCCAGAAACATAATTTCCTGCTTGTGTGATTGGCTCACCAATTTTCACAGAAGTCTGCACTAAGATACAAGTCAGATTTCTGGCATCCCTGCAGCAAAAATGTCATTTTTGGTGAGAGACTCCAAATAGGAACACGTCTAAAGGGATGCAGGCCCAGCAGATTTCCTCATTAGAGCCCTGCAGCTGTCACAGCAGATAGATAATTATGAAAACACTCCCATTTGACCCACTCAGCACAGAGGCACAGAGGAATAAACAATGATTTCTTCTGAATAACAAAAGGGAGGAATTTGCAACAACGTTTGTTAAAATGCCTGCAATGTACATAGATTACCCAGAGGGGAATGTTTTTTTTCTCAACAAAAGTGGAGTTCTGCTTTAAGACCTGATCACTGCCTGAGGAAGAAGAGGCAAAAAGAAACGATGACCTGACCAGACTTTTTTTAGGTGGTATACCTGCTTCACTGGGGGGAAGGGGGGCCGCAGCTCACAGTTGAAATGTAAGTGATAATACAGATTTAGGATTTAGGGCTAGCTAAAAAAAACTCCAAATTCTTTATTTATTGAGAGGCTCAAAAGAGGATTGAATGAATCCAGAGGCAGAAAACAAGCAAACCAAGACTGCATTTATCTAGCTTGTTTTCTTCCATCTGCCAGCCTATGATAAATACAACATCTTTTTTAAGTTTAAATACATGTTATTTTTTCACATTAAGTACAATTCACATTTCAAAGTTTTAAAAGGAAAATAATCATGATACTAATACAACAACAATATGTGACAATATTGTTTCATCAAGTCTGTTCTTTTACAGTTGTTACCATGCTGAGTTACGTGCTGTGGAGCCATCTGGATGACAAGGTTATTATAATCCATGAAGATTACAGCCAAACCCAATGGAAATGTTACAATACTTAAAGCCTACATTGTGCATGCTGATTCACAACAAAAATAATAAAAAGTTATTGTGTTTTCCTAAAATACACTGCTTTAATAGAACAAAGCTGGAACCATTTCTTTAGGCCTCTCTTGTGCAAAGGGAAGATGGTTGTCATTTATTAGTCATGTTTTTTTATGAAAATATACTATGGTTTTGCATGTACTTTTTTGCTTTATTTATTTATTATAGCCAGGACTAAAAAAAAATGATTAAAAGTCAATATAAAATAGGATATATATATATATATATATATACATACATACATGGCTTTTTTTCTCAGACAATAGGTACAGGAACTTCCCCTTTGCGAGTCACCCCCTTGTCTCCACCCCCTACCCACCTCTTATACCATTCCTAGGTTCCACCCCTTACCCATCTCCCAGTACTGCCCCTTTACAGAATACAGAACCAAGTAACAAGTGTTGTGCTAATTAATGTGTATGGAATTTGTTAATAACAAGTAAGAAGCCAGCAACAATAGATCCCCCCAGCAACAATGGACCACCCACAACAAAATACCCCCTCCCACAACAAAATACCCCCTCCCCAAGCAAGAAAAGATTCCCAGCAGCAATAACAGATCTCCCTGCAGCCAGCACCAACTGACTCTCCAGCAGCAAGCAACAATAGACCCCCCCCCCAGCAACAATCAATCACCCGCGACAAAATGCCCTCCTTCAGTAACAATAGTCTCCCAGCAACAACAACAGATTTCTCTTCAGCCAGCATCACTAGATCCCTCCAAAGCAATAACTGACCTACAGTAACATAAGACTCATCCCCAGCAACAGTAGATCCCCTACCAGTAACAATAGACCCCCTTAGCAACAATAGCCCCCCCCCAAAAATAGATCCCTTCCAGCAACAATAGATCCCCCAGCAGCTAGCATCAGTAGACCATGAACCCCTTGTCATTACATACATTCAGAGCTGGAGGTGCCTGAACTGCGTTCCCCCGCGTTTCTGCTGAAAAAAACCTTTATATATAGGGATTGGTGAACAATTCGGCCCGAGCATAAGTTCTGGACACCCTGCAATGCACTGTGCATTCTGCACCCCGAGTGGGCAAAACTTTGCCCACTCAGGGTGCAGTGTACGCTGATTGTTATGGCAGCGGAAGCCCGCCGTGGCATCCTTAACAACCGATGAGTCATCGGCTATCAATGGGTTTCCCTACTGAAAGCTGAACAATAAAAAAAAAGTGGCATATAAAAAATAAAGCCCCCCTCCCATCCATACTAGGCCCTTTGGGTCTGGAATTAATTTGGAGAGGAACTCCACTCCAAAATATTTTTAAAAAATGGGGTGTGGTCCCCCCGAAAATCTGTACCAGACCCTTATCTGGGCATGCAGCTTGGCAGGTCAGAAAAGGGGGGTGATTGAGGCAGGGGGGTGCTCTGCCCCGCATGCCTCCCCACCCCAAAGCACCTTGTCTCCATGTTGGTGTTCGGCCCATCCTTATAGGGATATTACATGTTGACATTTCCAAACCAGATGGAGCTCCAGTGTCCTTTTTGTATGCTCCCTTGTCTATGCTCAGGGATGTTGATAGAGATCATGAGGCCCCGCGTACAGTATACCTGATAGGGCTCCCCTACTTAAATGATATTTTTGCTCAAATGCAGTCTATAATTCTATACTTTGCAGGAATGGCAGAAATTATACCTCCGTCAAACTAGACCCATTCAAGGGAATAGCGTGCAGGGAGGCAATATCTGCACCCCCTCAGTGTGTACTGATCAGTACTGATAACTCACTGTGTTAATTCAGGAACTTGTGTGCCCTCAGGGAAAACGCCAGCACTGCGGCAGAAAGAGGCACACAGGGGTCCACTGTGGGTAAGCAGGGGGAAGGGGGCACAGATACTAGAAGCGATCTCCCTGTAGTGCAGCCGGAGGAAAAAAAGAAAAGTAGAAGTCACCAGTACTGCACAAGTGTCAGCAATAAGGCAGTACTGCTAGCCCTCCTGCTCGTTTGGTACCCTGGCACCACTTTTGAACTGATAAGGCCTGAGCATAGAGTACATTAAGATAAAAAAAACCTTCTGCCTTTACAATTACTTTAAAGTAGATCTGTAGCCTCCCAATAAAAATATGTGTTGCAGCACTTAATTCTAAGTATACGCAAAAAAAAAAAATATATATATATATATATATATAAATATAATGTGCCATAACAGCTGCTGTGTTCAAAGTGATACCCAACCACTCTCTACTATTTACAACAATCTATATACAGTATATTAAAAAAGAATAGCGCACACATACAAAAGAAATTACCAAATTTGAAGACAATCCACAAATAAAAATGGGGATTTGGTCCCACCATATGGCCATATAGTGCTCAAGCCCACCACTACGTCAAAGTACCCCATTATCAGTGGGTCCTACACTATCCATGAAAAAGAGATGAATCCAGCCTTTCTAACCCTTGGAGATAATACTCCTTGCTGGGAGAGATGTGCAAATGCACTACAGGGGACCCACTGATAATGGGGTACTTTGACGCAGTGGTGGGCTTGAGCACGATATGGCCATATGGTGGGACTAAATCCCCATTTTTATTTATGGATTGTTTCCATATTTGATAGTCATTTCTTTTGCATGTGTGCGCTATTCTTTTTTAATATACATGTTGCTTGGTCCATAGCTGCACCGGCTTTAGATATACATGTTCAGGGTTTGCTCCCCCAATTTTTTTGCTTGTTTATTATGTATTCGGTCTGACCAGACTTCTGGGGTTGAGCATCCCACCCCCCACACACACCTGTACTCTATCAGAGTCCACTATCAAGTAGATATAGGAGGAGTCCTTTGTAGTGCATTAGCACATCTATCCCAGCAAGGAGTGTTGTCTCCAAGGGTTAGAGAGGCTGGATTCACCCCTTTTTTATGGATAGTGTAGGACCCACTGAAAATGGGGTACTTTGACGCAGTGGTGGGCTTGAGCACGATATGGCCATATGGTGGGACCAAATCCCCATTTTTATTTATGGATTGTCTCCATATTTGATAGTCATTTCTTTTGCATGTGTGCACTATTTTTTTTAATATACATGTTGCTTGGTCCATAGATGCACAGGCTTTAGATATACATGTTCAGGGTTTGCTCCCCCAATTTTTTTGCTAATCTATATACAGCCCCAGTGTTCATTTTGACATCAAATGTTGATTTAGTTTTAGTGACAGTCTGTGACTAAAAATCCATTTTAGCCATAGTCTAATTTTAGTCATCTGCAATTATTTTTGTTTTAGTCGTATTTTAGTCGACTAAAATATCCAGTACATTTTAGTTGATTAAAATCATTTTAGAAAAATAAAATCAAATGTGTTTGTTGAGTGGTGTATCCTTGAAGTGGATGGTGCCAATAGACCCTGTATACAAAAGTGTAGAATGACTTACCTGAAGTGGGTGATCATATATTTCTGGTGAGTTCTCTGTGTTTGTGGTGGATGATAATTGAAGCACATAATCACTATCATATTTTTGGTAGTTAAAGAATAACACGCAGAGACACTTTGCATGAAAGAACTGCACGGTCGCTTTATTAATTGCCTGAGGACCAGAAGGGGATAAAACAGGAGCACAAGATCACTGTATATATGGACACTTTTTATCCACCTATCCTTAGGTGGATGTCATATGACGTCCTTAGGTTGAAGTGGAGATATCTGAATTATGCCTGCAGCTGTTCAGCCACTTGATTGATTTTACAGGCGGTGAAAGGGGATGCCCCCCCCCCTCCTGCCGACCTCCGGTGCTACTTCCAGCTAGTCCGTGCGATCAGGGAACCAGAGAATGAATCGGCCAGCCACAGCCATTTACCTTAAAGCTGACCATGGACCAGATGGTCCCCGACCATCTCTATGATCCATTACTCAAAGGCCGCAAGCGACATCATGACGTCACTTCCGGCATCGGCAGATGCACACAATTCCTTTTTTTAGCTGGAAAGCCTGAGATCTTTTTTTTTTTTTTTAAATCTCAGGCTTTCTAGTAGTGATCGACCGATATCGTTTTTTCGTTGCCGATACCGATATTTTGGCCAATGCATATCAGTATCGGCCGATATGCGCCAATATTTTTATACATTTACATTTTTTTTTAAATTTTATTTTCTTGACAGGTACTCTTGTGGAGGGATCAGGGATCTAGGGGTCTAAAAGACCCCAAACCCCTCCTCTGCACTTACAAGCATTCAAAATGCCAAAACGCTGTTTTGAATGCTGTAATTTTGTTTTTTAATCTGGCGCCAGTACCCAGAAGTGATGTCATGACATCACTTCTGAGTTTTTGCATAGAGACCCGATCAGAGCCATGCAGGCTGGTTGCCCAGGTCTCCCGGTGAGATGGGAGACCCAGGCCAGCTGCGGAAGGTGGCAGGAGGGGGGGATGTCCCCTACCGCTCCTTGTAATGACAGCCGAGCGGCTTCTCAGCCGCATCAGTTGTCATTACAAGACAGCCGAACCTTAGCTATAGCTGCAGGCATCACTCCGATACAAGCACTTTCCTAAAATATCGGCAATATCGGAAACCTCTGGGCCGATTCCGATATATTGGGGAAAGTGCATATCAGCCCTCAATATATCGGCTTTGCCGATAATCGGTCGATCCCTACTTTCTAGCATAGAGGAGAGATTTTTTTATTGTTTATTTTATTTTAATTTTTTTATTTTGATACTTTCCCTCTACATTTTTTTTATCAATTTTATTCCTAATACAAGGAATGTAAACATCTCTTGTAATAGGAATAGGGCATGAAAGGTCTTCTTTATGGAGAGATCTGGGGTCTATAAGTCCCCATTCCTTGTAATAGGAATGAAAGTGATCAAAAAGATTTAAAGGGAAAATAACAAAATAAAAAAATAAAATAAACATTAAAAAAAAAAAGGAAAGTGCCCCCGTCCCCCATGCTCTCACGTAGAAGCAAACGCATACATAGGTCCTGCTCGCATATGTAAACGACATTCAAATCACACATGTGAGGTACCACTGTGAACGTTAGAGTGAGAGCAATTTTAGCATAAGATCTCCTCTGTAACTTCCAAATGGTAACCTGGAAATGTTTTAAAGCGTAGACTATGGAGACGAATGTGCCCAATTGTAAAGTGTGACATGTTAAATATCTATTTACTCAGCATATCATCTTTCACATTATACAAAAAATGTTTTTTTCAATTCATGAAAGTGTTTTTTTTTTCCAAACGAAATGCATTTGAAAAATTGGTGCACAATTACTGCGTGACATAAAAATTGCAACGACCCCTATTTTATCCCCCCGAGGTCTCTCCTAAAAAAATATATACAAGGTTTTGGGGTTCTGAGTAATTTCCTAGCAAAAAAAAACTATGATTTTTACATGTAGGAGAGGAATGTCAGAACAGCCAGGGCTGGAAGTAGTTACAGTGTTACTAAGCCCACAACAGTAATATCAGTCTGTATATGCAGTAAAGCATGCATGGTATACTCACTATGGAACCTAAGGAGGTAATCCTCTGCATTTTGTGTAAAGGCTGTGTGATCCTGTCTCACTGATCCTTCTCTTCTTTAAAGCGTAACTCCACTTTTGTTGAGAAAACAATATTCCCCTCTGGGTGATTTATGTACATTGCAAACATTTATTGCAGATTCCTACCTTTTGTTATTCTGAAGAAATCACTGTTTGTTCCTCTGTGCCGCTGTGCTGAGTGGGTCTATTGGGAGTGGTTTCATAATTATCAATCAGCTGTAGCACCTGCAGAGCACTAATGAGGAAATCTGCTCCCTTTAGACATGTTTCTTTTGAGTGTATCTCACCAAAAATAAAATTTTTGTTGCAGGAGATGCCTGAAATCTAACTTGGATCTTAGTGCACACTTCTGGGAAAATCAGTGAGCCAATCACACAAGCAGGAAATTATGTCTCTGGGGTGTGGTCAGTACACATCCTGCGTCCAGAACAACTCCAGGTAGCCATATTGCATTGCATTTTCAGAAAATGACAACGGCTGCAGATTGAAAAGGAAAGGTAGTTTTTAATAACATTCAATTTCAATATGACTTGTGTCACAATTGTATTCACTATATTATTTTTTCTTTATTTGCTATTTTTTTCCCCCACAAAAATAAAGTTACCCTCTAACTGACTCCAACCCATCTCGTGATAGAATAAAGCATTAGGAGTCAGGCTGCACATGCTCAGTTTGGTATGTGTTGCTAAAGAGTTTTTGTTTTTTTCTTGGGGGAGTGCATGTAATCAGCACAGGGCCAATCAGCACTGTCCAGACAGAGGGTCAGAGGAGGATGAAAACTCCTCCTACAAGCTTTACTAGGAACTGATAGATGTCACAATACTGCTATATACTGCTGATGAGAAAAGGTATACATTTTTTTCTCAATACAATTTTTTTATTAAAGTTTTCATTTAATACATACATACATTTCAGCAGAATGTGCAGAACATAGAATACATACATCAACATTGTGTGTATCGTATCTTATTCATATCAACAGCATAATAATGACACATTGTTTCCATCGCATAAGCTTGAGCTTGAAGTTAAGTTATAAAGTCGAGAAAAGGTATTTATCAGTTTATATTTACTAAAATAATTGCATTTCCATGTTCTGTGTGTGACTGAACAGATCCACACTGTGCTTGAGTGTGTAACGCTCCTGCGTTTTTGTAACAAGATGGATTTGCAGCTGCAGAAATCTCCACTCAGCAGTCATGTAGAGATGTGTTGAAATACCAATTCCAACTCCCAAGACTCATCACTGTGGCCTGCCTGATTCAGCATACAAATATACACACTCAATAAGATGTTCCTGGAGTGATAGATGTATATAGCAGTATAGTGGTGATGTGCTGAAGGGACAGGTATGAACAGTGACAGTAGATGGCAAGCACTTGAGAGAAATGTTCACGAGAGTATAGATGGTAACAGGTAGGATGCAGATAGGTTAGCAATCATGTATGGTAGTAGGTGGTAGGATAGCAGATGACATACAGGAGAGACTAACCCAGTGCAAGGATAGATGTTAGTAGGCTCAAGAGCTAGCAATCTAAATAACAGTGCAGATGATAGGTTTAGTATTGCATAGAGAGTGACAGTCTTTAGTGAGCAATAGATATAGTGTAAGTAGGTTTTATGGAGGTTTCCCCTGCGGGGTACTTATCACTAGAGAGTAGGTTAGTAGCGGGGTCCGGTAATGAGGAGTGATCCGGTAGCGAGATACAGGGATCAGGAGCGAGGTTCCGGTCTGTTCAAGGCAAAGGAAAGCAACTGGAGGTTCCGACAGTGAGACACACTAGCAAGCATGTGGACAGCCAAGCAGGTTGAACGAACGATGTGAGTGAGACCGCCGGCGGTTGAAATAGCCGCTCTGCGGCGCTCAGCAGTGACCTCATCGCTCTTAAAGGTATATGCGTACCACCTAAAGGGAAAGGTGGGACGCATTGAAAAGAAAGTAGTAAATAAGGGTACTAGAGGTACCAGAATCTTACAGAGTGCTTCCGTCAATATACCACTTCCTCCAGTCTTGAACATAGATATCAGATATCATAGATGCATAACATACAAAACTAGCCGAAAAATAGCTTGTATGAGATCTGGAACACTTTACTGAACAAACTCACACAGAATATATATCCTACAGGAGGACATCCCCCTTCTCATCATATTACCCTAACAATACAAACTGCACACAGGAATATAATATATAAACATTAGGTTAATTAAACTAACTACCTGGACAAACAGGGATCTCATTCGAGGTCAAACTTGCCAGCATCAAACTCAAAGTACAATACACATTATCATAAGTATAAACACAGAACACCTTATAAACAGACAATAGCAGGAGACCCCGGTAGCAGACTGTCCAGCTCCTACTTACAATAGTAAATGAGGCAAAGCTCATACAATGTGCCATCATTCTGATACAGTGGAATTAATGTATCATAGATTTCTTAAGGGAATTTTGTGCATATATTTTACTGTCCCATATTCTCAGTGTCCATTAAGTAGTTATCCATCATTTTCTCAGTCACCCTGTGCCCCTAATAGACACAGGTTGACTTACACATAAGAGGGGTCTGGGGAGACAGGGATTTCCTAACCTCTCTAAGGTAGTCTGGGTTCCATGGGCCCCCCAATCCAAGTGACTCCTGTCACATTGTGTACTATGGGAGACCAGATATAGTGAATGCAGGTTCTGAGTTTAGTAGCACTTCAAGTATAGTAATGTTTGGAAAGTTTGCTTTAAGCCCCCCTGCAAAGTCCGACAAATACCTGCTAGTGAAGCACACACAATACAGCTTCCTGTGATGGAGTGGCAACAATGCTGCACTGCTCCTGAATTCAGACCGGAGTTGCCAATCTCATGTAAGCTGTGCCTTCTTTCAGTACAGTCTGATGAAAAAATGTTGCAGAGCGCATGGCTATTAGCAATGTCACTGCTGATTTACCAGCTTGTACAATATGTCACAAAAGTGAGTACATCCCTCACATTTTTGTAAATATTTTATTATATCTTTTCATGTGACAACACTGAAGAAATAACACTTTGCTACAATGTAAAGTAGTGAGTGTGCGGCTTGTATAGCAGTGTAAATGTGATGTCCCCTCAACGTAACTCAACACACAGCCATTAATGTCTAAACCACTGGCAACAAAAGTGAGTACACCCCTAAGTGAAAATGTCCAAATTATACCCAATTAGCAATTTCCCCTCCCCGGTGTCATGTGACTCATTAGTGTTCCCAGGTTTCAGGTGTGAATGGGGAGCAGGTGTGTTAAATTGCTGTGGAGGTTGAAGGGGTGGGGGGTCAGTCTGTCAGTGCTTACCATACGCCACACACTGCATCAAATTGGTCTGCATATAAAAAAAAAAATGTGAGGGGTGTACTCATTTTTGTGAGATACTGTAGCTTGTCATTCCGAACCTAACCACATTGAATTCTGCTCACCGCTTTCTAGATTGACAGCATTACTTCTGTTGTTGAAACCACTGTGAGCTGCAGTGTCTGAGAGGGGGAGCATGTGAGCCACAAATAAAGGAGGGTCTGGGTCAGCCAGGGAGGGTACATACTTTTGTTTGTTTTATTGGGCTTGTGCATGACATAGTATCTGTATTTGATACTTGTCTTTAGTTAGCTCACAACCATTATAGTTGTCTTTTTATTTTTTTTTCCTATAGTACAATTATATAGCAATAATTACATATTTAAAAACAGCATGCACAGTTTTCTCTCTAATGTTTAATCTCTCCGACTAAGCCCCGAACAGCATTATAAACCCAGCAAGGGCTTTAATCCCTCCTAATTCTATCCAAAAGTAAAAAAGGTTTTTGCTGGAAATATGCTTTCAAATAAAAATCAAATTCCCATATAACTCCGGCTCAAAGGTATTTTTATAAAAGTAAATTTTGATTAAGCTTTTAAAATAGATATAAGCTGCAAGTGCTTGCACACAAATATTTGGTTTTGTTACAGTGAACTCAAAGATTTTTTTTTTTTATGTTTTTTTTACTTAGGGAAATTTAAAGTTGAAACTGAGTTTTAATGAAAGTTTTAGCTGATACAATGTACTTTTTTCTCCTGGAACTAATGAAATTTATTCTGGACAAACAGAAACGGTCACAGGCAGAATTGATTGTGTCGCTTGATGAAATCAAAGAATCTTGAAACCTCTTTCAGCAAAGAAAAGCTACTCAGGTGATAGAGTGCTGAGTGCCGAACAGAAAAACAAAATAGAAAAACATATTTTGTAGTTAGACTAGCCAGGAATAGGAAGACATGAGTTTTAGGCTATTGAGACATATGGGCTTTTACATCCCCTGAGCCCTACCAGAATTTGGCTGAAGTTGGCAGAGCCCACTAAAGCCTTGACTCCGCAGTGATGGCAAACCTTGGCACCCCAGAAGTTTTGGAACTACATTTCCCATGATGCTCATGCATTCTGCGGTGTAGCTGAGCATCATGGGAAATGTAGTTCCAAAACATCTGGGTTGCCAAGGTTTGCCATCATTGGCCTAGAGCAATCTTCTTGGCTATTTAGAATTAGTTGCAAAGTTTGAGACTTGTGCCTTTGCATTCCCACCTCTATAGCCAAGAGTAATTTTATCCCTTTAGAAACATGCCACTCTAGCACAGTTGACACCCTCTTCTAGAAGTCCCACTTTTTGTTTAATTTATTTTCCCTACTGACAGCTTTGTTACTCTAAGGGTCCTTTCACATGGAGCGGACCATTTTTTGATCCGCTCCGGCACCTTTTTTTTTTACGGACACGGATGACGCTTGTGTCATCCGGTCCGTATTTCCGTTTATCATCCCATCCATTTGCGGATGATAAACGGAGATAATGTATGTCTATGGGATTGCGGATGTCAGCGAATGACACCGCTGACATCCGTTTTTGCGTCTGTTACGTTTTTTTAAACGGAAGAAAAATAGGGTTCTCTTCCGTTCGAAAAAACTGAACTGATCGGAAAGGATGCAAATCGGATGTCAGCGGATGGTCATCCGCTGACATCTGCAATCCTATTGACATGCATAATGGCAGTTTTTCATCCGCAAACGGATGGGAGGAATAACGGACATACGGACCGCCGTGTGAACGGACCCTAAGGGCTCTTTCACATGGAGCGGACCGCATTGCGATCCGCTCCGGCACTTTTTTTTTTTTTTCACGGAGCGGATGACACTTGTGTCATCTGTTCCGTATGTCCGCATATCATCCCATCCGTTTGCGGATGATATACGGACATAATGTAAGTCTATGGGCATTGCGGATATCAGTGGATGACACCGCTGACATCCGATTTTGCTTCCTTTCCGTTTTTAGAATAGAGGAAAAATAGGGTTCTGTTCCGTTCCAAAAAACGGAACAGAACTGAAAGGAAGAAAATCGGATGTCAGCGGATGGTATTCCGCTGACATCGGCAATGCCATAGACTTACATTATGTCCGCAAATCATCCACAAAAAAATAGGATGATTTGCGGACATACGGAGCGCCCGTGTGAAAGGGCCCTAACTGTTTGTGAGTGGTGAGGGGGAAAAGGGAACAGCCATTTTATTTATCAAACATTTATTTATGATTAAACAAATGTAAAGAAGGAAAATTCTTGCGCTAATAATTATGAGGACACCACAGTGAGAAAAAAAAGTGTACTCCAATAAATGGTGCTCAAATATTATAAACACACACATACAGTGCTGCGGCTTTAAACCAGATCAACAATTAATTAAATTAATTAATTATATTCCCACTAACCGTGCATTAACCTTCCTAGCGGTATTCCCGAGTGTGACTCGGGGTAAGATTTTATTGCCAAAAGCGGTAACCCCGAGTCACACTCGGGGTAGCGCTAAGAAGATCGCTGGATGCTGGAGGAGGTTTTACTTACCTTTTCTCCGGGATCCAGCAAAGACTGCGAGCGGTGTGCGGCGGCGGAGCTTCCTCCCGATCGTCTGCGAGCCCCGGCTTCCGTCTCCGGCGACGTGACGTCCGCCGGGGGGTGGAACCGGCGGCAAATTCAAATGTAAAATGCACCAAACACACTGATACCGTTCAAAAAAAAACCCCATTACATTGCCCCCAGTGCCCCTTCCTGCAGTTTTACTGTACTTTTTATGTAAATATATGTATATATACACATATACATATATATATATATATATATATATATATATACACACACATACATATATATATATATATATATATATATATATACATATATATGTATATATATATATATATATATATATTTCTCTTACGTCCTCCGACAGTCGCCGCCTCTTCATATTCGTCACATATGGGGTATTAGACTTTGCTCCGAAGGAGTAGCTAGGCAACAGAATATGTTAACAATAAAGCTTTAACATATCCCACCCTCAAGGGGTGGTCCCCTCAGTCAATACCCTCCTACTTCCTGCAACCATATCTCAGTTTTAATGTCTAGCTTGTCAGGAGTGGCTGGCTCTCTCTGTGCTGGGACTTTTTGTCCCAGACTCTTTCTTCTTTTTAATATTTTATTTGAGTTTTTTCTCTACCTTTACTTAGCTGTTGTTTTTGTCAGCATTAGTTAGTTCTTCGGACGAAGAGGATCATGCGGACTGGGTCTCGGGCTGATCCCCCTGATCGCAGGTCGTGGGTCAGTGGCTTCCCAGTCTGCCATCGAGCGTTCAGCCAGGTAACGCTCCTGGCACGGTGAACGACCCATCCCTGTTCGGTGCAGGGATGTTTGGTGAGGTGGCTACCTCACCGGACGCTGTGCGGTTTCTTAACCGCCATTGTGTGCGTCTTGAATTGCGACTCTCCCTGCCTCATGTGCAGCGGCTTGTTCGCCTGTGCGGGTTCCCCACGCCATATGAGGTAAGTGTGTCTATGTGGGGACCTGTCTGTCTGGGGGGGGTCTCAGTCTGGGACTGTGTAACCTGCCTTTAAATCACACTGCTTGTCTCCCTATCTCTCGGCTGCATGCTGTGGGCTGCAAGGGGGGGGGGAGCTGTATGACACTGTGTGTGTCAGGCTGGGCAGTGTGGGAAGCTGTGTGCTGTGGGGCATGTTTTTAATGGCATGTTGGGGCATATACAGCGATCTAACATGTATCCATATAATGGGATGAAATTGTGTGTGTTTTTATGCACTGTGGAGCGGCGGTTTCGGCGCCAAACGACGCCATTTTACCGGCGCCCGCTCCGGCCGCATGGTTTACATGCACGGCGGCCATTTTCTTGTAGCCTCCATAGGCTTACATAGAGCGCCCTGGCTGCATCACTTCCTTTTTCCTGGAACACCGGTCGAGGCAGCAGCAGCAGCGGGGTCTCCTCAGGTTTTATCCTTCTATTCCTGTTGTCCATTGCCTGTATTCAGTCTGTATATTCCCTGTGGGGGTCTCATTGTGCCTGAGTGTGTGCGGTGGGCTGCGCTTACCGCGCTTGCTGAAAGGGGACAGTTAACCCTTGGTTGTCTGGCGTACAGGGGCAATGGATTCTCAGGAGGGCAAGTTTCCCACAGTATTGGTGGAAAGCCAGGGGACCGCTGTTTCCCCCCCAGGGGGGGATTTAGCCACTATTGTGGCTGGCCTTGCTGCCCAGGTGCAAATGCTGGTGGCTGCTCAATCTACTAAACGGCCCAGAGTTACTCTGTCCTCCGATTCTGAGGGTGAAGGTGATGGGGCTGTTCTGGCAGGGACCTCCCTATCGGGGTCCCGCTCCTCTCTTGATCTAGTGGGGTCTGAGGTAGAGGCTGAGGTTGAGGGGGTTGATAATTCTCCCCCTGGCTCGCCTGAAGAGCTTGCAATCATGGATGAGTTGATTGCTTCCATTAAGCAGACGCTACGTTTGCAGGACGAAGTGTGTCCCCCCGCTGCCTTGGCGGCTTATGGGACGCAGAGAAAACGCAGGACGCCGCAGGTTTTTCCCTGCAATGCTGATTTTCAGCGCGCGGTAAAGGATCAATGGCGCGATCTGCGCAAACCTTTTGCGGTACCAAGTAAATTCAAGCTGCGTTATCCTTTCTCCCCTGCCACTGATGAACGGTGGTGTGTGCCTCCACCAGTGGATCATGCAATTGCGGTTTTGAACAAAGCCACTGCGATTCCTGCAGAGGGATCCCCTGTTTTCCGTGATGCCACGGATAGGAGACTGGAGTCTCTTGCCCGTCATACTTATTCTGTTACGGGTTCTATGCTTAAAGCTCTATTTGCTTCTCTCATGGCGGCCCAGGCGATCGCAAGTTGGACGCAGATGCTTAGGCGCGTCCTAGTGGCCGATTCGGCCTCGGCGGCGACCCTGGACATGGTGGATCAGATCCACCAGGGTGTCATGTATCTGTGTGATGCGGACCTGGACCTGATTCCGTTGGCTGCACGTGTGCACAGCGTGGCGGTGTTGTCTCGCCGCCTGGTTTGGTTGAAATGTTGGTCGGTGGACCAATCTTCACGTAAAACCTTAGCCAATCTGCCTTATGATGGGTCTCGCCTTTTTGGGGAGTCTCTGGATGTGTTGATTAAGGGGATCACCGGGGGTAAGAGCACTCTCTTGCCCCATTTCCCCAAGGCTAAGGGGGCTTCTGGGAAGAAGCATGCGAATTTTCGGCCCCCTCAGGGGTCCTTTTGTGCCTTTCGGCCGCACTACAAGGGCAAACCGTTCAAGGGCCAGGGCTCTCAGAAGAAACCCTGGTCTGGGAAACAGAAGTCCGGCCAATCCGGACCTGCGGCCCATAACAGTTCGGCCTGAAGGGGCGCCCTCACCCAGTTTTGGGGTGGGGGGACGCTTGCTCGGTTTTCTTCAGCCCTGGTTGGCCCGTGTGCGAGACAGATGGGTTCTGGAAATCGTTCGATCTGGTTACAAGATCGAGTTTCTCTCTCGGCCAGAGAGCAGATTTTTTCCCTCAAATCTACAACTGTCTCCAGAGCGCCTGCGGGATCTGCACCTGGCGGTGCGGGACCTGAGGGCTCAGGGAGTGGTGGTTCCGGTGCCTCATCGGGACAGATTTCGGGGGTTTTATTCCAATCTGTTCACCGTGCCCAGAAAGGAGGGCAAGGTTCGTCCAATTCTGGACTTGAAAGCTCTGAACCGCTCTGTGCGGGTTCGCAAGTTCCGCATGGAATCCCTGCGCTCGGTGGTGGCTGCCCTGGTTCCGGGGGAATTCATGGCCTCCATCGATTTGAAGGATGCGTATCTTCACATCCCCATATTCGAGGGTCATCAGAGATACCTTCGATTTGCCATTGCGGAGGATCACTACCAGTTCGTGGCGTTGCCCTTTGGGCTCGCCTCGGCTCCGCGGGTCTTCACCAAGGTGCTTGCACCGGTTCTGGCATTATTGAGAGCCCAGGGCATTTCTGTCCTGGGGTATCTGGACGACATTCTGATTCGGTCTGCGACCAGTCAGGGTCTGGAGAAGGACCTGTCTGTCACGATGCAAACTCTGCAGGAGTTCGGTTGGACGATAAATGTTCCAAAGTCGACACTGAGTCCGTCGGTTCGTCTTCCCTATCTGGGAATGATACTGGACTCGGTGCAGGCGAAGGTCTTCCTGCCGGAAGACAAACTCAGGACTCTTCAGGAGGAAGTCAGGTCCCTCAGGGACGTTCCGAACTCGTCTCTGCGGACGTGTATGAGATGTCTGGGATTGATGGTCTCGGCTTTCGAGGCGATTCCTTTCGCGCAGTTTCACACGCGGGGTCTCCAGGCGGAGATCTTGTCCAAGTGGGACGGGCGACCTCAATCTCTGGATCTTCAGATCTCGTTGAGTCATCGCACCAGGGAAAACCTTCTGTGGTGGCTCCAGTCCCCGTTGGTGTCCGGGGGCAAGTCGTTTCGTCCGATCTCGTGGACGATAATCACCACGGATGCCAGCCTGTCGGGCTGGGGTGGTGTTCTGGGCGTTCTGTCCGCCCAGGGGACCTGGTCGGAGGGGGAGTCTTCCCTCCCGATCAACATTCTGGAATTGCGTGTGATAAGGCTCTGTCTTCATCGCTGGACGGACCGGCTGCAGGGCTGCCCGGTTCGGGTGCAGACGGACAATGCCACGGCGGTGGCCTACATCAACCACCAAGGGGGCACCAGGAGTGCCCGAGCGGCTCGAGAAGTGGCCGACATTCTGTCTTGGGCCGAGACTCATGTCCCGGCGATAACGGCGGTTCACATTCCGGGAGTGGAGAACTGGCAGGCGGACTATCTGAGTCGCCAGACCCTGGATCAGGGGGAATGGTCTCTCCATCCGGCTGTCTTCCAGATGTTGTGCGCGAAGTGGGGTCTTCCAGATGTGGACCTGTTCGCGTCTCGCCTCAACTACAAGGTGAAGAGGTTCGTGGCAAGGATGCGCGACCCTCGGGCAGACGCGTCGGACGCGTTAGTGGCCCCGTGGCATCAGTACAGGCTGATGTACGCGTTTCCACCGATTCAGTTGCTGTCCCGGTTCCTTCGCAGGTTACACTCGGAACGCAGCACGGTGATTCTTGTGGCACCGGACTGGCCTCGCCGGTCCTGGTACGCAGACCTCGTGAATCTGGCGGTCGACGCCCCCTGGCGTCTGCCTCTTCGGGACGATCTACTGTCTCAAGGACCGATTTACCATCCTGCTTTACAGTCGCTGGCTTTGACGGCCTGGCTGTTGAGACCGAGGTCCTGAAGGAGAAGGGTCTCTCTCCAGAGGTTGTTCATACCTTGATCAACGCGAGGAAGTCTTCCTCGGGAAAGGTTTATTACCGTACTTGGAAGGCCTATTTTGCCTGGTGTGAGTCCAGGGGGTTTTCACCCCGCACGTACTCGGTTTCCCGTGTGCTGTCTTTCCTTCAGACGGGTGTCGATCAGCGTTTGGCGCTGGCTACGATAAAGGGTCAGGTGTCTGCGCTGGCCGTTCTGTTTCAACGTCCCGTGGCTTCCAACTCCTTGGTTGGCACTTTTATTCAGGGTGTGCGGCATCTGGTTCCTCCTAGGAGGGATCCTTTGCCCCCTTGGGACTTGAATCTAGTCCTATCTGTGTTACAACGTGCTCCTTTTGAACAGATCAGGGAGATCTCGTTGTCTATGTTGTCCAAAAAGGTCGCCTTTTTGGTGGCGATCACTTCGGCTCGCAGAGTGTCGGAACTGGCGGCTTTGTCCTGCAAGTCTCCGTACCTGGTTGTTCATTTGGATAAGGTGGTCTTGCGACCTAATCCTTCTTTTCTGCCGAAACGAGTTTCGGAATTCCATCTTAACGAGGATATTGTTTTGCCTTCGTTGTGCACGAAGCCTAAACATCCAAAGGAGGTGAGATTGCATTCTCTGGATGTTGTTCGGGCGATTAGGGTTTACCTTAAATCGACTGAGTCTTTTCGAAAGACGGACTCCTTGTTTGTTCTTCCAGAGGGTCCTCGGAAGGGCATGGCGGCTTCCGCCTCTACCATTGCCAAATGGATCAGGCAGACCATTGAACAGGCCTATGCCTTGCAGGGGAAGGTTCCTGTGAAGGCGCACTCTACTAGATCTCTGAGTACGTCTTGGGCCTGTCGTCATGGGGCTTCTGTAGCCCAGGTGTGTAAGGCGGCGACTTGGTCGACCGTACACACTTTCACAAAATTCTACAAAGTAGATGTTCAGGCATCGGCGGATGCTTCCTTTGGCCGCAAGGTTCTTAGTGCGGCTGTTCCCTAGGGTCCCTTGTTGGGGACTCCTGGCTGTTGGGATAAGTTTTGTATCCCCTGGTTTTTTGTCTTTTCCTGGGTTGTTGCTCCTGTTGAGCACTTATTTTTGCTGTTGCCCAGCTGGTTTCCTTCCTTTGGTAAGGTTCCTTTCTTTGATGTGGAGACTGCGTTGCCTTTCGGCGCGGATGCGTTTCCCACCCCTCATGTTTGCACTGCTTTGGGACGTCCCCATATGTGACGAATATGAAGAGGCGGCGACTGTCGGAGGACGTAAGAGAAAACTGAATTTTTGTAAAATCTTACCTGTAAAATTCCTTTCTCTGAGTCCTCCGACAGTCGCCGCCCCCGCCCCTCTTTTGGGGTTTGAATGTATACTCTACTGCTATTCCACTAAAACTGAGATATGGTTGCAGGAAGTAGGAGGGTATTGACTGAGGGGACCACCCCTTGAGGGTGGGATATGTTAAAGCTTTATTGTTAACATATTCTGTTGCCTAGCTACTCCTTCGGAGCAAAGTCTAATACCCCATATGTGACGAATATGAAGAGGCGGCGACTGTCGGAGGACTCAGAGAAAGGAATTTTACAGGTAAGATTTTACAAAAATTCCGTTATATATATGTGTATATATATATATATATATATACATATATATATATATATACGTAATTCTTGTGAATGAGCAGCCCAAACCAACTGTATACATTATATACATATATATATATATATATATATATATATATATATATATATATATATATATATATATATATATATATATATATATATATATATATATATATATATATATATATATACGTATATATATATATATAATATGTATACATAATATATGTATACATACATATATATATATAATATATATAATAAATGTATACAGTTGGTTTGGGCTGCTCATTCACAAGAATTACATGCAAAATAATGGTACCGCTTTCAGCACCAAAAATCCAAAAGAATCATCCTGCCAGTGAGGTTAACCCAAAACAAACATATTAAAATATAAATGAATCAGTGTCATAAACATATAACTATGTATAAATGAACAAAAGTCCAAAAACGTGCACTGAAATAAATCAATCAATTAGTGCCAAAAAGTCCACAGTGTAATCAGAGAATTAAGTGATCTTTGGTGTTAGAGTCCCGTGCTGAGTAATGGGTCACCGCAAAATCTACCACCGCTGTGAATCCACACTCACCCCATACTACTGCCCACAATCCTCATGGTTAGGGCCCAATGCGCATAATAAATCAATGTAGCAAAATCAAGGAATCCTCCTCAGACTGCTCTTGCGCGTCACCTCTTCCTCTCTCAGCACCTCCAGGATGGCGCAACGGACCTTCAGAAAGTGCCTCCGCTCACCTGATCACTATTTTCCGGTATGCCATGTAGCCGCGCCCTGACACGTGTTTAGTTACATCCGACTTTGTCAAAGTCTTTGTCCCTAACCATGGGTTTCCTTTAACCGCCCCACACATATATATATCACATACCTGTTCATCTTTTTTTTCTTCCTCCAGAGACCCACTTCCGTTGTGATTGGACACAGCAGATCCGGCACCCGGCGATAGTTTCTGAGAGAGGCAAGACGATGTTCTGCCTATGTAAACAAGGCAGATCGCCGTTCTGTCACAGGGGAAGATGAACATGCATCTCTGCCTTCCTCCAGTCAAAGCATCTTCCCAACAGTTAGAAAACACTCCCTAGGGACACATTTAACCCTTTGATCGCCCTGATGTTAACCCCTTCCCTGCCAGTGTCATTAGTACAGTGACAGTGCATTTTTTTGTATATTGGTGTCACTGGTTCCCCATAAGGGTCACTTATTGCCAGATTTGTCCGCCGCAATGTCGCAGTCCTGCTAAAAATTGCTGATCGCCACCATTACAAAAAAAAAAAAATGTAAATTCCATAAATCTATTCCAAAGTTTGTCGATGCTATAACTTTTTCCCAAACCAATCAGTATACGCTTATTGGGATTTTATTTTCCAAAGACATGTAGCAGAATACATATTGGCCTAAACTGATGAAGAAATTAGATTTTTTTACATTTTTTTTATTGAATAGGTTTTATAGCATAAAGTAAAAAATGTTTTTTTTTTTTTAAATTGTTGGTCTTTTTTTGCTTATAGCGCCAAAAATAAAACCTGTAGAGGTGATCAAATACCAAAAGAAGAAATCTCTATTTGTGGGGAAAAAAAGGACATACATTTTATTTGGGTACAGCGTCACACGACTGCACAATTGTCAGTTAAAGTAGCGCAGTGCCGTGTGGCAAAAAATGGCCTCATCCGAAGTTAACCGCTTGCCGACCGCCGCACGACTATTTTCTGCGGCGGTCAGCCCCTCACAGGCAGAGCGACGTAGTACTACGTCGCTAGCCTGTGAGGGTCTAGGGAGCGAGCCCGCGCCCCCGGAGGCGCGCTCCCTCTCCCACGCGGTCACGGACCCCCCCCCCCCCGCGCGTTTGACCGGCGGACCCGATGTCCGCCGGTCACTTGGCGATCGTCGGTGCAGAGGGAGAAAGGCAGGCGGCTGATGTAAACAAGCCGCCTGTCATTCTCCCCTGTGTAGAAACAATGATCATACGGTTCTACTATGTAGGACCATTGATCACTGTTCCTACACTAGTAGCCACAGCCAATCACAGTTAGAATCACGCCCCTAGGGACACACATAACCCCGCCCTCTCAAAAAAAGTTAACCTCTTCACTGCCAGTGTAATTTTACAGTAACAGTGCATATGTATAGCACTGATTACTGTAGAAATGTCACTGGTAACCCCAAAAATGTCAGTCAAGGGTCTGATCTGTCCGCCGCAATGTCGCAGTACCGCAAAAAAAAAAATCGCAGATCGCTGCCATTACGCGTTAAAAAAAAAACAACAAAAATGACAAAAATCTTTCCCTTTGTTAGTAAACTTTTGCGCAAACCAATCAAAATACGCTTTTTGTGATTTATTTTACCAAACATATGTAGCATAAAACAAATTGGCTGAAAATGTTAAAAAATTTTGATTTTTACATTTTTTTTTGGGGAATTTCATATAAAAAAATGTGAAAAATATTGTTATTTTTGCAAAATTGACGCTCTTTTTTTGTTTATAGCGCATGATCAAAAAATCGCACAGGTGATCAAATACCACCAAAAAAAAGCTGTGTTTGTGGGAAAAAAAGGACGTCAAATTCGCTTAGGTGCAGCGTCGCACGACCACGCAATTCTCCGTTAAAGTCACGCAGTGCCGAATCGCAAAATAGGCCATGGTCAGGAAGGGGGTAAAATCTTCCGGGGCTTAAGCGGTTAAAGGGGTTAAGGTAATTGAGTTTTCAGCACAGTTTTTTTTTTATATATATATATATTTTATTCTAAATTAAATAGAAGGGCTGTGGTTATTTACATTTCCACATAACAGATGGTAATTAGGCTGTCAGTGCTTTCCACATAAACTGTCTTGCTTCCTGCTAGGCCAATACAACCTTTATCATAAGGGTGTACTGCAAACTTCTAGCTCAGCTGCTTTTACTCGATATTAAAAAGGAAACACGCAGAAGTGACTACATAACTGCCTGTTTATCCAAATTGTTTCTGCAGAAGCAGATTGAATACCCTTAAACTGAAAGGAGATAAAGGCATTGGAATGAGGGATATAGCCAATGACAATTAGTTGTACTCAGGATCTTTTGCTGGCGACTCACATTATTGCCGGAAGAGGAATTATGAAAAGGGCTCCACAGCTGCTGAAAAATGCAACTGTGTCGGATTTATTTGTACTTATCTTCAAACTTGGATAATACGTGGAAAATAAAAACCGAGGGCTGACGTTACTAGGCGTTGTGTGGAACAATAATGTGGAGAGATTGCTGCTGAATGGCTTGTATGTTTTACGCATCAATATGGCTAAGTGCCGCATTCTGTGATCACTGGTTTGCTGATGAGAATTGCTGAGAATGATTTGCATATTTATCTACAATAAGAATTGCTGGAATGAGGCCAGAGATTGCCTGGGTGGTGACTAAGAATGGACGGAAAATAAAGTGTTGATGAGTTGTTTGTAAAGAAATATTTGCTGTGTAATCAGAAAGGTACATAGTAACGGACAGCTTCATGTTTAGTGAAGTTGTCCTTTATGGATAGCCCACTACTCCCAAGGGAAAATATTGCAGTTCCAGCCCTAAGATCTTCATTGTGTGACCTTTCCTGGCACTACATTGATCCTTGGTAACCATCCCCAATCACCGCCACCCCAGTTACAGTGTCCTCAATCATCGTCACACCAGTTACAGTGTCATTGATCACGTCACACCAGTTACAGTGTCACTGATCACCGTCACACCAGTTACAGTGTCACTGATCACTGCCACACCAGTTACAAAGTCACTGATCACTGCCACACTATTTACAGTATCACTGATCACCACCACTCCAGTTACAGTGTCACTGATCACCACCACACCATTTATAGTGTCACTGATCACCACCACACCAGTTATAGTGTCACTGATCACCACCACTCCAGTTACAGAGTCACTAATCACCACCACACCAGTTACAGTTTCTCTGATCACCGCCACATTAGCTACAGTGTCACTGATCACCGCCACTCCAGTTACAGTGTCACTGATCACCGCCACTGCAGTTACAGTGTCACTGATCACCGCCACACCAGTTACAGTGTCACTGATCACCGCCACATTAGCTACAGTGTCACTGATCACCGCCACT
The DNA here is from genome assembly GCF_965119305.1 of Pelophylax lessonae. Taxonomy (NCBI): domain Eukaryota; kingdom Metazoa; phylum Chordata; class Amphibia; order Anura; family Ranidae; genus Pelophylax; species Pelophylax lessonae. The sequence goes on along the minus strand of NC_138777.1, from coordinate 197,021,625 downwards.
CCAGTTACAGTGTCACTGATCACCACCACACCAGTTACAGTGTCACTGATCACCGCCACATTAGCTACAGTGTCACTGATCACCGCCACTCCAGTTACAGTGTCACTGATCACCACCACACCAGTTGCAGTTTCACTGATCACCACCACACAAGTTAGAGTGTCACTGATCACTGTCACATTAGATACAGTGTCACTGATCACCGCCACTCAAGTTACAGTGTCACTGATCACCGCCACACCAGTTACATTTTCACTGATCACTGCCCACACCAGTTACAGAGTCACTGATCACCGCCACACCATTTACAGTGTCACTGATCACCGCCAAACCAGTTACAGTGTCACTGATCACCGCCAAACCAGTTACAGTGTCACTGATCACCGCCACACCAGTTATAGTGTCACTGATCACCGCCACACCATTTACAGTGTCACTGATCACCGCCACACCAGTTACAGTGTCACTGATCACCACCACACCAGTTATAGTGTCACTGATCACCACCACTCCAGTTACAGTGTCACTGATCACCACCACACCAGTTACAGTGTCACTAATCACTGTCACATTAGATACAGTGTCACTAATCACCACCACACCAGTTACAGTGTCACTGATCACTGTCACATTAGATACAGTGTCACTGATCACCACCACTCCAGTTACAGTGTCAATGATCACCACCACTCCAGTTACAGTGTCACTGATCACCGCCACACCAGTTACAGTGTCACTGATCACCACCACACCAGTTATAGTGTCACTGATCACCACCACTCCAGTTACAGTGTCACTGATCACCACCACACCAGTTACAGTGTCACTGATCACTGTCACATTAGATACAGTGTCACTAATCACCACCTCACCAGTTACAGTGTCACTGATCACTGTCACATTAGATACAGTGTCACTGATCACCACCACTCTAGTTACAGTGTCACTGATCACCACCACTCCAGTTACAGTGTCACTGATTACCGCCACACCAGTTACAGTTTCACTGATCATTGCCACAACAGTTACAGAGTCTCTGATCACTACCCACATCAGTTACAGAGTCACTGATCACCGCCACACCATTTACAGTGTCACTGATCACTGCCACACCAGTTACAGTGTCACTGATCACTGCCACACCATTTACAGTGTCACTGATCACCACCACACCAGTTACAGAGTCACTGATCACCGCCACTCCAGTTACAGTGTCACTGATCACCACCACACCAGTTACAGTGTCACTGATCACCGCCACTCCAGTTACAGTGTCACTGATCACCGCCACTCCAGTTACAGTGTCACTGATCACCCCAATCCGGTTACAGTGTCACTGATTACCACCACTCCAGTTACAGTGTCACTGATCACCACCACACTAGTTACAGTGTCACTGATCACCGCCACACCAGTTACAGTGTCACTGATCACTGCCACACCAGTTACAGTGTCACTGATCAATGCCCCACCAGTTACAGTGTCTCTGATCACCGCCACCCCAGTTACAGTGTCCTCAATCATCGTCACACCAGTTACAGTGTCATTGATCACGTCACACCAGTTACAGTGTCACTGATCACCGTCACACCAGTTACAGTGTCTCTGATCACCGCCACCCCAGTTAAGGTGTCACTGATCACTGCCACACTATTTACAGCGTCACTGATCACTGCCACACCAGTTACAGTGTCCGTGATCACTGCCACACTAGTCATAATGTCCCTGATAACTGCCACACCAGTTACAGTGGCCTCGATGACTGCCACACCAGGCACAGTGTCCCTGATCACCGCCACAGTGTTCCTGATCATCGCCACAGAAGTCATAGTGTCAATATAAGGACTTCTTCACATGTACAATGATTTCTAAAGAGCCATTCATGATCAGATCGCTCTTCGGAGAGCATTAGACAGGCAGTGTGGAGGCATTGTATCGCCTCCTCACCACTTGCATTAGCCCCTTGGACCCTACACAAGCAACCTCATTCACTGGAATGGGTCATGATTGGCAGGCATATAGGAGATATAATTCCTGACACATGCGGCGTGTGTACACCCCCAGCCACTGCCTCTACAGCTAAAGGTTTTTTCAATCCAACCTCACATAGTCACATAGATAGTCTAGTTCAAAAAAGGCACAAGTCCATCTAGTTCAACCAATAAAAGGGGAAAAAAGTACATTTTACAATTCTATATACACAATCCTATACCCACAGTTAATCCAGAGGAAGGCGGGAAAAAAAAAACAGCAAAGCATGATCCAATTTGCTCCAGCAGCAGAAAAAACCTTCCTGATCTCCCAAGAGACATTTAGATATTCCCTGAATCAACTTTACCTATAGATATTAGTATCTAGTTATGTTATTTACATTTAGGAAGGAATTCAGGCCATTTCTAAAGCAATCTACTTAGCTGGACAGAACTACCTCTTGAGGGAGTCTAGTCCACATTTTCACATTTCTTACTGTAAAGAAGCCTTTCCATATTTGGAGATTAAATATTTTTTTCCTCTGGATGTATAGAGTGCCCCCTTGTACTCTGTGATGACCTAAAGTGAATAACTCCGAGTTCACTATATGGACCACCTAAATATTTATACATATTGATCATATTTCTCCTTAGTCTCCCCTTCTCAAGAGAGAACACATTAAGTTCCTCTAATTTTTCCTCATAGCTGAGCTCCTCCATGCCTCTTATCAGTTTGTTTGCCCTTCTCTGCACTTTCTGCAGTTCCCCGATATCTTTTTTTTGAACTGATGCCCAAAACTGAACTGCATATTCCAGATGAGGTCTCACTAATGATTTGTACAGGGGCAAAATTATATATCTCTCTCTCTCTGCTGTTCATACCTCTCTTAATACAAAAAAAGGATTATGCTTGCTTTGGAAACTGCAGCTTGGCATTGCATGCTATTATTAAGGTTATGATTTACCAGAACACCCAGATCCAGGTCCACCATTGATTCCTCCAGTTGTACTCCACCTAGAATGTATGATGCATGCATATTCTTAGCCCCCAAGTGCATACATTTATCAACATTTAACCTAATTTGACACATAGTTGCCCAGTGCATTGTGATTAGTTTGTAAATTGGAGACATTCTAGAAGGACGTTATTCCACTGCATACTTAGGTCATCTGCAAAGACTGAAATGGTACTCTTAATCCCAGGCCCTAAATCATTTATAAATATATTAAAAGTAAGTGTCCCAACACTGAACCTTGGGGAACATCACCGACGACAACCCTAGACCATTCAGAGTAAGAATCATTAACCACTAGTCTCTGAATTCTATCTTTTTGCCAGTTTTCTATCCATTTACAAACTGATTTTTCCAAGCCTGCAGACTTTACCTTACACATTAGCCATGTGTGGGGAACTGTGTCAAACGCTTTTGCAAAATCCAAGTATGCCACGTCCACAGCCATCCCTCTGTAAGGTTTTACTTATCTCCTCATAAGAAGAAGATTTGTCTGACAACTTCTGTCTTTCATTAATCCATTGCTTAAAATATTTTTTTCCAGCAATAACTTATTTATGTGGCCTTTTTTTAAACTCTCTAGTATCTTCCCAACTATAGAAGTTAAACTAACAGGTCTATAGTTTCTCGGTAAAGACATTGATCCCTTTTAAACATGTGAATGAGCCCTAATAGTGTAGTCAGTCTCAGATCACCACCACATCAGCCACAATGCTGTCAGACCAGTGTAGCTAGTATCAGTGTTCCTGATTGCCACCACACCAAACCAGTGCAGCAAGCAACCGTTTTCCTGACCACCACCACACCAGTCATAGTGTCACCAAACCAGTGTAACCCAGCAATGGTGTCTTTGATTGTCACCACACGAGTCCCAGTGTCATATGACCAGTGTAAGTCAGCAGAAGTGTTCCTGATTGCTGCCACACTAGTCCCCAGTGTCGCTAGACTAGTGTAAGCCAATAACAATGTTCCTGATCACCACCACATCATTAGAATGTTGCCTTTTGCCTGACACCTATACTAACCCTGACCCGTTTATTGACTTTTTTTCTGCCTGTTGCCTGGACTGATCTTTTGCTTGTTTGCTGACCATGTCTCTGCCTGCACCTGAACTGACTGATCTCCTCGTCCGACTTACTATGTTCCTGTAAGACACCAGTCCCAGCCATTCCCTGCACACACAACTCTACTCCTGAAACCACATGAACTGTTTTGTTCTCTCTTTCTTTAGCCTCCTAAGCTTCCTTGCCATTAACCCTGGCATTCTTATGGGCATTCCCATATCAGTAGCCTAGGCTTGCTTGGTTTAAAGAAACAGGGACTGCTACAGGTGACGATACACATGACTAAGCTATTGTACTGTATGTTCCCTGACCACTTGTATCGGGGCGACCATTACAATACATTAGTTATAATACAATTTTACAATACAATACAATAATATAACTTTCACACAGACTAAAAAATATAGAAAGATGATTTATTTGCAACATTTTAAAACAGAAACTAAAAAAAACATTTTTTTTCCCAGTTTTTTTTTTCATTTATATAGCAAGTGGTGATTAAATATGCCCAAAAGGAAGCTCTATCTGTTTTTTAAAAAAATGTAATTCAAAATGTGACAATGCTTTAAAAATGGCCTTGGTAGGAAGGAGTTAAACGTTTCCCATATTGAGGTGGTTAAGATTCTGCACCTGAGGACTCTAACAGGCACTGTAAAGGGTTCCATGTTTGTTTTCCCTTATTCCTAAATGGTAAAATATTGTCCACCAGGGGAAAATCTCTCTACCGGAGCTCCAGATAGCAATAAAATCTGACAGGTGCTCTTAACCTTCTTGATTCTATCCAAAACAGAAAAAAATATTAATTACACTTTAATTAATAGCAGTGGAAAGCAACATTTTGAGTGTCATAGTATAAGGCATTGGGATTCAAAATGCTCTCATGGATTTCACATTAAGAATTACAATGGTTATTTATCATGTTTAATCCCGACATGACAGGGAAGTGAGACCTGCCAGAGAACATACACAATAAAACAATTACAAACCCTTGGAAGGATTTGAACCTAGCAGTATAAGTGGTCATTAGATAGCATGTAATGTAGGCCAAGGAAGGATACAGTATATGCTGAAACCTGTGGTTGGGCTATGGCCATTAAAAAAGATGTATTCTCGTATCCTTAACAAACAGTAATTGAACTTTAAAACAAGCAGTCACTGACCTTTGTGGCATGAGCACTGTTAATCAATCAATTCTCAAAGTTTTTAGGAGAAGCACAAATGCTATTAAAGCTGAATGGATTTTTTGCATAGTTATAGCATTACAGCTTAAACCAATGTAGGTATGCATATGCCATACATATGGGATACCTGGGGAAATCACTGTATTGGTCACTACTACTACAGCGATCATTGCTGTCTTCTGGGTTCTCTGCCAGGCAGCTGCCCTGCTGCATTGTGAACATAAATTGTTGCATTTTTCTCAATGAATTCAAGGTATTATTTTATTAAATGAGGTGGAGAGCATGTTGTCACCACCTGCCTCTTCACCTAATCCAATCAGAGAATGTCTTGCATTCATTTAGAAAAATAGAAGGCACTCTGTAAATGGGCCTGTGTTGAGTACTGATTTCTGCATCCACAGGAATCCCACGAGTATGGCATATGCATATTTATGTTGGTCCAAGCTGCACGTGAAATTCAGCTTTAAAGTCATTCTCTTTGCAGCTCAACTTCCCCCTCCTCCCCAAACCAGGATTAAATCTGCAGCTCAGCTGCCCCTTCCCAGAGCACAAGTTTTGTGATTCCATTAGAGATTAAAAGGCTGTAAGGCTACTGCTTTAACCTGTATGTCCCTAAAAGACGTCCTTTGTGACGAAACACATAGGGAGGAACTTAGTTGTGATGACATTACACTAACTGGATTGCGCAGATAACTTTTGTGATGTGTTTGGTTGGTTTGTATTGTTTGTAAGTACCTATTGTTCTTTAATAAGTTGGTGTATGAATTATTGCAGTGTGGATTTCTGTACTGTGTGTCTTCCACAATGAGTACTATTGATCTTTGGATGCCTGATCCAGTCACCCACCAGGGATTTGTATAAAAACTACAAAGTGCTATTAGACCTGTGTCTAGTGTCTGGTATTAACTGAGAGGTAAGCAGAGTGGCATGCAGGTGGAGTGAATGGGTGGAGGGAATAAATGCATGGATGCATCATACTATTTGAATTGTTGTGTTATTCACACATTTTTTTGCAGTTTATCACTTATGTACAGTGCCTTGAAAAAGTATTCATATCCATAATTTTCCACATTTTGTCATGTTACAACCAAAAACGTAAATGTATTTTATTGGGATTTTATGTGATAGACCAACACAAAGTGGCACATAATTGCGAAGAAGAAGGAGAATGATAAATGCTTTTCAATTTTTTTTATAAATAAATATCTGAAAAGTGTGGCGTGCATTTGTATTCAGCCCCCCTGAGTCAATACTTTTTAGACCCACCTTTCGCTGCAATTACAGCTGAAAGTCTTTTTGGGGATGTCTCTACCAGCTTTGCACATCTAGAGAGTGACATTTTTGTCCATTCTTCTTTGCAAAATAGTTCAAACTCTGACAGATTGGATGGAGAGCGTCTGTGAACAGCAGTTTTCAAGTCTTGCCACAGATTCTCAATTGGATTTAGGTCTGGACTTTGACTATGCCATTCTGACACATGAAAATGTTTTGATCTAAACCATTCCATTGTAGCTCTGGCTGTATGTTTAGGGTAGTTTTACTGCTGAAGGTGAACCTTCACGCCAATCTCAAGTCTTTTGCAGACTCTAACAGGTTTTCTTTTAAGATTGTCCTGTATTTGGCTCCATCCATCTTCCCACCAACTCTGACCAGCTTCCCTGTCCCTGCTGAAGAAAAGCATCCCCACAACATGATGTTTCATGGTGGGGATGGTGTGTTCAGGATGATGTGCAGTGTTAGTTTTCCGCCACACATAGCATTTTGCTTTTAGGCCAAAAAAGTTCAATTTTGGTCTCATCTGACCAGAGCACTTTTTTTTTGTGTCCCCCACATCGCTTCTCACAACTTGTAAAGAGGACTTCTAATGGCTTTCTTTCAACAATGGCTTTCTTCTTGCCACTCCTCCATAAAGGCCAGATTTGTGGAGTGCATGACTAATAGTTGTCCTGTGGACAAATTCTCCCGCCTGAGCTGTGGCTCTCTGCAACTCCCCCAGAGTTACCATGGGCCTTTTCGCTGCTTGCTGATTAATGCTCTCCTTGCCCAGCCTGTCAGTTTAGGTGGACGGCCATGTTTTGGTAGGTTTGCAGTTGTGCCATACTCTTTCCATTTTCAGACGATGGATTGAACAGTCCTCTGTGAGATGTTCAAAGCTTAGGATATTTTTTTATAATCTAACCCTGTTTTAAACTTCTCCACAACTTTATCCCTGACCTGTCTGGTGTGTTTCTTGGCCGTCATGATGCTGTTTGTTCACTAAGGTTCTTTAACAAAACTCTGAGGGCTTCACAGAACATTTGTATTTATACTGAGAATAAATTACACACAGATAGACTCTATTTATTAATTAGGTGACGTGAGGGTATCATGTGATATACTGTATATCGAATAATGGTTGTTTCACATTTTCTGAGTATATGATTTAAAAAGACAACACAACATGACTTGCTCAAATATGTAAGGCTGCTGGGTCATTGTCAGAAAGGGGTAGCAAGGTGAGCTGAGCTGCTGAGAGAATGAGTTGTACAAATGTAGAGTTTGAGGGTTGATTTTTTAACAGTGCCTGCGGCTACATGTATATGTAAATTGTAAATGTTCATAGCCTGGTTACAGGTTTGATTGAAGTCTATGATTAGAAATTGAGCTGAAGGCCTTGGCTGAAGCATGTAATCCTGGAGGTCACATAAGAAAAGGGAACAGGAAAATCGGAGCTCATTATATTTTGCCTCGATACTTGCTTTTTTTTTGTCTGACCTCTTCTGTTTTGCAGCAAAACATACTATCTTGCTCAAGGAAAGACTACCTTTTTCATAAGCATTCTTGTTTCATATGTTACAGCATTAAATCTCTTCTGCCATGAACTGAAACATGACTTACTCTGCCAGAGGACCTTGGAGTTCACCAGAAAGAAGACTAATTCAGGCCCAGAGGACATGCAGTATTGAATGGCTCTAAGTATCTGAGCAAATGATCCACATTACCATAACAGGTAATTATGGAAAACAATGCATTATTAATTAGTCATGCAGGTTCAGTAGTTTTTTTTTTTTTTTAAGAGCCTAGTCGTGACTTTGATTGGTTCCGCTTTTAAAAATAATGCACACTGACATGTATACACAACTGTGTAAGATTTGAAATTCATAGTCTATACAGTGGTGATTTTTGGTTTTGTGCTGCCCTGGACAAGACTAAAATTGCCCATCTAAATTTGTCTCACCCTAGTCACAGTATACTGTTTTTGTCTCAGAGTCTGATGAGGAAGCTACAGCTGTTTACAGTGAACAGCTGTAGCTTCCTTATCGGGCACTGAAACATGCTTCCTCCAAGTGCCAGATATGTGGTGAGTGGGGCAGAGGATGGGGTCAGTGGGACATAGGATGGGGCGTTAGAAGGGCAGAGGATGGGGTCAGTGGGGCAGGGTATGGGGTTAGCAGGGCACAGGATGGGTTTAGCAGGGTAGAGGACAGATTCAGTAGGGCACAGTATGTGGTCAATGGGGCAGAGGATGGGGTCAGCAGGGCAGATAATGGGGTCAGCAGGGTAAATGACAGGGGTCAGTAGGGCAAAGGCTGGGGTCAGTAGTGCAGGGGATTGGGTCAGCAGGGCGTAGGACAGAGAACAGTAGGGCAAAGGATGGGGTCATTGCTGGTGGGGCTCTCAGCTGAGCTGATTTTTCCCACACTTCACACAGCGGAGGTTGGATTCTTTTACAGACACAGCCTCAATCTGCATAATGTGTAGCTGGCTTTTGCAGCTCTGCTGCCCTTTCCAATATGAGGATTTCAAAGGTCAGAACTGCAACAGTCAGCTACAAACAGTGCAGATTCCTCATCAGGCCCTAAGACATGCTTCTTTCAAGTGCCACATATGTGGTCAATGGGGCAGAGGATGGGGTCAGAAGGGTATAGAACAGGGGTCAGTAGGGCAGAGCATGGGGTCAGTGAGGCAGGGGATAGGGATAACAGGGCACAGAATGGGGTCAGCAGGGCAGAGGACAGGTTCAGTAGGGCAGAGTATGTGATCAATGGGGCAGAGGATGGGGTCAGCAGGGCATAGGACAGAGACCAGTAGGGCCAAGGATGGGGTCACTGCTGGCGGAGCTCTTAGCTGAGCTGCTTTTCCCACACTACACACAGCTGAGGTTGGATTCTTTTGAGACAAGCCTCAATCTGCATAATGTGTAGCTGGCTTTTGCAGCTCTGCGGCCCTTTCCAATATGAGGATTTCAAAGGTCAGAACTGCAACAGTCAGCTACAAACAGTACAGATTCCTCATCAGGCCCTGAGACATGCTTCTTCCAAGTGCCACATATGTGGTCAATGGAGCAGAGGATGGGGTCAGCGAACATAAAACTGGGTCAGCCGGACATAGGAACGAGGTCAGCAGGGCAGAGGATGGGGTCAGAAGGGTATATAACAGGGGTCAGCCGGACATAGGAACGAGGTCAGCAGGGCAGAGGATGGGGTCAGAAGGGTATATAACAGGGGTCAGTAGGGCAGAGCATGGGGTCAGTGAGGCAGGGGATAGGAATAGAAGGGCACAGAATGGGGTCAGCAGGGCAGAGGACAGGTTCAGTAGGGCAAATTTGATTAGGGAAAGTATGGTGTTTGAAAGTGCAGGGGGTGTTGCTTGTTTCCAGCATCTTGCCACTGTAAGTCTAGCTGCTATGAACAGGTGAATGGGTTTGGCATGACATTTAGAGGGCAAGGAGTCTATGCTACTTCCTAGTAGAGCTAGTTGAGGATCAGGTGAGAGTGGAGATTTAACGATGAAGAAAGCCAAAGAGAAGACAGAGGTCCAAAATATAGTAATATGTTGACAGAACCACCAGATAGGGGAAGAAGTGCCTGGTTGGCCGCAGTTTCTCCCACATTGTGGTGAGTAGTCTGGGTAGATGGTAGCCAGTTTGCCAGGGGTATAGTACCAGTTATTTAGTAGTGTATGCAGGAATTCCCAATGGGATAGGCATCTGGAGTGCATTAGGCTGTAGGCGTATTGCAGAGCACCATTGTTGTGGAGTGGCTGAGAACTGTAGAACCCACTCTCATTTGTCCATCAAGGCAGACTTTGTGGAAGTGAAGGGCAGGTAAATAGTGCATACCAAGGCAACAGCTTTATAGAAACATAGAATGTGTCGGCAGATAAGAACCATTTGGCCCATCTAGTCTGCCCAATATATCTGAATCCTACGAATAGTCCCTGGCCCTATCTTATATGAAGGATAGCCTTATGCCTATCCCATGCATGCTTAAACTCCTTCACTGTATTTGCAGCTACCACTTCTGCAGGAAGGTTATTCCATGCATCCACTACTCTCTCAGTAAAGTAATACTTCCTCATATTACTTTTAAACCTTTGCCCCTCTAATTTAAAACTGTGTCCTCTTGTGGTAGTTTTTCTTCTTTTAAATATGCTCTCCTCCTTTACCGAGTTGATTCCCTTTATGTATTTAAAAGTTTCTATCATATCCCCTCTGTCTCTTCTTTCTTCCAAGCTATACATGTTAAGGTCCTTTAACCTTTCCTGGTAAGTTTTTTCCTGCAATCCATGTACTAGTTTAGTAGCTCTTCTCTGAACTCTCTCTAGAGTATCTATATCCTTCTGGAGATATGGCCTCCAGTACTGCGCACAATACTCCAAGTGAGGTCTCACCAGTGTTCTGTACAGCGGCATAAGCACTTCTCTCTTTCTACTGCTTATACCTCTCCCTATACATCCAAGCATTCTGCTGGCATTTCGTGCTGCTCTATTACATTGTCTTCCCACATTTAAGTCTTCTGAAATAATTACTCCTAAATCCCTTTCCTCAGATACTGAGGTCAGGACTGTGTCAAATATTCTATATTCTGCCCTTGGGTTTTTATGCCCCAGGTGCATTATATTGCACTTATCCACATTAAATTTCAGTTGCCAGAGTTCTGACCATTCTTCTAGTTTTCCTTTAGGCATAGGTTGAATGAGTTGTTGAGAAGTAAGAGGATGTCTTCTTGGATTCTGAAAGGGGTGGTAAGCGCTGCAGAGCATGACGTACTTTGAGTTACTTGAAGATTGTTGAGGATTTTAGGAAGTACTTAAAGCATAGCTCCTGGAAGGAGTGTAAGCTGTTGGGAGGATATAGCTGTGCCAGTGAGTGAATTCCAGCCTGTTCCCAATCTAGCAGTGTAATGTCAGAAATAAGAGACTCTAATGAGTGTAGAGCGCTTGTTCCACACTCTAGAGGCTGCTTTGATGGTTGTCCAGGAATGTTGATGTAGGTTTCTTTTGAATCCAGTTGGCACCTTGTATTAGTTAAGGGTTGAAAGGATACTACAACCTGACTTACAACAAGTTAATAGTACCTGTCTATCATTTAGGGATATACTCCCTATTATATTACTCCTATACTAACCTGTGCCGACACTCTCCATTCCACACTCCCAGACACACACATACACATACAGAGCTCTGCGGGGAGCAATGCAGGACTGAAGTCAAAACACAGACACAGAATAATGCATTACTCCTCTTTTACTTCCTGGTTTAGTATCTTAAATACAATATACTATCAGGGTATTACCGAGCAATGTTTACACCAAAAGAAATGTCCATCCATATAAAGACCGACCCATTACTTGTCACCAGTAAAAACAAACCCACTTTCATAGACTTGTTATGAACATGATTTTTGTCACCTTTAGTAAAGGCCTGTACACATGATAAGAAAATCGGAAGTAAAATTTAGTCCGACTATTGATCTGCCGATTTTCGGATCGTTAGTATAGTGCTTTCGACAGCCGATTACGAATTTTCGTACGACAAAAACTAGATGTGCAGGCTATAATTTTTTTATCGTATGTGAACACAACGTCCGATTTTCGTTTAATTAGTAAAGTTTTCGTCCGAAAAAAATCATAAGAGCAAGACTAGCCATGCTCAAAAACTAAAGAATACATACAAAATAATTCAACACATGACATCACTTATGAAATTGAATTTTGTCGTAAGAGTATTTTTATATGAAAGTAACCTCTTCACTTTCCATATGAGACTAGCATGCAACAAAAAACTAAAGAAAATTTGTCCGATAATCTGATTGTGTGTACGACGCTTTACACCTACTAGTAAGTCATACACAACTCTTTAGAGTTAATCTCTGTGTTTGTACAATCTCAAAGTTAGTTCCAATTATGTCCCAGACTTATTTATCACCATTCTCAGGCTCAATTTCTGGGAAACATTGACATGTTATCCTAATACAACAAACTCCTTTGTGTTGCCACATATTAAGATTGTCAGCTAAAACCCAATGTTAAAAAAGCACTCTAAATTAAGTTATTGCAAAGGACAAACTGAGGCCAATATTTAAGGAGCTTATCTTTACAAGGGTTAACTGACATAGTTGAATGTTCAATTTGGGCCAAAGGCAGTTGCAAGGCAGGGTTCAACCACGTCCCAAGCTGTGCTTTATAGTAGGATGACCATTGCTTTATAGTAGGATGTTATGTTGGGGGTACCCATCCCCCTGTCTGCTTTTTTTTTTTTTTTTTTTTGCTGTCTTGTCCTGCTAGGGAAAAATCCCTCTTGCTTCCTGTCTACAACATGTAGGTGGTAACTGGAATTGGGAGAATTAATTCCACTAATTTGGACTGTGTTGTGTTAGTAAGAAAATCTGTGGCTGTTCTTGACACCAGAGGTTTAGTATCCAAGATTTCAGCACAAAGCATTTATTGCCTATGTTATACAGGTGCATCTTATAAAATTAGAATATCATCAAAAAGTTTATTTATTTAAGTAATTCAATTCAAAAAGTGAAACTCATATATTTTATATAGATGCTGGGAATGAGGACACCCGGGGGCAGTGGAGCTCCATCCACATGACAGCACCTGCACCTCTGCTGCATCGAGACTGGAGCATTCACTCATCCTCTGCTTCCCAGTGCTGATCACCACTCACCAGAGGCCTTTGTAGATAGACTGAGGGGGCCCTAATGCTACATCCAAGTAAACACAGCATCCTGGGAACTGGCAAAGGGGCTATTCGCCCATTGCTGATACTGCTAGCAGGGAAAGAGCCACTGAGAGCAGGACGCCAAGTGTAACCATTCTATACTGCACCCATACTGCACTCTATACCACACATCCATTCCAAAACTAATCTGTACCTATAACCAAACCAACCCTATACCACATTATAACTAACCTTAACCACATTTGAACCACATTTACCTTGTACCTGTGTGGAGAATATACCATACCTACACTTTACCTATACTGCATGCAGGTTGACTGGGACTGTCATTTAGTGCAAAGACGCCCCTAAAGGGCCCCAATGATATCCGGCAGAAGAACATCCCAAAGAACTGTCCCTCTCGTAATAAATTTTCTCTAAGCCCCTTTGTTTTCCTGCCCCATCTGCTACCATCCTTCTTTTCTTGTGTACAGTTTATACTCAGTCAGTCTAGGACTAGCATCACCACCATAAATGCACTCTAGCAGTATAGTTCCAGCATTTAGTAGATTAAACTTTACTACTGCTCATTGCTGCACTTGAGGTGGCTTTGCTACTGTTTATGCTGATCTGGACGTCAAATGTCAATGTATGCCTAGTCTTTACTGTTAATCATTGTATGCTAAATTGTGCCATTACCATTGCTAATCCATTTACCAAACATACTGGGTGAAAATATATTAAATTTGTCTTTACTACCTGGTTTGGTGCCTGTTTTCTTTGATATAGCACTACTATTGGGTACTAAGTATTCCTTTCAGTAAATTCCTGTGATAAAGTATGTTTTTACACTAGTGTGTCAGGGGGGTTGAGGTTTTTTAGAAAGTTGAGGCAAAGAACAGAGGACCCATTCTAACCAGCAGCTCCTTCAGAGCTAGCACTAAACATGGATGTTATTTAGCTGCTATTAATTCAAATGCATAGATAATGGTGTAGCGCTATGATCACTCAATATAAATAGATAATGAGTCCATCAGTCCATAATGTAGCCATACAGGACAGCATAATTCATTTCAATAGTGATAGGGAAGATTCCACAGAAAAATGTGCTGTATAATCTTGAATATACACATGCAAATCTTCCCCGGTGCATAGACAGCCACCACCATAAGAGATAAGTTGGCCTCTTACCAGAACGTTATGATCCTTGTTACAGGCATCATAGAGAGCAGAGGGTCAAACACAAATATGCACCAAGAGAGGTCTCACTGCTGCTCCTTCCTCGATCGTACCCGTTCATCCCACAAAAATTAACGATCATGCGGAGAAAAGGACAGCTCCCATAGTGTAATACTGTCACACAGCTTTATTGCACATCAAAAGACAATTGGCAACTTACAATTTGGCCGGGAAAACAAGGCATGTATCACAGAATCTCCTTAGACCGGTAACCAACCAGGAAAATGGCCGCCGCGTCCCCCGTCCGTAGCAGCGCGACGTGCCGCAAGCTCCTCCTACGCGTTTAGTCACACATCTGACGTCGTCAGATGAGGAAAAGAAGAAAAAAACACGTGGAGTATCTAAAGAACTGCCAACGTCCCAATAACAACCAAATACAGTTGTTGCATATGCATGCAAATAAAACACTCCTCCCAGACTTTGAGGCAGTTACAGACAAAGTAATAAAGTTTAAAAGGCTGACGCCAAATTTTATTTCTATACAATAACAAATACAGACAAAAGTCCATAAAACAAATACATGCAAAAGTGTGAATGCAAAGATTACATATGAAAAGTACCCTAGACTGGAACATACAACCAACAATAGCTGCCCATGTAAATTAGACTAGTTAAGAGGATCTTACAGTCCAACCAGGCATGTTTCGGAGTGATTCCTTCTTCTGGGGATTTTGGGATACAAAGAAATCTATGAGATAATACATGACAATTAACATAAGTCATCTGTAATGTGCAAGGTGATGTATTGAATGTGTGGAAACATACAGTACAAGCGGCTACTTACATTTGCATATAGTCAAAACAAAATGCCTTCAAATGGAGCTGGAGTGATACATATTCCAGTTTGCTGAAAGGATTACAGGCGTACCAAAAGTGTGCTACCGCAAGGACCCACTCGAAGGCGTCAAAGCCAAGTTGCCAGAGGCAACCACAGAATCAGAAGGGAGAGGTGAGAAACTTAAAAATAAGGGAGTCTGCGAATAAAAATGTCAAAAACATATGTCAAAAAAGTCAATCACAGCATTATGGGGTTGTAATATGCTATAAAATAGGTGAGCAGTGTAGATCTATTGGTCAGATAAAACTAGAGTGCAAAAAGAGTAAAAAGCAGTAAAAACCCGTGGGTTTTTACAAAAAAGTGAACCCATCATTCAATAAAGTCATGTAGAACTGACCTGTGCACTGCTTAAGTAATGAAAAACATTCTCACTAAATCCAAATCTAGTCCCAAATGGAGGAGATCACCAAGTGGGGCTGAGCTGTCTATATTGGTTTAAGAGAGATCAATCCATTATCACCTCTGATGCAGGTGAAAATAATAATAATAATGTGTGCTTAAGACCCGTGTAAATGCCCGGCTCCATTAGCCTGTAGATGCAAGTTGAGCCCCCGGCCCGATGATGTGTGGCGGAATGGCGTCATACCGCGTCACCTACATTTTGCCAGGCAACGCGTTTGCCTGGGAAGCCATGGGTGTATGCAACAACCCCTGCTGTTTGAAATAAGGAGCTGTACAGAACGGGACAACCCTTACATGTCGGGCGTAGCACATACTAGACAGGCACCAAGCAAAGCCCCCCAGTGGTCAGGAAAGTGCACTGTAGCTCCACCTGTTACAAAGGATAGGCATGTAAACAACAGTGTGGATGACATAGATGATTAATATGCATGGTATAATGCAAATAAATGGAACACCATGGAGTGAATGGGGGGGGGGGGGGACAAGAAAGAAGAAACCAGGGGAACAAAGAGGGAAAAAGGAGAAAAGAAAAGAAGCAAAAATAGAAATGGAATCAAAAATTGGGTGGCCCCATGGAGAAAAGGGGGCCCCCATGTGGTAAATGAAATAAAATAAAGTCCAGTCACAGAGATAGTTCACAACCTTCAGAGACAAAGCCCGACAGAAAAGATTCAAAAGTAAATGCTTAATTTAGGCGAGGGGGTGAGGTGGCATTTAGATGGTAAATCCACCTTAGTTCCCTTTGTAGGAGGGTTTTGTTGATATCACCTCCCCTGGGGCTACAGTGGATACGATCCAATATGAGAAAGAAGACCTTGGGATTGGAGTCGGCATGCACCAGGGCCATATGATGGCCAACAGGTATATCCGGGTCCTTTTTCTATATACTGGTGATGTGTTTGGACATACGTTTAGAAAATTCCTGAATTGTCTTCCCAATGTAGAAGCACCCGCATTCACATGTTAGTAAATATACGACATGTTGAGTGAGACAGTTGGCATAGTGCTTAGGACGAAAAGTCTTTCCATTCGGAAATATAATGTGGGACTGTCTGTCAATGAAGATACAGTGAGAGCAAGATCCACATGGAAATGTTCCATAGGTCCTTCAGCTGTCCCCTCTATGTTGGCCATACTCACTATGCACCACTCTGTCACCGACCGAGGGGGCCCATCTGTAGGTGATAGCTGGTTGGTCAGGAATAAAGGGGCTTAATGTTGGGTAGAAGATGCCAATATTTTTTAATTATCTGCTTCACAGGTGCTGTGTGGAATATTTGGTGATGATCCTAGTAGTGGTATCTTAAGGTCGTGTTTTTTGGTTGAACAGTAAATCGTGTCTGGAACATTTGCTAACCCAGTTGTAAGCCTTTTTGAGAGAGGTTTTAGAGTACCCTCTCTCTAATAAATGTCTCCTAGGGGTGTCTGCCTCCCTTTTGAAACATATGTTACCTGAACAGTTCCATTTGGCCTGTAAACATTGGCTGTAAAGGATTGATGCTACAAGGGCTTTAGGGTGAAAAATGGAAGCAAAAAGAATAGAGTGACCTGCTGTGGGTTTGCGGCATAATTCACTGGAGATGGAGCCTTGACTATCCTTTTAAATGGTTACATCCAAGAAAGTAATTTCAGTTTGACTGCAAGAAAAAGGGAATTTGAGATTGTGGTCGTCAACATTGATGCGGATAAGGAAATCTGACAGGGCCTCAAAGGGGCCCTGCCACAAAACAAAGATGTCATCAATGTAACAATGCCATGCCAGAATGCAATCAGTGAAATGGGCCTAATTTTCATCCATGAGCAACGTGTGCTCCCATTCCCCCAGGTACAGGTTGGCATAGGAGGGGGCAAACGGGTCCCCATAGCCACCTCCTATAACTGGAGGTAATGGGAGCCATGGAAAGAAAATCCGTTATTCTTAAGGATAAAATCCAGGGATGCCACTATGAGTTCATTGAGAGGTTGTTCATGTAGGACCCTTTGAGACAGAAAGTGATGGACAGCTGCCAAGCCTTGGTCGTGGGGTATAGAGCTATATTGGGCCTCTACATCGACGGCGACCAGATTGGTGTCACCATTGATGTGGGTTCCCTCCAAAATCTGCAATAGATGTATGGTATCCCTCACATAGGATGGTTATCGACCATTTGACTGAGATTTTCAGTCAAACTGCCCCTGCCCGAGACAATAGGTCTACCCAGGGGGTGTGTGGAGTCTTTGTGAACTTTTGGAAGTGCATATAAAGTGGCCATGTGGGGAAAGAGTGTGCAAATAAATTCCCACATATCTTTGGGTATGATGTTATTGTAGTATGCTTGATCTACTAGCAGGTAAAACTTTTGGGGGAAGGAGTCAGCACATAACTTGGGTATCATTCGATACCATTCGGTGTGCGATAGAATTTTTTGACACATATTGATATAGAATTTGTTGTCCATAACTACCACATTACCATCTTTGTCAGAGGACATGATAGTGATGGTCTGGTTGTTTGAAAGAGACTGCAAAGCCTTCACTTCATTAGGAGACAGACCACTATGTGGCCTAGTCTGCGTATTCAATGTGGAAATGTTTTTGGAAACAAATTTTAGGAAGGTGGACGCATTGTGATTGGAACTTATAGGAGGATATATATTTAAATGTCATGGTAAGTGGAACTATTGGTTTGTCTGTATTGCTCAAGAGTCTTTCAATGTCAATGGAATCAATAAGGTCAGTATGTTAGATTAAGTGATCCAAAGCCTGAAGTTCTTGTGGAGTATGTGAAGGACCAGAATTGGTCTGTTTTTTAGAGAATATACTTTTGAGCAATACATTCCATATAAACAGATGTAGATCCTTAATGAGTCCAAATTTGTCCAAGTTGGAATCAGGACAAAAGGTGAGACCCTTTGAAAGTACAATAATCTCATCCATGAAAAGAGTGTGATTTGAAAGATTGATTATGTTTAGTGATGTTTGTTGGTATGAGTGTTTGCTTTCAGTGTATTCTTGATGTAAGTCCTTATACTGCTCTGTTATGTGGGTGCATTGCTCGGCATTTTCTCTAAAAAAGTATAATTTTGTGCCCATGCAGACGGGTGTGGGAGTTTTGGTATAGTCATAGATGTGGTTTGTGAGGGCTCACCTGCATGAGAAACCTTGGTGCCCCCTTGGTTGCCTGACAGAGGGGGGGGATTTTTCCATAGATGGAGAGTCATCATAAGAGTAAGCGCCTTGACGGAGACGTTTATGTCGCCTGGATCCCTTAAATTTAGTAGAAGATGACTGGGAGGGAAAAGAGAGGGCAGATGAGCACACAGATATATCAGATTGGGTCACATTTGTATCAGAATTAGAATGATTTTTGTGGCACATAGTGTGATTGTGATGCCATTTATAGGCCTTATGATCTTGAAAAGCATTTTGGATGTATTTGTTTCATGGAATTGTGTCTATTTTTATTATTGTATATAAATAAAATTCGGCGTCTGCCTTTTAAACTTTATTACCTTGTCTGTAACTGCCTCAAAGTCCCAGAGAGGTGTTTTGTTTGCACACATATGCAACAACTGCATTTAAAAGTGCATATATGGCAAAAACTTTTTGTCTGAAAGGGCAGATTTTGCTTCACTTTTTGTCTTTGAAATGGAATAGGAAGTGAGAGAAAATATCCCAAAAGCCAGGGAAATTCCCATCTTAGACAGTTGTCACAAGAACATGGTTTTTCCTCACATATTCCTCTCATGACAGCTCTAAAATTTAGAATTTCCACTTACTTTCTGTCTTAAAGAGAAATGCCATCAGGACAAATAGAACAGAATCTCCCCAATGGGGACACAAAAACAAAATATCTGGACAGAAAGTGATGTAAAAGGACAAAACCAGCAACGCAATTTTAGGAAAACTGGGAAGGGTTAGAACTTCTGACAAGGTTTTTGCTGCTGTTCATGCTTTCCATTCTGGTGACCACAGATTACAGCATATTTTTCTTGGGCATTACATGGACAAAAAGTGAGGGAAAATCTTCCCACTGGGGGTCACAGACGGGTAAAAAAAAGAGAAATTTTATCTCTGTCTCTATAACGCCATTTTCTTTTCACACCTAGAGTCCTTTCGGTATACATTTGAAAATGTTATTTCCATGTAAAGCTTCTGAAAGTATTTGTGATGCAAAATTTACCAACTTTGCATTCTTTTACCATCATCATAATTCTACAAAATAAAAGAACCTTTTAGAAGTGGAGCTCAATTTGCAATTCTATCAGTTTCAATCTGCCATATTTTAAGCAAACAGACACCTTGATTTGATTACATTCACTTGAAGAATATACTCCGAACATAAAAAGTGTAATTTTGACAGCAAATGTATTTTTCTCTGCATTATGTACAGAAATAAAATAACATTTTATTTTGCTTACTGAATTTTATGTAAACGAAATCTTACATCAGCAGGGATACTATTTAATTATGATATTTGACTTTAAATTGTGCATTTTTGTGTGTATTATTAAGCAGCAAAGAAATACAATTTATATTTATTGTGTTTTTGATTACTGGGCAAAGTCAAGTCAAGGTGTCCATGTAAAGCTCTGTTGGGGCTGAAATATAAAAATTTAAACAATAAAAAGATGTAATATATTGTGCATCAATTGTGTGGTTGAGGGGTGGTGCAACCAAAGATAAAATTCCACTATACTGCTGGGTATAGCTAGGAATTAGCAAATTTTGCAGAGTTCAATTCGCCACTATTCTGTGAATCCTGTTTGAAATCTGGCAAACCTGAACTTAGTGGCATATCCAATCTAACTCTATGGAAGGCAAATTTTTTTAGTAAGTTCTAACCCTTTAAGAGCTAATATACAAATTACTGTAATAATAAGGCAGTTCCAAAAACAGATGGTCAGTGACATCAGAATGTTTTGCTTTGAGTCCCTCAAACCTTAAAAGGTCCTAGCACCATGGAATACAAATCAAAAAACTCCCAAAATAAATGAAACCTCCAAAAACACCCTCTGAACTAAAAGATCACTCTTCAAGGGAAGCGTTGCTGGCAAAAAAAAGTTCTTTAATGTAAAAAAAGACCACCAAAACAAATAAAAATACCCCTCCCTCTAAACGAAAACCTGCTGACCTCAACTAAACCAGAAAATGGAAATAAAGACAAAAAAGCCACTAATATTGAGAACAAGATAGCAAAGGGGGGTTACTGCCCAAACAGCTAGCAATCAGGATGAAAGTTCCTAATTGACAGTAATCTCTCCCTATGCAGTTTTGTAAACGTGTCCTATCCTTTTCCTAGAGCAACTTCAAATGGACTGACACAATGTCTGCTTGATGCCCTCCCTTTTATAGTGAAGGGGGATGACTTATCAAAATGTCCCCTATGGGTCCTAGTAAAGTGGTTATAAAGCCTAAACATTTTTTACTTTAATGCATTTCTTGCATTAAAGCAAAAAATGTTTAGGCATCAATATCCCCCCTAATCCCCCTTTTAGAATAAAAAAAGAGCATTTACAATCACTTTAAGGCTTCTGGTTATAGTTCAAAGGCTGTGCAGTGTATTATGTGTGACAATGCCCTGCCACTGTAAAAATGTAAGAGAAAACAACACAGGATTTGCATTAAGGCTTACAGTAATGTAAGATTCCAGACTATCATTTCTGAGCAGGGAAAGCTGTGTTTTTAGCTTTCTCTGGATAAACCTGGATTGGGGCCTAGAGCTTCAGGGTTCCAAAGTGCAATGGGTGGGATAGACCCTTAAATCCTGTATCTGGATTTTATCATGTGCCTGCAGCCTGTGTGAGTACACAGGCATGTAGAGTCATTTTTTACTCAAGCCTGAGAATAGATAGCTCAGAGCTCCCAGTTTGGAGACAGTCCTGATATTGGAGTCTCACCCAGGGGGTCAGAGGAGCCCAAGTCAGGAGTAAAGAGGCAAAAGGTCTCACCTAGGGTTTAGAGGAGTCTCAGCCAAGTGTCAAAAATGGTATACAGTCCAGGTGCTTGCAACCCAAAGAATCCCCTATGGAAAAAATGAATGAATGAACCAGTGGTCACTTTAATTGCAAAAGCCACTCACAGTGCCGCCAGTCCCCAGCATGGAATGTGGATGCAAAGAGTTATAAACAGAACATGGACAGCGCACAGTGGTGGTATACAGTATGTGGGGGATAACCCAAAAGCAGCCAGCAAGGGATAAAGGAGAAGTGGTTTATTAACAGTTAAAAGTTAAAATAATGAAATGCTAGTGGTTACCACATGGTCCTGGATAACAGTGAAAAGGCCCCATATGGACACACAAGACGGACCAATTGCCACTCTCTCAATCAGGATGTTGGAACCCTTTGGATGGATTGATAGGAGTTCTTCTGTGAAGTAAGGAGTGGATCCAGGCAGGGCACCGCCACAGCATGTACCGGCCATTGTACACATGTGACACGAGAGGCGTGACTTCCAGGATTGACATCACACATTAACTGTGTAACTGAGCCCAGTCCAGGAACCAGCGTGGAACACAAGCTTGCCTTGTTGCCATGACTACATGTTTTGTGCACATGCGCTTTGTCAGCCAAGAGTCAAGAGACAGCTGGTCTATCCCAGGGGTCAGCGAAGCCCCAGCCAGGAGGCCAGGAGACCGGTGGACTCATTCTAGGAGTCAGGTGGATTCCTATCAGGTGGCAGGAGAACCCCTATCCAGAGGCCAGGATTGGGCTGTGCAGCAGGGCTCTGTGACTAAAGGCGAAGTGAGCCAAGTGAACAAAAAGAGCTGGACAACACAGTCAGAGGGACTGTTAAGAAGAGCTGTCGACAAAGGAGCCAGGTGGCTCAGCATTTTCAGTTGATTTTTCATGTTGATGTGGAAGAACATCTGTATGGACCACTGATGTTTATGTGAACTGTTTTGTTTAATAAGAGTGAGCTGCTATGCCCAAAAATACAGTTTGGACTGGTACAACTGGGGAATTGGGAAAAGCATCTGTCACATGGGTGTAATCACCCCAATACCACATATGGTTTTAAAAAACTTCTTCTGGGCGTATGTGCACATCACTTCACTGATTCTATGAATCTCAAACCCGCATGATTTGCATGGCAACAGCAAACCCAAACCTCATTCTTAGGTAAAGACCATTATTGCTTCTACTCAAACTGTAAAAATTAAAGTAAAAC
The DNA here is from genome assembly GCF_965119305.1 of Pelophylax lessonae. Lineage (NCBI taxonomy): Eukaryota > Metazoa > Chordata > Amphibia > Anura > Ranidae > Pelophylax > Pelophylax lessonae. The sequence goes on along the minus strand of NC_138777.1, from coordinate 196,998,837 downwards.
TAAAGGCAAAACTTTTTTGGTAGTTTTGGATAGAGTGGAGAGTGATTAGAACACCTTTCAGTTTTATAGCTGTCTGTGTGCCACATTGAAATGTTTTCACCCTCTCCAGGGCCGATCCTGGGCAGGTGCGCAGGGTGCACCATGCCCAGGCGCCGCGTGAGGGGGGGTGCCCTAATCTCCCGCAAGTCGCAGGAGTCTCTCACTGCAGCCGCTACATCCTTTCTAGTTCCTGGCACACAGGCAGGAGCGAGCCAGGCCGTAGGTGTGAGCGCAGTCGGTTAAGTGCTTGTGAAGCTTAGTGCAAATGTTCTGTGCCTGCCCGCTCCGATTCCCCTCATTGTGATGGTGAATGCGGCTCCCCCGGCTTTGAACAACGACAACCACAGTGGAGGTGCCAAGGATGCCGCAGCCCAAGTCGCGGAAGATCGCCGTCCTCGGATACCGATCCGTGGGTAAATCTTCATTAACAATTCAATTTGTCGAAGGCCAGTTTGTGGATTCCTATGACCGGACTATAGAAAACACATTTACAAAACTGATATCTATAAATGGACAAGAGTATCACCTTCAGCTAGTCGATACTGCTGGACAAGATGAATTTTCAATATTTCCTCAGACTTACTCCATAGATATTAATGGATATATACTTGTATATTCAGTCACCTCTATTAAAAGTTTTGAAGTGATTAAAGTAATCCATGATAAGTTGTTGGACATGGTCGGGAAAGTCCAGGTACCCATAATGTTGGTTGGAAATAAGAAAGATTTGCACATGAAAGGGTGATCAGTTATGAAGAAGACAAAGCCTTAGCAGAATCATGCAATGCTGCTTTCTTGGAATCTTCTGCTAAAGAGAATCAGACTGCTATTGATGTTTTTAAAAGAATAATTTTAGAAGCAGAAAAAATTGATGGTGGATGTTCACAAGGGAAGTCTTCCTGCTCCGTAATGTAATTCCACTACACAAGCTGCGGACACTGGGAATATATTCTACTTGAATAAGCAAACTGCCTGTTCTACTTAAAAACTAGGCTTTTTGTGTAACTATTTCTCTCCCATGAGGTTTGGTAATGCTAGCAGTGCCTTTTTGTCCTCTTCTGGGTTCGGAAGGGTTACACTGATTTTTCAGGATAGGGATGGTCACAGACGCCTTTTTTTTATTTTTTTTTATTCAGATTATTCAGGAATCTGATTTATTCTTTCAAAGGTTGAACTGGATGGACTGATGTTTTTCAGTCCGTCCACAGCCCAATCTGTGTTTCTTGGAGAGACCCCCCTCCAGGTCCCATGATACGACCCCATTGTAGTCTCTAATTGGGCCTGGGAGGGGGGTCTTTCTAACAGACAGTCTAACAGAGGCCCTCTCTGTGTTCCTTGGAGAGACCCCCCTCCAGGTCCTATTAGGAAAAAGGGGAGGGGTTTGTAAGATGACCATGCCCACGTGGGGGCGCCATAAATATTTCTGCACCCAGGCGTCTGTTACCCTAGGATTGGCCCTGACCCTCTCTATGTGTCCTGCTTATCATTATCATTCAAAGTGAAAGTAAAATAAAATGCCACATTTTGGGTTGTCCCCAGAAAGATAATAGAGGTAAAATTTTACTATGGGGACAATAGTTCTGGTGACCTAGGGTCCCCAAGGAATTCCCCTAAGTTGCAGGGATTTCCTCTCGCTTGCTGTTTGGCTATGGGACAGGACATGAAGAGAAATCTCTGCATTGGGACACAGATGATGAAAAAAATCTGACGAGGGGTTGTAAACCTCCCTTACTCTATCCAAAATAAAAATAAAAAAGTATTGCCATGCCTATAGGTCTACTTTAAATTTGTATGCATTAAAACAGTATCAACTGTATTTCCAACTCTTATTTTTTGTTATAAATTGTTTCCTCCCAATACACTGCAGAGCGCTGCTGGTTGGAGAGATGTGAGCCCAACACTGCAGGCAGCATGTGGGACAACTGCTTTCACATAGAGAGTAGCACTCTCTGTAGCGTAGTGTGAGGAGGCCTGCTGCTTCATCACTAGCCTGTCAGTCATCAAATGAACAGTAATCACTGATGAAGAAGAAAAGCCCTGCTCTGCTACCAAGATGGCCACCTCCAAATAAAGACACACTGCACAACATGGCATGGTAAGTCAGTAATGGGTAAAAGATCAGCTTCAGGGAGCCACAGGCATCACTGAAAACTAGACTTTTACCCTCCTTTTGCCTTGTTTGGAACAGCTTTCACAGTGTAGGTCCTTTTTAAATGCAAAAAGATTCATGTTTGACTGAAGGAGTAACTCTATGCCTTCTCATTAATCCTGTGATCCATAAACTAAGCTCTTTTGATGAACTACAGCCTTCTAAGCATCTTCCTGCCCACCTCCATTACTTCAAACATTTTTCCTAATGTCCAGTCTCTTTCTCTTGAAAAGCTCACCTAATTTGAATGCATTTGCATTCAGGGCCCCAATCAACTACACCTAATTTCTTCAATTTATATAATTCTACAAGAGGATATTCAATTTGCTGATGACACACCTATATATGCATAAGTGGGCACAGATTTTACACTCGAAAGCTGGGATAAAACCTGGGAAGAGCCCCTCTAAATTATCCCATTGTGTGGTGCATAGAAAGAACACCTTCAACATCTTGATGTTTTGCTATGAAATGCTTGCGATGTTGCATGTACACTGGTATCTGTCGGCGATGTGGTCAGGGAACTGGTTCATTGCATTATACAGTATATTTTAGCTATGCCCTCGTATTCCACCCTTTTGGATCCATGTATTGTCAGCATTCCTTTAACATGTCATTCCCATTAGATACATTTTTTGTTGGAACTACCTTTTCCTGGCATCCCTAAACACTCTACATATATTCGGCTCTGGTTTTGTTGCAGAATCCATATATGTGAACTGGTTCCATTGAAAGCTGGTCCTGTTCACATATTATGTGGTTCAAAGCGCATCCGATTTGCATATATGTGAACAGAGCCTTAAAGGCTAATTTGCCATATCTTGATGACTGAGCAATTCCTCTTCCCTGGTTGTCCACCCAGGCCCCATCCCCCACAGAGCTGCTGTCTATCATTCTGGATATCAAAGTTGGGGACACCCTAAAACAATTTCATTATGTGTGGGCACTTTGGGATCAGTTCATGTATGCTACACCTCTCTCCACTGACCACTCAATTTTGCTTAGACTCTGTATGACATATTGCAACTTTCCTTTCCCCCGGTTATCACTGATATGTATACAAAACAACTTTCTTTTCTACTACCACATTTTGTCTCTGGACAAGTGAGAGTTGGGCTTACCCGTCTATATGACATAGAATGTTTTTTTGGCATGTCTTGCCATTTCCTATGTCTTTCTTGTTTTCTTGTTATGTCATGGTCCAAAGAAGAGCCTTTCATTTCTATGTTTAAATATGTCAAGACTAGAAATTCTCTTTTATATATACTGCAAATACCTCTGCAGATTGCCTTGTGTATCTTGGTACATTTTTGCACTACCTCTGATTTCTCTGATTGCATTATTTTGAAAATCCAAATAAAAATATAATAAAAAAAAAAGTAACTTGAGTTTTGTTGAGAAAAAAAAATCTAAATAATCAATGTATATTGCAAGGATTTTAACAATCTTTGTAAAGGGATAATTGATGGGGGCTTGGACTTTATTAACCAGGATTCCAGGGCATGCCAGAGGAGAAGAACACAGTACTTTTGCTGTGCCTACTGTATATCCAGGAGGAGACAGAGTTGTGACCTGTGTGCTGATGGACTGAGGAACCACCAGGGTATTGTCATGCTGTGCTGAGAAGCGGAGTACCCCCTGGCAACCCAGAGTGATCGACCATCTAACTAGAAGGACCCCTGCCACTGGGTCTGGTGAAAGAGCCACGTGGCCATGACCTGTTGCCACTAGAGACTGTCCCCCTAGGGACTGAATACACAGCTGCCTTATAGCTCTATTACTGCCTGCAGGCCTTTTTGTGACTGTTCTCACACATGCCAACAGTGCCATTGGGCCCCAATGTTAGCCAGCTGAGGATTCAGGATTAAAGACTGCCCTTTACAGTTGCAGCACAAAGACCCCTTCCCATTTCTTTGTTTAGACATACCTCCTAGGAGACATTGCACAGGACCTGCCATTCTTTTAGAGTGCTCTCTGAGCCAATTGCAGTATCCCTATTCACATTGCAGTGCCGTTTATTGTTGAATTTGCTATTTCATGTGTTGATTCCAGTTTAGAGGTACAAAACTCTAAACTAAGGTACTTTGCAACGGCTATTAAATTATCTAACAGACTGCCCGAATCTACCTTCTGTGTGCTCATTTATGCACATATAATCATTTACTCTTTTTTTTTTTTTTTTAAATTTAATTTATTTATTCAAAAGGAACACTGAAGATATTCCATTACATCATTTCAAATACAGTCCACGTTATATAACATTTGACAGATGGTTATTTCTAACATCCTCTATCATATCAGTTTTAATCAAATTTACTGGACTTAATTATTTCGGTTAACTAAGATCATCGGAACTCTCCCTTGTCCCTAATATTTTCTATTTTTTTTTTTAAAACAAAGAAGAAAAAGCAAAAATGGGGAAAAGAAGAAAGAGAGAAAAAAAAAAAAAAAAAAAAAAGGGGAATTAAAAATTAGAGTCTCTCCCTCTCCTCCCACCTCTAGTATCAAATTAACACGTTCACCATTTATCACTTATCTCACTGAATCCATCTTCTTCATAGTGCCCACAGCTCTGTTTGACCCAGAAGTCAGATTCCACAATGAAATTATTTCCACCGTCTCCTTAATCTCATACTCACACATATTCTTAATTAAAGTCCTACATCCACCTATTTCTATACTTCTTATTACCTTAGGCCTTCTCCGCTTCATCTCCTCTATTCCTCTTCCCTGTTGTATCTCTCTCCAAGGGCATCTAATCTAAACAGATAGAGAAGTTCCCTCCCCCCTCCCTCCTCCAACTCCCGCTATACCTAGTGAGGAGTGTACACAATGGGGGTGGGGCCAGGTATACCTCCTCATCTGTGTAGTCCCCTAAACTCCCTGTAACTAAGTGGGGGGGAGAGTAAATTACTCACTTTTAATAGAGGGTGATCTTGGGGGTTATATAAGTGGGAGCCCCTTACCCAAGGGAGTCTATCCTATATTTGATGTTCCCTTTACTCCAAACAGCATCCCCTCAATTTCCATTATCTGAGTACCATTAACCTCCCCTAAGCGTTCCCTATTGTGTTCTCTCGTATCTCCTATATCTGTGTATTCCTGTGTCATGTGATACTATATATACTTTTATAAATAACATTGGTACTCTAGAGCCACCAATGATTAACAAATTTTGCTGAGTACTATAAATGTAGTGCACCTGTGATTTTAGTTTAACTAAAAACTATAATCATTTACTCTTACCCATACCAAGACACTGAGTTCATTTACCACGAAAGTGTCTATTTCCTGGTGTTAATTCACAGCCAATTTAAAGGTATCTATACTCATGTTATTATAGGTTCTTGCAGTGACTTTCATTTAACCTGGTGTGTCAAAGGGGCTGAGGTTGTTCTTGGAGTAAAGGTGCAGAACAGAGAACTCACAAGTGTCTCCTTCAGGTGTAGCGCTACCATCTGAATAAATAGCTTTTTGTTTCACCATGTCTTTTGTAGACTGATTCAAAATAGGGGGGTTTATTTCATTATAATCAGCTGGTGCACTCTCAGTGTTCTATTGAGAAAATCTGTAGGGTCTGCATTCCTTTAGGAACTAGAATTCCTAATGCAGGCGGTGTCTAACATTGCACTTGTATCTTAATGCAGACTGCAGATATCTGGGTAAATCAAGGACCCAATTACAGCAGCAGGAAATTACATTTCTGGGGGCGATCTGTAAATGAAAGTGGAGTACACACTATAAGAAAATCGGGCGAATGATCGTCTGATTTCACAGCAAATAAGAACCAATGAACGAAAATTTGTATAAGAATTTTCTTTCAAAAGATTTTTATTTGTAACATAAAGGAACAGATACATTACAAGCATTATGGACCATGCACAAAAAGCAAATATTTGACAAATTGAGCCATACTGAACAGTATACTTACAACTCTCGAAAACTTCAACGTTTAAGTAAACAAGCGATCTGCACATGTTACACAATGCAAAGGGCGCAGAGGAAAAGTTATACGCATTGAAATAGAGATCCGGAGAGACCCACCCAATCCCGAGGAGACCCCTACGGGGGGCTAAGACTGTCCCCTCAGGGTGGATAGGGCATCCCCGGCTCCCCCATAACTCAGCTCTGGTAGACCAGGTTGAGGTAAGAATGAATCACCCTCCTAATAGAGTGCAGTAAAGTTATAATTTTAGCTCAAAAAGCTATTGAGTAATATGCAGCCCTAAGAGCCAAGAAGGCTGCTAAAACCGTGAAGGTAGGGAGCAACTAGCATCTCAAAAACTTTGCATCAAGCATGGCATGCTGAAAAGAAAATGGTGTGGAGAAGAGAAAGAAGAGACACAAGGTGGGAAAGGAATCGAAAGGAGAGTTAAAGAGAATATTAAAAGAAAGCACAGGGGAAAGACCAGATCATGATACTTTATTCCAGAAGCCCCTTATTTTGGGGCAGTCCCACCATATATGAACGACAGAGCCCAGGAGGGAGCAACCCCTGAAGCAGAGCAGGGAAGAAGCTGGGTAGAATTTATGAATCCTCTCAGGAACCATATACCATCTGGTGAGGACTTTGACACTTGCCTCAATAAGGGAGACATTCAGTACACCTTTATAAGCCGCAGACATGGCAGAATACCACGACTGTTCCCCCCATTCCTGCGAGAGGTCACCCTCCCATGCTCTGGCGTAACTAGGTTTCTGGTTGTTATCGGCAAGTGACCCATAGATCGCAGAGATGCCACCCCTCTGCTCCATGACATTACCACACCATGCCTCATATGGTGTTGCCCTAGGAGGAATGACGTTGGATTTCCAGATGTAAGAAAGGAAATGGGAAATTTGTTGAAAGCAGAAGAGTTCAGTATCTGGCATTTTGAGTTTAGATTTGCAGTACGAAAGGGAGATCGGGCCCGATCCTATAAAGAAGTGTCCTATTCTGTACAACCCCTTATCCAGCCACCATTTAAATGCGGTAATATTCCGGCCTGGAGGGAAATTGGGGTTTTGGAACAAGAGAGCCAGGGGTCGTATGGGGGAGGTGATTTCAGGTTTACCCCGGAGCCTATCCCAGAGAGAGAACGAATGTGAGAGAGTAGGTGCTAGAATTGCTGGACGATACTTTGCTTGACACCACATCAGGTAGTCTAGCGTATGGAGAGGGACCGCTTGGCGTTCCATATTGACCCAGTCAGGTTTTACCCCACGAGAATATATAACTGATAACTGCGCCAACTGTGCTCCTTGGTAATACCACCTCAGATTAGGAAGTCCTAGCCCTCCCTGTGCTCTAGTTCTGAATAAGATATCCTTAGAAAATCTGTAGCCTTTTGAGCCCCAAACGAACCTGAGAATTTGAGACTGGAACTTACGAAGATGAGTGCAATTGACGGGAACAGGGAGTGATCTAAAGTAATACAGGATACGGGGTAAAAGAGTCATCTTGACCGCATGCACCCTACCTATCCAGGAGATAGGTAAGTGTGACCAGGTGTGGATGTCTGATTCTAGTTTAGAGTAGAGTGGGGGATAGTTGGCCTTATATAGTTGGTCTGTTTTCTTTGTTAGGGTGATTCCCAAGTAAGGTATAGACTGTTCGCTCCATGTGAATGGAAAATGATCTTTCAGGTTAGCTATCACCGAGGGGGGCATATTTATGTTCAGAGCCATCGATTTGGCCATATTCACGTGTAGTCTGGAAATAGTTCCGAACGATGTTAAAAGCCTACCAACATTGGGGAGGGAAATCAGCGGGGACGTGATAAATAAGAGTAAATCATCTGCGAACAAGGCGCATTTGTGAGTGCCCTGGGCGCAGTGAACTCCATGAATGTTAGTGTAATTTCCGATAGCTACGGCTAGTGTTTCAATTGCAATTGCAAAGAGGAGGGGGGAGAGGGGACAGCCCTGGCGGGTACCTCTTGATATCTGGAAAGAGTCTGAATAACAGCCTTGGAATTTGACTTTAGCGTTGGGGTTGGAGTATAGCGCTTTCAAAATATTAACAAAACGTGTTCCAAAACCCCAAGTATCCAAGATAGAGAACAAGTACGACCAAGAAATGGAGTCAAAGGCTTTCTGCAGATCAATAGAAAGGAGAATACCCTCCTGGGGCGGACCCCCGTCCCATCCTGATTGCAACAATGAGATAACATCAATAGCGCGTCGAATTTGATCGGGTCCTTGCCTGCCCGGGATAAATCCTACCTGGTCTTTATGGATATATTGGGTAATGAAGGAGGAAAGTCTGTTAGCCAGTATCTTTGTCAGTATTTTGAGGTCATTATTTATAAGCGAAATCGGTCTATAATTACTAACCTCGCTAGAATCTTTGCCAGGCTTGGGTATTACCGTAATAAATGCCGCATTGAGGGAGGAATCTAGTTGTGGGTTTGTGCGAAGATCATTGAATAGTCTTGCTAGGTAGGGAGCCAGGATCGGACCGAAGGATTTATAGTATGGGATCGAAAAGCCATCTAGGCCAGGTGCGGAGCTACTCTTAATATCTTCAATGACTAGTTCTATTTCTTCTGGCAATATAGGGTCATCCAATAGTGCACGATGGTCATCAGTTAGTTTAGGGAGAGGAATAGAGGCTAGAAACGAGTGGAGTTGAGAGTGGGGTGGGTCAGGAGCCTTGCTGTAAAGATCAGTGTAAAAGTTTTTAAAGGCCTTCGTTATATTCTGGGGATTGCGAGTACCAGTACCATTCGGGAGTTTCACTAGAGGGGGAGGTGTTTATCAGCTTTGGCTGTCAACGCCAAATTAAGTTGAGTTCTAAACGAGTCCAGCTCCGCTATGGGAACTGGACTCGAGGTAGTTGAGGTAGGATTGATTTTATGACGCCGTTTAAGTGCCAGGAATTCTAATTCTAGACGTGTCAGGTCAAGGCGTCTCTCCTTGTGTATCTGAGAGGAAAGGCGGATAATGGCTCCCCTAATGGTGGCCTTGTGGGCTGCCCATAGAATGCCCGGAGATGTGTCCCCCGTGTCATTAATGGAGAAGTATTCCCTGATCTCTTTTTCAATTTGTGATTTTCTGGTTGGGTCTTTAAGGAGGGATTCGTTTAGCTTCCAATTATTATGTAATGGAGGGGTATGAGGGCTCTGCAGAAGCAATGTGACCAATGCGTGGTCAGACCAAGCGGAGTCCCTAATGAAGGATTTCAAAGCCAAAGGCGTGAGGTGTGCAGGGAGTAAAATATGATCAATTCTGGAAAAGGAATGATATGGTGTTGAATAAAAAGTGTAGTCTTTGTGGGTGGGGTTTAGTTCTCGCCAAATGTCAATCAAGCCTGGGTTATGTATGAGCTTGGCCACGAGAGTACTACATTTAGTGGGACGAACCGCTTGGGATCCCAGTGGCCTCTTTTAATCTACTCCAGTGTCAAAAGCGACATTGGAGCCCCCCCCCCCCCCCCCCCAAATCACCGAGCCCTCAAGCATAGGTTGCAATGTACGGAAAAGCTGCGAGAAAAACGGGCCCTGTGCTTTGTTAGGAGCATAGTATGATATGAAGGTGAAGACGTGATCATCAATGGCCCCCTTTACTAGAATAAACCGTGGCTCTGGGTCTCTGTGTTCCATTATCGGGGAAAATTTGCACCTATGGGAGAAGGCGATAGCCACTCCCTTAGTCTTGCCTTCTGCATTGGCCAGAAAAAACAAGGGAAATTTGGGGTTGTACAAGCTAGGAAAGTGAGTTTCTTGGAGGAGAATTACATCAAGTTTTTGGCTATGATAATACTGAAACGCTTTTCTGCGCTTTACTGGGGAGTTAAGGCCTTGAACATTATGTGAATGAAGAATAATAGTAGCGCAAAAAGTCACTTATGATGTAACTCACAAATTGCATAAAATACAACCATAAAATAAGGGGTGTTTTAAAACACTTCAATATAGGATAAAAAGTCCTTTAAAGTCCATAGACCGTCCAGGATAAAGTGATGTTGTTAATGGATCACCTTTTTCAACCACCACCAAGTGTCACACAGTAGAAGTGGCAACTCACCAGATATAGTGGCTCAGGTGTTCTCACACAAGAGCACAAAAAGCAGGAAACAAAGGTATTAATGATGGGTGTCAGAAACAGCCTTGATCAATCCTTGCTGTATACACTAGATCCGATGTCCCTTCCACAAACTCCACTCAGTATAATGGCCACATGCAAGGTAAAATGACTTCAAATGTCGGAGTGCGGTCGATACTTCTTTTGTGCCAGGATGAGACAGGTGTCACTGGGACAAAAACTGTCTTTTCAGATCATCTGTCACCCTCACTGTATTTTGCAACGGACTTCGAGTCTTTTTGGATGACATCGTCTTATAATCCAGGACATAAAAAGATGGGTCACCAATCTGAGACCTCCTGCTCCTCTATGGTGCACCAGTCCTAAGAGAGCCTCTCTTAGGACTGGTGCACCATAGAGGAGCAGGAGGTCTCAGATTGGTGACCCATCTTTTTATGTCCTGGATTATAAGACGATGTCATCCAAAAAGACTCGAAGTCCGTTGCAAAATACAGTGAGGGTGACAGATGATCTGAAAAGACAGTTTTTGTCCCAGTGACACCTGTCTCATCCTGGCACAAAAGAAGTATCGACCGCACTCCGACATTTGAAGTCATTTTACCTTGCATGTGGCCATTATACTGAGTGGAGTTTGTGGAAGGGACATCGGATCTAGTGTATACAGCAAGGATTGATCAAGGCTGTTTCTGACACCCATCATTAATACCTTTGTTTCCTGCTTTTTGTGCTCTTGTGTGAGAACACCTGAGCCACTATATCTGGTGAGTTGCCACTTCTACTGTGTGACACTTGGTGGTGGTTGAAAAAGGTGATCCATTAACAACATCACTTTATCCTGGACGGTCTATGGACTTTAAAGGACTTTTTATCCTATATTGAAGTGTTTTAAAACACCCCTTATTTTATGGTTGTATTTTATGCAATTTGTGAGTTACATCATAAGTGACTTTTTGCGCTACTATTATTCTTCATTCATGTTTTTCCAAGTTATACGATATTTGGTGAAGTAGCAGCAGTTTGTTTGTTTTTAGCAGTTAACCAGCTGACTCCTCCAGCAAGCGCAGAGATATCCTGCTTGACATACGTGTGTCCAGATATATATTTATTGGCTTGAACATTATGTGTCCCTATCTTTAAGATAGGGGGTAGTGTAAGGGAGTCAGCCATGGAGCAGAGGGGTGAGGAACCCAAGTGACCATAAGTCACCTACTTGAAACAATTGAATGTCAGGCATCCCGCGAAGTTCCACAGGAGAGTCGGGGCTTGTTGCAGCACCTCGTGGTTGTGACCTGTCAGGAAAACTGAAAAAAAGAGAGACATGAGAGAAAAGAAGAGCGAAGAAAGATAGATAGAGAAAAAAAAAAAAATTCTGCCTCCAGGGGGGCAAGGGGGATGATTCCATTGCCACCCTAGGGAAGAATGTACCCAAAAAAAAATCCTCCCAGCAAGGGGAGGGGTTCCACCTAGGGAGTCGGAACAAACCTAGACTCCGAGGTAGGAAAAGGCGTCAGCTCGCTAATCTGTCTGCAGCGGCCCCTAACAATAATCATTATAAACAACATTTCAGATGTGTAATCTGAGAAATTACAACCGCCATCAATATCATAAGAAAACCGGCAAAATTGGGGGGGGTCAGGAGGGTGGGAAGGTTAGGAGAAGAGGGGAAGGTGAGGGAAGAAGGATGGGGGTTTACAACCCTGGGGAGGGGAGTAGCATGGTGGACAATCATGGAATTCTCAAAGCCCACAAAAAAAAAAAACTGTTTGCAGATCAAAGTTCAGGGCAGAGTCTGGAGGAGGACCTCCAATCAATAAAAGTTGAAATCTTGGCAACTTTGGGTTTCAGCAAAAACCGAAAGTCTAAAGGATATGAGAAACCATCACAGGGGCCAGGAGAGTCTTTCATCCGGGATGGTTGGAATCTTTGGATCGCTTGGTCTTTGGCTTCTGCCAGAGAGGTGTCAGCGGGCTGGTCGGCATCTGGCGTTTCGCTGCCGTATTGGGCGATTCTGGTGGTGGCGAGGAGGGGGTCCTGGATCTGAGTCCCAAGTCTAGAAGCAATCGTTCCCCATCTGGGAGGGTAGCAAAGGCATAGGTCTTATTCTTGAAGGCGAATTTCAGTTTAAATGGAAACAGCCACCAGTATTTGATTTCTTTCTGGGTCAGAATAGAGAGAAGGGGTTTTAAAGCTCTGCGTTTCTGAATCGTATATGATGAGAGGTCTGCAAATATTTGAATAGGTTGATCCTGGAATGTAAGATTGGATGAGGCTCTGGCACGTTTCATTACTTCCTCTTTCACAGAAAAATAATGAGGTTTGACCACTATGTCTCTGGGAAGTCCGTCTGATCTGGGGGGACCAAGGGCCCTGTGAGCTCTGTCCAGTTTCAGCCTATGCTGAGGTAATTCTGGAATCAGGTTTTTGATGAGAGAATGCACTATCTCTGTGGTATCAGTGATTTTTTCAGGGATCTCCCTTATCCGAAAGTTATAGCGACGTGTTCTGTTCTCCAGATCATCAATCTTTGACATTGCAGAGTCCAGCTGATCATGCAGAGTTTGAATAAGATCAGTATTTTGGGTGATCCTGGCGACCCTTTGATCAAGTTTGGATTCAATCGCTTCAATCCTGGATCCTAGATTATGTAAATCAGCCTTTATCTCTCCTGTAATTTTTGCATCAGTGACAGAAAGCCCCCTATCCAGCAGCTCAGAGAATTTTACAAATAGAGTGGCTATGTCGAGTTGAGCTGAGGTGACAGGATCCCTGAGGGAGCCATGGGGATTACAGGCCTCCATAGGGGATAGCAGGAGATCATCCAGTGTGTGCCCTATTAGGGATTCAGTGGATGCTGGGGATGGATGGGGTGAGGAGAAAGTGTCCCCTGGGGGTCCCTGAGCAGTAGGGAACAGCTGTGGGTCCAAGATATGTGGGGGGGAGCCCTGCTGAGAATCGGATGGCCGGCGGGGCTGTGGAGCAGCCGCCATCTTGGGCGGGTAGGCCTCAAACTAGAAAGTACTGTCCGGGCCAATCCGGGCTGTAATAATGGTACCTGCGGGGTCCGGGAGGTGTCCGGGGATGAGAGAGAGGTGCAGGGATACGTTGCTGCTCAGGATGGCTGCTGATCCCGCTGGATGGTGTGCTAAACACGATGCTGTCGGATCAGGGCGGGTAGGCCTCAAAACTGAAAGAGCTTTCCGGGCCGATCCGGGTGGAAATACTGATGCCTGCGGGGTCCGGGAGTTGTCCGGGGATGAGGGCGAGGTGCCGGTCCACTTTGCGGTGCAGGATGGCTGCGGATGCTGCTGGATGGGGCACGATGCAGCCGAATCAGTGCAGAGCTCCCAGTCTAAGCAGCCATTTTGGAGCCCCGCTTGCTGCCACTCGTGTATAAGAATTTTCATAAGACAAAGGCTTTTTTTTTTTGTTGTTTATTGCTTCTGATCATGTGCAGTTTTTCTTTTCTGATTTTTCTTGTACAAAAATCGTACGAAAACGGTACACATTAAACGAAAATCGTTTGTTTTGTTCCCGCACCAGAAACATTTTGGAGTCTGTCCCTTTGAGAATTTCCTTAAAGCGGAGTTCCGGCCTTGGAAATGTTTTTTTCAATAAAAGTACCCCCGGGACAGTCAGGGCTAGTACATTTCATAATGGATAGCCTCTGAACTGTCCCAGGTCGCACTTACCTTTTAGAAGAAATACTTACCTTGAAAATTTTCTCCAGCGCTGCCATCTCGGATGTGGGCAGCTGAAGCCAGTGCATCCTCTTCTGCGTCCTCTTCCGTGTCCTCTTCGTCCCAAAATTCCCTGCACCGGCCCCGCTCGTCACTTCCGGGGCAGGCGCGTCATCCCTGCACAGCTTCTGGGCATGCCCAGAAGCTGTTTAGCAGGGAATGACACGCCTGCACCGAAACTGTCGAGCGGGGCCGGGGCAGTCGCATTGACTCCAGGGAGCGATGACGTTCAGCTCCCAGGAGTCATCGCAAGCAGGAAGTGACGTGCGGGCCGCGGCTGAAGAGGGAGGAAGTAGAAGGAAGGTAAGTATTCTTTCTTCAAAAACAAGGTAAGTAAAGAAAAAAAAATCGGGAGCAGCAAGGGGTAGGGCCAAAGTTGTTTTTGAGCCCGGAACTCCGCTTTAAGAAAATTCGGAATCGGCTGTCGAAAGTTGTGTACACACTATACGAAAATTGTACCAGATTTCTTTGGACAAAAATGTTTGCCCAATTTTCTTATAGTGTGTTCTAGCCTTAACAGTGTACAGAAAGCCTCCAGATTGCCATATTACATCGAATTTTACAGAAAATTACAGTTTTAAAGGGAAAGATCATTTTTAGTAAAATAATTACAACGTGGCTTGTGTTGCAATTGTATATACTGTATATTTTTTTATTTGCTATATTATTTTTGCACGAAAGTGGAGTCACCCTTAAATTTACATTTAAGCCTAAATTTTAATCTGCAGAATATTACTGTTTTAGCTGCAAAAAAAAATTATCATTCTAATAACTTAGAAGTTTCTCATGAAACATTTTTAGGGCAACAGTTAAGGACAATCTAGGACAATTGAAGTTAATTAAGCCTATTACCAGATAAGATACAGAGGAAAAGATATTCACCAATGAGAATTCAGCGGAAAATTACTTTAACTGACAACCATTTTGCAGATCTCTGCAGGGAGCAGAAAATTATTTGAGATAAGGTAGAGTTACAGTTGAATGAACTTCACCTAAATAATGCCACAATGAATGCTATAATTTAACTTCCCATGTGATTAAAGCATGATAACATATGTATGAAAATTGCCTGCAGCAGTTTAAGATGGTTAAGAGAAAATATGCTGTACATTTTTACATAAAGGCTTTCTTACATAGCCATAGCATTTGTTTGTTTAGTGCTTCCAAAATTTGAGTCAGTAGAGTACATCACCATAAACTTCTTAGTGTCCAAGTACCATATGCCTGTGCTAGGTCAGTAACTGACTAAGCACTGAAGCACACAGATATGTGTGCAAGTAGCATAATGTATACCTTGAACAACAAATCGGTAGATTTGGAACTTATGTTTCCTTTTAAGCTTCATCATGGAATATTCTTCCACCTGTAGGCAGGTGTAGTCTACTTTCTGCACTGCAGGTGGCGCTCTTCCACAGTGGCACTGTTGTTGGAGAGGAAGTCAAGAGGAACAGGGTTCATCTATTGTTTCCTGGGGAAGGTATCCTATTGGACGCTCTCACCCCATGTGACCCAAGCAGGCATCGTGGGTCAGGCAGAGCCTATTTAAGGTCCTGGCTCCCAGGCTTGGGGCACTTTTTGAAAGTAGAGACAGGTATCCCACCTGTTAGGGACAGTACTAGTGGTAAAGAAAAGGTTCCTGATGAGGAGGGAAAGCAAATCTCCTTTGGACTTCATCTCGTTTGGGCACAAGACAGCTAGGCAGCATCTGCAGATGCTGTCATTCCAGCTGATACCTGCGTTATTCACACTAATGGAAACCATGAGTGCACCTGGTTGGGCAGCCTTCTCACCGGGTTTGAACTTTTGCTGTACTTTTTCAGAACACAGCCCTCAATTGCCTTCTCTGCAGCCTCAGCTGCACAGAATGAATGGACAGGAATAGCTCTGTACTGAACTTTCCATTCATTCACAAACCGATGCATAGTAAACACAGTTATTCAGTACAGATCACTGACTCTTCATTCAGAAAAGGAAGGAGTTGGAGAATGACATATTTAATAGCCCCTTCCTTGCTCTCCATCTTGACAGATCTGACAAATCCCCAGGGGAAAAGAGGGGGCAGAAGAGAACATGGGGGGTGGGCAGAAAGAAGCTGGATAGAAGGAGTGGTGGGGGGTGGCTGTATGTAGAGGAGCCGATTACTCGATTTTCCTCTCGAAGCCACTCTATGCCCGCTTCTCCTCCTCTCTCTCCCACAGACATTCAGTGGCTGCAGGAGGAAAATTGAGAAAACGCTTCCTCTATATGCACGGGCCCCTTCAGCATGGGGCAGGGTCACAATTGTGACCTC
Organism: Pelophylax lessonae; assembly: GCF_965119305.1. NCBI lineage: Eukaryota > Metazoa > Chordata > Amphibia > Anura > Ranidae > Pelophylax > Pelophylax lessonae. Next base: position 196,982,597 of record NC_138777.1, on the reverse strand, counting down.
TGCGACCCTTGTAGTTACTACCCTGATTGTCACCCTGTGTTGTTGCACATTACACAGGCATGGTCAATTGTTGTCACCATTAGGAAACCTGCCCTAAGAATTGTCATTCTGCCATCAATGGAGTGCACAGAAAGTAACTGCAAAGAGTACATGAGATTAGCAGCACTGAAATGCAACAAAAGATGAAAAAAGGTGATATGTATTGGTATTTGTTCTATCACCCAGACTTCTATACCGTGTGTGTTTTTTTAAGACATTCTGCAAAATGACACTATGTGAATGGAAATCTACACAAGACCTAGAAGTCTGGGGGATAGAACATGCACCAAATAGTCTCCCGAAGCAGAGTGATTCCATAGGCTCTGTGAAAGGGAGACATACTGGATATACACTCTAGACAAACTTTCCTCTGGGGAACTCAATGAGGAAATTGAGGTTGCTACCATCTAGTGACTTTACCATTCTGGCACATTTATGTTCTTTTAATCTATTTGCAGAGTTCTTCTTCTGGTTGTTGGGTAGCCATTTTGATTAGGGTGGAGGGTGGTCTCACTCCTAGTAAGTATATGTTACTACATTCAACGAATTGTCCTATCCATCATTTCTTGTACAGCTATGCCCATTGGTTAGATCCCCATATACCACACATTTTGTCAGAAACCACAAACATAAGCCAGGGTTCAGAAGCCAAAACAGGAAATCAGACAAGCCAGTGGTCAGTGGAAGTCTTTAACAGTAACACAGCAGAGACACTCAGGATATCTTGACAGTGCGAAGGCAGGAAAGGAATGAACAAGGCAGCTTAAATAGCCAAAAGGGGCTGGCTGTAGGGGGGGACTGATGAGCAGATAATGATAACCAGGTGAGCCACTGTAGAAACAATGAGTGCTGGCAATTATCCAACAGCTGAGCAGTCTGAGCACAGAGAAGGGAGCTGCTGCGAGCCCAGCCCTGACAGTAGCCCTACCTCAAATGACCCCTCCCCCTTGGAGGCGCACCAGGTTTGAGGGGAAAATATCTATGGAAAGCACGGAGGAGGACAGGAGCATGTGCATCCAAAGATGAGGCCCAAGAGCGATCCTCCGGACCGTACCCTCCCCAATGAACAAGGTACTGTATGCTCCCATGGAGTCTACGGTAGTCAATGATCGATTGTATCTCATACTCCTCATGGTTCTCAACCTGAACTCGAGAACCTGGTAACGAGGTGGTGAAGAGGTTGCACACCAAAGGTTTTAATAAGGAAACATGAAAAACGTGAAATACGCAGGTTAGATAAAAGGTCTAATGCGTAAGCCACAGGGTTGATCCTATGGAGAAAAGGGAAAGGCCCAATATATTGCGGTGCCAGTTTCAGTGAGGGAACATGGAGTCGGAGGTTACGAGATGACAGCCAGATCCTTTCCCCAACCTAGTAGGAAGGTGCAGGTAGGCGTCAGGGGTCAGCATGGAGTCTGTACCGATCAATGGCACGCCACAAGGACTCCTGGACCTGCACCCAAGTGGAACAGAGATCACGGACATGCTCCTCTAATGCAAAAATTCTTTGAGGAACAAATGTGTGAGGCAACATGAATGGCTGAAAACCATAATATGCCATAAACGGAGACGATCAGGAAGCCGCATTGACGGCAGTATTGTGAGAAAAACTCCACCAAAAGGTAAGAGGTCTGAACAGTTGTTATGGTGGTCAGAAATATAGCAACGTAGGAACTGCTCCAAGGCTTGGTTGGTTTGTTCTGTGGCCCTATTGGACTGTGGGTGATACACAAGGAGAAGGAAAGCTAAATTTCCAACTGTGCACAAAAGGCTCATAAATACCTGGACACAAACTGGCTACCGCTGTCCGAGATGATAACCTTGGGTAGCCCATGTAACCGAAATATCTCCCGAGCGAAAATGGATGCCAATTCTTTGGATGTAACCAACTTCTTAAATGGAATACAATGAGATATCTTCAAGAACTGATCAACCACCATAAGAATAACTGTTACCCTGGTAGTTAGGTAGCTCCAAAATAAAATCAATAGACAAGTGGGTCCAAGGCCTCTCTCTCCAATAGGTATGGGTTGTAGGAGGCCCACTGGAAGGTGTTGTGATGTCTTACTCTGAGCACACACTGAACAAGTGGCTATGAAAGGCGGTTACATCAGCGTGGAGACTAGGCCACCAGAACTGTTAAGAAATAGACCAGATGAGCTGAGTCTTCCCAGGGTGACCAATTGCCTTGGGAGAATGGTATGTCTGAAGCAATGTGGAGATTATCGGGGACAAAGCAGTGGTCACAAGGTTTTTCAGTAGGAGAATGGATCTAAGCAACAAGAATTCTGTCACCCAAGGTGAAGTTAGATTATTGTGAATAGTGGCTAGAATGCGATCTCAAAGTTTCACAGGAGTAGGAACCGACTCAATCTTGGAAGAGGAGGAAAACTGTCATGACAATGCATCAGCCCTTAGATTCTTAGTGCCGGGTAAGAACAAGGCTATGTAATTGAAGCTTGACAGAAAAAGAGCCCATCCTGCCCTTCTGGGAGATAAGCAGTTAGCCTTTGTCAAGAATGTTTAATTCTTATAGTCAGTCAAAAAGAGGACCAGCACAGTGGTACCCTCGAGGAGATGTCTCCATTCTTTAGGAGCTAAAATGATAGCTAGCAATTCTCTGTCCCCAATCTTGTAATTGCATTCTGCAGGAGACAATTTCTTAGAAAAGTAGCCACAAGGATGCATAGTGCTCTCAGAGATAGGACGTTGAGACTGAAGGGCACCTACTCCAGTCTCAGACGCATTAACCTCAAGAATGAAGAGTAACGTAGGATCAGGATGTGCCAGAATAGGACCTGAAATGAAGGTAGCCTTGAGAGACTCAAAGGCTTTAACGGAATTCGGAGACCACTTCTGTGGGTTGTGGTCATATCTGTCAGGGGTTTGACCAGAGAAGAGAAGTTACAAATACATTTCCGGTAATAATCGGCAAAGCGGACATAGACCTATGGGTCAAGGCCACTGTAGAACTGCAGTTTTTTTTTCTGGGTCCATTGAAAAACTGGCAATAGAAATGAAAAAACCTAGAAATGTAACCTGCTCACAATGGAACTCGCACTTCTCCAACTTACAATACAGGTTATTATCTCTCAACCTCTGTAGTACTCAAGAGACATCTGTGTGGTGGCTCTCTACGGATTTTGAATATATGAGAATATCGTTGAAATAAACCACCACACATTGCTGCAATATATCTCGGAGGACATCGTTAATGAATTCCTGAAAAACTGCAGGAGCGTTGCAGAGACCAAACAGCATTACCAGGTATTCGTAATGTCCAGTCCTGGTATTAAATGCAGTTTTCCATTTGTCCCCCTCCTTGATCCTCAGGAGATAGTATGTCCCTCTCAAATTAAGAATAGTGAAAACCGTGGCTCCCTTGAGGTGGTCAAATAATTATGTAATTAATGGAATCTGATAAGCGTTCTTAATCGTGATGCGATTGAGACCCCTATAATGGATACAAGGTCTCAGTTCACCACTCTTGTTTTCCACAAAGAAGGAGCCAATACCAGCAGGAGACGAGGACTGGCGGATAAACCTTTGAAAAAGTGAATCGGCAACATAGTCCTCAATGGCTTTATCCTCCAAGACAGAAAAAGGGTACACCCAGCCACCAGGGGGCATGGCATCAGGTTGAAGATCAATTGCGCAATCAAACAACCTATGTGAAGGCAAACTACCTGCTTGATATTTGTCAATGACATTGCTAAATTCACGGTACTCCTCTGGCAAGGAGGAGAGTGAAGCGGTGCATAAGACCTTAACCACTTTCTGAAAACATGTCTTACTGCATTGTGGCGACCAGGAAAAAAACTCAGCACGATGCAGATCAAAAGAGGGATTGTGCTTCTGTAACCAAGGATAACCAATGACCACCGGGTAAGGAGGGGAGGAAATTATTTGAAATTGGATTATCTCATGGTGCAGAGCCCCTATGGCCATGGTCAATGGAGCAGTCTCATGAGTCACATGGGCAGGCTGTAAAGGTCTCCCATCAAAAGCCCCAATGGCAAGTGGAGTGGCAAAAAGCTGCAGCTGAATCGAGTGCTTAGACACAAAGGCACTATCTATGAACAGGCCTGCAGCCCCAGAATCGATTAGAGCCTGAGTTTTGATGGACGACCTAGACCAAGAAAGGGTACCTGGAACTAGAGGCTTATCCTTCTGGATAGTTGGGGACACAAAAACGCCACTTATGGTCTGTCCCCTAGAGGACCTCAGGTGCGGGTGTCCACCCGGATGGGTAGGACAGGATTTCCAAAAGTGACCTGCATGGCCACAGTAAAGGCAAAATTTCTCTCTCCTCCTAAAGGCTTCTTTTCAGCAGAGAGATGTGTGAAACCCAACTGCATGGGCTCTACTTCACTGGCATGGGAGGTGAGGGAGGCATGGGTGGGAATGCAAAGCTCGAAGTCAAACATACAGGAGGCTTCTGCAAGCACTCCTTAAAGGAAGGTCTCTCTTGATGTGCTCCACAGACCTGAGTACCGGAAGTAATGCAATGACGCTGTAGCTCCACCCTTCCACGTGCATTCCAGCTCTCTCTCCTGGTTTCCATCCACACTTGGAGCCGGCTCCTGGTCCCAGCAGACTGGCAGTCTCCACACAAGTTAGCATGAGTGCAGACTAACCTGGAAAGGACTATGTTTGAAGTGCCTGTTTTGTGCCTGACCAAATGTAAGTTGATCTAACATATTTTTGTCATACAGTCTACTCTTAGAGGCACCTCTCTGTTCTCTTCTTTTTTACATGTTCCCTGGAGGTTGCTTCTACTCCTATCAAAAGGCCTGCCCTGAGCTACTGACATTTCCGAGCTCCCATAATCTGTCTTTTTGGATGGACTGCTCTCCCATATAATTTTATAGTTTGGCTCCATGTTCCTAATTTTTACACTGGACCATGCACACACAGATGGTTGCTAAGTGAAGTGACAACAATATTGTGCCTAAATATATTCCTGTTAATTCAAAATGAGATCAAAATTATGTTATTACACAAATGTGAGCTTCATCATGTTACATTGACCATTTATTTTGAAGGGACCTGCCATAAGCTGAAATGTACCTATTCTAAATTTAAAGATAACAACTAGGCTGTAGCCAGTCTGAGCTCTTATTGTTTACCTTTTTTGTGTTGATTGGCTTTGATTACCATTTCCTGCTGCAAGGATACTTCTCTAGCAGATAGATTGAGAAGACACCTTACCTTAGTCAATCACTAAGAGGTTTATACCAATGATGCATGTTGGGGAAGGAGATCAATTTTCATGCTGGTCTTCTAGAAAGGTCCTTTTCTTCAAGGCTTTTAACTAGAGAGGATGGCAAGGTGAAGGTCAAGGGTCTTTGCAGCTTGGGAAGCACTTGTCAGCTTCAGAGTCCCAGGGAATGGGAAATGGCCTTGAAGAAAGCAAGGCAGATAGAAAGGGGAAAACCTTCATGAAACTTGTTCAATCTTTTGCTGATCTCAGCTTAATGGCACACCCTTCAGTTGCTGGTTGTGGAATTTTGTAAATCCTATTCTTTTCTCCTCTAAATTGGAGCCAATAAAATCCTGCATACAAGACTGACAACATAAATGTTGGTCAATTGGTCACTTTGGTAGGTCAGTGAGTGCTTTAGGACAGCTATGGGTCAGATCACAAATAGCAAGGATAGAATAGCCCAAAAACTCAGCAGCTCCTTAGGGAAAGATTGATAAATGTGCTTTTGACAGCACACAAATACACAGCAGTAGTTACTCATAACTAGATGTCACAAGGTCCATCTAAGTTGGGGTGAAAAAAGTTTAGCAACATTCTTTTATACAATCCTTATTTCCACAACTAGTAGTGACATTCTTGTCCTTTTGATATAATTCAGAACTGTAAGTCATGTAGAAAGATGCATTCTTCTTAGCCACAGATTTAGAGCTTGTTCACAGAGGCATTTAACCGCACATGCATGTCCAATTATTTTCTGAATGCAGAAGTTTCACATTCACCAAATACACCAGAAGCACATGCACAGGTAAATGCCACAGCAAACAAGGCAAGAAATTACACTAGGCATATAAAATGCCTGTTAAACCCTGTGTGCATGAACCCTTAAGGCGGAACTAAAGTCTCCATACTTACCTGTCCATTGTGCCAGCAGTGCCAGCATCTTCTTTGAGTTCAGATCTTTGAGCCTCTTCATTAGCCAGCGGTGGATAACATCACTCCTGTGCCTGCGCTGGAGACCATCATCCCAACACATGGAGAATGACCCAGCAGTGTAAGCTGAGATGAACATGTACAGCTCAGTTTACAATGCCAGAGGAGATGGCAAGCAGGCAGGCAGGGGCATGAGGAAGTGCATGTCTCTTCTGCAATCAAAGCCAGTCTGCTCACAGTTTTTTACAGTGGGACTTTAGTTCTGCTTTGAAGTAGAACTGTTGCCAGGCTATAAGCATCCAAGTACCTAAATATTCTTAACAAGCCAGATCCTACAAGCCTTCTATCTCTGATGTTAAACAATAAGCAGGTGCACAGGGAGAGAGCAAAGCGCTGAGCTCTAACTTGGATGGCTTCAGTACTTTGATTGTGAACTGTGAGGATAAATTGCTCCACAGTGGCTGTAACTACAGGGGACAGTAATGGCTTATTTTAAAATAGTGAGGTCATCCCACTTTCAATGCAGTATTTTAAAAGTGCATGTGGCACTTACAAGGTAGGTGCTAGGTAAAGCATAGTGGGCCTTGGCTGCCTAACAGCAGGGCCATGATTTTCAGCTGGGCTGTCATGTGTCCCAGGTGTGGCTGTTGAGACTGGGGAGTCTCCAAACTGTGCTCCATGAGAGGGTTCTCATTGGGCAGTGGAGGAAAACCCAGCCAATGGCACACTCAGGCCTGTATCTACCCCAAAAAAGGCAGATTCTGCCACACAGCATTCTGGGAGTGGGTATAAGTTTGAGGGGATCACATGACACAGCGTCTTTGGTGGGAAGCAAAGTCCCAGGAGGGAGGGTATGGCTGTATCTCCTCCTGTCAGAAGAATCAGGTGTCCCAGGCAGCTTGCCTGTGGGGACCGAGGGCTGAGCTGAGCTGCAGAGAGGATCCAGTGTGCCGAGGACCAGCGGAGCTGAGAGGGATCAAGTTTCAGGAAAGCATTCCCAGTTCGTCAGTACTGCAAACTGCCCCTGGGGGTCTGCCTAGAGAGAGGGGACCACTCCAGTGAAGGTCATAGGGATCCAGGAGCTAGCTAGCCCATGCAGGAGCAAGTGTAAAGGGGGTGCCAGTGTTAACCCTGAAGAGCAAAGAGCGTGCCAGTGTGTGGATCCTGAAGTGTCGAGAGGGTGCCTAGTGAGAGGACCCTAAAGTGTAGAGGAGGTGCCTAGTGAGAGGACCCTGAAGTGTAGTGGGGGTGCCTAATGAGAGGACCCTGAAGTGTAGAGGGGGTGCCTAATGAGAGGACCCTGAAGTGTAGAGGGGGTGCCTAGTGAGAGGACCCTGAAGTACAGAGGGGGCGCCATCGGTTGGGCCCTGAAGTGTTAAAGTGTACAGCGTGCAGTCTGCAGTGTACAGTTTTGAGAGTTGCAGAAGCAGTAAACAGAGGCTACCTCAGTCAGCAAGGACTGGAGGGAGAAGTGTTCAGGACTTTTGAGCTAACCAGAGTGCCAGAAGTCAAGTTCAAGTACAGTTCAGCAAGTCAGTGTTTTTTCAAGCGCCAGCAAGCGTTGGTCGGCATCCAGCCCGCGTCAAGACATCGCTGAAAGGCATTTTTCTTCAAAGTGTCCCATTTGTACCTAGTTGAGCCAGAGGAGTATGCTACTCATTCCCTTCTCCCATCCCTAATTTAAAATAAAAAAAACAAACCAAAGATGCCGGAGTGGTCTTTGACTCAAATCTCACACTTGGGTATTCAGCTTAAAGGGGCTGCTGGCGTTTCCGGTAACCATGGCACACCCACATCAGGCCCAATGCCTGGAAATCCTGCTACATGCACAAATCCCAAAACTGGCAGAACAGACCTTTGCAAGGCAATATAGTTCCCCCGTTTGTATTTCAACTGCATATATAGCTGCCTGCTTGGAGTTCAGCCTTAACTATAAGGGCACACAAACAAACTTTTCCCTTAGCACACTTCCAGAAAGCATTTCCATTAGCCACATGCTGATTTCGGTTTCCCTTACCTTGAAAACAACCTTATTTGTATCTGCTGAATTCATCCTCTTCATACCTGCACTGCTTAAAGTTATAGCTAGTGCACATATTGCTTTTTTGACTTGTCAACATTTGCAACACAGTTGCTTATAATTCTGTCAGCGAAGAGTTCGATATTGCGTAGAGGTTTATATCTGTCTAACAGCGGTGCACACTACAGTAATATTGAGTCCGATCATCTTTCTACCGCTAGGAATATATTGCTTAGACGGTGATATATTAAAGGTGTGCTTTAGTAAACAGCGCGGACAGGCACTTCCTGCTGACGATTCATTATGATAAATCCCTTGACACCCTCTGTAAGAGCTTAGATCTTCAGCTAGTGTTCTAACTTAACGCTCTTGACAGGCACCAATTTCCAGCTCCAAAAATATCATTTTTAAATTTATGTTTCCCAGTCATAAAATGAGAAACAATAAAGTTGCCTACATTTACTGTATAGTCAATAACACGCTTACATTTTTTTTCTAAACATTTCACTTGATATACTGAAACATTTCTGATGTGCTTTGAAAATGTAGAGTTTTCTCTTGGGTATCTACAAAACTTAGACTGTGTGTATGTGGATTTGATTTCATGCATTTTGCTTTATTTCAACCATGAATTTAACTTGCAATGTGTCTTATGGTACAGTCTTAGTTTCACAGTGTCAACTCTAGATACAATCCACAAAATACATTATGGTGGATGAGCTAAGTCCAAGAAAACTTCAAAACTTTTCTAACTATTAAATTACAATTTAAGTTTTGCTAAAAAAAATGATAGCATTAATAAATCTTCATAGCAATTTTGTCACCTAATGCTGCTAAAAATTGAATGCAAAATATACTATTGTATTTTTAATCCCTCTTATCTATCACCGTCCATTCCCATCCCTATCCTGGGATCCTGCCAAAAATAAATTAATAAATGAATAATAATTCAAAAATAAAATACAATTTTATACATACAGGTGTAGAATATCATCAAAAAGTTAATTTATTTCAGTATTTCAATTCAAAAGTGAAACACATATATTTAATATAGAGGCGTTACATACGGAGTGATATATTTTAAACTTTTCTTTCTTTTCATTTTGATGATTATAATTTACAGGTAGTGAAAACCCAAAATTCAGGATCTCAGTAAACTAGCATATTACACAAGACCAAAAAAAAAAAAAAAATGTTTTTTTTTTTTAATACAGAAATGTTGGCTTTTTTAGTCAAGGCACCCTTTATAATTACACATCTAGAGGCACCCCATTCCAAAATGTAAAAGGAATGAATAGTTTTACATAATGCAGCAGGTTTGACACACATAGGACACTCAGCATTAGAGATGATTTGTTGTATACACATTTGTACACTAGTACTGACTAGTATTCCAGTGTTTCTCCTCTCCCTCATTTTCCCTCCCTCATTCAGTTAATGTGACCCCAGTGCAGACGGAGAAGGGCAAACAAGGAGATTCTCAGGTGCTCAATGTCTTCCTTATCAGTTTTTGAAATCATCATTTATTAGAATCCCAACAACTGGCTAACATGGTGCCAAAGGTTGTAATGCTGCACAAATTTAAACCTGTGGCTTAGCAGGCGAGATCCACCTTCCAGCATGCTTACAACATTGGACAATTTGAGGCAATTTTTGCATTTTGCCAAGGTGCCCCTGAAGAGCCCAGAAGGCACCCCAGGGTGCCAAGGCACCCTGGTTGAAAAAGTCTGAGCTAATGGATCGAATGCTACCCTTTCCCCAGATTGACAATGCCGATGTCCAAAGGTTTCTCTGTAACTTCTCCACCCCCTAAGACTGGAAGTACTGTACAGGTGGTCCCCGGGTTACAAACATCCGACTTACAAACAACTCCTACTTACAAACCGAGGGAGAGAGCAGGAAGTGAGAGGAAATCTACCCCTAGGTAGGGAAATTTACTCCTGTAAGAGTTATCATGGGAAAAAGGTGTCTCCAACGGAGCTGCATCACCAATCCTTTTTTCCACAACAACCCAAAATTTTAAAAATCCAATTTTCATAGAGACAGAAAGTGAGTAAATTTTCTGAACAGGCGTACAGTCAGCAAAACAAATGTTACAGGGGTGTTAACCATTCCCTATGCTATTCAAAAAAAATGTAAAAATTATTTTTTTGGCTGTAGCTACACTTAAAAAAATGTACCTGTTCCGACTTAGAAACAAATTTAACTTAAGAACAAACCTACAGACCCTATCTTATTTGTAACCCGGGGACTGTCTGTATGTCACTGGATGGTTCATCAGGTGAAAATTGAGAGGAAAAAATACTAAAAAAAGAAAACACATGCTGCTACTACATTTATGGATTAGTAATCTGCAATATATTTAAATATTGCTTTTGGTTTAAAGGTTGCTTTAAATAATTTGAAGGATCCGGTATACATAGTGAAGATTCAGTCCCAATCTGGGTTAGACCCTGGTTTGGGCGCTTGCCCCATACATCACTATTTTCAAGCATTACCCACTAAATAAAATATGCTAGATTTATGTATTTTCTTTTTTGGGGGGGATGCATTATCTCTTCCAAGACTGACTTCACAAAGGCGAGAAATCATGAAAACGACAAATGTTTTTTTTGATTTTACTTAAATAATGCTGTGAAATCAGTTCTAGAGTGAAGGTCATACTGAACTTGAAAATGTGAATAGAAAAAATATGAGGAAAGGAAGAGTTCTGATGGGTTTCGAGACATCAGTCATTTCACAGATGTTTGCCTGAAATTGAAATAGTAATAGACTTTCAAAAACCGTGATTAACTGCACAAGTACTTTTAAATCTATATCACATGCTCTTTAAGCTCAAACTGTATGTGACATTTGCTGTAAGTGGATTTCCTCTGGAATACACACAGACATTAAATGCATATAGATCAGTTGTGTTGGCAGTCGGTTTTTCTGTAAATGATGTATGTTATGTTAATGTCGGTGTTTACAGGATAAACCGTAATTTCCCCCGTCCAATGTAATCATTTCTTGGTGACTATTTCTATAATAAAAATGCTGAATGCTTTCAAAAGAAATCAATGCAGCCTTCAAGTGCTCTTTCAAAGGGCATTACATAAAGTGTAAGATAGACAAGGAGTCTTGGAAATTCTGATGTGCCCGGTGGAGGGATGTTTTATAACAGTACAATAACATAGTGCAAAGCAACAGTATAATAATACAACTGGAAAACAATATTTCTTAAAGTCCAACTCTAAGGCTATTATTTTATGTCGTCCAGCAATATTCTGCAATATTCACCTCCTCTCTGGTGTTTTACCCAGCAATAATTATTTTTCTCCACTAGATGTCTCCAAACTCACACATTGTCATTCCATTAGGCAGACTGAGGACATACTGTGAGTACAGGACACATCACCTGAGGGGCATCGCTCTGAAAACACAATGTAGGGCCTCATGTACACACACATGCTTAGGTATAAAATATCCCTAGCATAAAAAAACATGTAATTATGTAGGAATAACTCTTTACATTATTAGGCCACATGCTATAAGCAGCTTATTCTTCAATGTTCACCTCCATTCCTGTGCTTCCCTCAGCATGCCTGTCACCCCTTTGTCCATTAAAGCCAGGGGACTAAATAGCCCTGCAAAGTGTAATTCATTGTGGACAATTGCTAAGTCCCATAATTGTGACATCCTATGTGAACAAGGAACTCACTTTTCCCATTCATCACTACCATATTTTCAAAACAACATATCTTCCACTCATGCTTTACAGCACAAAAAAAGGGTGTTATGATTGTGGTTAGAGACTCATTGTCATTCCATCACCAAACCATGGATGCAAACAGACAATATCTTATCCTCATATGCTCAATAAACAACTCCCTATACACCATCACGAATATCTACGCACCTAACAAGAAACAATCTTCATTCCTCACCAAAACCCTCCAGAAAGTCAAACAGATTCAACAAGGGCACTTAATCATTTGTGGAGACTTTAACATAGTTCCAGACACCAAATTGGACTCCACCACTTCAACCAAGCGCTATGGTTTACAACTGAAAAACATTCTCCCCTCGCATGACCTACATGATGCCTGGAGATGCTACTACGCCAACGAGCGCAACTATTCATACTTCTCGCCAAGTCATAACGCATGTTCTTCAAATTTACCTTTTCTTACTAGATAAATGGCTATTGCAAAATTTTCAAACATCCGAGATACACACTATAACTTTGGTCGGAACACACAACAATTAGTATCACCATCTCAAGACTCCTCCACTCAGCAAAACAGCTACATCTGGCATAGTTTTTTACATCTAACGTAAGCTCAGTATCAGACCCAGGTATAGTGTGGAACTCACATAAGGCGTTTATCAGGGGGTTGCTGATTCAGTTGGGATCTCGTGAAAAAAAGAGGAGGACGCAGCGTTTAGACTCCCTTCTATCATCCATACGAGAACTAGAAACTCATAACAAATCTCTCCCAGACCAAACCCTCAAATCTAAAATAATGTACTTGAGACAAGAACTAAGAACTCTACTACTTGAAAATTTTGAATGTTAACAACGTATACTCAAAGCCACTTCCTACTCCACATCGCATAAAACAGGGAAAGCCATGACACGCATTAAGGGTCATAGAACCAAATTAAGGATAGAATACTTATATCATCCAACATCCTCTTAAAGAATGTACAAACCCCAGGGTATCATGGATGTCTTTTGTTCATATTAAAGTTCTCTATACAATATCAAAGAAGCTCTTCATGTCAGCCCCCCTTGGAGGATATTAACACCTTTTTAAACCATATCACACTCCCAACTCTCTCTGAGTGCAAATTTCTTAATGCCCCCTTGACTCTTCAAGAGATTGCCTCAAAAATCTCAAATACCCCCTCCAAAAGGTCCCCTGGTCCAGTTGGCCTCAGGGGCGAATACTTTAAACAATTCAACTGAATATTGTAACCACATATGCTTTCTGTCTTTGAAAACACTGCCTCCTCCTCCACATTTGCTTCTGAAATGCTCCAATCTTTAATATTTTCTTGCTAAAACTGGGGAAGGATCCCTCCTCTCCCATAAACTTTAGACCGATTTCACTCCTAAACCCTGATGTAAAAATGTATGCCAAATTACTTGCAAACAGACTACAGAACAAACTACCAGATCTAATCCACCAAGATCAATCCAGCTTTCTAAAACACCATCAGACATCTGATGGTACTAGGAGATTAATCAATATAATCCACCATGCAGATTTTTCCCAACGCCTTCTCTGTTTCTTTTTTTAAATGCAGAGGAGGCGTTAGGTAGGATCTATTGCAACTACCTTCAAAGGGTTCTCCTTAAATTTGGTTTCCAAGGCAATTTCCTCTCAGCAATACTAGCGCTTTATACATCTCCCTCAGCTAGAGTATACAACTCCAACATCCTATCTCTGCCTTTTTACATTTCCAATGGTACTAGGCAGGGGTGCTCTCTATCTCCACTAATTTTCAATTGCAGAACACATAAGGTTGAACTACCCTAGTTCCTCATCAGTAAATTAACCCACAAGATCAGCTTTTTTGCCGACGATGTGGTGTTAATGATAACCAACCCAACCTCAACATTAAGGGAAGTATACAAGACACTACAATCGTTTAGCAGAGTGTCATACTACAAAATAAACAAGTCCAAATCAACTATTTTTTACATAGATGGAGTCATTTGAACTCTCCTACAATAATAATTCCAATTCACTTGGGCGGAAACAAACATATTGTACCTAGGTATCCAAGTGACTAAAACAGTGAAAAGTCTCTTCTGCACAAACTATTTCACAGTTTTAACTAAAATGCAAAATGAACTAAACTACCTTCAAAAACATGACTTTTCTTGATCAGGCAGGTTAGCAGCATTCAGCATTCTAGTGCTTCCTCAGCTTCTTTACTTATTCAGGACCTTACCAATTCCTATACCAAAATCACATTTCACCTTTCTCTACTACACTCAGAACTTAAATATGGGGCAATAAAAATTCCGCTGCTCATACCACAGCCTAATCGAACATAGATCAGCAGGGGGAACAGGATATGTGGACTTTCAAGACTACTATACCGCTACCCTCCTCACACAACTAAGGGACTAGCTATGGCCCCTACCCTCTATTTGGTGGGGCCAAATAGAATCCACCTACATACCAGAAAAAAATCTAAAGGCTTGGCTTTTAGGCACACCTTACAGCCCTTCATTGCCATCGACCATCTCACCCCTTATTGTTGCTTTAATGGCAGCTTGGCTGTCATTATTGAAGGTCTAAAGCCCTCCCTCACAGCTAATTTCTCCACCTACCCACATAGAAACTCTCGCCCTCATAATTCCCGACATAGCCCTAAAGGAATGGTGTCTCCAGGGATTAACACAGTCCAAGACCTTTTCAGTGATTCCACTATTAAACCACTAATCAGCATCCAACAGGAATTTAATTTACCACCTACCACACTATTCACCTACATGCGGCTGAAACATTGTTGCTCTAAAATAGCTACCCCCCCCCCCCCCCCTGTATGTAATACCCTACGCAATGTGGTATTTCCTCTCCAATAACAACTCTAACCAAAAGGAGATTTCACTTATTTACTCTACCCTTGGCTCAAAAAATACATTAGTAAAGTCCAAACCATTTTTAAAATGGATGACAGACTTGAAATCCATGTTTACAGAGCGTCAGTGGTCTACTGCTCTCCAGCACATATACAAATCTACAAGCTGCTCCACATTTTGGGAACAAATACAAAACATTTTCTTCAGATGGTACTTAACCCCTGCCAATCTGGCAACATTTTATAAGCAAACATCTCATCTATGCTGGGGTAATTGTGGTCAAACGGGTGACATTTTACATATCATATGGGAGTGCCCAGCCCTCCATGTATACTGGCAGGAGATATTTTGAATTCTCTCAATGGTGACACATACTCTAATTCCCCCCTCAACTGATTAAGCTCTACTAAATCTGACAATAGAAACCTTCGCACCTTAGTTCTTTTTTTTTTTAATAAAATTTTATTGAAATTCAACTCAGTACAGAAGTAGAAAGACAGTTGATGAGCAACATTAACAGGGTAAAAATTAGAAAACCTCGTACGCTAAGCGCACATAACATAAGTAGGGTGCTCTGGCATCATGAAACAAAATGTCGAGGAATTTCAGAATCCAGAGTAACATAGACATTCCAACCTGGTGAAAGAACCATTAACCTTTCATCTTAAACAGAGGGGTATAGGAGAGGAGGGGGATAGGATGAATTTGGGGGTGGGGGAAAAGACAGTCGAACATGTGGGGCACAGGGAAGAGGGTGAGGAGTGTGAGGGGGGGAGGGGGTGGGAGGGAGGAAGTGGAGCAAAGGGAAAAGGAGATAAGGGCTTTGAACAGAAAGTGTGGAGGGGGAGACACCTGCTTATGGTATTTGTACGGTGGAACATGTATAGAATAGATGTAACAACATACACCATATAGTTATTCATTTATCTGTAGGCGACCGTATTAACCCAGTATATAACTGTTAAGCTCTTGTCCTAGCAATACCTGTCCTTTATTCTGCGTAATAAGTGTGACCGTTTGTCAGAGGCTTGCGCCAGTCCACCAAGGTAGTATAGAAGGTTCAGGTCAGTTCTTAGGAGTGTGTAGCAGTCCTGCAGGGGAAGTGAGGACATGGGAAGGCAGATTCCACTTATTTAGCTTTATGGCTCCGGGCAGACGAGGGTTTATATGGGTACCTACCAATTCGGTGTTCTTCAAAGCAGTTAGATCAGACGTGAGTTCCTCAATAGTAGGGGCAAACTCCGACAACCAGTGACATAAAATCAACCTGCATGCCAGCATGAGGCAGGTAACTATCCAGGGTTTATAAAGAGAGATGATCCCTCTGGATGCCTTAGAGCACCCAGCGACCGAGCTTTCCATATAGTTGAATACCAGAAGATATACGTCTTTTGGGAGCTTCACCCCAATTACTCTTGCTATGTATCGTATGACTTTATCCCAAAACGAGGACACTAGCGGGCAGAGCCAGAGTTTGTGTAGCAGTGACGGGTAGCGATCTTTACACAAAGTGCAGAAGTGGTGCACCACGTCCTTGGACCATCTGCTGTGTGGGTAATAGGCTCCATGGAGTATCTTAAACTGTTGTTCTCTCCAGAATTCACATATGACATAGCGCCTGGTGCACAGATAGCCCTGAAGGGCCTTGGTTTGAGCTTGTATCGAGTTGAGCGTTTTGTTCCAGGACTTGGTGATGGTGTGTGTTAATTTCTGAAACAACTCCTGATGTAGAGGTTTATAAAGATGCGATATCCTGTGTTTACCCTGAGTAAGCCAAGTGTCCACTAAGTTCGGACGGAATCGTTTGTGAGGCGTGCTACAAATGCCGTTAACAAAGCTTATACATTGTCTAAAGTATAGATAGTGACCTTTCGGTAAATCGTATTTCTCAGCGAAAGATTGGTAACTCAGAGGACGCCCAGTACTCATGTCAAAGAGCTGCAATAATAGTGTTATCCCTCGCTGGAACCACAATGCATAGATTGAGTGCTGCTGCGCCTGAGGGAAGCCGGGGTGACGGTGGATAGGTAAATGGCGTGAGATACGTTGGGGAGAGCCCAGTTTCTTCCTCACCTCCCTCCATGCGGCTACCGTGTCTCTAATTAAAATATTGTTGCGGAGAGATGGTGGGAGATCCCCCGTCCCACAGTGCAGCAGAGCAGTCAGATCATGCGGGTACACCATTTGTGTTTCCAGCGAGTAATTAGTGTATCGGGACTCCCTACTTATCCAGTCTAGGCAGCCTTTCATGAGGCAAGATAGGTTATAAATTCTAGCATTTGGTAGATCTACCCCACCTTCCTTTCTAGGTAAATGCAGCTTGTTGAGAGAGATCCGGGGTCTCTTGCCCTGCCAAATGAAATTCGAGAGCCCTTTGTGCAACCGTTTCACATCGCTGTGTTTCAGCAGTAAGGGTATCGTCTGCAGCGGGTACAGTAATTTCGGGAAAGTGGCCATCTTGTATAGGTGGCATCTGCCCATAAATGAGAGGGGTAATCCCGACCAGGTCTTAAGTTCTGTCAGCATCTTGTCTATTAACGGCGTGTAATTTAGGTGGTATATTGAGTGAGGGAAGCGGCCTATTTTAACCCCTAGGTATGTAATGTGTTGTGTAGCTATGCGGAGTTTCGAGGAGTTGGCCCAGAGTGGGATACGTGTGGTGTTTAGGGGCAGGATCTCGCTCTTGTGGAAATTTATGCGAAGGCCCGAACACAGACGGTATTCGGCAAATACTGCCTGGAACACTGGAAGATCCTGACCTGGATCAGATGTAAAGATCAGCACGTCATCCTCAAACATGGCGGTTCGCACTTCCTCGTTTCCAACCTTGATGCCGTGTAGGTCGGGGTGGGACAGCAGGAGTCTAGACAGCGGTTCAAGAGCTAGGTTAAACAACAATGGGGAGGGTGGGCATCCTTGTCTCGTCCCCTTGAATAGTCTGAATGGCTGTGAAGTTATGCCCGCTATCACCACCTGGGCCTCCGGCTGGGCATACATCATTCTGATTAAGTGCAGAAATCTGCCCGTGAACCCTACCGTAGTGAGTACTCGATCCAGCCATTGAATGTTTACATTATAAAAAGCCTTCTAATTGCGGTGTCTGTGGACGGGTCTGTTTTGGATGCCTCAAGAGCGAGAAGGACTTTCCTAATGTTCGAGGTGGCAGACCTGCCTTTGGTGAACCCCGATTGCGCAGGGTGGATCAGAGCGGGCATGATGGACGCCAATCTGCCCGCCATCATTTTTGATAGCATTTTGGAGTCCACGTTTAGAAGTGAAATCGGTCTGTATGAGCCTGGTTCCGTAGGGTCTTTACCTTTTTTGTAAATAAGTTTGATATGTGCCTGGTGACCTGTGGGAAGGTATGGGTTGCCGTCAAGGATGTAGTTGTACATCGCCTGTAGCGTCGGGGCTATTGAAGTTGCCGCTAGTTTGTAGAATTCTGGGGTATACCCGTCAGGGCCAGGGGATTTGCCGGGAGAGAGGGATTTAATCGCTGTTAGGACTTCTTCCAGGGTAATGGGCGCATTCAATTGGGACAATTGTGTCTCAGTAATTTGCGGAAGGGACACTTTCGAGAGCCAGTCCAATGCCACTGCCTCATTCATGGGTTCATGGCCATATAATGTCTGATAAAATTGGGCAAATACCCTATTTATATCTTGGGGGTCTTCGACTTTTTTGCCGTCTGTGTCCTTGAGGGTTGATACCTGTGTCGGGGTGAAGGGTCCTCTACAAAGACAGGCTAGCAATTTTCCTGGTTTATTTCCGTAATAGTGATATTTCCAGTCCTGGTGGGATTTATAGAACTGTTCTCGTCTGTCAGCCCAGTCATCAAAAGTAGCCTTGCCTTTTCGCCACCGGTCCCTATTCTCAGCTGAATTGCAAGCGTGCAGTGCCGCTTGAGCGTCTCTCAGCAGTGAGCTGGTCGCCACAAATTCTTTGGCTATGTTCCTCTTGTATGCTGCCGCATAGGAAAGGATACGGCCTCTGAGCACTGCTTTCCCAGACTCCCAAAGAAGGGTGGGAGAGATCTCGGGTGAATTGTTAGTGGCAAGGAATTCTGACCAGGCTTCCCTGATGAGAGAGGAGATACCCTGGTCTTTAGCCAAAAAGGATGGGAATTTCCAGCACTGGTTAGCTGCTGTTTGTGAGTATAGCGTGAGTGTCACTGAAACAGGGGCATGGTCTGATACAGCTATTTCATGTATATGAGGAAGTACCGTGAAGGGGAGCATAGTAGGGTTTGCAAATATATAGTCTATTCTGGTCAACGTTTGGTGAGGGGGTGAGTAAAAGGAGTATTCTTTACCATCAGGGTTGTTTAGTCGCCATACGTCCGAGAGATGCAGACCTTCCGCGAAATTGCTCAACAGTGAGGAACCTCGTGGAGGATGCGATGCTAGGGGACCTTTCCCCGATGACCTGTCCTCTGTAGGATGCATGAGGAGATTGAAATCTCCAGCCACTAGAAGGGGGAGATGTATATACGGGGCCAGTGTTCGTGTGACCGAGTGGAGGAAGGGTTCCGAGGAGCTGTTGGGAGTGTAGATGCCTGCTAGCACCCATTCACGTTGGGCGGTCGCCAGTCGTGCGACCACCACTCGTCCGTCAGCGTCTGTGGTAGAAGAAATCAGTGTGGTGGGGAGGTTTTTGTTAATTAGGATCAGTACTCCTGCTTTGCCCTTGACTGCCGGGGAACCTATAACCTGCCCAATCCAAAGCTTGCGCATGCGGTGGAAATCTTTTGCTTCGAGGTGCGTTTCCTGGAGAACCGCAATGTCGGCCCTCAGACGCTTCAGGTGTCTGAGAACCGCCATTCTCTTATTGGGGGACCTGAGACCTTTGACGTTCCACGAGATCACGCTCATGGCGGGAACCAGGAGAAAGGCAAAAGGTGTTGGTCAATGTTCCTAAGATTGTGAGCTATAAGTGTACAATTTGGTACGGACGCCTGGGGAGCGACGAGTAGTAAGTCTAACGTGGGTCCTGGGGATGCAAGTGTCATTAGGGTAAATAGGGTCAGTAAGGAAACACCAAAAGGGGTAGTAGGGTAACAGGGGTGAGGGTAGCAAAAAAAATTCTCGAACTTCTCTTTTTTCCTCATGTGTGATCGCACACGCATAGGACAGCGTTACCGGGATGCAGCCGAGTAGCCCATCTGGAAGGGTAGTCAAGCATGCAGTGAGGTGAAACGCTGCGCATGATCCCATATAGATGGAGGGGTCCCGCTCTTCCATGTGGTACACCGTCTCATACCGGTAAAGTTGTGCGGGCCGAGCGACCGCGTGCTGATCAAGATAAAGAACCGTAACACCATAGTAAGTAACTATAACATCATTCAGTATAACAACATCTGCAAGCATGTCTTGTGCACAACCGTGCTAAACATAATACTTAGCGGTGCGCCATTGTGGGCAGTAAAACTGTCCGCCCAAAACAGCGCCCCCCCCGAAGGGATCGTAAGAAGCTTTTTACAACATAGCATAACCTGGTGTGGTAAAATCATGTGCAATCATGAGCAACTTATAATTACAACAAGGCCGATTGCCTTGGATCTAGGGTGAACACAGGATATGCGCGTTGAAAGCAACCAAAGTGACGTGCGACAAACCCGTAGGGCACCGTCGGTTCATAGTCAACGATTTCTCTGGCGATAGGATGGGCCGGACACTCGTTGTCTTTTGGCTGGATCTCCTCTTGGACTCCGTTGCTCCTTCGCTCCTTGAAAGCGCTGGGGAGAAGGCATGGAGGGTGGGTCCAGGGTGATGTGGTAATGGCGCTGTAAGAAGTGGCAAGCCTCGTCCGGGATGGTAAAGGATTTCTGTTCGCCAGCAGAGTCAGTGAGGCGTAGAGTGGCAGGATAAGCCAAAGTGAATTTCACAGATTTGTGGAACAGAGCCTGGCAAATAGGCTGGAATGCTTTCCTGCGGCGGGAAACCTCCTGGGAGTAGTCGGCAAAAATTAACAGTTTGTGGCTGTCGACTTGCAGACTTTTAGCGTTGCGGAAAGACTTCAGGATATTTTGTCTGTCCATATAGTTGAGATATCGCACTATCACTGCTCTAGGAGTGCGTCTGTCGTTGGAAGGGGCTCCCAGGCGGTGGGCTCGTTCCACCAAGCAGGCTGACTGGATCCCCAGGGCCTGGGGCAGTCTAGTGGAGGCCAGGTCACAGAGAGCGTCGGCGCCAAAGGTTTCAGGTAACCCTATAATCTGCAGATTATTTCTTCTGGACCTGTTCTCCAGGTCATCCACCTTGTCTAGCAGGTACCTTTGCGTCTGCCTGGCCTGCTGGTCCAAGACAAAAGATCCCTGCAGTTCATCCTCCAGGTCAGACATCCTGTGTTCCATGTCTGTCAGTCTATGGGCATGGTCACCGAGCTCCTTCCGGAGCTGTGAGATCCCCTCAGAGACGGCCTTGTCCACGGCGTCTTTAATCGTAGGGGACCAGAGAGAGGCCACCGCTTGAGCAAGCGTAACAATCTGTGCCTCCGGTATGGGATGCGATGGAGTGCTGGGTGTTGCGGAGGTCTGAAGGGGGGCGGCGTCCTCCGTGGCCGCTTCGCTGGAGGCCGCAAGTGAAGCCGCAGCCTTGATTTGAGTCGGCGCCGGGGCAGCTCCGTGATGGAGGAATTTGTCCATAGCTGCTCGGTCCCCGGGGTGCGCTGAGGGTGATAGGCAGCGTTTAAAGTTCGGATGGGCCGGTTATTAGCCGATTCGTCCCGGAGCCGTTGTCCCGCGCTGCTTCCTACATGGGCGCCGGAACCGGAAGACCTTAGTTCTTTACTCAGTGACACACATCCCCCTAGCAGCCAGACTCAATCTCACTAGACAATGGAAAAAAAAAACAGAACCTTCCTTGGTGGTAGATACCCTGGACCTGATCCACAAACACTGTTCATATGAAACGATGCTTGCATCCAGCAGAGGCTCCTACAGAAATCTATTTCCCTCTGGCAACCTTGGCTGCAATTGTACTACTCTACTTATTAACTATCCCTTCCACAATCCCACTAAGACTGGAATCAAAGGACTACGGACCTAAAAACCCATATGTCAAACGATGGACAATGGTTCATATTCCAAGCATAGTTTCTGCAATGTAATTACTCTTGATGATTCAATGTTCTTTACTATATACTGACATTAGTCTAGATTCTTTGTAGCAGATTTATGCTTCATCTACCAAAAATGTTGACAGGTATTTTTCTCACATATGTTGATTACCCGGCTATTTGTTACTTATATTGTTATGAAAAATTTTCAATAAAAATATAAAAAAAAGTGGAGTTTTCATTCTGCACTGGCTGTCCTATCAGGATGGATGCAAAACCCCTGACCCTCTATCTGTACAGTGCTGATTGGCCCTGTGCTGATCACATACACACCAAACTGAGCATGTGCAACCAGGCCCCTGGCTCTTTATTATCAGGAAATACATTGGGGCCAGTGGACGGAGGAGAGGATCAGAGGAGACAGGTTCAAACAGCCTTTTTACACAATGCAGAGGATTAATCCCTTAGGTTCCACAGTGAGTATAAAAAGCATGCCTTTCTGCAAAAACAGACTGATTTTACTGTTGTGGGTTTAGTTACACTTTATTCACTCGGGTCCCAGAGCTGTTTTTCATGCAAAAATGGACCATACGTCCATTTACATTCATTTCTTGTCCAAACTATTTTTTTTTAACAGAAAAAATAGGGCTTTGATCCGTTCCAAAAAAAGATGTTGACGGAAGCGGATGTAAACTGGTGTAAATGGATGATCATTTGTTTATATCCATTTTTTCGTAGAGGTGCATTGATGTCCATATTTCTCCATCAACGGTGGATAGAAAGCTGATAAACAGTCCGCATGTATGAAAGGCACCTAAGGCCTTATGCCCATGGACATATTCAGGCATGAAATATGCCTACCATTAAAAACAACATGTTTTTCCACAGCTAGGGAGCTGCAGGTGAGGTGTACAGCATTTGAATATGACAGCATTCAGACCTACAGTAAATTACCAATATGCCCAACACTGTCATGTGGGGAGGTGTCATGATATTAACTTCCTGTCTGAGCATCCATTGACACCAGAGATAATAAATGTGGAAATACGGCAGCCCTGAGATAGTGGGTGAAAGTAGCTGAGTATATGTCTTGGTGATGAGCTATGCACAGACACCATTGTTTTGCCCTAAATAGGTAAAGTGACAGTGTCTATTTAACCTCTTGCCAACCTCTTCATGCATATACAAGATGTAGTGGCAAGAAAGATGGGCTTTAATTCCCAGCCGCAGCACATATGTGTCCACAGCAACTTGAGTTTGCGTGCTGAAAGTGCACTCATTGAATACTCCCAGCACACTTACCTAGATATCTCTTGATCAAGGCTTCTTGGTCAAGGCTTCAAGCCAGTGGGGTGAGCTCTTGATCATGTGACTATTGGGAGACCCAATCTCACCGGTCTTGTGAAAAAGAAGCCACACAGCACTAAAGCCACAGGGTTTTCAGTAAGTGGCAGTAAAGTGTAACTATACCCACCAATTTAACTTTTTCCCAAAACAGTTACATTCAAGGAATGCCTTGATTGATAACTGTCAGAGGTATTAGTCTGCTTATATTGGCTCTCAATTGAATTGTCAAGCCTTTAAATGGTTGGTGTCAAAGCTGATCACATGTACACTACAATGGCAACTACAGATCAAACAGAGGCTAATGCCTCGTACACACGAATCGATTATTGGCCGGGAATTTTCGGCCAACGTCCAATCGGCCGATTTTCGGCTTGTTAGTATGATGCTTTCGACAACCGACTCTGACTTTTCGGCCGAAAAAAATCTGGTGTGCAGGCTATAAAATTTTTGTTGGCCGTCAACACAACGGCCGATTTTCCGTCAGTCAGTACAGATTTCGGCAGACAAAAATCTGATGAGCAAGACTGGGCATGCTCAGAGAAGAAAAAACACACGGAAAGTAAACCAGCACATGACATCACTTCTGAAGTAGATTTTTGTTGGCCGAGAAAATTCGTGTGCAGTCTAGGCACATTCCAACCAACAAAACACCACTCTGGACAAAAGTCGGACGAGCGGTCGGCCGATAATCGTTGAGTGTACGAGGCATAAGATAGCAGCTTTCTTGGCTGTCTTGGATGAAGTGGATAAGAAGATTTAGTTCCACTTTAGGGGTTAACCCCATGTTACTTTTACGGTACCTCCTAAGATTATGTATGGGTATGGGGAACATTGCAGAATTGTCCTGAATAGGCAAAGTGACAGTGTTATTTTAAGGGTAACATCCATGAATTTTCTGACTTTCATCATGCTTCCTGGCAAGCATTAGCTGCAGCTCAACGATTACTTTTCTCCAAGAGTTGCTGTTTGAATGTATCCATGCAGAAGTCAATTATTGGCCTGATTACATCTAATACTAATATATCAGTAATGGGCAGGTGTAGGGTGTGAAGCTGACTCAGTATTGCAGATGACTGGACAGCTTGGAAATTCACAATTTTCGTTTCCTTCACATCTCCAAAACAAAGCTTTTCCTACGTCAAGCAGCATCATTCTTTCTGTCACCTACCATTCTTGGCTTTACACCCCTGACGCTTCTTTGTCTGAACTCTAAAAACACACAAAGCTCTGCATCTCTCTTTCTAACAGATACAGTACAATTTGACCTTTTGCTATTTTGTGCCTTCCCGATACAAAGTGTTTGAGCAGAGAGGTTCTCGGATGTGACATTTGCAAAACTGTGGAATGTTGAAACTTTAATAGACATACAGCATCTAAAATGTATGCCATTATTGTTGTTCATTTCTCAGGGAGTAAAGGTTAAGACATATGCTGTTCACCTAACATTTATACAGGCAACAGATCTTTATAGCACATCATTTCACCTCTGGATGTTTTTTTTTTTTTCAACAAATTGTCTGTTTTTTTTCCTTTCTGTTAGTATTGTTTAAGGTAACAAAAGTTTTTATATCTTTACAACCTAGGAGGTTGCTCCATCAAAATGATGTAAATAAATCACAGTGTTATACGGTAATGGTCCATACTCCATAAAGACATAATGGGGTTGATTTACTAAAACTTGAGAGTGCGAAATCTGATTCAGTTTTGCATAGAAATCAATCAGCTTCCAGTTTTTTTTTTATTTTGGCAAAGCTTAATTGCACAAGCTGAAGTTAGAAGCCAATTGGCTACCATGAACAGCTGCACCAGATTTTGCACTTCCGAGTTTTAATAAATCAACTGTAACATATGGTACATCTTGCAATTCTATTTGGCTTCCCACTGCTGTCTCTAACCCTGGCATCACATTGAACAGCCTTTCTCAATCGTTTTTACCCTGAGAAACCATTGACATAATTTGCAGTTCTCAAGAAACTCCTGCTAATATCAATTTATTGGGGGGTCAATGGGAAAAACACCACATTGGTGCTCAGTAGAAAAAAATTGCTCCTTACAGTGGTGGTCAGAATGCCACCCTTAAAAAGCAGAAAAGATCATTGGTGTCATGCAGCTTTCTCTGTTGAATGGCATTGGCCCTGGAACTATGCATGCACCATAAATAGGAGGTCAGACAGCCACAGCTCAAGGAATCCCTACCAACTTCTGGAGGGACCTTAGTGTTCCACAGAAACCTGGTTTAACCACTTTACCACCAGGATTTTGCTGTCTTACGTCCAGGCCACTTTTTGCGATTCGGCACTGTGCGACTTTAACTGACAATTGCGCAGTCATGCAATGCCGTATCCAAACTAAATTGACGTCCTTTTTTTCCCCACAAACAGAGCTTTCTTTTGGTGGTATTTGATCACCTGTGCGATTTTTAATTTTTGCGCTATATACAAAAAAAGAGCGACAATTTTGAAAAAATAACAACATTTTTCACATTTTTTTATATGAAATTCCCTAAAAATAAAAAATGTAAAAATCTATTTTTTTTTAACTTTTTTGCCAATTTGTTTTCTGCTACATATTTTTGGTAAAAAAAATCTCAATAAGCGTATTTTGATTGGTTTGCGCAAAAGTTATCGCAGCTACTAACTACGGGAAATTTATGTCATTTTTATTGTTTTTTTTTTAACTAGTAATGGTGGCTATCTGGCGGCGATCTGCGATTTTTTTTTTCGGGACTGCGACATTGCGGCGGACAGATCGGACCCTTGACTGACATTTTTGACACTTTTGGGGATACCAGTGACATTACTACAGTAATCAGTGCTATAAATATGCACTGTTACTGTAAAAATGACACTGGCAGGGAAGGGGTTAATTTTTATTGGTGATCAAGGGGTTAATGTATGCCTGGTGCTTACTAACGTGTGTGGGGGAGGGGTCTATGTGACACAGGGACAGATCGCAGGTTCAGCTATGCTGAATCCTGCAATCTGACCCTGCCTGTCACTTAGGAGATCTGCCCGCTTTGTTTACACACTCGATCCCCGACGGTCGGGGAAGAGCAGCGGTGATCACCGCCGCTCCTCCCCTGGCCCGACTCCCGCTGTAACTGAAAACAGCAGGAGCGAGCCTCCGGCGGCGCACGTGCACCGCCCACAAGGGGAGGAGTCCAGCGACGTAGGTCTACGTCGCTGGACGATAACGAGCCACATTGCCGCAGTAGCAGCAATGTGAGCGGTGGTAAAGTGGTTAAAAAGACTGTCTTACAAGGTCTTAGGACTTTTTTCCCTTCTCCTTTCTTTGTATTATAACATCGTAGGCTACACCTCCCCTATTCCTACTGTGGGTTGCCTCTCACTCTCAAAGGAGACATTAGGAGGTAATTATTTTAATACTATGTGTTCCCCCTGCATGTTCTTCAAAACGCATTTCCTCTAATTTCTTTACCAAAGGGTAACCACCCATTCAAGATACAATATGTGGAACCAGCTCTGCCTGATATTCCCTCAAAACAAGAGCTCAAACTCCTTTGAGTTCCTCTCCTAGAGGGGGAAAGGTAATGCTGTGAGCAGTTCCTTTCAGTTCCTAATACCCAAATACCAGCTCCTGAATGGCAAGAAGAAATTTGCTGCTTGCAGCTATCTTCCCACAGAGGGCATGGACACGGTTGTTGGGTTCTCATCCAGCTAAGCAGCAAGAGCTTCAGTCCAACCTATAAACCCAGAAGATTTCAGCAATCACTGTAGTAGTGCCACCTGCTACAATGGTTGTCAACTTCTACAGCTGCCCATCAGGTAAGAGATATGCATACTTACAAGCTTATTTTTAAGTTAAATTGTAACTATACAAGATCACACCTGGAGTTCTGCTTTAAGCTTGCAGAAACTCACTACCACCTGCTGGCTGCAAGTGGTAATAAAAAAATAAAAAAATGAACGCAATATTTTATGTTTAACTTATTAAAAAGAAAATTATTTCCCAAACTTAAATAAAGCATTCACAATGTATACAAAAATACCTTACATTCCATGTAAGAGCCTGTAATGGGCCACTGTTTAAATTATACTTGCACTGGTATTTGGAAAGTATAATTTGTAGCCTTTGCTGCCCAGTTGGAAGTATATTCATTCTTAAGTATGCATAAAAGAATCAAAACCTTCTCCACTGGATTGAAGTATTTCCAGAACTGACATTTTTAACAGAAGAACAAATTAACATTTTACATGTTTCAGCCCGAGTTTACGTTTTCATGCTCATGCAGTGAAAAATATAACTCTGTTTCCTCAACAGGATTACAATAGTGTTCTAAGGGAACCTTGTGTGATTGCTTTTCAAACACAATGAGCCATGGATTAAGCAATTTATGATGCATGCATTGCTAACAAGTCTTTACATTTTAATTGACTATTTATATTATAATGAAGTAATGGAAATATTTAATTCCCTCATCCTGATGTAAAATTTCTGCAATGCTTGTCAAAAATACTGAAGGAGCTATTGTGGACGTAGGGCATGTAGCACCACGGGGGATGGGGGCAGGCGTGCCTACTATTTTTGTATGTTGGAAAGCTTCCAATGACCCACACTGTGAATAGCAATTACCCAGAACCTTCCCACAGGAATAATGAATGGAGGTTTCTAGTTCCTATTAGGAATTGTAATGTTTAAGACTGGATTTCCATGGAACCTGTAAGCGCATAACTTTGGTGACCCAAGTAATGAATCCCTGCCTAGTTTTAGCATTTTTAGGGCTTGTATGGTGGGGCATTCATATAAATTGCACCTTTTATTCATGCTCAAACATATGTTTGAAATGTTAACCACAGTGATAAGAAAAGGATGTGTTTGACTTGCCAAATGTAGGTCAATAGGACATGCTCTATCTGAAGAAATGCAAAGCAACCCAAGGGAGCAAAAAGTAAAGATAGAGCTGCACTTTGCTTGAATCACACTATAGGCATTATTCTATGTTGAAATATGAAATAGATACGTCTTTGATAACGCCCAAAGGGGAGGCGAAGCGCGTCGACGCAATTTCCGGTTTACGGCCATCGGCACGTCACTTCCGGGACGGTGGAACGCACGCCGGGACCAAGGAAACATCCCGAGCGCACACCGTGGCCAGGAAGCATTACAAGACCAGCCATTAACCTATTTTTAGCCTGATTTTATTCTACTAAATGTGAGTGTTACTTTACGTTTATTGCAAATAAAAGATTTATAATGGAGTTACACTATTGTGAACTTCTTCTCCCTATATATGAATACCGGGCTACTAAGAGCTACAGATACCAGACCTCCAAGGATTTCTAACCAGGTTCCTTACTGGGACGCAAGTCTTTTTGACCCTCTTAGCTATACAGCCTAGGGGTCATTTAAGTCCGGTAAGTTGAACATCCGAAGAGGGAGGATTGGCACATTCCACAGCACTGGATTGATGGCATGATGTTGCACTTTTCTTTGGGCACTTAAAGCACCTTTTGGACATCTTTGGACACTTGCTGACATCACTATTCATTTATTTACTGAACTGTCACCATATTTATATATTTTACATCATTTGGACTATCACTATATATATTGTATTATCACGTTGAATTATTCAACACCTTATGTTACCCTAACTAAGGGTACCATATTTGCCTATTTTTGCACATGGTTTGCACGCTGCACTTTATGATTTTTTGTAATAGTTCATTTGACTATTTATCAATATTTATTGTTTCATCACAAACCTTTCTGCGCTGTATTTTGGCACTTTATTATTCTATGTTGCTGGCTTCCAAATACAGTCCCCACCTTAGGCCATGCCCCACTGACACATTTTGCCCCTTTTTGGGCTTATTTATAGCTCTTACCTCTTGGAATAAATCCAATCAGGGTAAGATATGTCAAGGGTCAAGGGCCCTGGCTTAAGACAGGGACTTTGGAAGCCAGCTACATAGAATAACATCTACTGTGAGAATCAAAAAGAATGTGGCTTTGTATTCAGTTTTTCTAGATATCCTAAGAGGAATGGGCTTTGAGAGCTGGCACCTGATGCATCAACAGGACCTGAGGAGCAGTTTAACAGAACTTTGAGCGGTGCAGTTCTCTGTTGGATTGCAGCGCAAAGCCTGTCATCTACACTTCTCCATTAAGGTCAATGGGAAGCTTTCCTTTGACATTTGTTTTAAACTCATGAACTTAATGAATATCATGAAATGTATGTAAAAATGAA
This sequence comes from Pelophylax lessonae, assembly GCF_965119305.1. Taxonomy (NCBI): domain Eukaryota; kingdom Metazoa; phylum Chordata; class Amphibia; order Anura; family Ranidae; genus Pelophylax; species Pelophylax lessonae. The sequence continues at coordinate 196,953,208 of NC_138777.1, read as the reverse complement.
GATCATGCATTTCTTGACATGTTTTAAACATTCTATTTTAACCCCAATGCAGGCTGGATATGCTTATAGTAAGCAACATGATGTGTTGGGGTTAGTTGAAGATTACCTACGTTTGATTGTTTGTGGACTTGGAGTTGGCACACCAGAGTTCTAATAAACATTGTGATTAATCAAAGATTCAAACTTCAGTCCAGCACATTTCCAAGTATGGGTCACATAGTAGCTGAGAGATGTGAACCAGGAACAAAAAATACTTTCATTACACAACAGGGTTGATTTACAAATAGCAAATAGGCTGTTTGCATTGCAAGTAAATTTTCCCTTATCTTAGTGAATGAGGTGGGGCTCGACTGATTTCCATTTTCCAATCATGTGCAAGCAAAAAATACATGATTGGGTATTATTTTCAAACTGATTTTTCGCAACTTTCATTTAGGTATGGGAAATTTTCCTTGAAAAGTTTAGTTGCCTTTAGCAAATCAACCCAAACAGGTGCATGCAGCTATTGGTCAGCTTGCTGTTGTAGACAAGGAGGACACAGATATCTAAAGGTAGCGCTATCCCTGGAGGGACCGCTGTATATAACTGGTTCTTCCCCAACAGTGCAGAGGCCACCACTGACATAGGCAATAGTTCATTAACTCTGGCTCCATTAAACAGTCTAAGGGATGTGTTTTTTGATTTATTGCATGGAGAACATGAAACAGGAGAAGAGCTGAGGTGCTGTGGAATACTCCAAAATACAGTAAAACCTTGGATTCTGAGTAACTTGGTTTGAGAGCATTTGGCTTGACAAGCAAAATTTATAAACAAGCGATGTCTTGACATACAGGTAGCGTCATGTCACAATTGAGTATTGAAGCCTCATGCACACTGGACGTTATCAAAACGCCAGTACAAAACTGTAGCTGTAGGACTTTTTCAGATTTTTTGCAGTAGCCTTTTTCAGCGTTTTTCAGCTGTAGGATTTTCTTTAGCTTTTTTTTAGTAAAACTATACTCCCACAAAAGCTTACAACTCAAAAACGTTGATAAACGCAGAACAGCCACATTTTTCATCATTATTTGGTGTTTTTCAGCTTTTATCAGAGTTAGAGCTGAAAAACTCCTCTCAAAACCCACTAGTTCAGGTTTTTTTCAGCCAGAAAATGCCCCTACCAAAAACTGCTGATAACAGCCTGTGTGTGCATGGACAGCTTTACCTCGGATGCCTGCATTGTTAGATGTGCCTCTTTTTATCATCAACCATGTGAGTTGCTAAATGTTGAACCTTCATTAAATGTAACCATATTGCTACACTTAGAGGGGCCTCTCTTCTCTTTTATACACTGTAGTTCTGCTGGATTTTGCTTCTAATCTCCTTGTGGAGGTGCCATTTTTGGATATACATTTTATCGCATTGCTATAATCTTTTTTATATGGACTATAAACTGAAGGACTTATGAATGAATAGTTGTGGAACAAATCATCTGAGTTTCCATTATTTCTTATGGAGAATTCCCTTAGATATAAGAGTGATGTTTCTAGAACGAATTATGCTCGCAATCCAAGGTTTTACTGTACTCCAAAAATGCTGTCTTGTAAATGGGGGACACTCTTGTCTAGGCTATGCTCTGAATAGTCTTTCTACCAAGCGTTAAAAGGATTGGCCAGAACTGAGACCCTACAAGAGCTGTCTTCAGAAAGAGCTACTACTGGCACTTATCCTTCAAAATAGCACACACTATCGTGGATCTTGAGCTTAGGTCTATTCTCACAATATCTCTCCAGGACAGCTGAACAACCCTAGTTTCCCTCCCTCCAGACATCAATATATTTCAGGACAGCTGCTAAGTTCCCAGGTTTCACCAAACACTCTTACGTGAGAGAGGAGTTAATACTCACAATGCTACAGACTTTCCAGCTTCTACCCAGCACTCTTCAGTAAGTCCTCCAGACCAGAGCCTTAGGTAAGATTTCTCAGTTAGGACAGAGCCCATGAGGCTGTGGAACTTCTCCAGTAGAGCAAGAACAAGGGATGCTCCAGGCCACAGACTATTTTTGTTCTCTCCAGCCACCTACTGAGGAGACCTCCCTAGGAATCTGCTAAAGCACTCTAAATTTTCAAGCTGCCCTTTTGCCTCTCTCAGTCCTCTATCTTCTAAAAGCCTGCAGAATGCAGGGGGAGCAGTCAAATCTGCAGTCTGTGCAATCTAGAACAGCCTAAAGGAATTAATAGCTGCACCAATGATTACAGAAGAGCCAACAAAAACCCCTAAATTTACCTATCATCCTAGCAACCTACCTAGGAGAGCGCTTAATACATGTTAAGGTAAGTAGGGCAAACTGTTCACAATTAGAAATGAGCCAATTTGTGAAATATGCAATCAACTGTGGGTTGGTGGATTTTGGCCCCTTTCTCCCACTGAACCACCATAAAATAACACTGAAATTTGGATTTGGCAATCCGAACCTATAAAATTCTTTCCAATTAAAGTTTTTTTTTTAAATATTTATTCCTGGATAGAAAGGAGAGGGATTAAATATCTGTTGCATTCTTATTGACTTCTGTACCCCTGTTAGGGAGATTCACCCTCCCTGTTGTGCTGTTTACAATTATCACTGACAGTGAAAAAAAAATCCCACATTTTGGGTTGTCAGTAGAACAGGACCAGAGGAGAAATCTTCCAACAGGGACACTAGTTCTGGCAACAACCATGGATTCACTCACTTTAGAGGTATTTCTTCTTGATTCCTGTTTTGGCTATGAGACAGTAAATGAAGGGAAATCACCCCAATGGGACACAGATGGCAATAAAAAAAAAAACCTGACAGGGAGCTTACACCCCCCCCCCCCCCCCACACACACACACACACACACACTCTATTTAAAGCATAAAAATGGCTTTGTTTTTTGTTGTACTTTAACGTCAGCCACACTTTTGGGTTTAGATCTATTAAAGTTTTGTCACCTACAAATTACTGAAAAAGTATCATTTCTTATTGAGATTTGGGTTCTCCTAATAACAATTAAAGAAAAATAAAAAAGGAAAGCCAAGCATTGCTGATCACTGTTCCTTATGGTCTAATTACTTTGAGATAATCATTTGTTATGGTTATGTTTATTGATCAGTGAAAGAGTGTAGGTAAATGTTGATTCTCAGTGATGGCTTCTGGCCAGACCAAAAGGATCTGGCAGGCGATCAGAACTGAAGACTACACTCTTGCACGTTCATATATTCAAAAATGTTGTTCTGTCCTGGTTCTTACAAATAAAACATTTCCTGCAAAGTGTTGGAGAAATATATTTTTTAGGAGTATAATGTGATCAATTTATCACTGGCAACATCCAATTGACAACACTTTAAACTCTCACAATGATACACACATTTGACTGGGACAGAAAGGGAAGGTGAATCTCTCAAAAGGCATTCAAACTACAAAAAAAAAACGTTGGGGCTTATTCACACAATCTTTGTATATCTGAACAGATGCTCAATGCAAGATCACCTAGAAAACAATAGTTTTAGCCTTTCGTTATACATGATGTCTTCCAGGGAATGGATGGCCATGCCCCATATGGTCATATATGATGAAAAGTGTATGGAGGAGCATTTCTCTCCACTCATCCATAGCTTCTTCTTTACTCCATACATATAAAAATGGAGGCAGCACAGAAGCCTTCATTACCATTGTAAATTTTTTTTTATCAAATAAATGCTTGCAACCTTCATGTAACCCTCCTAAATTCTCATTAGGGATGGGCTTTTTGTTCGAGTGGAACGTAAGTTCGACTTGAACATCAGCTCTTCGTGTGTTCGCAGAACACACAAAAAAATGTGGCACTCGACGGTAAGTTCGCCCCCTGATGAGTGCCCCATAATGCACCGCGCTGTTGCAGTGCATTAATTGCTGATGATTGGTCAAAGCATGCACCTGACCTGTATGCTTTGGCCAATCACAGCACAATGTCCTGTCAGAGCCATGATTGGCCAAACGCATGGTGCCTGTGGCCAATCATGGCTCACACCCCACACTATATAAGGCTGCTGCTTACACGGCAGCCGTGTATAGTGTGTTACAATAGAGATTAGGCAGGTAGTTAGTGGATAGTGAGTTCAGTCAGTTTAGTGCAGTCAGTGTAGTGTACAAGCATGCTCCACTATAGATATGTTTTACTTCTGGGTCCCCTTTCTGTGCTCCCCAAGTTTTGTGTCTCTGTCACTTATAGTTCAGGAGCAGTGCCATGTCAAGCTGACCAAAATTTCCCATAGACGCTAATGGTAAAGATAGGGAGCAGTGCCATGCCAAGCCGACCAATATTTCCCATAGATGCCAATGAGCACTGAAAGCTGAAAATCAGTCTGGGCAGGAAGGGGGTGAAAGTGCCCTGTATTTAAGTGGTTAAAGGAAACCCTATGACAGAATTAAAAAAAAAATGGCGTGGGATCCTCCCTAAAATCTGTACCAGGCCTTTTGGGTCTGGTATAGATTTTAAGGGGAACTCCATGCCAAAATAAAAAAAAAAGGGTGTGGAGTCCCCCCAAAATCCATACCAGGCCCAAAGGGTCTGGTTCAGATTTTAAGGGGAACTCCACGCCAAAATAAAAAAAATCCAGCGTGGGATCCCCCAAAATCCATACCAGACCCTTATCCCAGCATGCAGCCTGTAAGGCCAGGAAAGGGGGGGGACGAGTGAGCCCCCCCCCCCCCTGGACCATACCAGGCCGCTTGCCCTTAACATGGGGCAGTGGCCGTTGTGATTGACGATGGATTTACATCGAGGGACCACTTTTTTTTACTTTTTAATAAATGACTGTGTTTTGTGGTTTTTACTTTTTTACACTTTTACAATATACTCGATACCCATTCACATGGGGGGGAGCTTGGATCTGGGGGCCCCTTGTTAAAGGGGGCTTCCAGACTCCAATAAGCTCCCCATCTACAGACCCTGACAACTACAGCCCAGGGTTGAAGAGGCCCTTGTCCCTGCCCCAAAGTACCCATCCCCCCATATATCTGTACTGCCGGGAGTCGACAATACATTACAGCCACAAGCGAGTTTTTTCACATTTTTTCCTTTACAAATGTCAGTATTGCTGCAGCAGGCTCCATACATCGTACAGATGCACCAATTTACAGGCATATTAAGGGGACCCCCCAGGCACAATTTTTAAAGGAATTTTTAATTTTTATTGTTTCACTTTAAGCATCATTAAAATCACTGCTCCTGTAAAAACAGTTGTTTTTAAAAAAAATTGTTTTGCATTGATACATGTCCCCCAGGGGAGTACCCATGTTCCCATACACTTTATATGATAACTTGCATATAAGCCTTTAAAATTAGGACTTTTGATTTTTCATGTTCGCGTCCCATAGACTTTAATAGAGTTTGCATGTTCGCTAGAATTTTTTCCCTGTTCAAGATGTTCTGGTGCGAACCGAACAGGGGTGTGTTCGGCCCATCACTATTTCTCATATACTGTATACATTGACCTCATCCTCATAGGTATCAGTTAGAAAGCCATGTCTGAGAGCTTTTCTAAATATTTTATCTCTACCCCTACCCAACTATCCCCTCCCCTCATAAAACCAGCAGGACCTTTGTTAGCCAAATTTAAAGATTCCAAAATAAAAATTTAAAGTAGAACTTGAAAGCTCAGAAACAGTTAAATACACAGATCAAATACAAATATGAAGGTTGTTCAGAGGGTTCAGAAGAAGCCACATTTTTATGTCTTACTTTTGTTTTTCTATAAATTGTCTTCCAGTTGCAAAATCAATGTCAAGACAGTCAGTTGCTCTATATACTGCTTTCTATACGAAAGCAGAGATATCTGTGCAGTAGTCCAATACTCCCTTCCCCCTCTGAGTCACAGCTAAAGCTAGGCAATTAGCAGGGATTTATATTCTATGGTGCAGAACATACTGTAGATCTGTAAAAATGAATGGGAACATGGAATAGTGTGGGGAGGCCTCAAGTTCAGACATGAAGATGCATCATAGCAGTGAATAGTCAGTGGATTCTGTTGCCCCATAGCGATGTCAATAACCCTTGGGTCCAGGACCCCGAATGGTACTCATATGATAAGAAGATGAAATAAACAAACCAAAACAAATTACAAACTGATCTTGCAGAAAATATTTTTCAAGCATCCCATGAGCATGTAATTTACTATCTGCTGTTCTTCAAGCATCTCTCCTATTAGGAAAAAAAAAAAATCAAAACTAATAGCTGGTTTAAACTATTGACAGATGTTTTGCAGACATGCAAGTCTCTTGAAATATATTTGTGCACACCATCGGAGCTCTGGAGTTGATTGTTAATTCACAGTTTAAGAAGCTGGGAACACAATTGAATTATTCATCATACCATGTCTAATTATGATCTCTCTACTATGGGTAGGATATTGCCATTTTCAGTGTTTTAACTGGTAACTTGGCTCAATCAGTTTAACAAATATTAATACAATTAAACAGTGTGAAATGCATAACACATTCAAATTGAAATAGAACTAGTCAACACTTTATACAGGAATCTAAATATTCAGTCTTACAATTTATAAATTGTTCAGGCTTAATGCTCAATGATTTACATTTATCTTTTTGTTTAGCTTTATTTACTTTATGGTCTATTTAGGAAGAATTCAATAGAAAATTCACCCAGTGAATCCTTTACTGATATTTGTCCTAGTAAGAATCATGACATTTTCCCAGCAATCCACAGTTATGCACATTCCATTTAAACAAGGTGAATGCAGCAGCCCCGTAAGCAGCCATTGAACCTCACAGGTGTAGTAACTGTAAAGAATAGTAATTGCCTTTCAAGTAAATCTGATTGCAATTGATCTAAATAGTCATAACACTGTGTTTATAAAGCATAAATCCTGCTGCAGTGATGATATAAGCCCACGTGGCCTTTTGCATTGGGGGATGGGTGTTGCTTTAAGTGAATGTCCCCTGGAAACAGGGGACCCCCTTTCAAATCACAGGTGTCTGATACTGATGGGGGTGACAGCAAGGCAAAGGAAATTATGTATAAAATTGTCAGTTTGCCAGGAAACCAGACCACACGAAGATTCAAGTAAAATATTAGGGCAGCAACAATAAACACACAGCAAGAGAGAGGAGCCAAATCAGGAACAGCTGGGGTCAAATCTACAAGGGGGTAGTCATCTAAGCCAGGATTGAGTCTTGAAGTGGGTAGTCATCCAAGCCAGGGTTGAGTCCAGTAGCGTGTAGTCTTCCGATGCCGGATCATCTGCCGATGCGGGGTCATCTGCCGATGCGTGATCGAGAGCCAGGAAAGTTGTCAGCCAAGCCAGGTCATGCATGGAGGAACATGGAGAACAGAAGACTGTTAGCCGTGATGCACCTTGGAGCACAAACACAAGTGCGAGGACTGCAAGCTATCAGGTGATGTATATATATAGTCAGGTGTGCAACATCATCACTGAGCGATGCCCAGGAAGCAGGCAAGTGATGATGCAAACAGAGTTTATAAGAGACAGCAGTCTGCACATGTCCATGATGGCTGCCAACAGGAAGGCAAGGTAAGACTTTGACACAAATACCTGCCTTTTAAGAAATAAAGGTAGTTGGTCTCCCCCTCCTTGGTAAACTATTTCTAGGGTCCCTCTGACTCATCCCCAGTTTACCAAACATATGGGTAGGACAAAGTAAAAAAAAGAAAATATGCAAACATCACCATGAAAAAAAAAAATATGAATAAAAATATTTTTAACAATTATTTACATTCCAGGTTCCAGTGAGGCCAAAGGTGTTCCTTGGCATCTGATCCTGTTTCGAGCAAAAATTGATCCTCAGTAACGATGGGCTTGATGTTCGAGTCGAGCGTAAGTTCGACTCGAACATCAGCTGTTTGTGTGTTCGCTGAACACACAAACGAATAGGGCGCTCGGCGGGAGGTTCACCCGCCACACCCAAAAAAAAAAAAAAATCCCTTCCGCCGATTCACACGCATCTAGCGTAATGAGCCGCTAGAACTGTGACAACTCTTTTAAAAGAAAGGGGCCGGGACACCCACCCCTTCTGACGTGACCTCAGTTAATTTATTCACTACACCATAATGCACTGCGCTGGTGCAGTGAATAAATTACTGGCATCACTTCAGAAGGAACGGTGCCACCGCTGGATGTTCTCATGCCTTTCTTAAAAAAAAAGAGCTTTTTTTTCCTATTTTTCGGGTGTGCAGCGGGCGACGTGATTGACGATGGATTTACATCGAGGGACGCTATTCTTTTATTTTTGAATAAAGGACTAGGGATGATCGAACAGTTCGGGTCAACCATCGGTTCTACCCGAACATTGACTGTTCGAGGTTCGGTCGAATCCTGAACTTTTTGCTGAAAAAGTTTGGAATTCGGCAACCAGAACCGACCAAAATGCAATGGGACAGGAACTGGGCTTTAAAAGCCCGTGATTGGACCAGAACAATCAGTAAAAGTCAATTGAGGGGGCAGGAGAATGCTAGGAATGTGATTGGAGTGACTAGGGGGTCCAGAGGCCAATCATTAGTGAATACGCCCCCCAGTATATAAGATAGCCCCGCCAAATCTCTAGCATTTTAATACAGGGCTGTGTAAGAGAGTGGAAGCAGTTCTGTTACTTCTGCTTCAAAGTGTCATTTAGCAATTATTAGTGTGAGGAAAGGGATATCTAGTGTAGTTAGGGTACTATTTTTCACTATAGTTAGATTTAATAATCTAGTTTCTGTAGGGAAAGTGTTAAGTGTAAGGGGACCATAGTGTAGTGTAGGGTTAACTGACTCTGACTGCTATGGCAGGGTGACAAAACCCTTCCATGTCAGGGTGACCGCTATAGAGAAAAGATCGTTTCTCTTAGAACACTTACGGAACAGGATGGTGGCTTCTCCCCTGTCACCCTGCTTTTTGTTGCAGGCGTTTATAGGGCTTTTTTGAGGACATGTTTGGAGTCAGGCATGACATCTAAACTTCTGGGTAGGGGTATATATACACACACACATGTATGTACAGAATTTCAGATGTTTTGCCTGCCTCCAAAGACCCCCGAAAAATTCCCCAAAAAAACGCCTGCTGCAAAAACACACCTGGGCGTTTTTGTAGCTGGCGTTTTTTTGGGCATCTTTGGAGGCAGGCATAACATCTGTACTTCTGTGTAGGGGTATATATACACACACACATGTATGTATATATACACATACACATATATAGGTGTGAAAGTAGCAGAAACCTATGCTTGCGCTAATTAAATAATTAACAGGCATATGTCTCCGCTCCTATAACACCTATATATGTGTATGTGTATAAATACATATAAGTGTGTGTGTATATATACCCCTATACGGAATTTCAGATGTTTTGCCTGCTTCCAAAGACCCCCAAAAAATGCCCCAAAAAAACGCCTGCTGCAAAAACACACCTGGGCGTTTTTGTAGGCGGCGTTTTTTTGGGAATTTTTTGGGCATCTTTGGAGGCAGGCATAACATCTGTACTTCTGTGTAGGGGTATATATACACACACATGTATGTATATATACACATATATAGGTGTGAAAGTAGCAGAAACCTATGCTTGCGCTAATGAAATAATTAACAGGCATATGGCTTCTCTGCTATAACACCTATATATGTGTATGTGTATAAATACATATAAGTGTGTGTGTATATATACCCCTATACAGAAGTTCAGATGTTATGCCTGCCTCCAAAGACCCCCAAAAAATGCCTGCAACAACACACCTGGGCGTTTTTTTTTTGGCGCAGGCGTTTTTTTGGGCATTTTTTGGGCGTCTTTGGAAGTTGTTGGAAGTTGCAGTAGAGAAGCTTCATCCTGTGACTAGCATTGGTATCACCATCTTATTGGCTGTGTCTTGGAGGCTTGCTGCTGTGATCCTTTTGAGTGGCGCTGCGAGGAAACACTACTAGATGCTCATTTACATATTCATCTGGTAAGGAGATATGCATGTCACTTGTGTGCAGCACCCTGGTGAATAGCTATATTGGATATCTCCTTCACTCCACCGATCTTGGAACTCATTTCTGGGACTTTATGACAACTTTATATGAACTTTTATGAACTCTTTATTTTTATTTTTTCTGGTTAAGCATTAATTCACCATTATTGTAGCATTTTTGTTCATGTACAAGTTCATCCTGCAATGCTCATGATCTAGCAGATTTTTGTCCATCCATTTAGTTTTGGGTGCACATCTGACACCTGTTGGACTGTATTAATTGTATATATATATATAATCTGAAATAAACAGACAATATATTTCTTTTATTCCTGGTATTGATTGATATTAAGGCATAATTAAATCCCCATTTCCAGTGTTTGGTAGAATTTTTCTCCGCTTTTGTTTGTTCCCTTCCCTCCCCCCTTCCCTATCCCTATTAGTCGTCTACCAACCTGGCTTTACATATTTATAATTTATTACAGGGGACGGTGCCAGTTTACCCACAGACCCTTTCTCTCCATACAAACTTTATATTATTATGTATGTACTTCCTGCCCCTGAGTTGTTGAGAGAAAAAAAGTCTCAGCTACATGTCGTAATCATGCCCCAAGCCAGAAGAGATTATACAATACTAGGGAGGGACTAAAGTGCAAAGTAGATAGGCTGACTCAAAGTTCCAGTGCCACCCCATAGTTCCTGCCGGTGAGAAGTCCCATTCCATGCTGGTTAGACAACAGTTGGAGGATCTCCTCTGTGACCGCTGATCTCGTCTGTTCAGGTCTCTTTAGGCCACAAGGACAGACACTGCATCATTCTCAAGGGGCTCTGCAACTGTACTTTGCCACAACATTCATCAGGAGGTATCTCTAATAATAAATATACATACTCAGGTATATGTGCACAATTCCTTCAGGAATCCTATTGGGCCCTTTGCTGATAACACCTGTTTGTACATTGGATGTATGTACTGTTAAAGGAGAAGTATAACCAAAGCTTTTTTGGCTATACTTCTCCTATGGATCACAAGGGTGCAGTTAGTTTTGCACCCTTTTTTCAGCCAACAGGATGCTAAAGCCTACTATCAGCTGATGTCATAGACCTGGTCCAAGCTCTGAAAAGATCCCAACCATATGGTCGAAATCCACCCAGATGCCTGGATCGGGAGCTGGCTAGGCCTCTCAACAAGCCGCTGCAAGCCTGAGCCAGCTGCTTCTACCCCCTCCACAGCCCAGCACTCCAGTGAGTGTCAATCACCTACTCTCTGCAGGCTGGAGACCGAGAGCTGAAAGATCAGCTGTGCTTGATCGTTCAGTTCTCAGTATAGGAGGTAGAATGGAACAACTGTAGCCATCTAGGAAAATATGTTGTTTATTTTTTATTTATTTTTTTCTAATACCATAGTTCTCATTTATTTAACCTCTTCTTTTATGAAGCTTGTAATATTTCTATACTGATGTGCATCTATATACTTTTGGCTATTGTTACTTGTTATTATTATATGCTGGCTACAGTATTTCCCCTGTTCTCAAGAACTTTCCCCTGTTCTCAATTACTTTGTTTAGATTACTGATTCACCCCCTCTTTCCTGTGTAGAGGCACTGACAATTTTATTATCAAACCCACTGTTCCTAAGATTCTGGTTCTTTTATTCACCTATAGGATTAGCACAATATTCTGTTTGGTGAGGGTCATTTCTCATAACCTCCCTCCAAAAGGTTCACACACACATATCATTGTAGGATGAATACCTTAAAGATGTAATTCTTGTTCATTTAAAATTACATATATTTTTAGATATAGCTAATGCAAATACCTGAATTGTTCTTGTAATCTGTAGCAGGGCTCAGAATAGCAGAGGAAGCAGTAAAAGCCAGCCCAACCCTGTTGTATGCACATGGGTTGATCAGGAACATGCTGGTAGGAGGGAGCAGACTGAACATTGAATGACTTTGCCAATGTCTGTCGCTCCCCCATTGTCCAATGAGCAGGCTGGGATTGTGTATGATTATACTACATTGCAGTTAAGGTCAAGGATCTAGGTAAGTTTTCGGCAGGGGCACTTGGATACCAGGACTGTCTGTACAGTATTATTAATCCTTTGGCATGTAAAACTATTGATAATTAGGTATTTTAGCAGTGTATCAAACTTCATTCCTGAAATTCGACTTCAAAATTGTTTTCTTCTGCTCTGTGCATCCAATGCAGCCATATAAGTTGTGCCAGAAAGTGAGACTTCTCAACTGTAAACTGCATTTGGATGTCAGAGTTGAGTGTGATTTGAAAAATCTGCTAGCGATAATGGTCAATTCTGCAATGAGATTATTCTCCGCAAATTGCAAGATCCTGCATGGAAAAAAAAAATAATTCCTACAGATTTCCAAAATACATCTGGACCCATTTCCACTTGAATATGTATCTAGAAAGGTATTTAGATTGAAATATAGGGGAAAAGTATATTTATCTATTGAGGTTTGTATATTATTTTGCGGTTTAATTTTTGGAGGTCATGCCAAGAAGTCTACAATGACGTGTTGTTAGTGCAGACCAATTAGCCATGATGCAAAAAATATATTAATATATTAAGTATTTACACTGCCCAAAAAAAATTAAAGGAACAATTTTAAAACATATCAGATCTCAATGGGGAAAAATATCATCCTGGATATCTATACTGATATGGACTGGGTACTGTGTTAGGAACGAAAGATTGCCACATCGTTTGATGGAAATTAAAATTATCAACCTACAGAGTGCTGAATTCAAAGACACCCCAAAAATCAAAGTGAAAAAATTATGCAGCAGTCTAGTCCATTTTGCTAAAATTGAATTGCAGCAACTCAAAATGGAACTCAGTAGTTTTTGTATGGCCCCCACATGCTTTTTTGCATGTCTTCAACATCGAGGCATGCTCCTTATGAAACGATGAATGATTTCCTGGAGTATTTCCTCCCAGATCTGGACCAGGGCATCACTGAGCTCCTGAACAGACTTAGAGGCAACCTGGCGGTGTGATGGACCGAAACAAAATGTCCCAGAGGTGTTCTTTTGGATTTAGGTCAGTCGAGAATTGGGGCCATTCAATGGAATCAATTCCTTCATCCTCCAGGAACTGGTTGCATACTCTCCCCACATGAGGCCGGGCATTGTCATTCACCAGGAGGAACACAGGCCCCACTGCACCAATGTAGGGTCTGACAATGTGTCCAAGGATTTCATCCCGATACCTAATGTCAGTCAGGGTGCCATTGTCTAGCCTGTAGAGGTCTGTGTGTCCTTCCATGGATATGCCTCCTAGACTATCGCTGATCCACCACCAAACTGGTCATGCTGAACAATGTTACAGGCAACATAATGTTCTCCATGGCTTCTCCAGACCCTTTCACATCTGTCACATGTGCTCAGGGTTAACCTGCACTAATCTGTGCAAAGCACAGGGCGCCAGTGGCGGACCTGCCAATTCTGGTGTTCAATGACAAATGCCAATCAAGGTCTACAGTGCTGGGCAGTGAGCACAGGGTCCACTAGAGGAAGTTGGGCCCTCAGGCCACCCTCATGAAGTCTTTTTCTGATTGTTTGGTCAGAGACATTCACACCAGTGGCCTGTTAGAGGTAATTTTGTAGGGCTCTGGCAGTGCTCATCCTGTTCCTCCTTGTTCCTCCATGCACAGAGAAACATATACCAGTCCTGCTGATGCGTTAACAACCTTCTACAGCCCTGTCCAGCTCTCCTAGAGTAACTGCCTGTCTCCTGGAATCTCCTCCATGCTCTTGAGACTGTGCTGGGAGACACAGCAAACCATCTGGAAATGGTACGTATTGATGTGCCATCCTGGAGGAGTTGGACTGCCTGTGCAACCTCTACAGGGTCCAGATATATCCTCATGCTACCAGTAGTGACACTGATCCTAGCCAAATGCAAAACTAGTAAAAAACAGTCAGAAAAAATAGTAGGAAAAAAAAAATTTCAGTGGCCTCTACCTCTAAAAACATTCCTGTTTTGGAGGTTGTCTTATTGTTGACCATCTATTGCACCTGTTGTTAATTTCATTAACACCAACGCTGCTGAAACTGATTAACAACCCCTTCTGCTACTTAACTGACCAGATCAATAGCCCAGGAGTTTACTTGACTTGATGCTCTACTCTGATTAAAAAGTGTTCTTTCTCGTCCAACATCAGTGCCTGACCTCAAAAATGCGCTTCTAGAAGAAATGGTCAAACATTTCCATAGACGCACTCCTAAACCTTGTGTGGACATCCTTCCAAGAGCAGTTTAAGCTGTTATAGCTGCAAAGAGTGGGCCAACTCAATATTGAACCTTATGGACTAAGACTGGGATGCCATTAAAGTTCATGTGCGTGTAAAGGCGTGGGTCCCAATACTTTTGGTAATATAGTGGGTGTGTATACGTATTTTTATTATGTTCCCTCTAACCTTGCACATAGATTTGCTTTAATGTTGGCCCCACAAGCTGCTTATACTTACTCTGTTTTAGCTTACCCGCTGTTCCATAGCTGCAATTTGGGGCTTACACAGGGCTGAGAACTCCCACGCCTCCCCCACCATGGAACAGTGCTGAGTGACTGCAATCAAATCCTTAACTTGGGAGAAAGGGAACAATGCTACACACTGCTCCATACTCTGAAGTACTTGGTATTTGTCTTTGATGAAGAGGCGTAAAGAGAATAGTAGGGAAGCAAATAAAAGGTGAGTACAGTATGTGTTGCTGATTGGCTGCTATATGAAAGCATGAAAGTGCACCTGTCGCTTTGCCCATGTACTTAAAGCCTAAGTTTAGGTAAAATCTAAAACATAAAATTCAGCACAGAGGACATAATGTGTGGCTAGTATGATGTGTCCCTTTCGCTGATTCTTGTTCTTTTAGGGGAAAACTTCCTACGTCCTACCCCCTTTGCTGCCATAATCTTTCGGTGCAGTGGGGGCTAATACAACAAAGTCTGTCAGGAGGTCTAACCAAGAGAGCTTCATACCTCCCAACCGTCCCGGAATTCGCGGGACTGTCCCGCAATTTGGAGTGAGTCCCGCGGTCCCGCGGAGCGGGCTGAAGTCCCGCAAAATCATCTGGCTGGCCATCTCTTCTCCCCCCTCCTCCTCCCAGCTCCGCCCCCGTCTTCGGCTCCCGCCTCTAAGCGACGGGAAACAATCAGAGACACAGACTGTGGTCAGGGCGTCTTTAATGCAGATAAACGGGCTGTCATTTTTGGGGTGCCCAAAGCAGTTGCCCCTTGCTGCCCACGCTTGCCAAATGTCATGGCTTTGTCTAAGCTGCTGTCCCGCTGTGCTCCATTCCCCTGCTGCATTCCAGCAGAGCCACGGTTGGGACAGCTTGCAGCCATTTCACTCCATGTTTGCTGCCCGCCCACTGCTCACACATTATCCTGTACCTCCCCCAGTGGCGTACCAAGGGGCGGGGGCGGCCCGCCCCGGGTGCCACGCACTGGGGGGTGTCAGCTGGTGTCCTGTCCGATGTCAGGGTGGGGGCGGAGCGGCGACGGGAATAAGGGGCGGAGCCGCGGCGGAAGGGAGCGGGGCCTCGACGAGAAGAAGAGGCGGAGCCTCAGTGGGAAGAAGGGGCGGAGCTTCGGCGGGAAGAAGGTGAGTGCCGAAGTGTGTGCTGGATAGGAGGGGGATGGGGCAGCTGCATATGAGGAATTCATGTTTCCCTAGCTCCCTGTCCCCTTCAGTGCTCTCCACCCCCCTGGTTTTCCCTGCCCACCCCCCAAGTGCTACCTGTCCCCCCCGTGCTCTCCACCCCCCTGGTTTTCCCTGCCCACCCCCCAAGTGCTACCTGTCCCCCCCGTGCTCTCCACCCCCCTGGTTTTCCCTGCCCACCCCCCAAGTGCTACCTGTCCCCCCCGTGCTCTCCACCCCCTGGTTTTCCCTGCCCACCCCCCAAGTGCTACCTGTCCCCCCCCGTGCTCTCCACCCCCCTGGTTTTCCCTGCCCACCCCCCAAGTCCTACCTGTCCCCCCCGTGCTCTCCACCCCCCTGGTTTTCCCTGCCCACCCCCCAAGTGCTACCTGTCCCCCCCCGTGCTCTCCACCCCCCTGGTTTTCCCTGCCCACCCCCCAAGTGCTACCTGTCCCCCCCGTGCTCTCCACTCCCCTGGTTTTCCCTGCCCACCCTCCAAGTGCTACCTGTCCCCCCCATGCTCTCCACCCCCCTGGTTTTCCCTGCCCACCCCCCAAGTGCTACCTGTCCCCCCCCGTGCTCTCCACCCCCCTGGTTTTCCCTGCCCACCCCCCAAGTGCTACCTGTCCCCCCCGTGCTCTCCACCCCCCTGGTTTTCCCTGCCCACCCCCCAAGTGCTACCTGTCCCCCCCCCGTGCTCTCCACCCCCCTGGTTTTCCCTGCCCACCCCCCAAGTGCTACCTGTCCCCCCCGTGCTCTCCACCCCCCTGGTTTTCCCTGCCCACCCCCCAAGTGCTACCTGTCCCCTCCAGTGCTCTCCACCCCCCTGGTTTTCCCTGCCCACCCCCCAAGTGCTACCTGTCCCCCCCCGTGCTCTCCACCCCCCTGGTTTTCCCTGCCCACCCCCCAAGTGCTACCTGTCCCCCCCGTGCTCTCCACCCCCCTGGTTTTCCCTGCCCACCCCCCAAGTGCTACCTGTCCCCCCCGTGCTCTCCACCCCCTGGTTTTCCCTGCCCACCCCCCAAGTGCTACCTGTCCCCCCCGTGCTCTCCACCCCCCTGGTTTTCCCTGCCCACCCCCCAAGTGCTACCTGTCCCCCCCCGTGCTCTCCACCCCCCTGGTTTTCCCTGCCCACCCCCCAAGTGCTACCTGTCCCCCCCGTGCTCTCCACCCCCCTGGTTTTCCCTGCCCACCCCCCAAGTGCTACCTGTCCCCCCCCGTGCTCTCCACCCCCCTGGTTTTCCCTGCCCACCCCCCAAGTGCTACCTGTCCCCCCCGTGCTCTCCACCCCCCTGGTTTTCCCTGCCCACCCCCCAAGTGCTACCTGTCCCCCCCCCCGTGCTCTCCATCCCCCTGGTTTTCCCTGCCCACCCCCCAAGTGCTACCTGTCCCCCCCCCGTGCTCTCCACCCCCCTGGTTTTCCCTGCCCACCCCCCAAGTGCTACCTGTCCCCCCCCGTGCTCTCCACCCCCCTGGTTTTCCCTGCCCACCCCCCAAGTGCTACCTGTCCCCCCCCGTGCTCTCCACCCCCCTGGTTTTCCCTGCCCACCCCCCAAGTGCTACCTGTCCCCCCCCGTGCTCTCCACCCCCTGGTTTTCCCTGCCCACCCCCCAAGTGCTACCTGTCCCCCCCGTGCTCTCCACCCCCCTGGTTTTCCCTGCCCACCCCCCAAGTGCTACCTGTCCCCTCCAGTGTTCTCCACCCCCCTGGTTTTCCCTGCCCACCCCCCAAGTGCTACCTGTCCCCCCCGTGCTCTCCACCCCCCTGGTTTTCCCTGCCCACCCCCCAAGTGCTACCTGTCCCCCCCCCCCGTGCTCTCCACCCCCCTGGTTTTCCCTGCCCACCCCCCAAGTGCTACCTGTCCCCCCCCCGTGCTCTCCACCCCCCTGGTTTTCCCTGCCCACCCCCCAAGTGCTACCTGTCCCCCCCCCGTGCTCTCCACCCCCTGGTTTTCCCTGCCCACCCCCCAAGTGCTACCTGTCCCCCCCCGTGCTCTCCACCCCCCTGGTTTTCCCTGCCCACCCCCCAAGTGCTACCTGTCCCCCCCCCGTGCTCTCCACCCCCCTGGTTTTCCCTGCCCACCCCCCAAGTGCTACCTGTCCCCCCCCCGTGCTCTCCACCCCCTGGTTTTCCCTGCCCACCCCCCAAGTGCTACCTGTCCCCCCGTGCTCTCCACCCCCCTGGTTTTCCCTGCCCACCCCCCAAGTGCTACCTGATATGTGCCCTCCCAACCCCTATAGCTGTGGCTGTGTGTGAGAGAGGCAGAGGCTGGGCAGGATTGCCATGTGTCTCATTGTAGAGGGGAGTTTGTGAGACTACAATATCCAGCATGTCTATGGAGGAGGAGCTCTCCCCCCCTTTCTCTTCTCCCCCTTCCTCCCTTCCCCCCCCTCCTCCCTCCCTCTGTCATCTCTCCCTCCCTCCGCCATCCCTCCCTCCCTCCCTCTATCATCTCTCTCTCCCTCCGTCATCTCTCTCTCCCTCCCTCCCTCCCTCCCTCCCTCTGTCATCCCTCTGTCATCCCTCTGTTATCCCTCCCTCCCTCCGTCATCCCTTCCTCCCTCCGTTATCTCTCTCTCCCTCCCTCCCTCCCTCCCTCCGTCATCCCTCCCTCCCTCTGTCATCCCTCTCTCCCTCCCTCCGTCATCCCTCCCTCCCTCTGTCATCCCTCCCTCCCTCCCTCTGTCATCCCTCCCTCCCTCTGTCATCCCTCCCTCCCTCTGTCATCCCTCTGTCATCCCTCTCTCCCTCCCTCTGTCATCCCTCCCTCCCTCTGTCATCCCTCCCTCTGTCATCCCTCCCTCCCTCTGTCATCCCTCCCTCTGTCATCCCTCCCTCCCTCTGGTTATTCTGCATTAAAGGGGTCACGCTGGTTATTTTCCATTAAAGGGGTCACGCTGGCCATTCTGCATTAAAGGGGTCACGCTGGTTATTCTGCATTAAAGGGGTCAGGCTGGTTATTCTGCATTGAAAGGGGTCAGGCTGGTTTTTCTGCATTGAAAGGGGTCACGCTGGTCATTCTGCATTAAGGGGTCACGCTGGTCATTCTGCATTGAAAGGGGGCACGCTGGTCTCTCTGCATTGAAAGGGGGCATGATGATCTCTCTGCATTGAAGGGGGCACGGCATGCTGGTCATTCTGCATTGAAAGGGGGCACGCTGGTCATTCTGCATTGAAAGGGGGCACGCTGGCCATTCGGCATTGAAAGGGGGCACGCTGGTCTCTCTGCATTGAAGGGGGGCACAGCATGCTGGTTTCTCTGCATTGAAGGGGGCACACTCTACCTTGATTACTGAAGGCCCCTTTCACACTTTTGTGACCTCAAAGTCACGCAATTTTTAACAGCGTTTTTTGCCGCAAAGCAATGCCTATTTTTCTGTTTGCGCCCCCCAAAAGGGGGTATTTGGGTTGGATGGAGCTGGGATGGGCATTTGGAGTGTTTGGAGGTTGGATGGGTGTTTGGGATAGATAGTGCTAGGGAGGGAATTTGGGGTGGATGGAGCTAGGGTGGGCATTTGAGGTGGATAGAGCTGCTGGGGGCATTTGGGGTGGATGGGGGGGGGGGGGGTGTATGGAGCTGGGGGGGCATTTGGAGTGTATAGAGCTGGGGGGGGTGGATGGTGCAGAGTCTGACCCTTACATTCTGTACATTACATACTTCTGTCTCCTGCATTCTGTACATTACACACTCCTGTCTCCTGCATTCTGTACATTACATACTCCTGTCCCCTGCATTCTGTACATTTGTCATGGAACCATGAACCAGACGTACAACAACAGATAAGTGAAAATAAGAAGGCTTTATTGAAAATCAAGCTGTAAAGCAAAAGTCCAAACGGATGGCGAAACCGAGGCAGAGTCCTTGCGAAGCCAGAGGTCAGGAACCAGGAGGGTAGTCAGACGAAGCCGGGATCAGGAACCAGCAGGGTAGTCAGACGAAGCCAGGATCAGGAACCAGCAGGGTAGTCAGACGAAGCCAGGATCAGGAGCCAGCAGGGTAGTCAGACGAAGCCAGGATCAGGAACCAGCAGGGTAGTCAGACGAAGCCAGGATCAGGGACCAGAAGCAGCAGCAGTCTTAGAAGCATGTGAACACAGGAGGACCAAGCAAGGAACTGAAGCCACAGACCTCCTATATATATGAGCTAGGCATCCAGCTCCTCCCAGTGGGAAGGAGGAGCCGCAGGGTGGGAGGCTACAAGAAACCCAGAAACCAAGATGGCCGCCAGCACATGTCAAACGAAGGAGAACAGCAAGAAGGTAAGACCATGACAGTACCTCCCCCTCAAGGGCCCCTCCTCCGCGGAGAAAAGAACGGTTTCTGAGGGAAGCGTGCGTGGAAGGCTCGGAGCAAGGCAGGAGCATGGACATCTGCGGAGGGAACCCAGGAACGCTCCTCTGGACCATAACCACGCCAATGAACCAAAAACTGCACCCGACCGCGGACCAGGCGTGAGTCCAGGATATTGCTCACCTCATACTCCTCACGATTGCCCACTTGGACCGGACGGGGCCGAGGAACCGAGGAAGTGAAACGATTACACACCAGTGGCTTCAACAGGGAGACATGAAACACGTTGGAGATCCGCATGCCAGGAGGAAGCGCAAGGGCATAGGCTACCGGGTTTACCCTGCGAAGCACTCGGAAGGGACCAACAAAGCGAGTGGGCACTCGAAGGTTGAGGTTGCGGGTGGACAACCATACACGGTCTCCGGCCTGGTAGGAAGGAGCAGGCGCTCGTCTGCGATCAGCCTGGAGTCTCTGGCGCTGCGCAGAGACCTCAAGGGACTTCTGGATCTGTACCCAAGAAGCACGTAGGACGGAAAGGTGATCCTCCACAGCCGGAATATCCTGGGGAGAGAATACCTCCGGTAACACGGCAGGTTGGAACCCATAATTGGCCATGAAGGGAGACGTCCCAGAGGAAGAGTTCACCGCCGTGTTCCTGGCAAACTCAGCCCAAGGCAGGAGGTCAACCCAATTGTCTTGGTGATCGGAGACATAGCAACGAAGGAATTGCTCCAAGGCCTGATTGGATCGTTCTGCGGCCCCATTGGACTGAGGGTGGTAGGCCGAGGAGAAGGAGAGATGAATCCCCAACTGGGAGCAAAAGGCGCGCCATAACCTGGACACAAACTGACTCCCCCGATCCGACACAATCTCCTTGGGCAAACCGTGCAACCGGAAGACCTCCCTGGCAAAAATCGTGGCCAACTCCTGTGCAGAGGGTAACTTCTTGAGAGGAACACAGTGGCACATTTTGGAAAATCGATCCACAATCATGAGAATGACCGTATGGCCTCGGGATGCAGGGAGGTCCACAATGAAATCCATCCCCAGGTGTGACCATGGGCGCTCCCCGGTGGCTATGGGTTGCAGAAGGCCCAACGGAAGGTGCCGAGGGGACTTACTCTGGGCACAAACGGAGCATGCCGCTACATATGCGGCGATGTCGGAACGTAGGGAAGGCCACCAGAACAGACGTGAAACAGCCCAGCACAGCTGATTCTTTCCAGGATGCCCCGCGGTCTTGGAGTTATGGTAGGTTCGCAACAACCGAGTGCGCAACTCCTCAGGCACAAAACATCTGCCGTTGGGTCTCCCAGAGGGAGCACCAGATTGAGCCGCCAAAATCTGCTCACCCAGGGGAGAGGTCAGGCTGGTGCGAATGGCGGCCAGGATCTGATTCGGAGGTATGACCGAAGTTGGAATCGACTCCTCCCTGGACAGGTCGGAGTACTGCCGTGATAAGGCATCCGCCCTGATGTTCTTGGAACCGGGTAGGTAGGAGACCACGTAATTAAAATGTGACAAGAACAGAGCCCATCTGGCCTGACGTGGTGTCAATCTCTTGGCCTCAGAAAGGTAGGTCAGATTCTTGTGGTCCGTCAGGATGAGGACCGGAACCACCGAACCCTCGAGCAAGTGCCTCCATTCTTTAAGGGCCTGCACGATGGCCAATAACTCCCTGTCACCAATCTGATAGTTGCACTCCGCGGAAGACAGTTTCCGGGAGTAAAACCCACAAGGAAGCAGAGGACCCTTTGGTGTTCTACGCTGAGACAGAAGGGCGCCTACTCCCGTCTCAGACGCGTCCACCTCGAGGACAAAGGGCAACCCAGGGTTGGGATGCGACAGAATCGGAGCCGACACAAAGGCGGACTTTAGAGCCTCAAAAGCTCGGATGGCCTCGAGCGGCCTGACCTGGGAATTACTGCCCTTCCTGGTCAGATCCGTGAGAGGCTTAGCTAGCATGGAAAAGTCCCTGATGAACTTCCGATAATAATTGGCGAAGCCCAAAAAGCGCTGCAGGGAGCGAAGACCACTGGGCTGGGGCCACTGTAAGACAGCCGAAACCTTCTCAGGGTCCATGGAGAACCCCTCAGTGGAAATGATGTAACCTAAGAAGGTTACCTGGGATCGGTGAAATTCGCATTTCTCAAGCTTACCGAACAGCTTGTTCTCTCGTAACCGTTGCAACACTCGTCTGACATCCAGAATGTGGGTCTCCATGGATTCAGAATATACCAAGATGTCATCCAAATAGACCACCACACACTGCTGCAACAGGTCACGGAAAACATCGTTAATGAATTCCTGAAAGACTGCGGGCGCATTGCACAACCCAAAGGGCATAACCAAGGATTCATAATGACCGGTCCTGGTGTTAAACGCGGTCTTCCACTCATCGCCCGCCTTGATCCTTACGAGGTTATATGCCGCCCTCAGGTCGAGTTTTGTAAAGACCGTGGCCCCTTTAAGGCGATCGAACAGCTCGGAAATCAAGGGTATCGGGTAAGCGTTCTTGATCGTGATGCGATTGAGACCCCTGTAATCGATGCAAGGCCTCAACTCACTGCCCTTCTTTTTCACAAAGAAAAATCCAGCCCCTGCCGGGGACGAGGATTTGCGAATGTGTCCGCGTGAAAGCGCCTCCTTCACGTACTCCTCCATGGCCTCATTCTCCGCTACCGACAGTGGATAGACCTTGCCACGAGGAGGAACGGCACCAGGTTGTAACTCGATGGCGCAATCGTATGGGCGGTGCGGAGGTAGGGCAACCGCGCGCACCTTATCGAATACATCCCGGTACTCCTCGTATTCAGGAGGCAACAGAGAGTCCGAGGAAGTACACAGCAACTTGACAGGCCCATGGATGCAACTAGCCCCACACTGCGGTGACCACGAGAGGATCTCGGCCGATCTCCAATCGAAAGTCGGATTATGCTTCTGGAGCCAGGGGTACCCCAAGACCACTGAGTAGTGTGGAGACGAAATAACCTGGAAGCAGACCGACTCTCTGTGAACAGCACCAATGGCTATCCCCACTGGAAGGGTCTCATGAGTCACGTGTGGCGGCCGAAGGGGTCTGCCGTCTATCGCCTCAAGAGCCAGTGGAGAACCTCGGGCCTGCAGAGGAATGGAATTGGCGGCAGCGAACACACTATCAATGAACAAACCACCAGCACCAGAGTCCACCAACGCCTGGGTCGTCACTGAGCCCCCGACCCAGGAGAGGACAACAGTGATCAGTGGTTTGTCAACACGGGAAACCGGGGACGAGGAGACTCCACCCAAGATCTGCCCCCGACAGGATCTCAGGTGCGAACGTTTCCCGGACGGTTCGAACATGCCAACCGAAAATGCCCACCGAGACCACAGTACATGCATCGACCCTCGCGTCTTCGGAGTACCCTCTCCCCCTCGGACAGGCGAGCAAAGCCCAGCTGCATGGGTTCACCCCCAGCCAAGTCATCCCCAGGAGGCGTGGGAGGAGAGGGAGGCACGGGTGGGACAGGTAGGCGCCAATCTGTTAGGAGGCCTCCGCAGACTCTCCTTAAAGGAAGGTCTCTCCCTGAGTCTGGTGTCAATCAAAATCAAGAAAGAAATAAGAGACTCGAGCTCCACTGGTAGGTCCTTAGCTGCAACCTCATCCTTCAAGGCATCCGAGAGACCATGAGAGAAAGCAGCGACCAGAGCCTCATTATTCCAGCCCACCTCTGCTGCCAGGGTACGAAACTCAATGGCGTATTCAGCTACGGATCGTGAACCCTGTCTGATGGACATAAGGAGCTTCGCAGCAGAGGCAGCACGAGCCGGCACATCGAATACCCTCCGAAGAGAAGCAACAAAACCGGAAAACTCGGCAACCACCGGATTGTTGTTCTCCCATAAAGGGCTGGCCCAGGCCAAGGCCTTGTCCGAGAGCAGCGAAATTAAGAAGCCCACCTTTGATCTCTCAGTAGGAAAGGCATGTGGCAGCAACTCGAAATAAATGCCCACCTGGTTAAGGAAACCTCGGCACTGAGTTGGCTCTCCCCCAAAGCGCTGTGGAAGGGGGGCAGAACCGGTCATACCCCGAAACACCGCAGGCGCAACAACAGGTGTCGGGGTAGACTCTGGCGCAACAACCGGAGCGGCAGTAGGAGCGGGCCCAGGAGCGACAACCGACCCATCGGCAACGGGAGCGAAATGAGCCGTGCGTTCAAGCAGGGTTTGCAACGCCACGGCGAACCGACCCAACAGGTGATCCTGCTGATCAAGTCTGGCAACCAGCGTGGGTAGCGAGGATGGCCCTGTACCGTCAGAATTCATGGCTTGGTCCTAATGTCACGGAACCATGAACCAGACGTACAACAACAGATAAGTGAAAATAAGAAGGCTTTATTGAAAATCAAGCTGTAAAGCAAAAGTCCAAACGGATGGCGAAACCGAGGCAGAGTCCTTGCGAAGCCAGAGGTCAGGAACCAGGAGGGTAGTCAGACGAAGCTGGGATCAGGAACCAGCAGGGTAGTCAGACGAAGCCAGGATCAGGAACCAGCAGGGTAGTCAGACGAAGCCAGGATCAGGAACCAGCAGGGTAGTCAGACGAAGCCAGGATCAGGAACCAGCAGGGTAGTCAGACGAAGCCAGGATCAGGGACCAGAAGCAGCAGCAGTCTTAGAAGCATGTGAACACAGGAGGACCAAGCAAGGAACTGAAGCCACAGACCTCCTATATATATATGAGCTAGGCATCCAGCTCCTCCCAGTGGGAAGGAGGAGCCGCAGGGTGGGAGGCTACAAGAAACCCAGAAACCAAGATGGCCGCCAGCACATGTCAAACGAAGGAGAACAGCAAGAAGGTAAGACCATGACAACATTACACTCTCCTGTCTCCTGCATTCTGTACAATACATACTCCTGTCTCCTGCATTCTGTACATTACACACTCCTGTCTCCTGCATTCTGTACATTACATACTCCTGTCCCCTGCATTCTGTACATTACACTCTCCTGTCTCCTGCATTCTGTACATTACATACTCCTGTCTCCTGCATTCTATACATTACATACTCCTGTCCCCTGCATTCTGTACATTACACACTCCTGCACTATATACACAATACTGTACATTATATACTTCTCACCAAAGTCTTCATTGTCCCAACAGTTGCTGGTTGCTATGCAGTCTCTGACTATTTTAATGAAGTTCTTCTTTAAGGTAGGCTGAGCAATCAAAGCATATTTTATGAGTACTAGGAAGTCTGGGTTTTGTTTACCCTATCCCTTAAGCCCCTCCCACTGCTAAGCAATTGGCCACACCCACAATTTGCTGCGGCGCGCTTCGCGCGACGCAGGTTTGTTTCTCTTTCAGTGTCCCTCATTGCGAAGTTCAAAAGTTGGGAGGTATGCTATACTGTACCCACCTTTTCCTGCTAGTTCTGCTATTCATAGACAACATACTGAAACTTCTAAGAATGTATGATGCAGGATCTATGAAATGAGGGGGCAGAGCTATGAATCATTCACCCATCTCCCATTCATAGATTCTGTGTCGTTCATTGAAGCTGTGGAATAGCAGATCTGGGAAAGAACAAGAATCATCACAAGGGATACAGCATACAAACTGTAAGTTATTTTTTTGCTGATTTTTATGTTTTTGATTTTAGCAAAACCTAGGAATGCATTATTTTTAAAGCCAACCAAAAAATGAAGAAAATCATCTTCTCTGCATTATTCACCTCCAGTTTAGAGCTGTCTCCCTACAGTATGCTATTTCCATCCCTAGATGCCCTCAGTCGGATGTCCAGCATTATTCAATCCACTGTCTCAGAGTCCAGGTTGTGAGGCCAAGCTCCAGCCTGTGATTCGACAGTAAAATGAGAATCAGCACAGTGAGGATCTCACCTCCCTGTCTCCTCAGTGGCAGCTGGTGCATGTGGGGCGCAGGGGCTCCGCCCCCTATCCATGCGCCCAGCCCCTTATTCTACATGCGGGGCGCCGGACGCATGGAGTTCAATGTTTTTTTTTTTTAACCATGTGATTAGAGCCAGAGGCTCTCACAGACTAAACAAAAGTGTGGGCTTGGGGCGCAGAGCACTGCGCCCCGAGCCCATCCAGTTGTGTGACAATAGCGAATGAAAATTTGCTATTGTCACACGGATCCTCCTCCTGGCAAATCAGGAAACGGGTCTCAATTGGGCATGGAGGAGGAGGGAGGAGACGCAGAAGACAGGGGGAAGAAGCCGAAGCCGCCACCGCCTGCTGCTGCAGATATCGAGGCAGGGTGAGTGAGCGGGGGGGGGGGGTCCTGTCTCCTGTCTCGTGTGTCCTGTCTCCTGTGTCCTGTCTCCTTTCTCGCTGTGGTCCGGGGGGGGGGGGTTATGGTGTGCGGCCTGGTGCTGTCCGTCTAACGCCCCCCCCTAGCCCATGGAGCACCAGCCGCCACTTCTCCTGATATCAACATGTTCCTGGTCAGCACATGACCTGAATGGCTCCATGTACTGCTTCTTCCTCTCACACTCCAGCTCTGTTGTTTAGTGACTGCAGGAGGCTGATGCCATGTCAAGTCCAGGAACGTACACTGCTTGCATATACAGTACATTTAATAATGTAATACTGAATACAGAGCTGCATTCGCTCGTGCCTAGAGTCCAGCTTTAAATGCACTGCTCTTTTTATGTTTAAAAAGTTATATACTAAAAAACAAAAGTTGAATGAAAAAAAAAAAATGATATGACTTTAAACAAGATAATTTTGCTTCTAAATTAAGGAGAAGCTCAGCAGCAGACATACAGATGTCTAGGCTGGGAGAACATATTCTGCTGCCAGTTCCTGGAGAGTTTTGGCAAAGAACTGAAAAGCTAGAACAAGTGTCTGGTGTGCACATAGCTCTTGTTACATACGTTTCTATGTGATTCTGACATTGTCACACCCGGGACTGTTGTCAGTGGCAATGATAAATTTTGATGTTAATTTGGGCATTGAGCTAGAGAAATGAGTGAAGACAGATTATTCCAAAATGGTGTAATTATGTCATTAGTGGAAAATTGTGATTGGTGTCATTACTGCCACAGCATTTTATATGGCCACTACAGGGGTTAGATCAAAACGTCAGCCTTCTCTTCAGTCTTGCACAATTACACAGGCTCCTCTACTGTACTGAAATGGAATACTCTGATTTTATTACATTTGAGCTTCTCTAATTCCTAGGGGAGAGGAGACTAGAGAAATGCTCTCTCTTGCCTGCAGCAAATGGGTAAGAGTTTATCTGAGCCTAGGCTAAGTCACTGGCTTGGATCTCAAAGAATGCACTTTAGTGATAACAAAATGGATATATTTATATGTCATTTTAAAAGTTTTCAATGATTTAGATCTACATGCTTTATTAAAATAACACCTTTTGATCCTGCAATGAAGGTTCTTATTCAGGCACTTCCTGTTATAGGGTTACAATGCTCTCTCCATGTCTCCCAGGTGTGCTCTTAAGCTATCACTTCATCACATGGCCTTCCCTTGAAAAAAAATACAGGTGCATCTAAAATAATTTTAATATGATCAAAACGTTAATTTATTTCACTAATTTAATTCAAAAAGTTAAACTCATATATTATATACAGTATATTTATTACACACAGAGTGATATACAGTATTTAAAGCATTTCTTTCTTTTAATGTTGATGATTATGGCTTACAGCTAGTGAAAACCCAAAATTAAGTATCTCAGAAAATTTAAATATTGTGAAAATGTTCAATATCGTAGACTTATGGTGTCATGCTCTAATCAGCTAATTAACTCAAAATACCTGTAAAGGTTTCCTGAGCCTTTAAATGGTCTCTCAGTCTGGTTCAGTAGGTTACACAATCATGGGGAAGACTGCTGACTTGACAGTTGTCCAGAAGACAGTCATGAACACCCTCCACAAGGAGGGTAAGTCACAAAAAGTAATTGCTAAAGAAACTGGCTGTTCACAGAGTGCTGTATCCAAGCATAATAATGGAAAGTTGAGTGGAAGAAAAAATTGTGGTAGAAAAAGGTGTACAGGCAACAGGGATAACCTCAGCGTTGAGAAGATTGTGAAGCAAAGGCCATTCAAAAATTTGGGGGAGATTCACAAAGAGTGGGCTACGGCTGGTGTCAGTGCTTCAAGAGCCACCACACACAGACGTATGCAGGACATGGGCAACAACTGTCGCATTCCTTGTGTCAAGCCACTGCTGAACCAGAGACAAAGTCAGAAGTGTCATACCTGGTTTAAGGAGTAGGCTGGACTGGTGCTCAGTTGTCCAAAGTCCTCTTTTTGGATGAAACTAAATGTTATATTTAATTTGGAAATCAAGGTCCCAGAGTCTGGAGGAAGGGTGGAGAGGCACATAATCCAAGTTGCATGAGGTCCAGTGTAAAGTTTTCACAGTCAGTTATGATTTGAGGAGCCATGTCATCTGCTGGTGTTGGTCCACTGTGTTTTATCAGGTCCAAAGTCAGTACAGCACCAGCAAATTCTAGAGCACTTCATGCTTCCCTCTGCTGACCAGCTTTATGGAGATGCTGATTTCATTTTCCAGCAGGGTTTGGCACCTACCCACACTTTTAAAAGTACCAATACCTGGTTTAATGATCATGGTATCAAGGTGTTTGATTGGCCATCAAACTCACCTGACCTAAATCCCAGAGAGAATCTGTGGGATATTGTCAAGAGAAAGATGAGAGACACCAGACTTAACAATGCAGATGAGCTGAAGGCCACTATCAAAGCAACCTGGGCTTCCATAACACCTCAGCAGTGCCACAGGCTAATCGCCTCCATGCCACGCCACTTTGATGCAGTAATTCATGCAAAAGGAGCCCTGACCAAATATCGAGTGCATACTATACTGTACATGCACATGCTTTTCAGTAAACTAACATTTCTGTATTAAAAATCCTTTTTTTTTTTTTTATTGGTCTTATGTAATATTCTAATTTTCTGAGATACTGAATTTTGGGTTTTCACTAGTTGTAAGCCATAATCAGCAAAATTTAAAGAGAGAAATGCTTGAAATATTTCACTCTGTGTAAAAAGAATCTATATAATATATGAGTTTCACATTTTGAATTTAATTTCTGAAATAAATTAACCCTTTGAGGATATTCTACTTTTTTGAGATGCACCTGTACAAGTAATAGTGCTGTTGCACATTGGGGTTGATTTGCTAAAACTGGATAGTGCAAAATCCAGTGCAGCTGTGCATGATAGCCAATTAGCTTCTAACTTCAGCTTGTTCAATAAAAGTCGTAGTAAACTGCAGTTAAAGAAAAAGAATATCCCCTACAAGGCAATGTCATTACATGCTAGTATGCATCGCATACTAGCACATTATGCGAGACAGCAACGCTGTCACTGCTGAGAGGGCTTTCATCTTCACTCTGTCTTCTTTCTGGGTTTGCATCTTCTGGCTATATGAGTGGCCAGGGGCGCAATGACGTCACTCCCGCACATGCGCACGAGAGCGGCCGTTTATGGCACTGGGTCTGAAGATCCAGCATGGCATGCCGGACCTTCAGAACTCATGCGCTGGTGACATCACTGACTGCATGCACTCTGAATATCTCCTAAACAGTGAAAGTTTAGGAGATATTCACACTACCTACAGGTAAGCCTTATTATAGGCTTACCTGTAGGTAAAAGTGGTAAAACTGAGTTTACTACCACTTTAGGCTTTGACAAAAAAAACCTGGAAGCTGATTCTCCAGCTTTGGTAAATCAACCTCATTGTGAAGTAAGTCTAGAGCAAGTATTTATCCCTAGAGATTTTTTTTTTTCTTAGGTGAGTGGTAGGAAATCATATCCAGGTGTTAAAATAAAATGTAGTATTGAAACACAACCCTTTTTTTTTCTTTAGGTGCACGCAAACACATTATGAGCCCTAAAATTCCCATTAAATGTATCAGATAGGATTGCGAGTTCATACGTACCAAATATAACTAGGCTCAAAATCATGGATTCTTGCTAAAACGATGCCAAAAATTGTAAATAAGTGATGCATTACAAAATTTACAGCTCATCACTTTAGAGTTAAATCTAAGTGATGGTCCTAAAATTATTCTTCTGCTTCTGGTTGGAATACCAAATATGTTGGGGGGGGGGGGGTGAGGGGTCCTGTAAAGTGTAAATGCTCCATATGCAGCACCCCAGGTCCAATACTTACAGGACCTTCCCATGATCAAGTGAGACCTTGAGGCTGTATGGCCCCTGTGCAAGTCAAGTGGGTCTTGCTCAGAATTATGCTTAGAAGACTCCATCTTGTATCAGTTACTGTATATATGCAGAGTCCCCTTTTAAAGTAATTATTTGCCCAGGTGCTTTCTCAAGGTGATACAAAGACTGTTAGTACGTTTTCTGGGCATATAGTCAACAGTGACCTTGAGCACCTAAAACAAGAAGTGTATTGTACAGGCTGAGGAAAACTGACACATGATCTAACTCTTATCTCTTAGCTGTACAATAGCCTTTGACTTCAAATAATAAACTTAGAGATCTTCTAACCTTTGAGTGTGTGCTTTCTCCCTGTGCAAAGGATGGGCTTATATATATATATATATTTTTTTTATAGTAAGTTCTAGCTTTAAGGGCCTCTCCTCAAAACGTCTGTTGAACCACCAGGCCTGAGCATCTGTTCCACAATTTACATTCATTCTATATGAATTGCTTTTGCCTGGATCTGACCTCTATTAACTGAGTGCTCAAAGCTGAATTCTTATGTCTTTATTCAGTCTGGAGGACCTTTATAAAGTATATTTAATCCACACCTCATCATGATTTCCCTAAAGTGGTTCCTGGATTTATGGAGTAATAAGGTGAGCCCAAAGACCATTAAGGGGAACAAGGTGTGCAGAGTTTCTTCGCTGGAAAACCACAAAAAGAAATCCTGGGAGAAGGGAGCAGGGCAAGGCTGTGTAGCCAACTCTAGAGTGAGTGCATGTAGATAAGAAACTGAATAAAAGTTGGAAATAAGCAGCAGAAATGTAAATGGATGAACAGTGGTGAAAACCATATTCTAAAACAAAAAATGAGTAATCTAATTTGTTGTACTTCAAAGCTGGACTACGGGTAAATAGCTACAAACACAAATAAAATACATATATGTTAGGTTCACACTAGCGCGATGACAGACATTCCATGTGATTTGCACCGCATTTCTGTGAAGATCACAAGTGACGTCCGTGCAATGCGATTTCAGCCATACAAACTGCATGGCTGAAGTCACATCGCATTCGCACCAAAATGGTGCAGGACCCTCTTTTGGTCCTCACCGGAATCGGATCACATGGGTGTTTACACCTATGCAATACGATTCCTGCACCATTTGACAGTTCGCACTGCGATCTACAAACCAATCTTGGGGTTTTATTAACCTTACATTGAGAACCCCAGCAGTTTGCAAATCTCAGTGTGAACCAGTGTGCGTTTCACCCATGGCACCAGTGTGAATCGGGACACAATGTACCCATTTTACCTGCCAAAGGATCTGTATGTCCATTTAGGAATTTACACAGCTGTGCCACACAGTATAGACTTGTCTATCAGAGGACAAGGCCTGATATTTCTCTGCTTCTGTCAACTAACATTTACTGCTTTAGTCCCTCCCCTGGATTGTGAATGGACAGTGAAAGGAGAAGCAGCTGACAGATGTTTCTTGCACTTCAGCACATCTGATTGGCTACATTGGCTGCTTCTCCCTCCCCCAGTCTGAGCTTTGCAGTACAGGGTGTTCTGTTGATCAATGCATCCCGTTGGATAACGCTTATGATGATCTGCGCAAGCGCAGTACGTAACGTCACCCCAGCTGATTTTTTTTTTCAGCTGGCGTGATGTCAACACTGTGCATGCTCAGAACGTCGGAGGCATTATCTGACAATCTGCAAAGCACTGAGGGAGAATCTAATTGTCAGATTCTGTCTTGCTCTCTCTGCGCATGCGCAAGACTTGAGCGACGTCATAGGCAGACTCACAGGCGGAATATTATTGCTGTTGAGCAGATTTGGCTATGTTGCAGGGTGGATTTAGTTGCTCAAGTCTCACGCATGCACAGAGAGAGCAAGGCAGAATCAGACAATTCAATTCTATCTCCGCGCATTGCAGATCATCGGATAATGCCTCAGATGATCTGCGCATGCGCAATGTTGACGTCACAGCAGCTAGACTAGAGTGACGTTAGGTACTGTGCATGCGCAGATCGTCAGAGGCATTATCTGACAGAACACAGGGAACTAAAAGAGACCGATACCAAGTCACATTCAGGTTTTACACAGCATGCCCAAGGGAGACTGCAAAAACATAATATATACGGCATTGAGAAAAGAAGGGAAAGTGGAGTCATGATATACTGTTATAGTGCAGTGCTGTCTTATGATATGTGATCAAACGTGCTCAAAACTTGCCATGCGTATACTTCCGGTTCCGGCGCCAGATGTGAAGGAGCAGGAAGTAGCGGCTCCGGGCGCGTCAGCATAGAAAACCGGCAATAGTCCCTGATCGGTGAGCCAGCGACAGCCCCAGCCACTCCGGTCACACGGGGTAATCTCTCATGGACAAATTTTTGCTCCACGGACCCTCTGTAGCTGCCTCCGCTGACCGCACGGACAGCTCTCCCGCCGGCACCCACACAGCCAAGATGGCGGAGGGCGCGCCTCAGACCCCCAGTCCGGCTGCCTCAGGACTCAGCTATGCTGCAGCGATGGCCGGCACAGACATCTCCTCAGCGGTATCACCCGACCACTATGCGGGTATCGCCCAAGCTGTGGCAGCCCTGCTCTCGCCCACAATAACGGCAGCTGTGGACAAGGCAATGGCTGCAGGGATAGCCCAGATCAGGAAGGATCTCGGCGAGCACGCGATGCGGCTCACTGAGCTGGAGAGCAGGGTCGCCGAAATTGAGGAGGAGACACAAGCTTCTTTTCATAAGGAAACTCATTTTCAGCAGACACAGCAATATCTTTTAGAAAAAGTGGATGATCTGGAAAACAGATCGCTTAGAAATAACTTGCGCATTATTGGTCTCCCAGAGTCGTATGGCACGGACTCCTTACTGGATCTGTGCTCTCTGCGTATTCCTCAAGCCCTGGGTCTCTCCAATTTCTGCGTTGCGGAACGCGCACATCGGGTGGGCCCCCCCTCTAACGAGAGACGTACACCTCGCCCAGTTATTGTGAAGTACTTGAACTTTGCTGACAGAAATAATTTAATGAAATCTTACCGCAACTCCAAAGCCCTGCAACTTGACGGACACAAACTGCTGCTGTTTGCAGATTATTCCCAGGAGGTTTCACACAGACGAAAAGCCCTACAGCCTGTCTGCAACGCTCTCTACCAACAAGGTATTAAATTCACCCTGGCGTATCCTGCAACGTTGCGGTTCACAGACCCCTCAGGTCACTCAAAATCTTTCACCCACCCGGACGAAGCTTGGGATTACCTAAACTCTCATCTCCGTGTGCCCATGGACACCTCCATGCCTCCCGGACATCACTCCGCCAGACCTCTACAATCTAGGGACCAACGGAGCCCTCGTCAGGAGCCGGCTAAGAAATTGAGACTCACGGACCTCTCTGGGAAGTTCACTCCTGCTTGACCACACACCCCTACTACGGATCCAGTCTTTGAGTTGCTATGTTCCCCCCTGAGTACTACTATCTGAGTTTCCTTTCGTGTCCCATTCCTGGGTGTCCCCAGGCTGATTTAGCTACCTTATGTAAGATGTTCACCAATGGGACTCCCTCCCCCCACCCCACGAGTTATGCCTCCAATCCTGGTTGATATACCTTGGCCCTTTTGTGCTTATGTCTCCCAGGATGGCTACGTAAGCTGCTCAGGTTATTTGTTTATTGCTTATGACTGTGCTTTCTTTATTAATTGATTTGCCATTGTTCCTTCTTCACCTCCTCATAGGGTGCTACCGCGGAATGTCTGCTCCACTTCTGTAAGCGTTGTCACCCTGCCTTTGGGTGAGCTGTGACGGGCACTTCCTCTTCTCCATCAACAAACCGTGAGTGAGGTTGCGGGCACACCGCACGGGTCTGGGCCTGATATCCCCCGGTAGCGCTACTGTTGGGCGGTTGTTCACATGTGGGAAGAAGTGAAGTGCGTAATTCCCCTGACACGTAAGTGTCTTCTGTTTGTACTGTATTGTGCTGTTTTGCCTATGCAAGTTTTGCCAGTCCATTCTCCACTACCCCCTATTTCCTTGCCTCAATCCCCGACACACCCTTTCACCTCCGCACTCTTCGGACTCTGTAGACACAGTCCTGCTACTATACATACAAGTATCAATATAATCTATGCTCCACTATTCTACTGTAGTACGCACCAATGGTTAGGATAGTATCCTGGAACGTGAAAGGCCTACGCTCCCCCCATAAACGAATGGCGATACTTCGCCACTTGAAACGCCTTAAGACAGACATAGCTGTCCTTCAGGAGACCCATCTCCCAGAACAGGATTTCACCCGTATGCGTAAACTGTGGGTGGGTCAGGTTCTGGGTTCGCCTGCAGTCAACCGCAAAGCAGGGGTTCTCATACTCATAAGCAAACACTTTCCCTGCAAGATAGTATCTTCTCGTGTTGATGCGGAAGGTCGATTCCTCGCGGTCACAGTTTCTTCAGGCCAGAGAGACTGGGTTCTGGCCGCCACGTACGCCCCCAACTCACCTTCAAAGCAATTCTTCAATGAATTGGTCTCCAATCTAGCTCCGTTCCTACATGTACCCCTGATTCTAGCTGGCGATATGAACGCGGTTATGGATCCTAGGGAGGATAGGTCCCGTCCTATTCCCCTACAAGACTCACACAGGCTCCTTCAACCTGACCACTTACCCGACTTTGCGGAACATGCTCAGCTCACAGATGTGTGGCGCCTCATGCACCCTGAATGTAGAGACTTTACCTTTTTCTCCAACCCACATAACTCCCTCTCCCGTATAGACTATATATTCACTAACTCCCAATCACAGCCCTTAATTTTACATTCCTCCATACACGATCTAGCGATATCCGACCACGCCCCTGTCTCGGTAGATCTGTTGGAATCGTTCCCAAAACCCCCCTCGCATAATTGGAGGTTCCCTTCCTTCTTGGCCCAAGACGAACATTTACCACAATTGATAGACGATGCTTGGCATGACTTTGCACTTAACAATGCAGCACATACCTCTGACCCAACCCTGTTCTGGGAAGCTGGAAAAGCAGTATTGAGGGGCCGCATTATCTCCTATGCCGCGGGTCGAAAACGTGCTATGAAGAAGGCCTATACCGAGGCCAGTGGCAAGTTGTGCGAGGCCCATTTGGCGTTGTCACAGGCCAACACCTGCTCCAATAGACGACAATGGCAGGAAGCAAAGTTGTCTTTTGATACCTGGGCGGCGGCACAGGAGAAAATGTATTCCTCTATCCAGGATCTCCAATTCCATAAATATGGAAACAAGCCAGGCAAGTTATTATCCAAGTTATGCAAAGGTCCCTTCGCGCCTACTCACATTGCAACACTGAAATCTACTAAGGGGCCCTTAACCACTTCGCCCACGGAGATTGCTGAGACTCTCTCCAACTTCTTTTCTGACTTATACAGCTTAGAACATCATGACGCTAAAACTGCTGAGTCCTGGCTAGCCTCGGTTTCCCTTCCCACCATAGCGGATGATCTGCTTTCCTCTCTGAATGCCCCTGTTTCATTGGAGGAAATCAAATCCGTCAATGCACAATTGCCTCCGGGCAAAGCCCCTGGCCCTGACGGCTTCACCTTGGACTTCTACAAGACTTCGGCCGAGACCATAGCCCCAACTCTTCAGTCACTGTACCAGCATATTTTAGATGGCAACCCTTATTTTCCGACGGGCTTGCAAGCTCATGTTAAATTAATACCGAAACCTGGAAAGGACCCGACAGAACCTAGCTCCTACCGACCCATTTCTCTTCTAAACCTTGATGGCAAGATTTTATCCAAAATTATAGCTAATAGGCTTGCCCCCATCATGCCCACCTTGATTCACCCTGCCCAAGCGGGATTTACGTCGGGTAGGTCAGCCACAGCCAATATAAGAAAAGTCTTGGCAGCACTGGAAGCCTCCCATGCTGATTCGACTTCTGATATGGCAATTATCTCCCTAGACGCGGAAAAGGCCTTTGATAGGGTGGACATAGACTGGCTACAATTGGTATTGCGTCGTTTTGGGTTCCAGGGGCCCTTTGTCCACCTTATCAAAGCCATGTATACAAACCCCTCCGCAAGTGTCGTGGTGAATGGCCATACCTCTGCCCCATTCTCATTGCAAAGAGGAACTAGACAGGGATGCCCATTGTCCCCCCTTCTATTTAATTTGGCACTAGAACCCCTGGCAAGATTTATCCTCCATCATCCCGATATCCACGGTATTCCCATAGGCGACTCTGACCTGCGCATAGCCCTATTTGCGGACGACATAATCATATTCACATCGGACCCGGTCGGAGATTCCAAATTAGTCCACAAGATCTTTGAAGACTTTCGCATGTGCTCAGGCCTGAAAATAAACTTTTCTAAAAGTGAACTCCTACCCCTTCGCCATACTAAACATAACCCTTGGACATTCTCACCTCCCTTCTCAATAGCAAAAACATCCATCACCTACCTGGGCATTAAAATAGGTCGCACTCCCTCCTCCATTTATCACCTGAACATTCCCCCCACCATCACCAAAATTGTCTCGACCTTGGACGCGTGGGGGGGTCTTCCCCTCTCCCTGTTCGGCAGGTGTCACTTGTACAAGATGGTGGCCTTCCCAAAGCTATTATATCCCCTTCAAACAATACCTCTACTAATAAGACATAAGGACATGCAGAAATTGACCAAAGCAGTTACCGCCTTTATCTGGCAAGGGAAGCGACCACGTATTGCGCTTCAGAAACTATACCTGCCGAGGAGGGAGGGGGGTGTGGCGCTTCCCAACGCCCGTTTATACAACTTGGCATGTGTGCTTAGAGTGGGACTGGATTGGATTGGCAAAACTTCAAGATACTCTAATTTTCACCTTGAATCCCACCTCTCCTTTCCCTACAACCTAACCGCCCTTCTACACTGCCGACACAGGGACATACCGCCACACTTGAGACACAACGTTCTCATCAGGGACACCAACATTGCCTGGAGGGAAATACTCCGTAAAACCCAAGCATCTCCTAATATGTTACGCCATCTACCCATCTGTGGTCATCCTCTTTTCCCCCAAGCGCAATGCTATGCCCCGTTCCAAGACTGGCGATCCAAGAATCTCCTCAATTTTGCTCAATTGTTTGACTCTGAATCGGGCAACCCTCTACCGATCTCGGTGATCACTGAATGCTTTCACTTACCTAAAGGCCACGCATTGGGCATCTTGCAGGCTATCAGTTTTGTTGTCAAGCATTGCCCCAACAAATTGCACCGGTTCCGGAGCGACATTGCCACCAAGTTCCTGGATCAAGAACTCCACAAAATTTCGGACATATACAAATGTCTATTATCAATCCCCTCTATAAGCAAATCTTCTTATACCACAACCACCTGGGACAAAGAATTCCCGGACCCGAACGCCCATTCGCTCATCTTGGCGGGTTACCTTGCCACTCATAAAGTCATCACGAATGAATATTGGCGAGAACAGCAGTTCAAGATTTTGCACCACAGCTACGTTCCTTACCCCAGGACTAAACAACTTCAACACTCGACAGACTGCCCACTATGTTCTTCACCCAAACCTACCCTTGCGCATAGACTTTGGTCATGTTCGCGCATCCAAGCCTTCTGGTCCTCAGTAGAAACTTATGCATATTCCATCACAGGGTTGAAACCTCTGCGTGATCCATACCCGCTCCTGTTCGGAAACTTGGACAAACCCCTCAACATCTTGCCGAAGGACCAACGTCTCTTGCTCCAAGCACATAAAAATTGGTTGTCAACTTGTTTCATGATCGCAAGAAGGGCGATTTTGGCCAATTGGATTCACAATACTCCCCCCTCTCTGTCTGAGGTGACCACAGGCCTACGCCAACTGCACACTAGAGAACCCCTTGATCTTAAATCCCTGTCCTCACCCAATTATACTAACTTTAACCGCAAATGGGATGCTTTCCTACACCCACGATCCAATGTGATTCTCAGTGGATGACCAAGAAGCCTAGACCTTATGCCACAGATCAATGGGCCTTTGAGCTACAGCATTGCTTACTTCTACTACACGCTTTGATTGTATGACTCTACCTCATATTACGTCCACATAACTGTCTTTGGCATGACTCTATCACTTGACTCTCCACTGAGATGATAACCCAATTGCTTTGTGATCTTCTTTTATGTGACATCCCTACTGGCTACTTCTTTTGGGGGACACCAGGCCTAGCTCATTTTCTCCAATAGCCTTTTTAACATCACTAGTTCCATCCACGTCTCCTAATCTACGAGTCCATGCCACGCAACCAATTGGTCTACAGATCCTATCAGGCGGAGTCACGCCCTCCCCTTCCCGCCCACCCCCTCCCCACTACACCCCCCCCCCCCCAACATTGAGTTGTTAGCTAACACTGTTATAAGCCTCCCTGCATCGCCTCAAGTATTACTTGATTGCACACTGTTCTTTGTCATGAGGCTTGATCTGTAGTTGACCGTATCTAATCTGTTGACATGTTGATCTGTTGATCTACTGGTTTTCCTGTTTGATGAACAATTTGTATTGTCACAATGGTTATTATACTTGTTAATGTGCTGAAAACTTTAATAAAGTATATTTAAAAAAAAAAAAAAACTTGCCAGGCGTGACAAAACCAACATCAAAATAACAAACTCCATCAATAAATATTCACCTAAATAACATGCATAATGTCCTTCTTTATTAATCAATCAGTAAGTGCCGTATAGTCTCCCTATGTAGTCTGTTTGGCTCAAAGAATCAGTGCTGATATATATACATGCCAAAGATGTTATTCATATCCTAATTAATTCATGCAAATTGATCGATTAATGTGCAATCCATATATTTCATTCGTTATTGTTCCACCAACTGTAGTGCTCTTCCTCTCACCTCCAGTATGTGACCTAAATTAATGTTAGGTCAAATAACACTTTTCCCTTTAAACCAGGTAGGTGTAAGTTCAGATGTTTCTCTAGATCCAATTATCTCAGGAAATCAATCCATCTCCATTCTCCTTCATCATAACATATTTCTTCCACCAAAACTCAAATGAAGATAGAGTATCATATCGTAAAACGATTTCCAATAGTATTTAATAAACAGTAAATTGAAAACTCACATTTAAAAGTGCATATTTGATGCACTGTAGACAACAAGCCTCGTTTGCCTTTAAGGGTCCTGGTCTCCACACACGGACAAGATGGCGGATCGCAAACTTCCTGTCATGCAGCTTAACATCATCAGGAGTCATGATTGAAGCTTTTAAATACAATAAGGGTATGAATATCATTTAGGAGGATGGTATTTTCAAAAGGAAGCTAAGATTCAGAATAATGGATCTCAAACTAGCAGGAGGAAAGTTCAAAACTAATTCTAGGAAGTATCTTACAGTTGTAAGTCAGTAAACAGTAAGTGAGTTTTTTTAGTTATTTAGTCGGTGTGAAAGTTATGGAGTCTACATACAATAGTGTATATACCATATATTTGAAAATTTGATCATTTCTGATACCTCCAAATAACCCCTTTTTGGAAAATAGACAGTCCAAGGTATCACAAAAATCAACCAATTGTGTCAAAGCCATTTTGTATTGGTCGCCTCTATAGGAGTGGTCAAGGAATAAAGCTTAGTGTGGCATCACCTGTAGCAGTCCCCATTCCTGTAAGCCAGTGGTTCTCAACTCTGGTCCTCAGGACCCACTAACAGGCCAGGTTTGCAAGATAACTGAAATACATCACAGGTGATATAATTTGCTGCTCAGTGATTGCAGTATTCTAGTCTTCATTTCCCCAAGGTAATACTTAAAATCTGGCCTGTTAGTGGGTCCTGAGGACTGGAGTGGAGAACTAGAGATGTCCCGAACTATTCGCCGATGAACAGTTCCCGGCGAACATCGCTTGTTCACGTCCGCCTCGGCAGGCGAACATATGCAATGTTCGGTCCGCCCCCTATACATCATCATTGAGCAAACTTTGACCCTGTACCTTACAGTCAGCAGACACATTCCAGCCAATCAGCATACCCTCCTTCCCAGACCCTCCCACCTCCTATAAAAAAAAAGCAAGGACAGCATCCATCTTAGATTCATTCTGAAGCTGCTGTGTTAGAGCAGGGAGAGTGCTGCTGCTGAATTAATAGGGACATTTTTAGCTAGGCCAGTGTTCTGTGTCCACTCCTGCTGTAAGGACAGCATCCTGAGAGCACCCCAAAAAGCCCTTTTTTAGGGCTGGTACATCAGTCTGCTTATATTTATTTTATATATATATATATATATATATATATATATATATATATTGCAGTTGCCTGCCCGTGTGTGAGAGGCCACAGACCCACAGACTGTACTGTGTGCACACCACTCATATCGGGTGGCACAGCGCCTTGCAGATAAAAAAGTCATTTCATTTTTCCTCTGTAATATAATTGCAGTTGCCTGCCAGTGAGTGTCAGGTCCACAGACTGTACTGTGCCCACTGCCCACCATTCATATAGGGGGCACAGCACCTTGCAGATTAAAAAGTTATTTAATTTTTCCTCTGTAATATAATTGCAGTTGCCTGACAGTGAGTGTCAGCTTCCACAGACTGTACTGTGCCCACTGCCCAACACTCATATAGAGTGGCACAGCACCTTGCAGATAAAAAAATATTTCTTTTTTCCTCTGTAATATAATTGCAGTTGCCTGCCAGTGAGTGTCAGGCCCACAGACTGTACTGTGCCCACTGCCCACCACTCATATAGGGTGGCACAGAACCTTGCAGATAAAAAATTCATTTAATTTTTCCTATAACAAAAAATAAAATTCATCCAGAAAAAACAGGAACTGGCTTTTTCATTCGAATTTCAGTAACGCAGGGATGGTGATTACCTCTTACCAAATAAATAGGATGATAACATATACCAAAATATATGAATCAGATGTGATAAATATAAGCATAAAATCATAAATACATAAAAGCATGATATTACATCAATAGGAGTCCATAAAGTCCATAGGTATAAAGTGCATAGAGCAATGAAAGTGCAAACATGAAGGATCACAGGTGCGACTTATGGGGTCCACCCTTGCTTGCCACCACCACACAGTGGCGGGAGAAGTATCTGAAATTCAGACTCACCAGACGCCTATGCCTAACCACTCTCATGGACTATAGTGCACTATAAATTTACCAGGAAGTCTTCCAGAGGAGTCTTTGCAGCACAAATCCGAGATCTGGAGGAAACCTGATTTTACCATATGCTATTGTTGCCTAGTCCATGAGAGTGGTTAGGCATAGGCGTCTGGTGAGTCTGAATTTCAGATACTTCTCCCGCCACTGTATGGTGGTGGCAAGCAAGGGTGGTCCCCATAAGTCGCACCTGTGATCCTTCATGTTTGCACTTTCATTGCTCTATGCACTTTATACCTATGGACTTTATGGACTCCTATTGATGTGATTTCATGCTTTTATGTATTTATAATTTTATGCTTATATTTACAACATCTGATTCATATATTTTGGTATATGTTATCATCCTATTTATTTGGTAAGAGGTTATCACCATCCCTGCACTACTGAAATTAGAATGAAAAAGCCAGTTCCTGTTTTTTCTGGATGAATTTTATTTTTTATTATATTTACACATTTAAGTAGCAGCAATTTGTGTTATTTGTGTTATTCTGTCAGGATTGTGTTACCTGTATTTCCTAAAGCGCAGTGGATTACAACATCGTCTATTAATTTAGTACAAGTAGTGATATTTATATATTAAATTTTTTCTCTGTAATATAATTGCAGTTGCCTGCCAGTGAGTGTCAGGCCCAAAGACTGCACTGTGCCCACTGCAAATGGACTGTTTGCGGTTGTTTGCGGTGCGTTAAACGGGGAGTTTAGTCTGTCAGAGTTTGGTCTGTCACTGTGAAGCGGGCGTAACCCTTACACTACTTGATCGATACAACATCATTATTATTAAAAAAGAATAGCGCAACCATGCAAAAGAAATGACTATTAAATATGGAGACAATCCATAAATAAAAATGGGGGTTTAGTCCCACCATATGGCCATATCGTGCTCAAGCCCACCACTGCGTCAAAGTACCCCATTATCAGTGGGTCCTACACTATCCATAGAAAAGGGGTGAATCCAGCCTCTCCAACCCTTGGAGACAACACTCCTTGCTGGGATGGATGTGCTAATGCACTACAAAGGACTCCTCCTGTATCTACTTGATGGTGGACTCTGATAGAGTACAGGTGTGTGTGGGGGGTGGGATGCTCAACCACAGAAGTCTGGTCAGACTGAATACATAATAAACAAGCAAAAAATTGGGGGAGCAAACCCTGAACATGTATATCTAAAGCCGGTGCAGCTATGGACCAAGCAACATGTATATTAAAAAAGAATAGCGCAACCATGCAAAATAAATGACTATTAAATATGGAGACAATCCATAAATAAAAATGGGGGTTTAGTCCCACCATATGGCCATATCGTGCTCAAGCCCACCACTGCATTTTTATTTATGGATTGCGATTATTATTTATGGATAGCGATTTTGTTAAGACCGCGGTAGTCAATACATGGGCGTAGTGACCCATCTTTTTTGGCAACAAAGAAAAATCCTGCTCCGGCAGGAGAAGAGGATTTCCTGATGAAACCTTTCTTGAGGTTCTCCTGAACGTACTCTGACATGGCCTTGGTTTCAGGAATGGAAAGAGGGTAAATCCTGCCACGGGGTGGCGTGGTACCAGGAAGCAAATCAATGGGACAATCATAGGGTCTATGTGGTGGTAAGACCTCCGCCTGTTTCTTGCAAAAGACGTCAGTGAAGTCCTGATAAGCCTTAGGAAGACCGAGCAATGGTGAGGAGACGGATACTTGTCTAGTAGGTACCGACTTGAGGCAACGAGTGTGGCAGGTAGGCCCCCATGATTTAATGTCCCCAGAGGTCCAGTCGAGGGTAGGAGAGTGGCGCTGGAGCCAGGGCAGGCCAAGAAGGACGTCAGAGGTGCAGTTCGGTAGAACAAAAAATTCAATGGTCTCTTGGTGGAGGACTCCTATGGTCATGAGCACAGGTTCTGTGCGATAACGCACGGTACAGTTTAGATTCTCACCGTTAACTGTAGTAATGAAGAAAGGCTTGACGAGACGGATCACAGGAATGCTAAAGCGGTTTATGAAGGAGGCTTTAATGAAGTTTCCTGCAGAACCAGAGTCCAAGAAGGCCTCTGCAGGGAAGGAGACTTTAGCGGCAGA
The DNA here is from genome assembly GCF_965119305.1 of Pelophylax lessonae. Classification (NCBI taxonomy): domain Eukaryota; kingdom Metazoa; phylum Chordata; class Amphibia; order Anura; family Ranidae; genus Pelophylax; species Pelophylax lessonae. Next base: position 196,909,948 of record NC_138777.1, on the reverse strand, counting down.
AGAAATCCGTACTGGAACAATCAAGCGTGGAGAGGAAGACTTTACACCCAGCGACGCCTCTCCTACGGTCACTAGGTGCGAGCGTTTCCCTGACGCTGTGGACGAACTGGACAGTCCTTTAAGAAGTGTTCGGAACTCGCACAGTATAAGCATAAATTCTCGTTCCTCCGGCGAGACCTTTCTTGCTGGGTCAGGCGAGCCCGATCCACTTGCATGGCCTCCTCGGCGGAAGGCACAGTAACCGGCTGCAAAGGTTGCTGGAAGAGAGGTGCCAGGCATGGAAATCGCCTGTTGCGATCCAGATTCTTTTCTTGGCGAAGTTCCTGACGTCTTTCAATGAAACGCATATCTATGCGAGTAGCCAACTGGATGAGTTCCGTCAGGGAGTCAGGTATCTCTCGTGCGGCCAGAGAATCCTTGATATGGCTGGATAAAACTTTTTTAAAAGTTGCGCAGAGGGCGTCGTTGTTCCAAGTCAGTTCAGAGGCCAGTGTGTGAAATTGTATAGCATATTCGCCTACTGTAGCGTCTCCTTGGACGAGGTTTAGCAAGGCCGTTTCTGCTGACGAGGCACGGGCAGGTTCCTCGAAGACACTGCGGACTTCAGAAACGAAGGACTGGACGGAGGCAGTGGCAGGATCGTTGCGGTCCCAGAGCGGCGTGGCCCAGGCCAAGGCCTTCCCAGACAATAAGCTGACCATGAAGGCCACCTTAGATCGTTCCGTAGGAAACTGGTCGGCCAACATCTCCAGGTGTAGGGAACATTGGGACAAGAATCCCCGACACATCTTAGAATCCCCATCAAACTTGTCCGGGAGAGACAAACGGATTCTAGCGGAGGTGGCGGCCACCGGCTGCGGAGGTGGAGCGGAAGCAGAAGCAGGCGGCTGCTGCCGTGCGGGAAGAAGCTGTTGCAGCATGGCGGTCAACTGTGCCAACTGTTGACCTTGCTGAGCAATCTGCTGGGACTGCTGGGCAACCACGGTAGAGATGTCAGCGAGACTAGGCAGGGGCACATCAGCGGGATCCATGGCCGGATCTACTGTCAGGGTCCGGACTGGCGGCAGGTGACTGCACTGGAGGTGGATCCTCTGTGTCAGTGAGGGATTGGCGTGGACCGTACCAGGGGACCGGTTCTAAGTTACTACCGGTTTTCACCAGAGCCCGCCGCAAGGCGGGATGGACTTGCTGCGGCGGTAGCAACCAGGTCGTATCCTCCGGTAACGGCTCAACCTCAAAGACAGCTGATTCAGGCGCGGTACAGAAGGACAAGGCAAAGGCAAGGTCAGACGAAGCAAAAGGTCAAGGCAGGCGGCAAGGTTCGTAGTCAGGGGCAACAGCAGAAGGTCAGATACACAGGCAGGGAAAGATACACCAAAAGCTTTCTCAAGGCACAAAAGGCAACAAGATCCGGCAAGGACAGGAAGGGGAAGTGGGTTTTTATAGGGTTTGGACTGGTTGGACCAGGCACCAATTATTGGTGCACTGGTCCTTTAAATTTCAGTGCAGCGGCGCGCGCGCGCCCTAGGGAGCGGGGCCGCGCGCGCCGGGAGGAGGACAGAACCCGGCGTGCGCCGGGAGGCAGAGATGGCGGGACCCGGCGGGTAAGTACTTCAGCTGCGGGGGAACATCGCTCACGGTCGGGGACGATGACCGGTGCGCTGCAGCCTGCGGGACGCCTCGAGTGCTCCGGGGAAGCCAAGGGACCCGGAGCACTCGGCGTTACACAAATCTTCATCCCATATTGTGAGGTCCACCACCGACACCCAATCACTCAGCCTCTTACCATATGCCACAGACCCTCACTACATTGATGACGTCGATGACGTATGACGCTTATACATGCTGGGATATGGCATTAATCTTGTTGGCTTGAAACGCCGAACTGACACATTTGGACACACTGTAGGTTTTTAACTTTTATGTAAGTGGATCTTTTATTCTTAATAAATCGGTTTACGACGTCTACACCATTTGAAGTGTTTAATTTATATCCCCATGAGATGATATGGCTGCGCAGAGAATAACTGAGTAGGAGCATTGAAGGATTCTATATCACCTGTGCCTATTGTATAATACACCACTTCCTAAGATCTTTGTAATGAGGGTCTGTGGCATATGGTAAGAGGCTGTGTGAATGGGTGTCTCTGGTGGTCCTCACAAATATGGATTGAAGATTCGCTTTATGCTCTCTCTTTGGATGTGGACTTTCTGTCATTTGATTAGCGCTGCACCTTTCTATATCTATACTGGTGAGTGGACACACTGGATGCCTTTGATGCCATTGTGCTATGAGCTGGGCATCCACTGTGCCCCCAGGTGCCTTTAACCACTTGCCGACCGCCGCAAGTACATTTACTGCGGCGGTCAGTCCCATACAGGCAAAGTGACGTAGTACTACGTCGCTAGCCTAAGAGTCTCTAGGGGGCGAGCGCGCGCCACCGGAGGCGCGCTCCCGCCCCCGCTCGTTCCCTAACAAGTCCGCGCGTGTGACCGGCGGACCTGATGGCCTTCGGTCACTCGCGATCTCCCCGTGGAGAGGGAGAAAGGCAGGCGGCTGATGTAAACAAAGCCGCCTGTCATTCTCCCTGATCTAACTGCAGAGATCATACGATCCTGCTATGTAGGATCTTATGTCTCTGTGGTTACATTACTAGCCACACCCCTTTACAGTTAGAAGCACACCCCTAGGGACACACTTAACCCCTGCATCACCAATAAAGTTAACCCCTTCCCTGCCAGTGTCATTTTTACAGTAACAGTGCATATGTATAGCACTGATTACTGTAGTAATGTCACTGGTATCCCCAAAAGTGTCAAAAATGTCAGTCAAGGGTCCGATCTGTCTGCTGCAATGTCGCAGTCCCGCAAAAAAAATTGCAGATCGCCGCCATTGCTCGTTAAAAAAAAAAAACACCAAAAATGACAGAAATCTTTCCCCTAAATAGTAAACGCAATAACTTTTGCGCAAACCAATCAAAATACACTTATTGCGATTTTTTTTTTACCAAACATATGTAGCAGAAAATTGGCCTAAAATGTTAAAAAAACTTTGATTATTAAATTTTTTTGGGGAATTTCATATAAAAAAATGTGAAAAATATTGTTATTTTTTCAAAATTGTCGCTCTTTTTTTGCTTATAGCGCAAAAAGTAAAAATCGCACAGGTGATCAAATACCACCAAACGAAAGCTCTGTTTGTGGGAAAAAAAGGACGTCAATTTCATTTAGGTACACGACCGCGCAATTGTCCGTTAAAGTTACACAGTGCCGAATCGCAAAATAGGGCCTGGTCAGGAAGGGGGTAAAATCTTCCTGGGCTTAAGTGGTTAAGGAGGGCTGGGCTACCTCCAGGCTCACCTGCCCCCCATCAATCTATTAGAGTGCATGTGCTTCTACTGTGGAGTTAGGACTGCAGGTAATACAAGGTGCCGTGAAGTGGCCCTGCAGCTTACACATGTGTTTGCAAATGTGTGCTAACTAAACCCCTGTTTTTAATGCATATTGTTAGACAAATTAATTCGGTTGGTAAGCAAACTGGTTGGTGAATTAAGCTGGGAATTTTTTGTCTCATATGACCTATATCTGCCTGGAGATCAGGTTTAACCTCCATTGTAGGACACTTTTATTATTTTGTCCCCTATAATTACATATGCCATTACACATCAAATGGCTAAAAAAGCTCAATTCATATGTAATTAATTGTGTATTCTCAAATATGTTTTCCCTGTAGACTACAGAGAAGGAAACGTGAGCAAATTGATGAAACAAGAGACAATCCACCACATCCTTGAATCATTTCCACCCTAGGCCCCCATCTATGTTGTCTCTACACAAATCCAAACCTGAATAAATTGGTAAAAAAAAAAGATGCTTTCCTCTTCTCACCTAAAAAGAATACAGACAAAACAATCTTTATGCTACTTTCTCTTATTTGTTAGGGAGCTTTGATATTACCGGATGACATACAGTGTTCTGACGACAAGTCATATCTTGTTACATCTGTCATGCTGTATTAAATGCTGTGGGAACAGATAACAAGACATGATGGATTGTGATTGATGCATTTGGAAGGGAATGTCCTAAAAAATTATTTGCTGGTTTCATCAGATTGCAAATAAATAATAGGTTTAGAGGAATCTGTGCACAGCAGTCCAGGCTGACCCTTGTAATCCCATGACTCTAATACAGAACGTTTGTTCATTATGATGACCAATTAAGAGAGAGAACAGATTCACTGTAATCATTTATTTTATGACCTTGAAGTACTCAAAGAATCCATAATGTTCATGCAAAACCTGTAGTGAGAGCTGCTAATGCTGACTGTCCTCTGAAAATGCCAGTTGTATGGCTTTTGTGCTGATCAAACACAGCTATTTCCCATAGACTTGATCACAGTAGTTCAGTAATGGTGTTCTTCGTTGGGTTGAATGTTGCCCATTCTCTTTCAATGCACCTACTATGAGCCCAGGGCTTCAGGTATCCACCCTGGAGAAACATAATCAGTACACCCCAATGTAGAATAATGGCTTCCCATAAAAAAAATAATTAATTACAAGTGCATCTGCATGTACCATTTTTTTTCTAGTCACCCTGCAAAGCTCAACGAATATTTGTTGGTTCTGGCTGCCCGCGATGGTCCAGCAACAATGCTGCATTCTTCCAGAATTCAGAAAAGAGTTTCTACTCTCATTTTGGCTATACATGCTTGCACTACAGTGGGATGAGTACATATTGCAGGGGATGTGGCTATCAGCATTGCTGATTTATAAGCCTGTAGCTTGTCAATCACCTTGCAACACCTAGTCCTGCCCACTGCTTTCTGAATTGACAGCACTGCCTCTGTTGCTGAAAGCCTCTCAATGTGAGCTGCAGGGGGGTTTGCTTGAGGAACCAGTAATGGAGGATTTGATTTGGTCAGGGAAGATAAAGGATTTTTTTTTTTTTGGTTTATTTTATGAGGCTTGCGCATCACATAGCAAATTAATTTTGGAACATGATTACACTAATATACAGGAACATTTTGGTATAATTCACTCTGTTGCAGCATTGAGCACCTGCCCACTTCCGGAGCAAGATAAAAATCAAGGAGCCACAACTGGACCGAACACATGAGGATTTAGATGTAGCACCCTCCTAGGTAGGTGCTATAGAGTGCATCGTTTTTTGTTTCACTGCCTAACAGGATGACTGTCAGGCAAATGTAATTACTCTCTGCCTAACAGGGAGCAATAATCCATTGATTGGGTCTGCTCAGTGTGATCAGATGCTGCTCATGTTCTCTGCCTGTTTCACACTGGTCCAATAGGTTGGGACCTATTGGACAGTGGGAGGAAACATGACAAATGGGAGCATGGGTGTAGATAAAGCCCTGGCCATTGGCAGAGGAAAGTGCCTCAAGGCATGCTGGGTGACTGTATTTATACAAAGAGAGTAAGTGTGCAAGGGGTCTTCAGCTGGAGAGGGTGGTCTTGGAAGGAGGGGGCTGCTGCCCCATCTCTGTTCAGGCTGTTATGCAGCCTCAGGTGGACGACCTAAAGGGCAGACATGGGAGTAAGTCACACATGTGCAAGTCACAAGCAAGTTTCAAGTCTTAACCTTCAAGTCTCAAGCAAGTCCCAATTTACTGTGGCGAAAAGCAAGTAAGTCAAGTCGAGTCCCTGCTAGAAGTCAAGCAAGTCAAGTCATTTATTTTGGTCCATTCACAAATCAAGTCAAATACTGATCTACCCCAATTTTCACCTTTAAATCAGTTAAAAGTCAGTGGTCAGGAAAGGTTTTGTTTTATTTTCAACATTACCAAACCTGCTTAGTGCTTTTTTCTTGGCATATTAAAGAAACCATATTAAAGAAACACTTTGAATGCCCAAACAGCTCAAAATCCTTTGTCCGGTCATGTTTCAACACCACAGTCATTAAAAACATGTTAAGTATTTCCATTGTTAAACAGCCAATGTCCTAAAAATCATAACACACTGAGGTGTTTTAAGTGACTGTGGTGTCAGAAACATAACAGGCACATTCATTTTGCTTCAACACATCTTAAGAAAATTCAAATATTTAATAACTTAAAAAAGTAAAGTCATTTCGAGTCATATGTCTCAAGTCAAAGTCAAGTCTCAAGTCAAAGTCAAGTCGAGTCTTTTATTAATTTTAGTCAGGCGAGTCTCAAGTCCTCAAACTGGTGACTTAAGTCTGACTTAAGTCAAGTCATGTGACTCAAGTCCCCCACCTCTGCTAAAGGGGCTAGAGTTACAGAAGATGCAACCCAGATGTCCTGCAGAGCTGACTGAGAGGGAGATATACCTAGAAGGATTTGTTCCTGGTTGTTGTGAGTACAGATCTATGTCTAAGGGCCTGTTCAGTAAGGGCCATCCCTTCAAGCTAGTGAAGTCAGTGGATGGGTGTCAGCTAAAGAGGATACTGGTTAGTGTCCTGAAGAGTCAATTTCATTGAGTCTGCTGCCAGAGCAAGCAAAGGATTTTCCCTTCCATACAGATGCAGTATGGTTCAGCAGAGAGTCTGCTATTTATTTCAATTTAATGAGACCACACGAGAGTTGTCCTCATCTGTGCTTAGTTCAACATGGAGTATCCCACTAATCCCTTCTCCTATCCAAGATCTACCAATAAAAAAAAAAAAAAAAACAAACACCTTAGACTGGTCACTGGATAACGAGCGGAAGAGTGTGCGGGTGGTCGTATTAAAATACCCAAGTGTCTGGCTGCAGGATAATCAGAGGGAGGTCCAGGGAAGACTATATTCAGCAACCCCCATGGGGGCAGTGATACATAGGATATGTATGTAGCGCCCCTCAGTGGGCTGCTAGTTTTAAGTAGATTTCTTTTTTGTCCTCCCTGTAACCAGGGAGAGCAGTTATCATTTGTTATTGTCTGTTGTGGGTTCTGCCAGTGCAGGCTCACCTACTTTCCCCTGCATCCCACTCATCTACGGGATACAGTGGGTGGAAGAGCTTTGACCCTGGCCTGTATATTCATGCCTCTTAAGCTAATCCCTAGTCAGGAGAGTGAGTGACCAGAAGGGGGCTGAAAGGGGTATAAATAGGCTTGGGCCTAGAACAGCTTTCTCTTGTCCCTGGGGGAGTAAGACCCAGCCTGAGGGATGTGACATCCCTGGGAGACTATCTGCAGCTTCAATGAGTTTCTTTTGGGGTCCTAGCTCCTGCTTGAGCTCAGGGACCTCTGGCCTAGCCTCCTGAAAGCATGCTGAAATCTCAAATGAGGATCCAAGACATAGGCAAAAAGTACATTAGTTGACTGATACTGCAAGTGGCAACACAGTTTACAGGACACAGTGAGTACCTGCCATGTCGATTACAGAGACTTTTCTTTGACCTGTTTGGGAGAGCTTACAGTAGTACATCAAGGATCATACTCCCGTTGAGGAGTTCCTGTTTAGAATCTAGTTATCCTTTTCAAGACAGTGGATCTCACCCTAAAAGAGCATTTCAGATTTAGATTCCTGCATTAAAGTTTGTAAAAAGTTTTTGGAGTATTTCAAGGCTCATCCTCTCCCTATGCTAGCTCTTTTAGCAAAATAAACTGCAAAAAGCTATTTAGAGCCTGTTCTCTGATTCGAGTGACTGTGAACTGACGTGTGCCTGGCTGTTGTGTGGCATGGAACCTGAGACCAATGTTTTTGGGATTTTATGTTTAATGCTGACTTTTTTTTTGTTCACATTCTGCTGTCAGTGTGGAATCCTGTTGAAAGCAGATGCTAAGGAAGCAGCGGGTGCTGACTCCTTAACAACCAGCTATTCAGTGGATGTTAAGGACAGCAGGGGGTGCCAGTGTTAAAATACCAAAACTTCTCACTGCTAAAATACCGCATCACATATTGCTATTTTATCACTGATTTTAACCACTTGCCAACCACCCCCTATAGCAGATATACTGCTAAAGGATGGCCACTGTGTGCAGGATCACATATATATATGTGATCATGCACTTTCAGGCAGTGGGAGTAAATGCGTGCCACCGCCACCAGCTCGTTACCGCTGTGATTATACACAGCGGGTGCCAATCAGCAGGTACAGCAGACTTGATGTCCATCATCCATTCATGTTCAAGCAAAAATGCTCTTTTTTTTTTTTTTTTTAATTTTCCTTATATGTGAATGGGTATTCCTTGTCAAGCGAGGCTTCACCTCATTTACTAAGCTCTAGAGCAAATTTCTTAAAAGTGCAACTGCACTTACAGAGTGCACAGTCTATTTTCCTTTAGTAAACCAACCTCAATATCTACATTTTCCTCCAGCTCAGACACTTAAAGTACTAAAGCCAGAAGGGTGCTGAAGTAATAGAAAAGGGTGCTGAAGTAATAGAGTCAGCAGGGCCGGCCCTACCATGGGTCCCGCTGGATCCATTGGACCCAGGCAGAACCTTGAGAGGGGCAGCAAACTGACTCCCAAGATTTTGTTCCAGTAGTTTTGTGTGTTATCAGTTTGCGGGTCATTACGGGAGGCATTTCCCCATCTCATACTGCCACCTGTAGTCAGTGGCGTAGTGTGGGTTGTCAGCACTCGGGGCAAGGCATGTAATTTGCGCCCCCTAACCCGTGGGATTTTAGCACTCGAGTCTCTTCCACTTGATTATTTAAAGAAACCCTTACCCCCCTAAGCACATGTATTGTTTGTTATGAAAATACTGATGTAATTAAAGTAAAACGCATCTAAATACAAGTTTGAATGACCAGCATGCCCCCTTTTAATGCAGAATGACCAGCGCGCCCCCTTTTAATGCAGAATGACCAGCGCGCCCCCTTTCAATGCAGAGAGATCACCGTGCCCCTTTTCAATGCATAATAACCAGCGTGCCCCCTTTCAATGCAGAGAGACTTACCTGCAGCAGCGGCTTCTCCTCAGTTCCTTACATCTCCTCGAGTCCTCCCGCCTCCTCCTCGGCCAATGACATGCGTTCGCCTTTCGGCCAATCAGGAAGCGGGTCTCGGACCCGCTTCCTGATTGGCCAGGAGGAGGATCCGTTTGACAATAGCAAATTTTCATTCACTATTGTCACACAATGGCTGGGCTCAGGGCGCACTGCTCTGCACCCCTGGTTCACCCTTTTTTGAAGCCTATTAGAGCCTCTGGCTGCTGACTCACTCGCTGCTAAACTGACTGAGCAGTGAGGAGAGGCAGCATAGGCGGGGCTTGGCTTGCAATGCCACCCCACCATACACCAATGGCCAGGTGAGGCACACAGCAGTCCTGCCCCGACCCACCATTTTCAGCCATAGGGCGGCCGCGCTGGACATCTCCCATCGTAAAGATGGAGGCAGACAGTGTGTGAACTGTGTATGTCAGAGTCAGATAGACACTGCGGATGCGCCCCCCCAGATGTTGCGCCCGGTGCGGCCAGCCCCCCCTGCACCCCCCACCGCTATGCCACTGCCTGTAGTGCAAACTGATGGGTAAGAGGAGGCAAAGCGTCTCCTCTGGGGAACATCCCTCACATAATCGTGGTGTGTGAAATGACATCAGACATCAGCACACTCCATCTCACGCAGGGCAGGCTGGATCTTCTAGGGCAGTGGGTGCAGCAGACACAGGAGTGACAGGGGTGATAGGAGGACAGACAGTGGCTGTTTGGTGGACCAGTCCGGTGGTGAGTTATGGAAGAAAATAACATTATATATAATATTTTCAACATTTTATATATAATGGATGTGGGGGTTTGATTTTTTTTTTGGAGTGGGGGGGTCAGCATTTCATTCTTGGACCCAGGTAGCACAATATCTTGAGGGTCAGCATGACAGCTGAGCAATTAGAATTTTCAGGAGGAGAGGTGACTAATAGTAGCCTCTGTATTATTCTTATGAGTCATGCAAATATTTACCTATATAAAATATGAATATAAGCCAAAAAAAAGACCAACATGATCCAAAAAATATTAATCCACTTGTGTAGCACTTCCAAATTAATTCTCACATACAGAAATGAGCTCTGATCCTACCCCGGGCTTATATTTAAATACACAATAAATACATATATTGGATTACACATACTGTATTCTTCCTATTATTCCTTGTCAGTAGTATATAAATCCTAAGACAGCCCGTGGCTCTTCAGCTGCTAATGGAGCCAGTACATGCTGTGCAGGTCTACAAGTATGGAGTCAAAGATTTTCTACTTTAAATTTAGAGCAATAAAAAAAAAACGTCAAACACATTAAAATATGGTTGTATTCAAGAGATGATGCATAGCTGGTAAAATACCAATGATTTGTTTATTTTCAAAGTGAAATTCTCAGTAGAGAGCAAGCTCAAAGGCAAAGTCTTCTTTTGCCCGTGGAGGACAAAGCAACTGGTTTGTTTTTATTCCCTGTTGCTCAGTTTATACTCACTTTACCTTTTCCCTCCTGCTGCTCTGTTCAGCTGCAAAGGATCCAAAAATAATACCCGACACTTCCAGATTTGATGGAGAATGTGACTCACTCCATTTGACCTTGCAGGCCCAAGCACCAAGCATCAGCGCTGTTAAATAAGAATAGTTCATTGCCCTAGGTTAGCTATGACTTGAACGACTTGTAACTTACACAAAGATAACTGCTCCTACTGCTGGCAACTGAATGGAGTGGTGGTGGAGTGAAGAAAAGATAAATATCAGTATAGGGGAAAGGATGAAAGTGAATCTGTTGTTTTGATCTGCATGGGCAAAGCACCGTTTCACTTTCATGCAACCCTATCAAAATGTAAAAAAACTTCCCCATCCACCTTTTCCTAGGAACCCTTTTTGGTGATTTACCCAAAGCAGGAGTGTCCAAACATACTATGCAAAGGGCCAATTCACTGCCCTTCAGACTTTAATGGGGGGGATAGACTGTGGCCAAAGGGAGTAGAAAATGCCTCGGTGTCGGAGGGAGTAAACAATGCTTCAGGCTTAATTGGTCAGTGGGAGTAAAAAAAAAAAACAAATAGAACCGGTAATCAGTAGGAGAAAGAATAGTGCCCCAAAATTGGTATTAGTGGGAGGAATAGAGCCCTATCGTTGGTGTCAGTGGGAAGAATAGTGCCCATTTTTTATGTCAGTGGAAGGAATAGTGCCCCATTGTTGATGTCAGTGGGAGGAATAGTGCTCTATCACTGGTGTCAGTGGGGGAAATAGTGTCCCATCATTGGTATTAGTGGGAGGAATAGAGCCCTATCGTTGGTGTCAGTGGGAAGAATAGTGCCCAATTTTTTATGTCAGTGGAAGGAATAGTGCCCCATTGTTGATGTCAGTGGAAGGAATAGTGCCCCATTGTTGATGTCAGTGGGAGGAATAGTGCACCATTGTTGATTTCAGTGGTAGGAATAGTGCTCCATCATTGATGTCAGTGGAAGGAATAGTGCCCCATCATTGATGTCAGTGGAAGGAATAGTGCCCCATTGTTTATGTCAGTGGGAGGAATAGTGCCCCATCATTGATGCCAGTGGAAGGAATGGTGCCCCATTGTTGATATCAGTGGGAGAAATAGTGCCCCATTGTTGATGTCAGTGGGAGGAATAGCGCCCCATTGTTGATGTCAGTAGAAGGAATAGTGACCTGATGTTGGTATCAGTGGGAGGAATACTGCCCCATTGTTGATGTAAATGGAAAGAATAGTGCCCCATCATTGATGTCAGTGGAAGGAATAGTGCCCCATTATTGATGTCAGTACAAGGAATAGTGACCCGATGTTGGTGTCAGTGGGAGAAAGAGAGCCGTATTGTTGATGTCAGTGAGAGGAATAGTGCCTTCCCCTTTAACTCAGATCACAGCTGCCACTATGTAAAAATCCAAGTACATTGGGATGTATGGAAGCAAGTGACATCTCAGCTGCCTCCCCAGAATGCAGCACTTTAAGGCTGAGCAACTCATTAATGGTCGCAGGACCATCACAAGTCACCAATCACTGGCAAAAGTTTGAAGGGGTGGTAATGGGGATCTGAGTTGCAGGAGGGCAGCAGCTTAAGCAATTAAGGCAACAAAATGAAGCTGGGGCATTTTATTAAATAAAACAATTCAAAAACAAAAGCAATCAGGATATAAAATCCAACTGAATTTTTTGTTTAAGCCAGCTACATTTAAGGTACAAAAAAGTGTTCAAACTCTTACAGTTTTGTTTTCTTTAGTAAGCAGTAACAACCTGAGTAGGAAAGCCTGTCCCTTGCCAGTAGGATGTAGAGAAGGATCTGTGCTCTCTATGTGGAATCAATGGTCTCTCTGCAGAAACCCAACACTCCTCCTGTGATTGAGAGCTAAAGCTCTATAATCAGCGGGTAGTGTGAGCTTTATTGATTAATTAAATTGTATTTTTCTATAGATGGTGAAGCTATAAACATCTGGAATTTAATTTGCATCTTTATTACCAGATGTAGGAAAGGTTCTACAATTCTGTTCTCTAAGGGGATGATGTGACAAGGTATTCAGGTACTTACACTGCTTGCAATTGAAAAAATAAATGTAATGATGTATTCATTAAAAACTGAACTGCAATAAAATGTTTATTTTTTTTTCCCCTGAGTTTGATATCAACCCCTTCCTTCCTGCCCTGGCATCCCCTTTAAAAGGTAACACCAAGGGAGGTGGGAAGGATTGACGATCATGTGACCAGTGACCACTGTGATTGGCTGGTCACATGAAGCAAGAAAGGGAAAAAGAGGAAGCGCCACCTGAGTGTAGTATTTATGTAAATGGTTTAATAGCAAATTACATAAAAGAATAGAAGTTAAAAATAACTCATCTGGTGTATAGTGTCACTCTGGTCTCTCCTGGCATCTTTCAAACTGCATCCACAGGCTGCTGGGGTTTAGAAAAGTCTGCAGCACGTCCTGTGGCCACCAGGAAGTTGAATGGAACCAGTGTGGAACACATGGAAATTACGTCACCAAAAGCAAGCAGATGGCCAGGAACACTGTACTGAAGGGGCAGGCTACGTGCTCAGGGCTTCAGCTCCTTCTACTGGCCTCCAGGCCAGTAGGCCAGTAGAAGGAGCGGAAGCTCTGAGCGCGTAGCCTGCCCTTTCAGTACAGTGTTCCTGGCCGTCTCCCTGCTTCCATGGACGTAATTTCCATGCATTCCACGCTGGTTCCGTTAGACCTCCTGGTGGTCACAGGACATGCTCCAGACCTTTCTCCACCCCAGCATCCTTTGTATGCAGTTTGAAAGACACAAGGAGAGACCAGCGTGACACTATACACCAGTGATGTTTAACGTCTATCCTGGGAGTGTTATTTAATTTGCTATTAACCACTTGCCGACCACCGCAAGTACATATACTGCGGCGGTCAGCCCTTCCTGGGCAAAGTGACGTACCAGTACGTCATTCGCCCACGAGCCAATAGGGGGCAAGCGCACGTCGCCGTAGGCGCGCCCCCGCTCGTTCTCTGACATCCCTGTGTGAATGACCGGCGGCTCCGATGTCCGCCGGTCACTCGCGATCTTCCGCTGGAGAGGGAGAAAGGCAGGCGACTAATGTAAACAAAGCCGCCTGTCATTCTCCCCGGTGTAACTGCAGAGACTTTACGATCCTGCTATGTAGGATCGTATGTCTCTGTGGTTACATCAAAAGCCACGCCCCTTGACAGATAGAAGCACGCCCCTAGGGACACACTTAACCCCTGGATCTCTAATAAAGTTGACCCCTTCCCTGCCAGTGTCATTTTTACAGTAACAGTGCATATTTATAGCACTGATTACTGTAGTAATGTCACTGGTACCCCCAAAAGTGTAAAAAATGTCAGTCAGGGGTCCGATCTGTCCGCCGCAATGTCGCAGTCCCGCAAAAAAAATTGCAGATCGCCGCCATTATTAGTTAAAAAAAAAACTATAAAAATGACATAAATCTTTCCCGTAGTTAGTAAAAGCAATACGTTTTGCGAAAACCAATCAAAATCCGCTTACTGTGATTTTTTGTTCACCAAAAATATGTAGCAGAAAACAAATTGGCCTAAAATGTTAAAAAATTTTGATTTTTACATTTTTTTTTTGAGAATTTCATATAAAATATTTGAAAAATATTGTTACAGTATTTTTTCAAAATTGTCGCTGTTTTTTTGTTTATAGCGCAAAAAATAAAAATTGCACAGGTGATCAAATACCACCAAAAGAAAGCTCTGTTTGTGGGAAAAAAAAGGACGTCAATTTCATTTGGGTACAGCATCACACAACCACACAATTGTCCGTTAAAGTCACGCAGTGCCGAATCGCAAAATAGGCCCTGGTCTTTGAGCAGCCAAATCCTCCGGGGCTTAAGTGGTTAAATCATTTACATTAAGAGCCGGCGGCTTTCTCTGAGGATAGCTGCCACCATTACGTTTTATCAGAGACATACACTTTTCATATGGACTTATGTACTTCATACTTTAGTTGCATTATCTTTGGACTATTTTAAATGTGCCTCATTATTTATGGATACACTGTCTTTGTGCCAGTAGTCACTGTATTTTTTGACAGTGGTCACATGATCTGAAGCTGGTCCCGCTGGCTACCCATGTCTTCTCGGGACCAAGAGCCATCTTTGTGCTGGGGTCACACAGGGGGTGAGCTCCCAGCACATAAACAGTGCTCTCACCCAGTGATGCATATGTGTGGCATTTGGGCATTAAAGCCCAGCTTTTTGCCACTGCATTTATGTGTTACTGCACCGCAAAGGGGATAAACAATTACCATATAGAAGTAGTGGACTCAAGTGATAAAATGAAAATCTAATTTTAAATGTAAAAATTACATTTCCATAGAAATTTGTGACTTTAGCTTTTATCCATCCAGTATGTATGGGAGGTTATTGGGTAAATGTACAGGTAAAGAGGAGATTTTATATGACAAAGGTTCTTAAACCTCAGTGCAAAAATAATAACAATGAAAACAATACAATTATTATGATCATTATTATTATTATTGTTAGTATTTTCATTATTTATCCTTTTGCCTCATAAATGCCTCTGAGGTTTTCATCTTCTGCGCATTTTCCAGATCGATCAAAGCCTTTGGCAAATTGCAGTGTAATCGGCTGCATCAAAGCGTACTAAAATGTGGTCAGCAGTATAAAGACTAGATATGCAGTCCTCCATAATAATAATCCATTGACAAGGAATTCTGGCTTTCAACACACAACAAACAAACCATCATCCATCTTTTTTTTTTTTTTGAGTGAGAGCGATAGAGATGTACGATCAATAGATTGCAATGCATAATGTTTTCCTCCTCTTTGTGCTAATACGTTTATTAAACATTTAACAAAGAAAATGATTATTAGCAAAATATTCTGCTGCTTGGGGTTTATTTGCAGTTATTTGTGGGCTGAAATGGCTTTGGTAGTTAGAGTTACCAAAATCATTGAGGACAATATCATTAATGGCAAAGTTTCACAAACTACACTACAAAGTTATGTGCAGCACAAATTAAAAGAGGCCATGAAAAGGTAAAGACTGGTCATATTATTGATACAAAATTGGTATATTAGTTTGTGTATGGTGTGGAGGGAAAAGGGGAGATATGAGTTAAATAGAGGGCAAAGGTAGAGGGTATTTGTAAATGGGAACAATGGGCATACGACTTCTGTCTTAGGATCCAGCACGATGTACCTTGAGCCAAGTGTCTTGGATTTTGGTAGTACAAACAAATGGCAACTACCCCCACCTATAACTGGCCTACGCAGCAAGAAACATATGAAAGGGCAACACATTTAACCACTTAAGCCCCAGAAGATTTTACCCCCTTCCTGACCAGGGCCTATTTTGCGATTCGGCACTGCGTTGTTTTAACGGACAATTGCGTGGTCATGCAACGCTGTACCTAAACGAATTTCACGTCCTTTTTTCCGCACAAACAGAGCTTTCTTTTGGTGGTATTTGATCACCTGTGCAATTTTTTGATAATGCGCTATAAACCAAAAAAAACATAAATTTTGCAAAAAAATTTTATATGAAATTCCCCCCCCAAAAAATGTAAAAATCAAAGTTTTTTAAAATTTTAGGCCAATTTGTTTTCTGCTACATATATTTGGTAAAAAAAATTGTAAAAAGCGTATTTTGATTGGTTTGCGCAAAAGTTATTGCGTTTACTAACTAAGGGAAAGATTTTTGTCATTTTTGTTGTTGTTTTTTTTAACGAGTAATGGCGGCTATCTGAGATTTTTTTTGCGGGACTGCGACATTGTGGCGGACAGATCGGACCCTTGACTGACATTTTTGACACTTTTGGGGTTACCAGTGACATTACTACAGTAATCAGTGCTACACATATGCACTGTTACTGTAAAAATGACACTGGGAGGGAAGGGGTTAACTTTATTGGAGAGGGAGGGGTTAAGTGTGTCCCTAGGGGCGTGTTTCTAACCGTGATTGGCTGTGGCTACTGGTGTAAGAACAGAGATCAACGGTCCTACATAGTAGAACCGTATGATCTCCATTCTTACACATGGGAGAATGACAGGCGGCTGTGTTTACATTAGCCGCCTGCCTTTCTCCCGCTCTAACGGACGATTGCGAGTGCCCGGCGGACATCGGGTCCGCCGGACACACGCGTGGGGGGGGGGTCCGTGAGCTCCCTAGAGCCTCACAGTCTAGCTACGTAAACCTATCTTGCTTTGCCTGTGAGGGGCTGACCGCTCACGTAAATAGTCGCGCGGCGGTCGGCAAGCGGTTAAAGAAAAACCAAAGAAAATTCCTTTTCTTTTCAAACGATTTTATTGAAGTCAAATGACATGCAGTACAAGATAATGCCAGTATAAAGAGTAAGTACATGCCGGGATGGAACAAGTCACATAAAAATACAAAGGCAGTATATAACAACCAAGTAACAAGTAACAGTGAGATATGTAAAAGAGGGTGGTCTTGGTGCCTCGTCTGACGTACATAGAGGTCAATCATAAGATGTAGTAGTGGCCTAGGTCACAACGTGTAAATGGACTTGTAGAGATAACTGAAGAAGGAAACCCAGCCATAATAGATAAGTATAACAAGAGCAGGAATGCCAGAGGCCATGTGGAGGGGTGGAGGGGTGGGGGAGGGGGGGGGCAAGGAGGAAATCAGGGGAAGTGGGAGGGGGTCAAAGGGGGGGTTATAACAGATGCCCGGAGAGAGTCCTGAACCACCATTAAGGGCCCAGACAGGTATGCAGGGCAGGATAGTGAGGACTTTAGATCAAGCGAGTACAAGGGTATCGTCAAGGCCTGGTGGTAGGCAATTGTCAATCCAGGGCCTCCAAAGCTTTTCATAAGGGGTCAGTTTGTCTAAAACCAAAGAAAATTCCAAGCTCAACTCACCAGCCAGCCCACAAGCAACCAAATTATTTTGTCTAACAGTTTGCATTAAAAATAGGGGTTTAGTTTGCACACATTTGCATATACATGTGTAAGCTGCAGAGCCACTTCACAACACCCCAGTATTTTCTGCAGTCTTAACTCTATACATTTTTGAGAGCCTTCATAGTACAATGGCAGCAAAGATGTCCAGAATGTCACCTCACCAGTATTCCATTAGTACAAACAAATGGCCACTGCCCAACCTATAACTGTCCTTCGCAGCAGGGAGCACATGGAAGGGCAAGCCATTGTGCTATTTGCTGAGTGACCAGTGTGCCCCTGTGCCTTAAAGGAGGGGTGGGCTGCCTCCAGGTTCAACTGCTCTCTGCCTACCCATTATAATGCACGTGCTTCTACTATACCTGGTGTTGGCAAATGCCAGAGCTCAGAAGGTGCAGTAATGTCACCCCCTCTGTCATGTACTCAGATCCAGAAATTAGCCACTAGGCCAGAGCCCTGCATCATGGGCTGAGTATGCTTAAAGCGGAACTTTACCAACAACTTCTAAAAATATTACTAAATAAATAAAAATTATATAAATACTCATCGAATTATAAAAATAATGTTCTTTTGCAATGAACATACATTCCATATTAATATTTCTACTATCAAAACTAGTGTGCACTTTAAATTGCCTTCAGAATTGCTCCTGTTTCTTCTTGCTGAAGGCTGCCATTTTGCTGAAGCCTAGAGCCCCTGAACAGCAGTAAATCAGAAATCAGAACTAAACCCATCGATTAAATGATTTAAAAAAAAACAGTTACATTTCTGGAATGCCAGGATTGCTAACTGTCACATTTGCTTGTGTCCCTAACCAAACTTGTGAACCATCAAATGGCTGGTGTCATAATTGATCACATGTGCAGCACCATGGCATTTGCAGATCAAACAGAAGCAGCTTCTTTGGCTGTAAAGTATAGGAGGGTTTTATTCTGCTTTAAGGTTGTCAGCAGACCGGGCTCTACAAATTCGGTAGTGCCTGAAAATGGAGAGCAACTGAACATGTGCAGAGTAGAGTGAGACAGTGTATTACTGGATTTTAAACAGTATAAACACTTATTTGTAATGATTTTAATAGCTATACCTGCAAAAGGGGCCAGCCTGAAGTGATCTCGCAGGGCATAATTTTCTGACTAAAGTTTGACTTTAATGCACCTGCACTGTTTATTAACCAATCGGAGGCCTCTCTTATCAGAACATTCTCAGTAGACAATTGGCAGATATTTTTTATCTTCACTCTTAAACTCTCTATGTCCTGTTCTTCCAGGAAAAAGTTACAACATCTTATCCCTTTGGTAAAGGACCCCGGTAGACTTACAACATATGTTTCTTTCTTTGCCTAAGACCTGCTGGAGGTGTGGGGAGAGTGAAGGCTCTTTTCTTCATATTTGGTGCAAATGTCGCTTGATCTCTACATTTTGGCAAAATGTCTTTATTTCATACTAGACATTAAGCCCGTTAAATTAACGGGCGCTAGAACATATGTGGTCAGAGTCCCCTTTTAATATTGTGGTCAGAGTCCCCTTTAATGTGCCACAATAAGAGCTGTGTTTGTGTTCTCTATCAGACAATATTCCCGCCATTTCTCACATACAAATACAGTGGCACTGTAATCCGATCTGTCCTGATAGATGTGCAGAGAGCAGAGACATCGCCCCGCCCTACTTCAGTCTGTTAGGGCAGGACTTCCCAAACTGTGGGTCGGTCACGAGTCGCATCTGAGTGGGTCGCCAGCAGTCACTGCTGACAGCCCATAACAACTGCCTTTTCACATTACGGTGATTAATTCTGTCATGTGATCAGCTCTGCAGTTCTGTGGGTAATTGCATAAACCACTCCCACCTACCAATCAGACAGTAGAAGTTATCTGCTCAGCATGGTGTACACAGAGTCTACGTGTGCTGCTGAGCAGATAACTTCTACTGTCTGGTTGGTAGGTGGGAGTGGTTTATGCAAATTAACCACAGAACTGCAGAGCTGATAACATGCTGACGTGCCATGCTGTATTTATTCTTTTCTAATATATATATATATATTGTGCAGAATGAAATGTAAAGTCTTTAATATATATGTGCATTATGAAGTATATTCAATCCCACGGACACAGGGACTGGACGCAGAGACACTTGCATTTTATTATTATAGATAATGCGATGTGTATCTCTGATGTCCAGGCTTCTCCTGTCAATGATTCCTGGGTCCTTCTGTGGCATCAACAAGGGAATCTTGTTGCCTGCTGGCTGCATGTGTTGCTATCATCATTGCCTGCTGGCTGCATGTGTTGCTATCTCCGGGCATTGGAAAATTACAGAACCTCTTCATATCCTTGAATAAGCCCAGAAACTCAATGACATTATGGCAATGGAGACTCTCGTGGCAGAGGATGGCGTTAGACTTAGAGAAAATCTGCATTACTTGGACCTGCTAGAGGGATTATAGTTACTCCGCCGACTTCTGAGCTATAGTCTCTCAGTGACTCCAATACAATGCATTTGTACTTTTTTTAATGTATTAAACACATTTCTTTCTGTGCTGCTAAGGCATGGATAGAGGCAAGAATATCTTACAGCTTTCGGGATCTGCATTTTTTGCCCTGGGCGTCAAATTGTATGAGGATTCCACACTGTGAAAGCGTTAGTGTCAGGGGTGAGACTAGAGTGAAAAAAGTTGCAGAGGTGTTGAAGGAGCACACCTGTAGACTCGAGTTCTTGAAGAAGTTTGTTGTTACACCTCCATAAGCAAACAATAGGCTGTGAGTTGTCTTCTGAAATAGTCAAACTCGCAGCTGCATGATTGGACCATGTGATGTCTGCGATTTCAGAAGTAACTACCTTTTGCTATAACCACTTGTCGACCAGAAAAAAATCAGTGCAAGAATATGAGTTGTGAAGGTGGGAATAGTGCAGTCCCTCTCGGATACGAGGAGACAACGCCAGGCATCATATACATCCTCTGCTAGTAGGAAAAGACGCACAGAATTAGAGTGGTTGCTCCGACCAGCAGAAGAGTCCAGGGTGTGATCCACTACCGAGTTCAGGTCTTCATATACTATAAGGATGCCACTTTTTGACTTTTTGTATTTTAGCAAACAATTTGCGAAGGAAACAATATGACTGGGCATTATGAGCATATACTGCAGCAATAGTATAACGATTTTCATTAATGTCACACACTAAAATAATGAATCAACCACCTTTGGCAATAATAGAGGAATGTAAGGTGAATGTTACAGAGTTTTTGATAGCAATAAGTATACCCCATTTATTGGAAGAGTAGTTAACCAAAAACAGGTGAGAATCTTGGAAGTAAATTTCTTGCGCAATTAAGATGTCAGCCTTAGAGGATATCACCTACTTCCATAGGGAGAATCTTGTGGCTGGATGATATCGTGGCTGGAGAATCTTGTGACAAGTGATGAGAGACAGATACTTATGAGACATTGCAACAAGGGAGCTATAGGAGATCAACACACTACACTGACCTGATGAGATGCACAACTTGAGTGGGGAGCTGTGCAATTAGCATTGGACTTGAGTGTGAAACAGAGAGCCGTAAAGCATATTGAGCAGAGAAGAAGAATGAGGATGACAAGCTTTCTACACACCAAAGGGAAAGGGGGTAACACAGTGGTGAGGAAACCTAAAACCGGAGCATGAACCAGGGACTCCCCTGTGAGAACAAGAAGGAAAAAATAGTAATAAAAAAGGAAGGTCCATATCTTAACCAGGAGCAGCTAAGCTGCTTAAACAGGGGGAACATAAATAATAAAGCATGGAAACTGCAACATTGCCACCGGGGGGGACAGTGGGTATCCGAGTGATGTAGCTCAAATATTCAGGCTAACGCCGGATGGAATTGAGCTGGCTTTCTGTAGGAAATTTTCCCACCATTCTTGGTGATTGTGAGGAGGCACTTTCGCAGAGCTGCGAGGAGCAGCTTGGTCTGGAACAATATTCCAGGTCTTGAGCAGGTTGACGGAGCTAATTTTCAGAGTATGCCCTTTGTGCGTGATCATCTGGGTTGCCGGGTATTTCCATTGATAGGAAATATTATGGTCGCCAGATTTTTGTGGCGTTGAAGGATGTGAGCGGAAAGGTCATGGAGTACCTGAAAGGACACTGCGTAATCTGGTATCTGTTCCTTCTTGCGAAACGCTGTTAAGATGCGTTCTTTAGCCTTGTAGTAGTGGATCCTCATTAAGACATCTCTAGGATTTTCTGGTGGTCAGAACGTTTTGGTTTTGGGATCCGATGGATCCAATCAATTGTGAGATCCTCAGAAGAGAGAGACGGTACCGCTTTTTTAAATAGGTCACGGACGTAGTGAGGTAGCTGTGCAGGCAGAACCGATTCAGGTATGCCCCTTATTTTTAAATTGTTTCTCCCCGAACCGATCTTCTAAATGAGAGTCTTTAGATTTTACCCAATCAATATCATCATTTTGACGGTCATGATCGCTCATTCCATCTTCTAAACGGTCAACTCTATCGCCTAAATCTCGGATTCCAGCAGAGAATTTCTGGAAGCAATTATGCATCTCAGATTGTAAAGAGGAGCATAGCGACCACAACATTTCTTTCAACACATTATCAGAGACTGGCTGACCTGTTATTATATATGCAACAAAGGAATCCACCTGAGAGAGAACAACTGGTGCTGTGGCATCTAAGGCGGCCATTTTAATACTGAGGGCTGCATTGGAGTCATCCTCAGAGTCTCTCCTTGGCCTGGGCTCTGTGTTATGGGTAAGCTGCTGTCCTTTGCTGAGTGCCCCATGAAATCTTCTGCCGCTGCTGCAGAGCTTTGTGAGTCAGCTGCTAGAGGACTAGCGGCGGCCGGACAAGAGTGTCTACCGCCACCATCTTGGAGGGGACTTTCTGCAAGGCTGGCGAGTCTTTGCGGCACCTGGTCATGCCCGCGGGTGCAGCAGAGCTTTAGGATGCTGTCGTGTCATGTCAACCAGCATTGAGCGCGGTGTAGCGGTTGTATCCCCTGGGGCTTGTGTGGAGCTCGGGCTTCACATGGCCATCTACCAGAGCGGTTGCTCCTCCCCCTTTCTGATTTATTTTTTATATTTTTCTTAACATGATTCATTTGTACACGATTGTAGTCATTTTATTGTCAAAGTCTTAGGCTTCTATTTACCATAATATACTCACAGGTACAATTGTGCTGTCTGTTGCCCGAATGTCAATCCTTGGTATTCTTTTTGACTACAATGTAACATTTTACACAGTCCTGTATACCAAACTGTTGCCTATTTTCCTTTTAATACTCTGAAAATGTCTTGAATAAAAATTTATTTGACTTACTTACTTGCACGTTATAGCAGACTTACTTTTTAGTGTGCCCTCCACCCCTATCGATGCTCCCCCTCTTCACTCTGGTCTTTTTTGGAGTCTTGAGCATCTTATTTATGTACGGCAGTCACAATACAATTTAAAAATAAAATTGACAATAGGATGGGAAGGAAGTTTTATGGCAGATGAGACTAACAGCCTCTCTTATTATAAAACTCAACTCGGGTACCAATTTTTTAAATATTAAAATTAGTTTTGCTTTAGGAAAATTTCTTAAAGCTTGCTAAATGCTTGCTGAATATAATGTGCTATAGAATAGTGATTAAAAGCTAAAATTAACAATATCCATGTATATGAGGCCTAACACACACTACTACATAAATTATAGTAAATGCACAGTATATATATATATATAGAGAGAGAGAGAGAGAGAACAATGTCATATATCTAAATATAAAGAACAAGAATCAAAGACCCTTACTTGAAAAATATATTGTGTTTGTAAATGTAAATTGCCATAACCAGTTTCTATTGCCTCCCGGCTACATATGACATGAAAAAAAAATCCATCTTGGAATTCCCACTGATATCTTTTATGAATTTTCCTTTTTTAATGAAATAAAAGCATCTAAGTGAGACCCTTCAAGTGTGAATCGAGCTCCATAAATAGATATTCTTTCAACGTACAGGCAATAGAATCTTTTAATACTATGTAATATATTGGCAAACTGACAAAGATGTTTGGAAAAACAAAAAGTAAAAATGCTTTGTAAAAGATGGGGAATGACTAACAAAATTATTATTTTCTGCAATGGTAGAGTAAATCTTTTAGAATATGTAATTGCAATAACTGTTGCAAGGTTTATATATAAACTCCAGGCAAACAATTTAAACAAATGTAGGTGGATTGACTTAGCTGCCAAAGGAAATATAATTCAGCCCAACTAGAGTTTTGTTTAAAGCTGCCCTTTTAGACAGCACAGACCAATTCTGGACCTTTCCATAGACTATACTTTATGTCACCTCTACCCCTAGCGTTGGTAGTCAGGCGCTATAGCTGGCTATAATTTCTTAACCTATAGCAGCCCCCTTTCCTATAAGAAAGAAGATCCAGTGGTACTTGGTTGCCCCCAGGTCTTATATACAATGCTATAGTGCCTGGCTACCAGACCGTGGCAGGCACGTGCTAAGCACAGCAAATAGGTCTTTGCGGTTGAGTGATCCAATGACAGTCCAGGTTCAGAGCAGGCAATGTTCATAGAGTAGTCATGGTCAAATCCATGGTCAAAAGGCAGGCAGAGTTCAGAGAAAAGTCCAATCAGACGTCAATAACAAGAAAATCCAAACTAGCAGGCAGAGAGGGGAGCAGGTAAATGCAAAGGTCAACGCATGGGAACAAGACAGGCAAACAGGGAGCATGTAGCACATTTTGCTAACACTATCACAACCATGATGCTAAGGGCTTTGCAGGCCTAAAACAGGTTTGGTCTTCATCCAGAGGCTGTGACTACACCAATCACCCTGCTGGTGGACAATCAGACAAGGAAAGTGCAGCTCAGCCAAAACCAGGATGCTGGAATAAGACCAGCATCTGCCATGGAACAGGAGCGTTAAACTCTCTTGACACTTTAGTTTAACATCACTTTCAGAACCTTTCTGAGCTCATGATTGGATAAGGATAGAGGACAGAAAGCAAGCTACTCACTAGGGGGGGGGGGGGGGAACCTCTGGGTGAGTCTAGGATGGAAAAGGACCTGGGGGTACTGGTAGACAACAGGCTTGGCAGTGGCATGCAATGCCAAGCCGCTGCAAGCAAAGCCAACAGAATACTGGGATGTATAAAAAAGGGGATTCACTCCAGAAATAAAGAGATTATTCTCCCACTCTACAAGACTCTGGTCCGGCCACATCTGGAGTATGCTGTCCAGTTCTGGGCACCGGTCCTCAGGAAGGATGTGCTGGATCTGGAAAGAGTCCAGAGAAGGGCAACAAAAATAATTAGGGGAATGGAGGACATCAGCTATGAGGAAAGACTACAAGCACTGAACCTATTCTCTCTAGAGAAGAGACGTTTGAGGGGGGATATGATATCAATGTACAAACACTGTACTGGTGACCCTAGCATAAGGAAAAAACTATTCAGAGAAAGGAGATACAATAAGACACGTGGCCACTCACTAAAACTAGAGGAAAGGCGGTTTAACCTTAAAGTGCGTAAGGGGTTCTTCACTGTAAGAGCGGTAAGGATGTGGAGTTCTCTTCCACAAGCAGTCGTATCAGCAGAGAGCATTGATAGTTTCAAAAAACTATTAGATGGGCACCTTAGAGACCACAACATACAGGGGTATACAATGTACGGTTAAAAGCAAACACACACACATCATAGGTTGAACTGGATGGACTGATGTCTTTTTTCAACCTCACTAACTTGTAACTATGTATGTAAGAGTGCGCTGAAGAGGTCTTCCCTCTGTTCTTCCCTCATACTCACATATTTACTGGTATCTTTATTGACTTGGAGTACTGCCCCTCCTTCTTCAAGTCTGAATTTTGTTGTCAATGTGATTGTAGCTGACTGATAATAATCAGTGGATACAAATGCCAGTTGTTTGTAAATGGCATTTATTTTTATTTTTCAATAAATACATAGAAAAATAGTTTTTAAATATATCTGCCTAGACCAGCTTTAAAAGGAAGACTTTGGTCAATCTTACAATAGATAATAAAACTGGTGCTCTACTTTAAGTCTGATGAAACAGCTGCAGTTGTCACATAAAAATGTCTTAAAATCTCTCCAGCTTCGCTCTTTGGAATTCCTCAATTGCAAATATCAGTCCACACCTCTGGGAACGGACAGGAGTGCTGACCATTGGACATCTGTACCACAGATCACAACTCAAATCCTTTCAGGATTTGTGCATGGAGTTCTCTCTACACAATAACACCTTCTATCAATTCCTACAAATCAGACATCTGCTTCAAAGAATACATCTTTCCACAAACCCCACATAAGTCCATTTTCTAAAATACTTAGACTACGCGTAGCAACAAAAAAATAAATATCCTCAGTTTACCAGATACTAACCAAGCCAGCATCATACATCAAAACTTTTACCATTACTTTTTGGGAACATAATCTTCATTTTTCAGCCACCACATCGCAGTGGATCTTTGCAATCTCCACTCCGCTGAAACTGTCAAAAGATTGTCCACAAATGGTATTATACTCCCTATAAACTAGCACGTATCTATCAGGACCACTCTCCGATGTGCTAGAGACATCGTGTCTCTATAGGTTCATTAATACACATTTGGTGGGACTGTCATGTACTTAAAGGCTTTTGGTTCAGCAGTCTTTCTCGTCATATGAAATATTAGTGAATTTGTAAGTTCCCAAGATCCCAAGTTAGCACTCCGTACCTACACATATACTGATTGCTGCCAGGCTTTCTATGGCCAGAAGCTGGAAACAGGCTGATTCGCCCACTCTCTATACAATGATCCAAATCATAAATGACAACGTCCATCTGAAATCTATGTATTCTAAAGCTAACCTAACTTATCACTCCATCCAACTTAAAGTGGTTGTAAAGACAGAGTTTATGCATTAGAATAAAAAGTCTTCTGTGTGCAGCAGCCCCCCTAATATTTACTTGAGCCCCCTCTTGATCCAAAGATGTCCACGAATGCCTCGGTCGTCCGGGACTCTCCCTCCTGATTGGCTGAGACACAGAAGTGGTGTCATTGGCTCCTTCTGCTGCCAATTTTGTCAATTTAACTCAGTTAAGCAATGAGGAGGAAGGGGGGGTCAAACTGCAGCTCCCTGTCTGAATGGATTCACGGAGCTGCGGCTCAGCTCAGGTGCCCCCATAGCAATGCTGCTTGCTGTGGGGGCACTCAAAAGGGGGGTAGGGCCAGGAGCTCCAGCTAGGGACCTGAGCAGAGGAGAATCCAGGCTGCTCTGTGCAAAACCACTGCACAGAGGAGGTAAGTATACCATGTTTATTATTTTAATAGAGAAAAAAAACAGACTTTACAATCACTTTAAGTGGTTGCCATGGCTTGAAAACCCTAATTGTTCTGATAAACCTTACTTCATTTATTGTTCTAGGATGCTAGGCCTATGTTTTCTTACCTTAGCTTTATTTTTTTATTAACTGAAAGCTACTTGAGAAATGGGCTTACCAAACATTCTCATAGTTCTTCCTCAATGATTAGGCAACACCTTCCCATACTAGCCTCTTAAAGAGGTTGTAAACCGCATACTAGCTCATTATGAAATACTTACCTTAGAACGAGCCCCCGTCGTGCCGCCCGCTTACCTGTAAGACAGGCGACATGTCCAGTTGCCCGTCTTCCGGGATCGCGGCATCCGGCCATCTGATTGGCCGGAGCCGCGGTGACGTCACTCCCGCCCACGCACGCGGGAGCCGACGGTCACGGCACGGGGCTCTGAAGAAACAGCACCAGCGGCCGTTCCTTCAGAGCGCATGCGCCAGTGATGTCACTGGCTGCATGTAAGGTAAATATCTCCTAAACGGTACATGTTTAGGAGATATTTACAGTACCTATAGGTAAGCCTTATCATAGGCTTACCTATAGGTACAAGTTGCAGAGGAGGGTTTACTTCCTCTTTAAGTTAGATATGGTATATTATTGACTGATTGGGGGCTGACCAGCCTCTCTCTATCTGTTGACTCTCTCATTTCTACCCCCTTTCCTTCTCTCTCTTCCCCTTTTATCTCCTGCTATTTTCTTTACTTCTCAGTAAGTTTTAAAAAAAAAAAAAAATGTAACTCATGCACAGCTCAGCGTGAATTTATGCTTGTTTTATTGTATTGTATTCGGACGTTCTATTAAATTTGCAATTTTTTCATTTGTATGCTTTGTGCAAGTGTATTGTTCATATTCCTTTTGCATTAATAAAAAGCTACAGAAACACACAAAAAAAAAAAAAAAACTACATAAAATCAATCACTAAATTTGCAGCACTAAACTTTTATCTAAATAACCATTCACACTAGGCTAAATGATGTGCTACTTTACAGAGTTCATATATAATCAGTGCAAACATCCAGCAGAAACTTATAATAAAGTGCTATGTGCTAAATCCTCAAATGTCATATATACTGTATATACAGTGCAAACCCAGCAAAAAGTGTCCAATAAATGATAAACCGTATTTTCATATAGAGATTTGCCTGATTCCTCCTCAATTCCTCCTCCTCTCTGTTCTTCTGCTTTACACAAACAAGTAAAGCAGGAGAAGCAACGTGGGACTATTTTCTTTTTTTGCA
Organism: Pelophylax lessonae; assembly: GCF_965119305.1. Lineage (NCBI taxonomy): Eukaryota > Metazoa > Chordata > Amphibia > Anura > Ranidae > Pelophylax > Pelophylax lessonae. The sequence goes on along the minus strand of NC_138777.1, from coordinate 196,882,065 downwards.
CTTTTTTGCCCAAGCCATTTTCAGCAAGTTAAGCAAGTGTAAGTTAAGCGCTGACATTTTAGTGATTGATTTTCAGTCAACCTTAAAATTGCTAGAAACCTTCCTAATGGTAGGTTCTGTCCTGGTGGTTATGACAGCAATGAAGACCTAAGGGTCTAATTCTTCCCTGATCTAGCCAATTAAATTGGCGTTGGCTAGAATTCTGATTTAGGGCTTAGTTTATACCATGCAGAAGCAACCGAGCACGTGATGAGAAAGCAGGCAATTTTGGATGCGTTACTGAACCTAGATCAAGACTAATCTCCAAACGTTCTAAACAAAGGGCCAGTTTACTGTCCTTCAGACTTTAGGGGAGCTGGATCATGGCCAGTGGGAGTAGGAAATGTCCTGGCATCAATGGGCGTAATGTCCTATCTTTGGTATTAGGGGAATTATTAGTGCCCCATTATTGGTTTTAGTGGGAGGAATAGTGTTCTATCTTTGGTGTCAGTGGGACAAATAGTGTCCAATTATTGGTGTCAGTGGGAGGAAAAGTGCCCCATCATTAGTATCAGTGGAAGGAATAGTGCCCTATGCTTGGTATCAGTGGGAGGAATAGTGCCCCATGTTTGGTGTTAGTGGGACGAATAGTTTCCAATTATTGGAGTCAGTGGGAGAAAAAGTGCTACATCATTAGTATCATTGGAGGGAATAGTGCTCCATCATTGGTGTCAGTGGAAGGAATAGTGCCCTATCATTAGTATCATTTGACGGAATAGTGCTCCATCATTGGTGTCAGTGGGAGGAATCGTGCCCCATGTTTGGTGTTAGGGGGACAAATAGTTTCCAATTATTGGTGTCAGTGGGAGGAAAAGTGCCACATCATTAGTATCATTGGACGGAATAGTGCCCTATGCTTGGTATCAGTGGAAGGAATAGTGCTCCATCATTGGTATCAGTGGAAGGAATAGTGCCCTATCATTGGTATCATTGGACGGAATAGTGCTCCATCATTGGTATCAGTGGAAGGAATAGTGCCCTATCATTGGTATCATTGGACGGAATAGTGCTCCATCATTGGTGTCAGTGGGAGGAATAGTGCCCCATTGTCTTTGTCAGTGGGAGAAATAGTGCTCCATCATTGGTGTCAGTGGGAGGAATAGTGCCCTATTGTTTTTGTCAGTGCACACATTATTGCCCCAGCATTGGTGTCAGTGGGAGAAATAGTGCCTCAAGGGTTGGATAAAGGCAAGCTAAGGGTCGCATTCAGCCCCTGGGCTGCAGTTTGGAGAATGCTGACCTAGACTAAAGTTCCAGACAAGTTCCAGGCAAGTGACTAAACACACAGATGAAATATATATGTGGGAGGTGTTTTCCCTGCCAAAGGATTTATGTCCATCTAATTCTGAAATTTACACAACACTGCCAATCTGCACAGTCCTGTCTGGTTACACTTACAGTTCTTCTCCCTGCCTCTAGCTTATGACTAAACAGTGAAAGGAACAGTGAAGCTTCAGACTGTTGGGCTCATCTTTCTGTCACTCCTTGCACGCAGCACATCTGTTTGGCTCCTTCTAGAGCTTCTCCCTCTTCCAGTCTGAGCTCTGCTGTACAAGGACTGCAGAAGGCTAATACAAAGTCAGATTTGGGTGCTTACACTGTTAACAATAAAAAAAAAAAAAAAAAAAAGGCATTGTGATATATCAGTGCACTAATTTGGGGTCTCTTATTTCTGTCCGGAGTCCCACTTTAAGAACTATTGCTAGAGAAACACATTTTTGCACCTCCATCTCAGTCAACTCCCCAAGCAGATGCAACTCTGATAAATAATAGCATCCACTTCTCAGCCACAGAGATCTCTGCGACATGCAGGACGTAAGTAATTGGGTTTATGATGGAAAACAGCTATAAACATAGCGACGATAATGAAGCCTATACTGTCAGCTGACCTTTGTCAGCAGCGCTGGGGGCTTCGCTGGCGCACCGGATCCAGTTGTCATTTTTAACAATGGCCGTGAATTTCTCCTTGTCACAGTAATCAAACCAGCAGATAGAGCTTTCGCTGGGATTTCTAAGGAGAAGGTCGCGGCATTCTGCCCCGAACAAGCATCTTCAATTTTGCGTGCATATAATAAAGGTTGGTGAGAGCGGTGAAGGGCTGATGGAATGCTGAAGATTAGATAGACACTTAGTAAATAACCATTGTCCAAACAAGCCAAATATGTTTCTTCCAGAAGGATATTAGATGCTATTTCCAAGGAGCTGCCCTCTGGGGCATTCATAATGCTTTCATTAGGAAAGGGGGACTGCTCAAACCTGTCAAAAGGAAGCCTTTTATGTTACATCCATGCAAACAAGTGCAATCAAATCACAGAAATCATGTAAATACTGCTTCATCCAAATTGGACATATATCAAAGAAAAGTACTTATAAAGAACTATTTGTGTATGTTGAATGATATATATATATATAAAATAAATATGTATATATAGATAGATAGATAGATAGATAAATAGATAGATACATATATATATATATATAGATACATATATATATACATATATATATATATATATATATATATATATATATATATATATATGCTATATATATATATATACAGTATATATATATATATATATATATACTGTATATATATATATATATATATATATATATATATATATATATATATATATATATGTGTATATATATATATATGTGTGTATATATATATATATATATATAATTACTTACTTATATTTATTACTATAATATGATTATATTCATGATATTAACACTTTAAAAAAACCCACCCCTTGGGACAGCATCAGGGCTAAGCTTAAAATTGGAGCCATTGCAAGTTTTTCAACACATTATTTTGGTCATTAAGGCTCGGTTCACACCTGAGCGTTTTTAAGCTCGTAAAACGCTCATCTCTAAAGTCTCAAAACGCCCAACAAGCAAAATTCTATTAATTTCAATGGCCCCTGTTCACATATGAGGTTTTTGTCACCTGAAGCAAAATGCCTGAAGCTCGAAAAAAATACATGAGCTTTTTTTTTTTGGCAGATTACAAGCGTTTTTGTTAGATGTCAATGCCTGCCTCCAAACAACTGCAAAAAACAACTGAAAAAAGCCCCAAAAAATGCCCGAAAAACTCCTGAAAAAATGCCTGAAAAAAAAAAAGCCCAAAAAAGCCACCTGAAAATGATATGCTTAGGTGTGAATGGAGCCTATAGACCAAATAAAAAAGCAGATTCTGCTGCAATAATTACCTGTAATCCAAAGTTGTCCCTGCAGTACTTTTTTTCCACCACTAGATGTCCTCAGTTCTTTGAATGCAGGGTGTCATGTACCCACCTTTGGGTCGGCATCAGGAATTAGAGCTGTTGCAAGCTTTGTAACTAAGTGGTTAGCACTTTTGCCTGGCAGCACTAGGGTCATTGGTTTGGATTCCATCCATGGCACAACCTGCCTGGAGTTTGCATGTTCTCCCTATGCCTCTGTGGATTTACTTCCACGCTACAAATATATGCTGGTAGGTTAATTGGCTCCTGTCTAAATTGACCCCAGCGTATGAACACGAGTTATAGACCTTAGATTGTAAGCTCCTAGAGGGTAGGAACTGATGTGAATGTACAGTATATATATATATATATATATATATATATATATATATATATACGTATATATATATATATAGCACTGTGTAAATATAGAGCCAGATTCCAAGCGCTACTAAATGTGAATCCACCACTATGATGTTTCTATGAAACAAGAAGCTCAATGAATAGTCAAAGATCTACTGTGCTGCTGTCGGGTAACATTGGATTGGATTCTAGGAAACTGAGAGGCACATGCGCGCAAAATGCATTGTCACAGCAACAGGGAGGCATGCTTTCCACACTGGTCACAGTGGCTTCTCTTTTCTGGGTACCGCTCTTCTGCCGAGGCACTGGAGATAAAATATATGTCTGCTCATTGGTCAGTTTATTTCAGAACAATTTGCACTTTGGTGGTGTTGGCACTTTAGTAAATGAACTTTATTTGAAGATACACGCTATGAACATTACACTGATGGATTACTGTTTGATTTTATGTATTTATTTATCAGCATTTTAGCATATATAGCATGTGTTTTATTTAAAGACAGTGCATTTATTGTTACTTTGGAATATTTGCACATTTGTAGTATTTGTACATTCGGATGATATTTATATAAAGGTGCAGTGCAACAATGTTTATTTTTGTTTATTATTAATACATTTTGTATTTAGATGTGCTGCTGAGTGCAGTTGCAACTGGTTTTCTTTTGTACATGATTTAAAACCAAGTGCAGTTGTTTTTATTTTTTCAGGGTGTTAAAAAAACACTGAACTGCTGTCTGCATGGAAGCCTGGCATAGCTGACCACAATCGAGAGAGCCAAAGAGACTAAGCATTGTGTAGAACCTTGCCTCAGAGACTGTCAACATTCTCCTTGGAAGGGTGTCTGATAAGACTGTACTAGAAAGAGCACTCCCACCACATGTAAGGAAGGAAATAGGGGACTGTCTCAGCAGGATGGAAGGAGGGAAATCACAGCAAATCTGTGTGAGGACTTGACCTGAAACCAAAGAAGGTGTCCAGAAACCCAGAAGAGGCTGTCCTGGATCTGGTAAGAGGCTTATATTGTAAAAGCTCATCTGTTGGAACTGTTGTGCTTTTATTCAAGGGCCCTATCTTTGCTAGCACATGGGTGCTGGGACTGGGACTGTTATTGCAAGTTAGGGCTGTCTTTATACAGTATACTGTTGTTAGGTAATTGCAGTTCAGTTTTGTTAATTACTGATCGTCAGAGTATTGCAGGTGTTTAAACAATGTTATTATCCTATTAATTGTTTGTATAAGTACACTTGTTAATCATTCTTCTTTTAGCCTATGCTTGGCCTAACAAATTCTTTGAAATACCTCAAAGTGCATTGGTAAGTGCTGGGTGAGTGAGGGGTGTCCTCTTCAGATACATAAAACAATTCAGCGGATTCTCTGGGGGGAGTGATAATATATATATATATATATATATATATATATATATATATATATATATATATATATATATATATATACAGTATCTCACAAAAGTTAGTACACCCCTCCCATTTTTGTAAATATTTTATTATATCTTTTCATGTAACAACACTAAAGAAATGACACTTTGCTACATGCACAAAGTAATGAGTGTACAGCTTGTATAACAGTGTACATTTGCTGTCCCCTAAAAGCAACTCAACACACAGCCATTAATGTCTAAACCACTGGCAACAAAAGTGAGTGCACCCCTAAGTGAAATTGGCCAAATTGGGCACAATTAGCCATTTTTCCTCCTCAGTGTCATGTGACTCGTAAGTGTTACATGGTCTCAGGTGTGAATGAGGAGCAGGTGTGCTAAATATGGTGTTATTGCTCTCACTCTCTCTTACTGGTCACTGGAAGTTCAACATGGCACCTCATGGCAAAGAACTCCCTGAGGATCTGAAAAAAAGAATTGTTGCTCTACATAAAGTGGTCAGCCTATCAGTGCTCAGACCATAGGTCGCACACTGCATCAAATTGGTCTGCATGGCTGTTGTCCCAGAAGGATGCCTCTTCTAAAGATGATGCACAAGAAAGCCCACAAACAGTTTTCTAAAGACAAACAGACTAAGGACATGGATTACTGGAACCATGTCCTGTGGTCTGATGAGACCAAGATAAACTTATTTGGTTCAGATGGTGTCAAGCGTGTGTGGCGGCAACCAGGGGAGGAGTACAAAGACAAGTGTGCCTTACCTACAGTCAAGCATGGTGGTGGGGGTGTCATGTTCTTGGGCTGCATTAGTGCTGCCGGCACTGGGAAATGATAGTTTATTGAGGGAACCATGACTGCCAACATGTACTGTGACATACTGAAGCAGAGCATGATCCCCTCCCTTTTGGGACTGGGCTGCAGTGCAAAATTCCAACATGATAACGACCTCAAACACACCTCCAAGACGACCACTGCCTTGCTAAAGAAGTTGAGGGTAAAGGTGATGGACTGGCCAAGCATGTCTCCAGACCTAAACCCTATTGAGCATCTGTGGGGCATCCTCAAATGGATGGTGAAGGAGTGCAAGGTCGTCCACCAGCTCTGTGATGTTGGCATGGAGGAGTGGAAGAGGACTCCAGTGGCAACCTGTGAAGCTCTGGTGAACTCCATGCCGAAAAGGGTTAAGGCAGTGCTGAAAAATAATGGTGGCCACACAAAATATTTACACTCTGGGCCCAATTTTTAAAATTTCACTTAGGGGTGTACTTACTTTTGTTGCCAGCGGTTTAGACATTAATGGCTGTGTGTTGAGTTATTTTGAAGGGACAGCAAATTTACACTGTTATACAAGCTGTACACTCACTACTACATTGTAGCAAAGTCTCATTTCTTCAGTGTTGTCACATGAAAAGGTATAATAAAATATTTACAAAAATGTGAGAGGTGTACTCACTTTTGTGAGATACTGTATATATATATATATATATATATATATATATATATATATATATATATATATACATATTTCCTTTTCTCTATTAACTATTGTAGTTCTTCCCTCTAGTAGCTGAATATTGCCACCACCACAGGATGACAGATTTCTGGCCCATGCTTGTGTTGTACAGACATCATTTGCAGGATTGGTTGGTGAAGTTGCCAAATATGGGCATTTTGTTTGCCAGTTCGTGTAACACCCTGGTGCCCAACCTGCAGCCCAAGGGCTTCATGTGGCCCTTCGGCACTTTCTGTTCAGCCTTCATTGCCCCTGCAGACATTAATCTGTGTTTCTTCTGAATTATGTCTATAGTCTTTGACTATTTCCTGTTATGTGTCTGCTGTCTCTGGGACTGAATATTTACTAGATCTTATGTGTGGCCCTTTGGTGATGTAAGGGGCCACACACGAGGCCCCCAGTAACAAGATATTTGACCACCACTGGTCTATCATGCTCATCTCCAATCCTGGCAATCATACTCTTCACAGAGACTACATGCAAGCATGCCAATAAACATCCTGTGTGTGCATTTGTTTTTACTATAGGTATTTATATAGCACTGAGAATTTACATATTGAACATTTAAATCAGTCCTGACCCCAAGAAGCTTACAATCTAAGGTCCCTATCTCACATTCACATACTAGAGCCAATTAGGTCACGAGCCAACTAACCTATTAGTATGTCTTTGGAGTATGGAGGAAATTGGTGTACCCAGAATAAACCCACAAAAGCACAGGTAAAAAATACAAACTCCATGCAGGAAGTGCTCTGATTAGGATTTGAACCAAGGACCCCAGGGCTGCAAGGCTGAAGTACTAACTGCTAAGCTACTGTAGACAAGAAGCAGCCAAAAAATTCTGAAAGAGATGTAAAAAAAGGTGAAAATTGTTTTAGAAAAAACAAATGGCAATTGTTCATAATAAAATGTGCTTTCACAATCTAAATGTCATTTAGACTTTATTGGGACCTTTTGGACCTCTTTGCTGCTTAAGCACATAGTAATGGAATGTACCCATCCAAAATCACAAGCAGGGAGCTTTTGAAAACATTTGCTTAATGTAGATGTAAACTCTAACTGAATATTTACTTTGCCAACACCTTGTACATTATATTCAATTGTCGTTCTTTTAAAGTGGTTGTATTAATCAGACATTAGATATGAACAAAGCATATCCCTCTATAGTGTACTTGTCTCAATCCAGAGCACCAAGTATCATTTCTGTCTGCTGCTTTGTTCCTCTTCTATCAGAATAAGTCACTTCTGACAAGTTTTCCTGACACCAAGAGAAAAATGGTGACAGGGGAGGGATCTCCAGCTGATTGACAGCCTCAGCTCTGTTCCTGTGGGCTGTACGAAGAGGGGGAGGGGGGTGTCCATTCCCTCCAATCAGGTATCAGACCTCTCCTCACTGAGCTCTGCAGAGTTTAACTTCAGCTCTACTCCCACTTTTTTCTGAAAGCTCAGACAAGCTTTATATTTCTGTACTTTCAACGGATAATGAGAAGAGAAGACTACAGATAAACAGATACAACTTATGTACAGTAGACGGATGTGTTTTATCTCTGTGTATCACCTGAGGCCAGTGATTTCACTGAGTATATGTAAGGGTGTACAACCACTTTAAATAAAAATCAGAGCCTCTCTTATATGAGAGTCCTAATCAAAAACCAAAGACCCCTTGCATTGGAGCCCCCCCCCTTACATCAGTGCCCCCTTACATCAGAGCCCTCTAATATCAGAGTCCCCATCAAAGTCTCTCTTACATCAGAGTACCCATAAGAGCTCCCCTTTAAATCGGAGTCCTCATCAAAGTCTTCCTTACATCAAAGTCCTCTTATATCAGTGTCCCCATCAGAGTCACCCCTTATATTAGGGTTCCCATCAAAGTCCCCTTACATCAGAATTCCTATGAGAGCCCTCCTTATATGAGAATCCCTATGAAAGTCCCCCCTACTTTAGAGTCCCCATCACTAACCCTTGAATATTTTCATTGTGAGGAAATTCCTCACTAACTGTTCGGTGATCATATGCTGCTATTGATTGCACAGTTCCTATACTTTCCCCATCGCAGGTTCCACTTTGGACAATCATAACCTATGGTATTTCCATCTTCCAGATTTTTTGGTGAATCTTGCTAATGACGAAGTGGTGTTAATTCAACTATTTTGGATCCTGAAGAAGCCCCTAGTTCCGGGCGAAACACGTAGATCCCGAATTACCCACATTTGCTATAATTTTTCTGTCTAGTGAGACACACCATGTGCAATAATGTACTGTAATGTACTATTAAATGTTAGCTGTTTTTAAATTATGGTACACTAATAAAATGTATTGTTTTTAATATTGTTTATGTGCTTATTTCTGCCTGGCACTTCCAAATCCCTCTTCATTTTTTCCATCCCGAGGGAGAGAAAAAGGGGTGGGATCTCTCTTTCCTACTTCATTACTGATGGATAGTGCCTAGGCACATAACCACTGCTGTTTTTTACAGTGTTAGAACAGAATCTCTCCCCACCTTCCCCTTTTACACTCCTTATATCAAAGTCCCACCTTATACCAGGGTCCCCATCAAAGCCCCCCTTACGTCAGAGTCCCCATCAAAGTCTCCCCTTACATCAGAGGACCATATAAAACCTTGCAGCCATTGGGCCATCATTTGGAGACTCCTTGTGTGCGCTATTCTTTTTTAATATACATGTTGCTTGGTCCATAGCTGCACCGGCTTTAGATATACATGTTCAGGGTTTGCTCCCCCAATTTTTTGCTTGTTTATTATGTATTCGGTCTGACCAGACTTCTGAGGTTGAGCATCCCATCCACCACACACACCTGTACTCTATCAGTGTCCACTATCAAGTAGATATAGGAGGAGTCCTTTGTAGTGCATTAGCACATCTATCCCAGCAAGGAGTGTTGTCTCCAAGGTTTAGAGAGTCTGGATTCACCCCTTTTTTATGGCTAGTGTAGGACCCACTGATAATGGGGTACTTTGACGTAGTGGTGGGCTTGAGCACGATATGGCCATATGGTGGGACCAAATCCCCATTTTTATTTATGGATTGTCTCCATATTTGATAGTCATTTCTTTTGCATGTGTGCGCTATTCTTTTTTAATATATTTGGAGACTCCTGTTCTACATCATCTTTGCAGCCACTTCATCTCTACATGAGCTCCAGCAATGGCTGCATGGCATTTCTCACAGCGGATCTCCTGATGGTAAAAAAACTCAATCCATAAGTGCGTTAGCCATTTGAAGTCTTTGTGGCAGGGTGACAACACAGGAACACAACTAGGAGACGGAGATACAGCGTTGTCACCCTGTAACAGGAAATGCCTAAGTAATGACCTTCATGGCAGGATCGCCAATTGTTATTTTAATGAAAACTGAAGATTTACAAATATTTGAAATACCTTGTAAAATGACATTAGCATGTTAAAGTTTTTATAAGAGTTTAATGATTAGGATAACACATACTTTAACATTATTATTCTTATTATTATTATTATTATTAGTCACAGCAGTAGCAGCAGCTGTAATAGCAGTAATGAGAGAATAGCACCAGTAACTCCTCTCCAAGGGACGATTAGGATATTCACAATGCTTTTGAAAGCAAAATGCCGCATGCAATATATAAGCAGCCAGCTCTTTTCAGGAAACATTTCAGCTGCAAAAGAATTTAAAGTAGCAAATTAATATTAGTACATTATGTTCTGCTGGAGCTGCAGAACTGCGTCGTGGAAGAGCTGTCAATCAATGTCTTCACAGCATCAAGCCGCACACTGCGATGTTATGAAACAGGATAATGTATCAATTAATAACCCCGATCACCAATAACTCCCCATCTCATTTAAGAAAAAACGGCTCGATTCTGAGCCATTCCGGATACAAGGCTAATGATTACAGGCTCCCTCCACCACTTACGGGCCTTAACTTAAGACAATGAATGCTATTATCATGAATGAGAAATATGCAGAAGGTTTTAAAATAGATCATCTTATCATTTGGTGTGCTTCTGCTTGAAGCGGCTCGGCTCACTTTGCAGGAAATTATTTTATTTTTTTGAACCTTTCCTGAGAAACACAAGCATGTTGCAAGAGCTCCCTCGAATGGCGCTTTTAGGCACTGCACTGCTTAAGAAAGGCCAGTCCAGGCAAAATCACAAGTAACCCAACACATATGGATAAGGATAAGGATATTTTATTTATATCAAAAACATGTTAAACATGAAAGAACAAAAGAAGATACTCAGGTCATGGTGAACAATAATAAAATAAAAAACAAATAAAGAAAAATTGGTAAGTAAATGTAAGTATAAATATAATGCTCCGTTCACATATAGGCGTTTCAGATCACGGGCAGAATTGCCACAATTGTGCCCGCGATTCTGAACCATTTCAAGTCACGGGACGCCCAAGCGATGCAATGGCACCTCAAGCGTGGAGCAATTTTGCCGCAATTTTCGCCTGACGAATTGCGGTAAATTTACGCACACAGAATCGCGGGACGCCTGATGCCCAAAAGAAGTTCTTGTACTTGGGACCCGAGAAGAGGAGGATCTGGGCTGCTCTGTGCAAAACCAACTACACAGAGGAGGGAAGTATAAGACCCCGTTCACACTGGGGCGACCTGTCAGGTGACCTGGTCGCCTGACAGGTCACCGTAGGTCGCCTGCCATAGAGAAGCTGTGGACCCGTTCTAATAGGAGCGACACAAGTCGCTACGACTTAGAAAAAGGGTCCGGAGCTTCTTTGGGGCGACCTGGAGCGACCTGAATTGACTTCAATGTTATGAAGTCCGCGCCGGCCGCTCCGAGGTCACGGTGCGAGCAGCGCGCCGCGACCTGTGAGGTCGCCCCAGCAAGTCGGATCGGGGTCTAACATGTTTGTTGTTTAAAAAAAAAACAAAAAACGAGACTTACAATCACTTTAAATTAGTGTCCCCATCAGAGTCACCTCTTATATCAAGGTTCCCATTACAGTCCCCTTCCATCAGAATTCCTATGGGAGACCCCCTTATGTGAGAGTCTCTATCTTGCAATGGTTCGGAATTGCAGGCAGAATCGCGGCAATTCTGCCCGCAGTCTGAAACACCTATATGTGAACGGAGCCTAAGTGTGAAGATGATAATAATCGTACTATTATTATTACATCAACACAAATCCTAAATATTATTATTTTTATTTATTTATTTTGTTTTAACAGGCTCTCTAGAATTTTCACTATTAAATTTGAATAAGCCAGTCCACCCTAAAGTGAAATTTCTCCTCCAGTATAGGCAGGTAGATTGGGTCACTTGCTGGGCTTCACAATTGAGCTGTTGGATTTATTTAAATTCATTTTACTAAGAAATTTGTGTGTTTAAAAAGCTGAAAATCTAAATTGTGCCTAATAAACTGCTAAAGCAAAATTTGCCTGGAAAAAAAGGCATGGTGTTAGGTAAAAAAAAATCGCAATAAGCGTATTTTGATTGGTTTGCGCAAAAGTTATCGCGTCTAATAACAGCAGGAAAGATTTATGTCATTTCAATTGTTTTTTTTTTACTAGTAATGGTGGCGATTTGTGATTTTTCGCGGGACTGCTACATTGGGGCAGACGGATCGGACCCCTAACTGACATTTTTGACACTTTTGGGGGGACCAGTGACATTACTACAGTAATCAGTGCTAAAAATATGCACTGTTACTGTAAAAATGACACTGGCAGGGAAAGGGTTAACCCAGGGGCGATCAAAGGGTTAAATGTGTACCTAGGGGCGTGTTTCTAACTGTATGGGGGTGTGGCTTGTGAAATGATCACAGAGACCTGTAATCCTATATAGAAAGATCACAGGAGCTCTCTGATCATTCCAGAGAGAAGAACGGTCAGCTGTGTTTACAATAGCTGACCGTTCTCTCTCAGAGGGGAGCGATCGTGGGTGTCATGCGGCAATCGGAGCCGCCTGCCCTGTGCATCGAAGTCCCCGCTGCCGAGTGGGGCAGGAGCTGCAGGCGCGCGACTGAAGTATACCTACGGCAGTTCGCACAGGAGGGCCAGCCTGCCGCAGTATTTCTGCGGCGGGCGGTCCGAAAGTGGTTAAACAATACGGCAAGTCCCACCTCCCAGAAGCCAGGAGGCAGAGCAGTTCTGGACAGAGAAAGTCTAGTTCTGTGGTAAAAGCTGGGGGCAGTCCAATCTCACCCTTGGTTGCTAGAATGCTAGTGATTGGAGCAGGCAGCTACAGTTGAGGTAGGGGGAAAATTTGCACTGGAGGAATGGGGAGGGCCACGATTGGCTGGCAGTGGATGGTGCCCTTTTCTGTATTATGATTCACAGGACTGAAGAATCAGCCAGCCGGGGTATTTTCATGTACAGTAGCTGCTGGCCAGATGTAGCCCATGGGCCATAGTTTGGAGACTCCTGGTTTAATGAATGCATAACTGGATTATAGGATTTTCTTTACTTTTGCTTGGAATTTAGCTTTAATTTAGGGTTTTGTGAGTAGATCTCCTTTAAAGAAAAGGAGAAGGTAGAGGTCTCAGTACTCTATTATCCATTCACACCTGTGCTTTGAAAAGCAATAAAACAAGAATGAAAATGATGAAGTAAAGTATATATAGCCCCGGCACACAGAAAGCAAGAATCAGGTAGAAGCTTGAGGTTTATTGACCAAATTATATTTTCAGGGATGCAAACTCAAGTGAAACACGTCTCCTGTCCTGCCCGGTGGATATTACCTGATTTATTTTTCATCAGTGGCGCTGTACAAACATTGGTTTGGAGTTGTGTTATTTGCTTACACAGGGAGCAGATTCGATATAAGGACGTGCAAATATGGTCTGTTACGATGGTATTGTATTGAAAATGATATTCATTTTGACAGCAGATAATCCAAAGGGGAATGAGCATAAAAAGAGCATGATAGACAAAAAAAGAGAAGGTTGCATAAAAAGGAAGTTACTGTTCTGTTTTTAAAGTTACCACATCATATTAAAAAAAAAAATAATATATATATACAGTATGTTATAAATAGAAAGAACTAGGGAGTTATGAGTATATATAAAATGGAAAATTGTATCAAATACTGACCATAATTTTCCTTTCCTGGTGCAAATCCATGACAGCATACATGTGGTAGCCCATCCAAATGGCTGGCATATCCAGAGATTAAAGAGGAAGTAAACCCTCCTCTGACACTTTTATCTATAGGTAAGTCTATGATAAGGCTTACCTATAGGTACTGTAAATATCTCCTAAACATGCACCGTTTAGGAGATATTAACCTTACATGCAACCAGTGACGTCACTGGCGCATGCGCTCTGAAGGAACGGCCGCTCGTGCCGTTTCTTCAGAGACCCATGCCGTGACCGTCGGCTCCCGCGCGCGTGCGCGGGAGTGACGTCACCGCGGCTCCGGCCAATCAGATGGCCGGATGCCGCGATCCCGGAAGACGGGCGACTGGACATGTCGCCCATCATAGAGGTGAGTGGACGGCACGGCGGGGGCTCGTTCTAAGGTAAGTATTTCATAATGAGCTAGTATGCGATGCATACTAGCTCATTATGTCTTTCTCTTTCAGGTTGTAAAAAAAAAAAAAAAATAATTAAACTGAGTTTACAACCTCTTTAAGGCCAGGATGCTCAATAGAGACCATACCGATTTTTCTCTCAACAGGAGGTCATCTGAGAATCCCATCATGTAAATGTTTCCAAAAATCAATACAACTAGTATTGTCTCCAACATCCAAAATAATACTCAACGTGCTGACAAGAGGTCAAGGGGCAGGATCCCAGATTGGCAGTGCACAGGTCCTATACAAAGTGCAGGAATTGCTTATCTTCTGTAGAGATGGGAACATTAATTATCTTTGATGCCCACCAAAGCCAGAAGGTCTCCAAGGTTAATGGAGGCAATGCAAACTGTGTCTATTTCAAAACTTGCATCTGAACCCAGACCCTTAAAGCTCAGAGATGCAAAACAGGCTGAGGTCCACCATGGACTTTGGAATGGTGAACTGTTTTACCTACGGTACTGAACAAAAACATTTTGACCCAGAAGCCTTCAGAGGATATGCAGAGGCAACAAGCAGAGAAATGACACTGACACTGTTGAAGGAACAATCGATGTAGCCACCTGGCCTTAACCTCTGGATATTTTCTAACAATTTGGATGGGCTGCCACATGTGTACAGCCATGTTGGCATCAGGAAAATGATTTAGATTTACTCTACCTGGTTGACTCCAACCATCATTTTGAAAAGTTTTACAGCTAAGGAATTCATTCTCATTAAATACGCCAATGAGTGTTCGCAGACAAGGAGCAACAGTTTATGGGCTCTTTCACACGGGCGATCCGCTTGTCCGCAAATCATCCTATTTTTTTGCGGATGATTTGCGGACATAATGTAAGTGAATGGCACTGCGGATGTCAGCGGAATACCATCCGCTGACATCCGATTTTCCTCCTTTCAGTTCTGTTCCGTTTTTTGGAATGGAACAGAACCCTATTTTTTCATCCGTGTAAAAAACGGAAAGGAAGGAAAATCGGATGTCAGCGGTGTCATCCGCTGACATCCGCAATGCCCATAGACTTACATTATGTCCGCATATCATCCGCAAACGGATGGGATGATATGCGGGCACACGGAGCGGATGACACAAATGTCACCCGCTCCGTGAAAAAAAAATAAAGTCCCGCAGCGGACTACAGCAGCGGAGCGGCCGTGTGAAAGAAGCCTTACTATGTAGAATTTCTCCAGAGGAAGTCAGATCTCTCTGAAAAAAGACAAAAATAGAGGCGCCTCTAAATGTAGACTGTAAATAAATGTATTAGACCAAAAAGAATGCACTCACATCTGTAAGCATATTCACGCAATAAAAACCATTCCGATGTTCGAGATGAGTGGGGTGATGGACGTTATCCCCGATCTGTAGAGCTATTCCGCTGGCGTGGAGACCTCTTAGATGTAGACCAACAGTGCAGCGGAGCCAAGCTATGCTGACACTGGAAAGGAAGAGGTTTGCTGTGCGTCAGTGAAAACGAGGCTCGGTACAGCGTCGGATGTTGATGACGTCATGGAGGTGCGACGCATTTCCGAGCGTGCGTACTGCCGGGGGGAGGCGGCAGTCGCGCTCCTTCTTCAAAGCAAGGGAAAAATTTAAGAATTTTTGTCTTTTATCTGCAGTGTGTGGAACCTTTGGCTTTAGTTCCTTGAGGGCTGCCCTAACCAGTGGACTTTTTCCTTCATCCATATCCAACAACTGTAAAATTATACGGACTCGAACCTATGGTATGACATATGCGCCTATGTTTATGTTAGATCTCTCTGAAAGGCAATAATGCCAGAATTAGGATTCACCCTGGAATCAATGAAATTCAAACAGAAACTTCTACATCTTGGTGAAAATGTTTTCACTTAAGGTTATCGCTACCCATTTTCTATTTATTCTGCAGTAAGCTATTGACTCATCCACCCGCTCCATTTTTTTTTTTTTTTTTTTTTATTGTTAATTGGAGTTTAGTTGCACTTTAAATGTTATAAGAGGGAATTGGATTAGCCATTTGAGAAAAAGCCCCCTTGCAGAAACTTTTCAGTAGAATCCTTAGAATGTTTGGAGTTTTAGCAAATTATAAAGGACAAGGTGCATTCTGTAGACTAAAAAAAAAAAAAAAAAAACTTTTAAAAGCTAGATGGCCAGATAATAAAAAAATAAATGTTTGTTAACCTGCAAGTTTAAAGTGACAATAAACTACAGGTATACCCCGTTTTACGTACACTCGTGAGTACAGACACAGCTTGGTCAGCTTGGCATGGCACTACTCCCAGTTTTTAACATTTGCGTCTACTGTATAAGAAATCTTGGTCAGCTTGACATGGCACTGTTGCTGATTTTAACATTGGCATCTATTGGTAATCTTGGTCAGCTTGGTAAGGCACTGCTCTCTGTGCAACATTGGCATCTATAGGAAATCTTGGTCAGCTTGACATGGCACTGCTCCTGAACTATAAGTGACAGGGACACCAAACTTAGGGAGCACCAAGAGGGGACCTAGGACTACAACATTTTGTTTTTGTTGCTGACTAGCTTGCCTAGATAATCTACCATGTCATAGTCCTGGCCCCCTTAATGTGCTCCCCAAGTTTGGTGTCCCTGTCACTTATGGTTTGGGAGCAGTGCCATGTCAAGCTGACCAAGAATTCCTATAGCGCTAGTGTATTTACATGCATTGAGAAGTGAAAAAAGGTATTGCATCACTTTAAGTACATTTTCGTTTTACATACATGTTCTGGTCCCATTGTGTACTTAAAAGTGGGGTATGCCTGTATATCCTTATTCCCCAAAAATGATCCATACACATTCACTACAATCCTAAATACAGTGGGACCATGGAGAATGAAATTAGCAATGCTCTAACAAAACGTCGGATCACAGCAAGAAAAAAAAAAAAATAATAATCATTTGGAGATTTGGAGGAGGCTGAGAGAAGAGAAGGGACTTTTTTGGGGTTAAGAATGCCTACTTGAATAGAATTAATTTTTAAACCAAAGTTTAGAGTCACGTTAATCATTGTGAAATGTTTGTGCGGCCATTTTTGGATAGAGTACAGAAGGGACAGAAGGACTAATAATAATTAATAATTTATTATTTTTAATAATAATTAAACTGCATTTGTTTGTTTTTTCTTTATAGCAGTGTACATGAAAAATATTGCATATGAGCAATTTAAATATATCACTTACAGCCAGCAGGTGGAGCTCAAAGGTCCCTTGACTTTAAACTTTTTACATAGTTTTCCTGCTGTGTGTTGCAGAGATCCTGATGCAATGGCTGATGTGATTCGTTCTCCACCTATCCATCTGCGCTCAGAACACACAGACAGCTGAATGAAGACAGACATGACCTAAAGACCTACTTCTATCTGCTCACACATATCTATGACAGAGCTACTGCTGGGCTATTTTATTAGAAACCACAGCATGCTCTGCAAGAGGAATGCCATGGAAGACACCTAAAGTATTTTAAATTAACAAAATTATATTCAAGTATGCATTCTTAATTTTTTTAAAAAGTACTTTTTTATTGCTCCCAGCCTCCTCCAAATCTCAAAATTCCTTCATTTTTGCTGCTGTGAGCCAAACTCCCAATAAAGGGTGGCTATTGTTTTGATCTCCATGGCCCCACTGTATGTAGTAACATAGCCACCCTCTCTTGCTTGCGGTGTGCATAGAACAGTTAACGTGATCCCAGCAAACTTGCTCTGATCGTTTCAAACAAACAAAAGTGAGAGGAAAATAGAGAGGCTCAGGAGCTCACAGAGGACATCACAAAGAGGCTGAAAAACACAATAACAGTTTGATGAAAAAAAGATTACAGGGCCCTATATGGTAGATATGCATTGATTATTTATGAAGAAGGATATTAGTGTCTCTTTAATGCTTAAAAGAGTTTATGCAAGTAATAGGAAAAAAATAATGAAAAATATGAAAAGTGCATTAAACTTACAAATAATTATATAACAAAAATGACCCCTTGCACGTTATGGTAAGGCTAAATTCAACACAAAGCCATATACATGAGTTTAGGAGATTGGTTAATGATCAGGTCTTGTTTCGGTTTGCTGCCATTAACATCTCCTCTGGTATAATAACTTTGAAAAAGTTAAATAGAGCAGAGAAAAGTCAGACATTTGTAGTACTACCCCTGCAAGGGCTGCAGGGAACTGGCTCCCCTATTCCTGCACAGCCAGACAACATGCATTTTCCCCTCGCATCTGGACACAAGAAATCACTCCCTGGGCTTGTTTTTATTAGGGATAACTTGGATGGTGTAGAGGGGTTATGGGATGTCCAACTTGACTGAAACAACAGATGGGGATAACTTCCTTCCTATGTACAGAGAAAAGATGCTCCTTCCTGGATGCAATCAGTCTTTAAGGATCAGTGGCAAAAGTCCCTTGCAAATTAGGAGCTCTTAGTCCCTTTTGGAAAATAGCACAAAATGTTGCAAAACTGCATGCAGGAGTATCTCCTCTTCTCTGTAGAACTGCCCCCAGATCAGCTTCCTGCAGGTACAGTACTACCAGCTCTCCTGGCTGCTTGTCTACCAGCCCTCCTGGATGCTTGTCTACCAGCTCCCGGCTGCCCTTGAGCAAGATTCCGTCTAAAACCAGACACTGAATGGGTTCTTCCCAGCCAGCCCGAGCCCAGCCTGGAGGCAAAGCCCCTCCCCCCTAGACCTAGGGGACCACCTCCTAGGACACCGACAGCCCCCTCAGCACTTAATCTTCCACCAGACTCCCCTGCTGGCTAGGCTCTCCCATATTTAAGGGCTGATCCATACATTTTGCCTGAACATTTTGCCTGGGGATTGGTCAGAGAAAATGTATGCTGATCAGGACCTCCTGGCCTCTGCCCACTAACCTCCAGAAGCTTCTACAAGCTTCTAGTTCCAGGGGGAGGTACCGTAGACCTGCATCTGTGAAGCCATCCAGCCTGACCTGCAGTAATCTGACAAAATTTACAGACTCACACAATTACCATGAGTCATGCCAAAATAAATTTACTCACACTAACACTAGTAGCACACAAGAGGGTGTAACACATTTAATCCCTTTAATCCCTTTAAACACGCTAAAGCCAGCGACACGCTGGACAAAATTATGATCCATGTATGAGCAGACTGGTTGTACACAAGTCAATCTAATAATCAACTTGTTTACAACCAGCTTGTTGGAAAATTTTCTCTCGATCAGTGTCGGTGACTATACCCATCGGTGCTGATGAGTGTATTCTAAATGCAGTGAAATCCCCTCACTGTCAAAATACAAAGGATCAGTGGGAGATATTACTCCATCCACATTGAATGTGTGGACGGGGCAATCAATCATTTTCTTTCATTTAACCATTTAAGGTTGAACGAAAGTAAATGACTCATGTATGACCAACTTAATATATCACAGCAACTAAAGAATCAAAATATCTATCTCACTGCTTGTACTGCACAATGCATGTCATCCTTCCGGCTCAATCAACAGCTTGACCAGCTGCCTTCAAATCTGTCTCTTCCTTTGTATCATGATTAGACTAATAGATCTTTTTTATATTTTAGCTTTGTAATTAGTTTGTTCTATCATATTCTCTAGTAGTTATTGAAGAAATTGCTGTGTCTACCATTATATGCATCAAAAAAATTCTACTCTCTATGGACAAGCAACATGACTGCGGCTAAAATGAAAACCTTTACCATTTCATACTTTTTAAACTTGTATTACTATAATGTTCAAGTTAAAATTTTTAAAGGCAAAACTTTCTTAGATTTCGATAGAGTGGTCATGGCCTGGAACCGCTGCCAGGTTTTTTATTACTGCCTGTGTCCCTGTTAGGGGGATTCACTCTCTGTAATTGTCCTGATTAGATATGTGATTTGGATTTGGACTGTGTTCTGTTTAAAGCACTGCTTTATGCATGGACATACCTCTTTTAGACCTTGGTCCCTCCACAGACAGCTCAACCCTCTAAAAATACATGGTAGTTTATTCCTACTTGTGAAATTGCAGTACATTAATGGTAACCAGTCATATCAAAGCATAAATTGACAATAATTTGTTTATGTTTTGCACCCACTATGAAGGCTGGAAAGTAACTGAGAGAACTTGAAGAAGAAATGAAGGAATTAAGGCCTAAACTAAGTAATCCAAACATGCTGGTAAACTGGATTATACCTCTTCAGAATACAGTTATAACAAATTGTAGTTACACTGGATTGCCACTAGATGTCATCACAAAGATATTTATACATTAGATATTGAAATTCAAAGCTGATTTCAAAGCTGAAATGATGGATACACAATATGTGTTCTGAAACAGAATGTACCTGGGTTCGAGATGAAACTAGATTGTTCACTGTTTGCAGAACAGCCTAACTACTGGTGTTTTTTAGGCTGTATATGCTCAGATGTAGCCTCCTAAAAAAGCTTTGAGACCTTGTCTACATCCCCAGTGCCTATTAAAAAGAAAGAAAAAAAAACGTACTTAAGTAAAAACTCTTTAATTCAATGCATAGCTTAAATTGGACCTTTTTCCAAAAGAACGAGTTATTTGCACTTGGCTCCAGTCCCCTGCATCTGCATGCAACCACTGCATCTATGTGTAGCACTATTCCCTTGGGAGCTGCTGGTTGCGGGTTTCCCTGGGTTACCATTAGCAACAGCACAACAGTTCAACATTTTCCAAGTGATTTTGGCTCAGTCAGGAAACAGTCTAGGGGCTTTGGTTTTTGTGTTTTTATTGAGAACTTGGATAGGAGAAGGGAATGAATGGGATACTCCAACTTATATAACTATACACAATTAGCTGGGATTACTGAATAATGCGGCTAGGCCACTGCTTCACCTTGTCAGTAGCAGTGACGTTTTAAGAAATGAACTGTCTGAGGTAAACTGTACTGTACTGAAAAACAATCTTCATGGCCCTTCCTGGCACCCCCTTTGTTCCTATTCTTAAGTGTCAACTACACGGCACTCCCTTTACTGTTACACTTCCTGTGTGAGCAAGCTCCTCGATCCCCCTGACTTATCTGGAGTGGTCCCCCTTCCTGGGCCAACCCTTTGCCAGGTCCCTCAGTACTCACGGACACTGTTTTTCCCAAGAGAATCTGCCAGCAGCTCCACTGTCAGCACTCTGGATCCTCTGCAGCTCAGCTCCACACCTGGTTCACTAGTCCGACTGCCTAAGACCATCTTCCTCACACCTTGCAGGAGGAGAGACAGCCGTCCACCTCCTCCTGGGACTCTGCTTCCCGCCAAAAAACGCCCTGTCACATGTGCCCTCCATATTTATGGTCAATCCCAGGAGGCATTACAGGAATGCCCTCCCACTGGGACTGCCATAAAACATGATGTGTTAGTGGCTAGGTTTCCTCCACCGCCCAACAAGCTCCCTTATTGGATACAGTGGGGACACTCCCTTAGACCCAGTGAATCGCACCTGGAAACACGGGACAGGCAAACTAACAGATCAGGCTCCCCTGATAAGCGGAAGGAGCAAATAGATGCTATTTCCTAGCACCTACCTAGGAGGGTGCTACATATGTCTTCAAAAAAACTTTAACAGCACGTCCTGAAACCCCAGTCTGCTTTGGTGCAGTATAACTATTGTGTGTCTTGTTGCTGTACTCTTGTAGTCTTGCCATGGTGTATAACCTGTGACATGAAACCGTCTTCCACAACCTCACCTTATGGGCCATACACACTATCAGATTATCTGAAGACTTTTGTCTGTAGACTTACCAAAACCATATAATATGAGGTCAAACCTAAACACTTTCAATTTGTATGCAATCCGGCAGGCCCTTGCACTACATAGAAAAGGTAAATCTGAAGGAAAAAGTCTTCAGATAATCTGATAGTGTGTATGGCCCTTTAGTTGCAGAGTTTGGCTGTTCCTCATCCAGTTTTAGGCCTCCTACACAGCTGTTTCTGTTTCAGTTAATGACTGTGTTTCAACCTACATATGAAAATGGTGATCATTTGCACCTGCTTGGTATAATTGGCTAATCACACACCTGATTCTAATCCTACAAAATCCCTGACCTTGTGCAAGTGTATAAAGTGTGCAAGTGTAAAAATTGATGCTGGTTTGAAGCCAAAGGGTAGTCACACCAAATATTGATTTGGTTTCGATTTTTCTTCTGTTCACTGTTGCAGTTTGTAAATTGTAAAAATAAACAATCGATGCATATATTTTTGAAAGGCTAAAACGTGTGCACAGTACTGCATATAATCTTTTTTTAAAATATACTATATATATATATATATATATATATATATATATATATATATATTAGGGATCGACCCATTATTGGCAAAGCCGATATATTGAGGGCCGATGTGCACTTTCCCCAAGGTGGTCGATATCACAGATATTTCGGAAAGTGTTTGTATCGGAGTGATGCCTGCAGCTAGAGGCATCACCCCGGTACCGGCATCCATAGCCGAGGGTCGGCTGTCTTGTAATGACAACCGATGTGGCTGAGAAGCTGCTCAGCTGTCATTACAAGGAGCGGGAGGGGACGTCCTCCCGACGCCTTCCGTGGCTCGCCTGGGTCTCCTTCCCCACCAGGAGACCCGGGCAATCAGCCTGCATGGCCGCTGAAGACCTGATCAAAGCCGCATTCGGCTCTGATCGGGTCTCCATGCAATGCAAAAACCCGGAAGTGAAGTTGTGACATCACTTCCGGGCACTGTCAGGCGGCAGATTCAAAACAATTACAGCATTTAAAACAGCCAAACTTGGCGTTTTGAATGCTTTTAAGTGCAGAGGAGGGGTTTGGGGTCTTTTAGACCCCCAGATTCCTCCACAAGAGTACCTGTCAAGTAAAAAAAAGAACATTTTTTTTTTGTACGAAAATATCGGCCCATATTGGCTGATACCGATATGCGATGACCAAAATATTGGTATCGGCAATGAAAAAACGATATTGGTCGATCCCTTATACATACATATATATATATATATATATATATATATATATATATATATATATATATATATATATACTATATATATTTTTTATATCTACACAGGAAAGAGGGAACTATGGGAGCAATGTGACCATGGGTTTTTGGTATGCATCAGAAATGTGCAACAAGTTCTCTTTTGGGGCTTGCACACACAAACTTAATAGTACTTTAGTTGTAGAAAAAACAGGTTTTGGCTACCATTCCAAAACAGCCTGTAGCCGCCAGCAAGTGGAGCATCAATATTTGCTGAACATCAAAAATAAAACGAAAAGCTTGAAAATGTAAACAAGTACAATACTTATCCAACATACATTATGATTAAAGATTTATCACGCTTCTCAGTACATTAAACTGAGGAGAAAAAAAAGCAACTTGAGAGAATGGGATTCACTTGTACATTTCTCATCTGAAATTTTCTTGCACAATCTGTTCCACTTAAGCTGAGATGCTTCTCTACAAACCTTAACATTATGGTAAAACGTTCAGCTCTTTAATTATCGCAGAGTGAAAAATGAGGTCTGATTAAAAAAAAAAAAAATCTGACACAGACAGAATGAATAGTCAATGTTCTTGTGAGACTTCCACTAAATTAAAATACATTTTCATTTAGATACTGGTTCAAACAAACATTGATCAAACTTTAGGAGAGGTGAAAAAACGGACCTCACCTAAGGTCCTTTTTTTCCCAATGTTTACTTTAAAAAATTAAATTAAAAAGAAGATTGCTAATATATGAGGGTTATTTTAAAAAGGTAAAGGACGTTGGGAACAAAGGGAGAGTTGTCAATAAAGACAGATGAAATTTCATATTTTGTTCTCAAGCATAATAATAATAATAATAATAATAATAATAATAATAATATGACCGGTCCCAATAGAGAAAAAAAAACAGTTTTGTTTATTTTCTTTCTCCACTTTTTAAAAATAAATATCCTCCAAAATGTATAGTGCAGGAATGGAGCCTTACTCCGTAGGAATTTTCTGCTTCCACTGGCCACTCGGGCCCACCTAAAGTCTGAAGGACAATAAACCGTCCCTTTGTTTAGAAAGTTTGGAGATCCCTGATCTAAATCTATGTCGACGCACATCAATACACATTGCTGTGTGGTTTTACTAGGTGTTGAGGTGCATTTTAATGAGACTAGCAATGAACTTTGGATAGCATCAAGGCATGCTTTACTGCACATCAACAAAATACCATGCATTTATGTACCTTAATGTGCAGTATATTGTGAATGAATCTAATGCAATTAGATTCATAATGCATGCTAATACATTATTGTGCATTGTTACATAGTTAATAAATACTGAATACAAATGTGGGTGCGCTAGATATGGGTAAAGCTGCTACCTGAACTTATACCAAGTGAAAATAATGTTGAAAAAAATAGGTGCGCTAAACAATTCTGATGAGTGAATACCATAACAAAGTGAACACACAATGGATGTACAAATCAATGAATCATGATAACCGTGATATAGTGAAAACTGGAGGCTTAAAATATAGAAGCTCAAATAAGTGCAAAAATTAATAGGAGTCCATAAAGTCCAGTTAAGAGGTTTTCACCAAGGTGTATCGTGTAATGTGAAAAATCAACTTCAAGTGATGTCTCCCGTGCGATAAAACAGTGATTCCCACCACCGACAGGCTTTCCTCCTTACCAGATAGGATAAGGTTAGGTACAGAGTAAAAACTCAATTGAGCCAGTTGGAAAGGAGGAAATTTCCACTGTAGTTCCACCCTATGATAGGACCTAAATGGCCTCTTACCAGATAGCGTATGAATTGAGGGCACTGGATAATCTCCTGAATGGATCTCTCTTCAATAGAACGGATATCAGTAGTCTCCTCCGCTAAACCTGTACGTCCGTTTCCTTCTGAATCCAGGTTGCAGTGATGGGATGGACCGTAATGTCACTCACGTGGGATTGAATTTTGTAAGATGGAGATGACAGATAACCGCCTTCCAGCGGTGTAGCCTCTGACTTGAAATGCCTGACGTTCACACAGTGACGTAACCACGAGCGGAGAACCGAACAAGATTTCTCCTCAGCTTCGTGCCGCTTTTCCCACCGTTACTTCATCCGCCTCAGCCGGCTGACAGCCGCTCTCACCATTCAAATTCCCCGACACGCAAGCAAGTGGGCACTACTAGTGATTGCAGCCTAGGATACGCCCACACCCGCAGAAAGCCCCGCTCAACCACATACAACATGTTACATAGTTACATAGTTTGTGAGGTTGAAAAAAGACATCAGTCCATCCAGTTTAACCTATGATGTGTGCATTTGTTTGTTGTTAACCGTACCTTGTATACCCCTGTATGTTGTGGTCTTTAAGGTGCCCATCTAATAGTTTTTTGAAACTATTGATGCTCCCTGCTGATACAACTGTTTGCGGAAGAGAATTCCACATCCTTACTGCTCTAACAGTGAAGAACCCCTTACGTATTTTAAGGTTAAACCGCTTTTCCTCTAGTTTTAGTTAGTGGCTGTGTGTCTTATTGTATCTCCTGTCTCTGAATAGTTTGTTTCTTATGCTAGGGTCGCCAGTACAGTATTTGTACATTGATATCATATCCCCCCTCAATCATCTCTTCTCCAGAGAGAATAGGTTCAGTGCTTGTAGTCTTTCCTCATAGCCGATGTCCTCCATTCCCTTAATTATTTTTGTTGCCCTTCTCTGGACTCTCTCCAGTTCCATTACATCATTCCTGAGGACCGGTGCCCAGAACTGGACAGCATACTCCATATATATTGTGACATAGGTTGCAAGAAGCATTGACATGTGTTTCTATTGCTTTCAATAGAAAATGCATCAGGCAATAAATCCAGCCTTAGGGTACTGTATATTGTTTCCTGTGTTTCTGTTGAGGAGGTTTCCCCCTATTATTCCAGTAGCAATGGTTATTGATAGGGTTCTAACTGTCCCTTATTCTATCCAAAACTGCAAAAAAGTTTACAACTGCAGGTCAACCCTTTGAACCACCCTTTCCTTTATCCTATACCATTTCTTGACTTTTTTCCTTCTGTTTCTTGATAGTTTTTGATTTCGGAAAATTAACACATCATGCTATCATAGATAAAGTGACAACCTTTCTCTCAGTTGCTGCTTTTCCGCCAAGGGCTACCCATTTGTCACCAGTTATTTTTTATTCCATATTAGAGTTTAAAAAGCTAAAACCAACTGCTATTGGAAGCTGTTTTTGTTGACTACGCATAGGATTACCATGGGATTGTACGGTTCACTAATGTTCTGCCTGTGAAGAAAAATTTTCTAGATGCAACTTGAGCATTGAAATGTCTTTTGACTCCTCTGAGTTCTTCTGTGATGTTTTCCTGTTTTCTACAGGTTCTTTGTCTTTTTTTTAAAACATGGATCAATCTCCTCTGTTTCTCTCTGTACTACATTAGTGAAAAATGCAATGAATCATGGGAACTTTGCATTAGAGATATAGGGCCTGATTCATAGTACGGCGAATTGGCGTTTCGGCGTGATTTTGCGAAGCGGCGATTATTTAAGTCTGAAATTGGCATTCAAAGAACGGCGGGCGGAAAATAGCGCCTAGTGTGAGATTCATTAAGATGCAATATGGTCAGAGCGCGACTTAAAACCACGCCAGCTAAAAGCTCGACTAAAGTTTAGCCAAATTTTCCCCTGTACCCCCAAAAATCCCAAATCACTGTGGAAGGTGTGGAAGTCAATTTGGAGATGACTTGCGTTTAAAAAATCTCAAAAACTGACTTAGAAAGAGAGATATCTGCGAAAGTGTGGAAAGGTTAAACAGCTCCTCCAGCCGCGAGCTGCGAACTCGCGAATGTGCGCATGCGCAACGTCAAATTGGCTCAAAAAATTTCGCCAGCGCGATTTTGGGTCAATTTTTTTTTGAATACCGCTTGCAAATCCGCTGTCTCGCCCATAGAAAATGGCAAAAACCGGCGGAATTGGAAAAACATGCACACTTCCAACAAGGGATCCTTTAGTAAACACCATCACATTCCATACACCTTTCCTGCTAACTCCGAAATCATAGCAGTCAAATCTACAGTGTTTATATAGAACCTCCACATTCTCTGAAAAAACCCACAAAATATTACATTGGGGAATTGGTCGTCAGATAGAAAAAAAATAGATGTAAAACATATTTCAAAGAAAGATTATTAGCATTTCACACATATCAAGGAAATGTCACAATTTTGACAATATTTTATGTGTTTCCAAAGAATGTTTTTAGAAATATATTGCAAATACTACCTTTTCTTCCATATGGGTATGGCCAAGTGTTACCATTTTACTACACATTTAACTGAAGGTATATATATATATATCCCTTATACTTGGCTAATTAGCAAAGTATGCCCAACAAACAAATAGAGCTTTAGCTCACAATATTGCTACATATTGACTTTATGGGGCATCTTTTGTATTTTGTTCATGTCTTTGGATTAAAAGTTTGCTGATACACATGCCTTTTTCAAACATGAACAAAATTAATGATGTCAACATTTGGAGGATTGGAGATATCCAAGTGTTGCCCATACAGAGGGCACCTTCCGGATTCGAACTTACAAACCTACAGCAGGAAGGCAGACTCCCTAATCATTGTGCTATTTCTCAGTGAGCGTTGGGTGTTTTCCTCATGCCGTCAAAATGCTCACATGGGAACAGGGGCCATTGAACTGAATAGGATTGGATTTTTTGCCTGTTTTGGGAGCTGATCCTTGAGCTGGACAAATCCCCCTCAAACGCCCCCAAACGGGCTACGTTCACATGTACGTGTTTGTGGTCTGTTTTTGGGGCTTTTGTAGGTGATTTCATATAACAATGCCTGCCCAAAAAATGCATGTCAAAACGCCTGGGAAAACGCCAGCCAAAATGCACATAAGAACGCCTGATATAATTGCCACGCCAAATTTAGGGATGTTCATGAGTGATGAGTCAGATTGTTGGCTTACATATCTGGTCAATCGTCACAATCTCACTTCTCAAATCCCAAAAGGTGTGTTTCAATTGTTTCCCTAAATATATATTTCTCTCTCTCTCACGTAATTGTATATATATGTATGTATTCCTGTATCTAAACATTCTAAATAATGACTAGCAAACTTCAAGAGAGAATTTTTTCAATTCACATATACTATACACACCTACATACATTTCTATTCCTCATTTCTATTTCCCTTGTTTTGGCAACTGAGCATGCTCCAAAACACACAGGATACACACAGTTAATTTTTGGACTGGGCGTTACCATTCTGGGTGTGTTTGCTT